>NC_057866.1:35827222-36427222 GCF_019393635.1 Dromiciops gliroides
AAGCAGGAGGCAACCTTTCCTTGGGAAATACCAACTTCTCGTGGGGCTTTGGACTCTCAAGTGAGTTGATGCGGCTTTGTCATTTCTTGCCTTCTTTCTCTACTGAGTTCCAATCCAGCTTTTTTTTTTTTTTTTTTTTTGCGGGGCAATGAGGGTTAAGTGACTTGCCCAGGGTCACACAGCTAGTAAGTGTCAAGTGTCTGAGGCCAGATTTGAACTCTGGTACTCCTGAATCCAGGGCCGGTGCTTTACCACTTCGCCATCTAGCTGCTGCCAATCCAGTTTTTAAACCTCAAGTCAAATGCCACCTCCTCCTTGGAGATGTCCTTGATTCCCCCATCAGTATCTGTGGTATTTGGATGAAATGATGTGAAATAACACTGAGGAATAAGGATGGATGAGAAAAAAAAACACCCAATAGCACCTGCTCTTAAGGAACTTACAATCTAGTATAGAACTAGGTACATACAAGCTATATATAAGGTGAATGGAATGTAAGCTGAGCTGGGAGGGCTGGAAAAGGCCTCCAGTAGAAGGTGGCATTTGACCTGAGTCTGAAGGAGTACAGAATTCTAAAAGACAGAAGTGTGTATAGAGAGTATTCCAGGCAGAGGTGTAAGGGGGAGGGGGGGGGATTGAATGGAGAGCTGGTTGTTAAATATTTACTAGCACACCTCTGATTACAGACATGAGGGAGGGCCAGTGCAGAGGCTTACACAAGAGATGTTGAGAAGTAGAAATGATAATGTGTGGCAATGGATGGGTCACGTGGGGCGAGAAGTTGAAGACAGCCCCAGTGCTGTACACTTGAGTAACTGGGAAGGGGGAGCTGCTCTTTCAGACAAAACTCATTGGTCAGTCCTAATGTATGACTTTCCCAAGATCTTTTATGGTGGTCAGTAACAGGGGCAGCAAACTCTCCTTCCTTTAATTTGGATAAGCTCACAAGGGCCATCAATGCTCTATCGCCAAAGAAGGCTCCGTCCTAAGCAGCTCACCTTCAGAGGTGACCACAGACAAGTCACTGAGACCTCTGGGCCTCAGTACCCTCATCTGTAAAAGGAAGACTGAGAGCTAGACAGCCTCTACATCCCTCCAAGGGTGAAGATAAACCCCTGCCACCACATTGTGCTATGGTAGAAAGACGACTGGACCTGGAATCAGGGGACCTGGGTGCTAACCCCACCACTCCCTCTTCCAATCCAGCCTCAGACACTGACTAGCTGGGCAGTCCTGGGAAACTCATTCAACCTCCGTTTGCCTTAGCTCCCTTGGCCGTAAAATGGGGATAATGATGGCACAGGATCATTGTGATGATCAAATAGGATAGAGTTTTTTAAAGTGCTTAACAGGACAGCACTTGGAACAGAGTGGGTGCTGAATAAATGCTTGTTCCCTTCCCTCCTTGGGAAAGTCACTTGAATTTTTGGGGGTCAGTACTTCATGTGCTTGACTTGGAATCAAGGAAGATCTGAGTTCAGATTCCGCCTCAAACACATACTAACTATATGACCCTAGCCCATCACTTAGCTCAGTTTTCTCATTTGTATGATGGAGATAATAGCACCAACTTCACAGGGTTGTGAGAAGAAAATGAGATAACTTATAAGTAAAGTGCTTTGTGATGCTTAAAATACTGTGTTATTATTGTCATCATCACTTCCAAGGTCCCTTCCAGCTCTAACTGTTCTTCCAGGCTCATGTTCTACAAGTGGTTCCCAAAGTCTTCCCAAAGAAGAGGTTTGGGGCAGGGGAGTACTGAGCCAATCATTCCCCATAGTGGTTCCACTCAAGGAGACCACCCCAGTTTGCATAGACCATGTCCATCCTGACCAGTTTGTTAAACCATCAGGGCTGATCTCCCCATAGCCCATCCCTTTCAGTTCTCTTCCCCATCCTGTGCTCCAGGTCAACACCATCACACGCTTCAAGAACTCTCTCCAATTCAGAAAGTTCCCGGCCAACATCCTATCCGACACAGGGAGTCTGTCCTGACTCCTCTCAATGCTGGTGCCTTCCTTCTGTTGACTTTTTTCTGATTTACCCTACATCTATTTTGTTTGGACAAAGCTGTCTTCACGTTACCTCTTCCATGCGATTGGTAGCTCCCTGAGGACAGGGATAGTCTTTTGTCTTTCTTTGCATTCCCAGGGCTTAGCACATTTCTTCAGTCATTTTTCCAGTTGTGGCCAACCCCATTCGGGATTTTCCTGGCAGAGATCCTAGAGTGGTTTGCCATTTCCTTCTCCAGCTCATTTGACAAATGAGGAAACTGAGGCAAATAGAGTGAAGTGACTTGCCCAGGATCACACAGCCAGGAAGTGTCTGAGGTCAGATCTGAGCTCAGGACTTCCTGACTCCACACCTGGCATTCTATGCCGCCTGGCACATAGTAATCACCTAAGAAATGCTTGCTGACTTTTTCCTCACAGTCAGTCCACATGGTCGGTTCAGCTGTCAATCACTTGTCCGCTAGACCTTCTCTTCTTTTCTCATGAAGCTTCCACTCCTAGCACTGAGGGCAGGGCCTAGCGCACAGTAGGCAGGTAGTAAATGCTGAGTGACCACCTCATGACTGGAGACTTTCTCTGCTGCCCCCATCTTGACTGACCCTCCCCCAGGGTGACTCGTCCTCTCCAGGGGGGCAGAACAAAGAATGAAAAGTCCAGCTCAATCTAGCAATGAATGAATTAAAAGCACTCCTAAGTGACTCATTCCTTACACCCCAGTGAGGAGATTGGTTATATTATCCAAGAAGAAAATAAGAGGCTCCTGTGGGCCTAGGGCCATGGAAAGAGCTCTGCATTGGGAACCAGAGGCTCTGGGTTCCAATCCTGCTTCTGCCACTTACTGCTTGTGTAACCTGGGGCCAATCACTGCTACTCTGGGCCTCAGTTTCCTTATCTGCAAAATGAAGGGGTTGGACTAGATCAGAGATTCGTAACCTTTTTGTGTGCCATGGCCCCTTCTGACAATCTGGTGAAGCCAATGGACCCTGTTTTGGACTGATGCCTAGGTTTTTAAATGCCTAAAACAAAACACATAAGATTAAAAAAAAACAATTACATTGAAATACGGTCATCAAATCTTTTTAATGAGTTCATTGATGCCAAGTTAAGAACCCTTGGACTGGATGAGCTCTGTGGTCCTTCCCAGATCTATTTCAATGCTCTTATGCTCTCAAGTGTCTCAGTAAAGCCAGAACAAGATTTCTATATGAGAGCCAGCCTTTCTCAAATTCACCAGCCCTGCCAACAAAGCACACAGGCTAAGAGAATGTGGGCATGGTTTTCTCATCAGGATCAGGACAGACTTCCTGTGTCGGATAGGACATGGCTGGGAACTGTCTGAACTGGAGAGAGGTCTCTGAGTGTGCCGTGTTGTTGACCTGGAGCACAAGATGGGAAAGGGAACTGTAGGAGATGGGCTATGGGGAGATCAGCCCTGATGGTTTAACAAACTGGTCAGAATGTATATAGTCTGCTCAAACTGGTGTGGTCTCCTTTGGTGGAACCATTATGGGGAATGATACGCTTAAGCCAGTGATGCCTCCCTGACTCAAAACCATTTTTAAACTCTTCTTTGGGAATGACTTTTAGGTCATCGGCATGACAGAAACAAACCTTTTTTACACAGTAAACAGCATAGAATAATGCTGTTACCTTATGTCTCCTACACGTGGAAGATTTTGGCTAAGTTATCTCTAGGTGTTGTGAAATTCAAGCGTACCTCCACTGATTACATTCTGTATGTCTTAAGACATTCACGTTTATCATTCTGTTAATATGTTCTGTTTATCATTAAGGCTAAAATATCTTTAACAATGAGCTTTGGAAACAAAAGTGTTAATAGAACCATAGCAAATTTTTCATCTAATTGTTTTTCCTTGCTTCTGACATTAGCCCAGTATTGGAACTTAGAGAGATGTTGGCCTTAGTTACTTCTTGACCAGGAAAAGATGGGAAAATGAAAAAAAAGAAAATCCCTGGTCTTCATTTGCTAACTTGCTGTTTAGCCCTTTGCTAAATGACGCACATTGTGTTCCGATTCCAGGTCACAAATATTTAACTTTAGACCTTTTAGAGACACTATAGAAATGAACCTACCCTTGTTATCCAAGTAATAATTATTAGGCATTGTGGTTGTTTGTCCTGCATTATTTTTCTTTTGTTTGCAGGGCAATGAGGGTTAAGTGACTTGCCCAGGGTCACACAGCTAGTAAGTGTCAAATGTCTGAGGCCAGATTTGAACTCAGGTACTCCTGAATCCAGGGCCGGTGCTCTATCCACTGCGCCACCCAGCTGCCCCGTGTCCTGCATTCTTGAAGAGGACCATGACATCATCTTGATGTCATGACTTGCACTGAATTGGATTTAAGTGAAGGAGAGCCATGCAAAGTCACCAGCCTCACTCTCCTCCAGAACCATCTGGGTCCAGTGGCAAAATATATATCAGAATGACTAGAGATGGCCCCAGATATTTAAGGCAATTGCAGTTAACTGACTTGCCCAGGGTCACGCAGCTAGTAAGTGTCTGAGGTGAGATTTGAACTCAGGTCCTCCCAACTTCAGGGTCAGTGCTCTTTCCACTGTGCCACCCAGCTGCCCCAATTATGAGGCAAATATCTGGTCAAAGGAGCATAGATGTAAATCTACCTCAAAAGCTATCTGTGGGGCAGCTAGATGGTGCAGTGGATAGAGCACCGGCTCTGGATTCAGGAGTACCTGAGTTCAAATCCAGCCTCAGACACTTAACACTTACTAGCTGTGTGACCCTGGGCAAGTCACTTAACCCCAATTGTCTTACTAAAAAAAAAAAAAAATTAAAAAAAAAAAAGCTATCTGTGGTAGAACCAGGGTCCCCAACAGGGATGAGCTTTCCCCAAAAGGCAACCAAGACATCCCGGAGACTTGATTGACCCCTGTCTCCTTTGACTCAGCCTCCTGATCACCTAAGGGCAGAACAGTATCACTCAGGTAGACTTGGGACTCATCCAGCTCAGTGGATTTCTGAAGACTGTGTGAGTTTCCATACCCTTTGCCCCAAGTGTCTCCATGTGTCAAGAAAGGCCAAGCGTATCTGTATTCTTGCTTTGTGAAAATAAAGTCAGCCTCCTTTTGTGCAGTCCAGCTCCACCCAAGGGACAAAATGGTACCAGCTCGGACTGTGGAAGACCCTCAGAAGGCTCTCCTGGCTATTCGAGTCAGTTAAGTTCAACAAATAAAATTCAGCATTTACTGTGAGGAAGGCAAAAAGCGACAGGGAGGACAGAGGGTCCCAATTCCGTTAGGTAGGTAGTGCAGGCATAGGGGATGAGTAGATGGGCTGACCCTGGAGTCCAGGAGGCCTTAATTGAATCCCCACTTCTGACACATATTGCTGTGTGACTGTGGACAAGTCATTTAACCTTCCAGGGTCTCCAGGCAACTCTCTGAGACCATAAGTCACAAGAGAGTTGCTGACCTGGATCAGTGGAGGGATTTTCTACACCAGAAGGTCCTCACATCTAATGCTGCACAGCCTCCCCCAGCTCCCAGCTTCCCTTCCAAATGTGCCACACACTGTGCTAAGTGCTAGGGATAGGAACCACAGAGAGAAGCCTCTCATGTTACAGGGCCTACATTCCTCTGGCTTCTTTTTTGACTGGGCCTCCTTTCTCACCCCACCCTTGTTTTCATTTGCCACCCTCTTGTTCTTCAAGGGCAAAATGCCCTCGGTCAGTGCTGTTTGCTAATAATTGGCCAATTCATCAGGGAGGTCACTTGGATTTTCGGATGGTCTAAACCATCTAGAATTCTGCTCCCTTCTCTTCCCAAAGAATGTTCTTCTTCCCAGATCTCTGCTGTAAATGGAGACGACCCCAGGAATTAAATGTACCCTGAGAACCAGTTCAGTCTCCCAGTAAATTAAACCATGTCTTTGGCCAGAGAAAAATCCCAGGATTGCCCATCTGGATTCCAGAAGAATGAGTCTGGTGGAACCGATGCCAAAGCAGCTGTCAACCAGGACCCTGTAGAAGTCCCCCCTGGAGGAACCAGCCTGCTTTAGCATCTGCCCATGGGATAGCTGAGCTCTGTGCTCACAAAGATGGTGTGACGCAGCCACCACCACCTAATGTGGGAAACTGGCCTGAACAGTCCATTCTTTCCCAACATGCATCCTCTTCCTCCGATAACCTTTCAGCAGCAGCAGAACATTGGGCCTCTGTCAGGTAGCTGGGGCTCTGTCAAAGCGCCATCTCCTTCTGAGTAAGCGTGGAAAGCTGGAGGGCCTAGAAGGAGCCACCCAACAAACGGACGCCACTCCCTCTTTTCTGTTACAGTTCTTGGGGCCCAGGGAAGTGGAAGGCAAATGCATCCACAGGCAGTGATGAGGCAAGAAGTGGGGAAAACATTTCCAAACTTGGAAACAGTTGGTAAGCAATAAAAGCAGTATATTCCTAAATCACAAAGCAGGAGGTATCTTCTCTAAAAGGAATCTCGTCTGCTCCTCCAAGAGCAGGCTCAGGGTCCCAATGTGCTTAGGGGTTGATGTATTCTCCTGTTAGAGTGTAAGCACCTTGCGGGGAGGGGCTGCCTTTTTGCTCCTGCAGGGATCCCTAGTGCTTAGCAGAGTGCCTGGCTTACAGCAGGTGCTTAATAAATGCGTGCGGCCTGCCTGTCTGCCTAAAAAGGACTCGGTTTCTCTGAACAGGGCTTCCCGATTCAGCCTTTGCCCTGCCACTCGGAAGGTCAGGTTTCAGGGTGAACATTCTCCTTCCATAGCTTTGTTTCTTGAAGACTCATGATGCGCACTCTGCCTCTTGCCCCTTGTGTGGCCCAAGTTAAGTCCTTCCACCTCCCTGTGCCTCTGTCTCCTCATCTATAAAATGAAGGGGTCAGATTTTGGGCCTGAAATCTATGAACCTGTGATCTGAGCCCATTAGCACGGGGACCCCTCATCCTGGGCTGACAGCAATCCCCTTGTGCCTCCTCAGCCTGTGCCTCCTCAGCCTGTGCCTCCTCAGCCTGTGCCTCCTCAGCCTGTGCCTCCTCAGCCTGTGCCTCCTCAGCCTGTGCCTCCTCAGCCTGTGCCTCCTCAGCCTGTGCCTCCTCAGCCTGTGCCTCCTCAGCCTGTGCCTCCTCAGCCTGTGCCTCTAGGGAGAACCCAGTGAGCTTCCCTTCTTCCTTAGTCCTTTCTCTCCCACCCCATCCCCCTCCAAAGGCAAGTTCTTCTTGAAAGTAAGATTCATCTGGGTCAAACATGACCCCAGTTTACAATGGAGTCTTGGGTGGAGACAGATCAGTGTGTCTAGTTAGCTGAAGGACTTTACTAATGAGACTGAACCACAATGACCTGGAAACTATCGTGCTCCAATCCAGCTTCTCTGATTTTTCTCTTTTTTTTTTGGGGGGGGGGGCAGGGCAATGAGGGTTAAGTGACTTGCCCAGGGTCTCACAGCTAGTTAAGTGTCAAGTGTCTGAGGCTGGATTTGAACTCAGGTCCTCCTGAATCCAAGGCCAGTGCTTTATCCACTCTGCTACCTAGCTGCCCCCCATTTCTAATACTCTTACTAGTTTTTTGCTAAATCAACTAAATTAGCTTAACTAAAATTAGTTCTAATATTCTCATTCATTCTTATTTTAAAAACTAAATAGGTAGACTAATGTTATTATTGATGGAATATTGAATACTGTTCCATGCTGTGTCTATTATCTCCCACTCTTACCACCTAGGGTCTTACAAGAGGTAGAAACATCCTCAGAAGCCATCTCATCCAACCCCTGCACTTTACAGATGAGGAAAATGAGGCCCATGGACGTTAGTTGACTTGCCCAAGGCATACAGGCAGCAAACATCCAAGGCAGGATTTGAACCCAAGATCCTCTGACTTCAGAGCTAGCATTTTTCTACTTTATCCTTCTGTCTCCTTACTCCTTTTCCCCATGTGCCCATTTCTAAGATGATGCCTTCTAACCCATTTCTCACAAACACATCATTGCTCTCAGGGAGTCACAGAGTTTTCTTTCTGTCCATTTTGCCAAACCATCTCTCAGGAATTTTCTGAGCTGCCCCTCTCCAAAGAGCAGGCTCCTGAAGTGGCTGGAGTGACTTCCAATACTGTTTCCACCCTTTAAAGGTCAAGCCCGAACCTTCTCATTTCTAGAGACGAGCAAACAGAGAAAACATAAGTGTTGAAGGTCACCTGAGTAGGAAACAACAGAGCTGGGATTTGAACCCAGGCCCTCTGACTCACACTGCAACTGTACTTCTCACCACAAAATAACTCCCAACATTTGCAACATTTTCGATGCTGCTGCCGTTGTCCCAAGGGTTAGTGTTAACTCATCAGTCCAATTCAACAAATATGTTTTGAGTGTCAACTACAAGCAGGGTACTTTATTGGATAAAAATGGTAAATGACATGTAGTCCCTTCCCTCAAGGGGCTTACAGTCTAATGGACTGCTAGGAATCCTATCACCAACTGGTGCCAATATCAAGGTTGGTACTTCACCATGTGTCTGCATAGAATGATCTATTTCCTGGGTAAAATCCAATCTAGTCTAACCCAACAAGCACCAAATAGGAACCTACCCTATACAAGGCATGACGGTGGGCACTGAGAAAGCAGACAGTGACAAATTATATCTGCCTTCTTGGAGCTTATTTCTAGTGGAAAGATAGAAGTGCGAATAGGTAAGATATGACTATTTGACAAGAGACTGAGAACCCTAACAACACACAAGGGAGGTTAAACAAGGCTCTTGGGAATGGAGATGAGCTGAGAGGAGGATGAAATAGATTCTCAGCATGAGGAGCAGCTTGTACAAAAATGCAGACACAGAAGAGGATACTTTAAAGATATTCTATTCCAATACCCTTGTTTTAAAGGTGATGAAACATCAGAGAAGTAACTCATCTTGAGAAATAATTGATGATGATGATGATGTGGTAGTAGTAATAATAGCTAGGATTTATAGAGATCTTTGAGGTTTGTAAAGTGTTTTGCAGATATTACCTTGTTTTATCCTCATAACAACCCGGGAGATAGGTGCTGTGATTATCCCCATTTGATAGATAAGGAAACTGAGACAGACAGAGCTTAAGTGGCTCGTCCAGTCACTGGTAAGTGACTGAGGCCAGATTAGAACTTGGGTCTTCCTCACTCCAGGTCCAGAAGCCCTAAGCTGCCTCATAGCAAGGAGAGGAATCAGCATTTGTACCCAGGTTTCATCTGACACTAGATCGAGCACTCTTTCCATCACACAAGACTGATTGTACAGGGGCAGCTAGGTGGCGCAGTGGATAGAGCACTGGCTCTGGATTCAGGAGGACCCGAGTCCAAACTTGGCCTCAGACACTTAACACTTACTAGCTGTGTGACCCTAGGCAAGTCACTTAACCCCAATTGCCTCACCAAAAACAAAACAAAACAAAACAAAACAAAACAACTGACTGTACAGAAGTTGATTCTCCCTCTGGAATGTAAGCTCCTTGAGAGAAGGGATTGTCTCATCTTGGTCTTGGTATCTCCAGTGCCTGATACAAAGCCGGAACTTGATCAATGTCTATTGATTGGATTAATGCACAGCCTCCATCAATATTATATTTCCTAAACTGGTTCTGCTGTTGAAGATCACAATATTATGCTTCTAACAACAAGACCTGAGGACCACCAAATCCTCATTATATGCCTCCAGGGTCTCAGTCATGTGCCTCCTTGGCACCTGGTATTGGGCTTTGCTATAAAGGCATCAAACCATTAGTTGTGGAAACACTATGACCCTAGGGGGTGGGGGAAGGGCCTCTTCTTGACCTTATGTGAGGGTTGGGCAGGGGACCATGGTCCAGAGAAAAGACTCAGTGTCCACTTCCCAACACTCATTGTTTTCATCTTCAAGGGGGACACCCCGGGTTATTTTCAGAAGACCAAAACACTCTGACCCATCCATCCCCAGTTCCTGCCACATACCATTACATTTACTTAGGTCGAAACTCTCTGAACTTTACCTTTTTAAAGTGGGTAAGTTCCCTTTTGCTCTGAAACCTGAGAAAACTCCCCCAGTTCCTTTAAAAAAAAAATAGAGATTTTTGTACTCAAATCCTATTACATTTTTCTCATTCTATAAATTTCCAAACATGCTTGACCTGTGTGCTGTTAGTGAGTGGAACACTAGAAAGTAAAAGGGAAACAGAGGAGAACTGATTTGAACCTGCAGGAAAGGTGGCTGGTGTGGTAGAGGGAGCCCTGCCAGGTGCCAACATCCTGCCTGTAAGAAATTGACTGTTTATGGGTCACCTTCTCTGGGCCCCCATTTCCTTCTCTATGAAACTGGCTTGTTAGACAAGGTGACATCTAAGGCAGGAAGAAGAATGGAGCAAGGCAAGGAGCTGGGTTCATATCCCAGTCCTGTTCTTCACTACTTTTATGACCTTGAATAATAATAATTAAAAATAATGATTATTATAATAGCCAGCATTTATAGAGTGCTTTAAGGCTTACAAAATCCTTCGTAAATATTATTTCATTTTATTCTTACAGAAACTCTGGGAGAGAGATACCCCATTTAACAGATGAGGAAACTGAGATGCAGAGAGGTCAAATGAGTTACCCGTGGTTACACATCTCATAAGTATCTGAGGCTAGATTTGAACCCAGAACTTCCTAACTCCAGGTCCAATGCTCCATCCATGATGGAAGGGGGGGGGGCGGAGAGAGAGAGAGAGAAGGGGAGAGGAGAGGAGGGGAGGGGAGGGGAGGGGAGGGGAGGGGAGGGGAGGGGAGGGGAGGGGAGGGAGGGGAGGGGAGGGGAGGGGAGGGGAGGGGAGGGGAGAGGGGAGGGGAGGGGAGGGGAGGGGAGGGGAGGGGAGGGGAGAGGGGAGGGGAGGGGAGGGGAGGGGAGGGGAGAGGGGAGAGGGGAGAGGAGGGGAGAGGAGGGGAGAGGAGGGGAGAGGAGGGGAGAGGAGGGGAGAGGAGGGGAGAGGAGGGGAGAGGGGAGAGGGGAGAGGGGAAAGAGAGCACGCTTTAATAGGAATGGATGTCAAGTTGTAATCCTTGGGCTCCAAAAATCAACTACACAGAAATTTGTGGAAGAGTTGTTCCTAAACAACAGTTCCCTGAAAACGATCCGAGAGTCTTGGTGCATTGCAAGCTTTATTATGAGTCACTGGTGTGTCATGGAAGCCAAAAATGGCTATATGGTCTTTAACTCCATTAAGAGAGAAATGGTGTCCAAAATGAAGTCACTGGTCCAGGTCAGAGCCCAGATGGAGTATTGTTTCCAGCAGTGGGCTCCATATTTTAAGGACTTAGAAAACCCAAGTTACCATCTCTGCAGTTGCACTGATGGAGGGAAGACTCATACCAATGGACTCACAGATCCACCCACAAATGGATAATCTCAAAGACACTCCAGAAGAGGGTCATCAGGATGGAGAGAGGATGAGAGGGAAACCATCCCCTCTAGGATTGTTTAAAAGAATTCAGAATATTTGACTTGAAGAAGACCAGGAAGGTGGGAACAAAAGTTTCCTCTAAGCAATTTAATGGGCTGTCATATGGAAGTTTTTCTGCTTGGCCCTAAAGGGCAGAACAAGAAAGTGGATAAAAGTTGAAGAGAAGCAAATTCAGAATGGCTCTAAAGAACAATTAAAGCTCTCCCAAAGTGGCATGAGTTGCCTTAGGAGATATTGGTTTCCCTTCATTAGGGATCTTTAAGCAAAGGCTAGATGTTCATTTGGGGGTAAATTTGCTAGAGAGGATTCTCGGGCAGGCATGGGTTAGACTGCCCTCTGAGTGCTCTTCCTACTTGAAGGCTTCCTAATTCAGATAAGGTTGCTCATGAATCTGGCCAGCCTAGGGCCTTCTGTGAAAGCCAGATGCAGGCAAATAACTGAAGTGATCCAGTAAATTAGCAGATTCTTTAAACAAGCAAGAGGCTTCTTTTAGCCAAATGGGAACAAAAAACAGCAACTTGACTCAGTCAAGGATGGGAGAAAGAGCATTCTGAGCTCATTATAGAGAAGAAAGAAGGTCTCTTCTATCCTTTGGCTTCCACTTACATCTTCAGCTCCAGGAGACATCAGAATTCTGAAAGCACCATTGGATGTTTTCCTGCAGAGTCAAACTACCCCACTGCTTACTGTAAGCCATTGGATCTATAGCCCTCTGTAGCTACCTATGGATACCACTCTTCTCCTGAACCCTATTTTGGAGAGAAGAAATCAGGTCAAAATAAACACCAAGGGTTCAGAGATTAAGAGTTTGCAGGGTAATCATCAAAACAATCTGATGCTGTCAGAAAGAGTGATGGACCAGTGGAATAGGTTAGGTACACAAGACACAGTGGTCAATGACTATAGTAATCTGTGTTTGATAAACCCTCAAAACTCCAGTTTTGGGGGAAAGAACTTACTACTTGACAAAAACTGATAGAAAAACTGAAAAACAGTATGGCAGAAACTAGGTATAGAGCAATATCTTACACTATATACCAAGATAAGGAAAAAATGGTTACATGATTTAGACATAATGGTTGATACCATAAGCAAATTAGAAGAGCACTGAATAGTTTACCTGTCACAGATCCATGGAGGAGGAAAGAATTTATGACCAAACAAGATATAGAGAGCATTACTAGATGTAAAGTGGACAATTTTGATTATATGAAATTAAAACTTTTTTTGCACAAATAAAACCAATGCAACCAAGATTACATGGAGAGCAGAAATCTGGGAAGCAACTTTTACAGCAAGTATCTCTGATAAAAACCTCATTTCTCTTATATAGAGAGCTGATTCAAAGTTATATGAATACAAGTCATTCCCCAATTGATAAATGGTCAAAGGATTAAAACAGGTAGTTTTCAGGGAAAGAAATCAAAGCTATCTATAGTCATTTGAAAAAAATGCTCTAAATTACTATTAATTAGAGAAATGTGAATTAAAGTAACTCTGAGGTACCACCTCACACTCATCAGATTGACTAATATGACAAAAAAGGAAAATTATAAATGTTGGAGGGGATATGGGAAAACAAGAACACTAATGTATTGTTGGGAGAGTTGTGAACTGATCCAACTATTCTGGAGAACAATTTGGAACTATGCTCAAAGGGCTATAAAACTGTGCTTACCTTTGATCCAGCAATACCACTACTAGGTCTGTTTCCCAAAGAAATAAAAAAGGGGAAAGGACCTATTTGTACAAAAAAGTATTTATAGCAGCTCTTTTTGTAGTGGCAAAGAATTGGAAATCAAAGGGACATCCATCCATTGGGGAATAGCTAAACAAGTTGTAGCATATGGTTGTAATGGAATATTACTGCACTTTAAGAAATGACAAGCAGCATGATTTCAGAAAAACATGGAAAGGCTTACGTAAACTGATACAAAGTGAAATGAGCAGAACCAGGAGAACATTGTACACCGTAAGAGCAATATTGTAAAATGAACAACTGTGAATAACTTAGCTACTTTCAGCAATACAGTAACCTGAGACAATTACAAAGGACTAATGATTTTAAAAACTATCCATCTCTAGAGAAATAACTAATGAAGTCTGAATTCAGATTCAAGCATATTGTTTTTCACTTTATTTTTTTCATGTTTTTCCCCCTTTGGGTCCGTGTCCTCTTTTGCAACATGACTAATATGGTAATATGTTTTACATGACTAAACATGTATAACCTATATCAAGTTGCTTACCATCTTAGGGATGGAGGATATGAGGGAGGGAGGGAGGGAGAGCAAAAGGGAGGGAGGGAAAACATTTGGAACTCAAAAAAAATTAAATGAATGTTAAAAATTGTCTTTACGTGTAATTGGGGGGAAATATTTTTAAAGAGTTGGCAAGTACCTAGAGATAATTAAATCCAACCCCTTACTTTTACCTTCGTTGCCCAACTTGGGCAGGGAAACCAGTTAGGAGGCTGTTGCAATGATCTAGGTGAGAAGTAATGAGGGCCTGAACTCATTTTACAGATGACTTGAAGTGCTTTGCCCTTGGCAGTTAGGTGATTGTAATGGATAGAATGCTATATATAGTTGCAGGCAGGAAGATGTAAGTTCAAATCCTACCTTAGACACTTTATTAGATGTGTGATCCTAGGCAGGTCACTTAATCTCCCTCAGACTCAGTTTCCTCATCTGTAACATGGGGATAATAATAGCACCCATGTCCCAAAGTTATTGTGAGGTTTGGATGTAATAATATGCAAAAAGCATTTTGCAAATCTTAAAGCACAATACAAACATTAGCTGTCATCATCATTATATTAGTATCATGGTCACATTTGTAAGTAGAAAAGGCAGAATTTAAAATCAGGTCTTTTGACTCCCTGTGAGTCACCTTCCTCTGATTCTCTGGTACAAGGTCCCATGGGGAGCAGACAGCAAAGCTAGAATTTGAACCTGGGTCCGCTGCACTTCAGTGCCATGATTCTAAAGATAGAGCCCCTCACCACTCCATGGGAATGGAAGAAAACAAAGACACCATCTTCAGTCCCAAAGAGGAGACCATCCTCAGAACATGCGTATTTGGGTTCTGAAGGTAGGGGGCCCCTCAAGTCAGATAGCAAAATCCTTCCGGTCTAGGCCCTTTGTCAATTCAGGCATTCAGCTTGGGACCGAGCAAGCTGTTTAGCCATAGTATCATTCACAATGTCGTTATTGGCCAGGGGAAAGGTCATAGGATCAGAGAATTACTAGCTTAGAGCTGGAGGGGACCTCAGAGGTGGTAAGAAATGAAGAAAGCCCTGGGAAGCTCCAAACCCACAAATGAAGAAGTTGAGTTGCCCTGCAGAATAAGACCAGCAGTCATGTCCCAAATCCCCTTTTCCCACCAGGAGTCTTAACCACCCCCCCCCCCAGTCATAAATCAGCACCAAACTCCTGATCCCTGCCCTAATGACTGGTCCTTCTGGGTAGACCCAGATGAAAACCCCATTAAAGTCTACTGTGTTCTGAGGGGAAAGGCTGACCTACTTCCTCTGGGGCCTCAGATGGTGCCCAATATCACCCAAAGGCCCAGCAGACTGGTTTCCACAATCTTCCTTAACTACCCCGCATTTCGGAGTGCCTCCCTTCAAGGAAGCTGCCTTGCTTTTCTGTCTTCTTGTGAATTCTGTGTTTCCTTGTACTGGACTTTAGTTTTCTCTCAGACCTCCATCCAGGGCAACACCCTCACTAAACAGATAAGGAAATCAAGGCAGAGATGGTGCCCAAGGTCTGAAAGGTAGTATGTGGCAGAGAGAGGATTTGAACCTATGCCCTCTGATTTCAAAGCCAGCTCTCTAGCCACTGGGCTGCAAGGTTTCTGGAGGGTAATAGAGCTGGGATCATGTATAAGGAAAACACTTGAAGGAATGAAGATTGGAGGGAGGGGGTGGAAAGGTCAGAGAGAGAGGTCTAGCAGCTCTGCTTTCATGATATTGTAGGGGCCAAATGTAATATGGGGAGAGTTAATTGGGTGGCTCACTGTAATATTGGGGTTCAGAAAATAATGAAGGGGGCAGCTAGGTGGTACAGTAGATAAAGCACTGGCCCTGGATTCAGGAGGACCTGAGTTCAAATTTGACACTTACTAACTGTGTGACCCTGGGCAAGTCACTTAACCCCCATTGCCCCACCAAAAAACAAAACAAAACAAAAAAACGAAAATAATGAAGGACCTCTAGGTCCAAAGTTTCCTCCCTTCCAAACTGCCTTTTTTAGTAATTTCTCCCAGGCTGATAAGAAAGGAGCTTCACAGCCTCTTTTCCACAAACAAATCAGGTCTTATTAATGGAGATAAAATACACAGGAAAGGTGAAATTAATAAAGCCAGTGACAAGGGAATAGGGGAAGAGAAAAATGGACAAGCTCCCTGGCTCTAGCAAAGGCTGACACAATCCCCAAACTTGTTTCCAGCTCAGCTAATTCAAAGAGCCGGCCTCCTTTCTATTAACTCACCACCTGGGGTCCATAGTTTCAATAGGAGACAGCTGTGCAGCCCCTCTCCAGTCTGCTCTCCGAAGCTCACCAACAGGAAAGAGAGCTTCCCTCAGCGAGCATCCCTTTTCTACTTTTTCTTTCCCTCCCCCAAAAGGGAGGTCCTTCAAGCTGGATGGCCGGAAGTGGTCCTCCTGGTGATGTCAGCAGTATACGTCACTCAGGGCAGGCCAGGTGTGACCCATATCTAATCATCCCAAGTAGGTACTTAGCCTTTTTTTCAAACAATACTAGATCTATCAGGTGGGACCCCTGAGTGTCTGCCAAATTCCATTATTTTATCATAATATATATGTTTGTGATTAGAAAGACAGGCTGGGGGCAGCTAGGTGGCACAGTGGATAAAGCACTGGTCCTGGATTCAGGAAGACCTGAGTTCAGATCCAGCCTCAGACACTTGACACTTACTAGGTGTGTGACCCTGAGCAAGTCACTTAACCCTCATTGCCCTGCCTGGGGGAAAAAAAAAAGAAAGAAAGACAGGCCATCCCTCCTGGGCCCATATTGGAAGCCTTTCCAGCTTGGTAAGACCTACTGGGTCATTGACCCAGTGGCCTAGCTTTCCAGGGTCCAGACCTACCTTTATCCAAAATTAAGCAAAAATAAAAGATTAAGGGTAAAACTATTTTTTAAAAGATTAAAGGGCCATAGACTTAAGGCTAAAAAGAACCTAATAAATCATCTAGACACCCTCTTATTTTACAGGTGAGGAAACTAAGACCCACAGAAGTTTAATGCCTCACGTGAAATTATCTAAGTAGTAAGTGTCAGGGGCAGGATTCAAACTCAGGTCTTCTGGCTTCTGAACTGTTTCTCTCTCATTGCTTTCTCCTCTGTCAAGGGTGTGGTGAGTTGTTACTTGAGATAGTTTGATCAGCATGGTGTCTTTTGCCAACCATCTGACTTGCCCAATGTTTTGATGTGGGTTGGAGGTAAGATTATTCAAAAACCTGGAAAGAGAGGTGAGTTCTAGGTGGGAGGGGAAAAGAAATGCCAAGGAGGGATTGTGGAACCCACACTAAACAGAGGTAAACATGGAAGCCCACTGGTCTTCAGAGAAAAGACACTCCTTGGCCATCCCATTCCAACATTACTATGGAGAGCAATCATGGTGAACTGGTGAGTTTCCAACTTGGAGTCAGCAAGGACCTGGAGTCGAGTCCCCCCTCAGATACTTAGGAGTTGGGTGGCTCTGGACAAGTCACTCAATCCCTCTAAGCCCCATGTTTCTCATCTACAAAATGGGGGTAATACCTGCCTCACAGGGTTTTGTGAGTCTCAAATGAAATAATGTGTGTGTCTAGAAGGATGCAAGTTGACCAATTGGTTCTAGTCCCACCCTCCCTGTAGGAGACAGAATCACAGATAGTAAAGTGTTAATATGTTAAAGAGATGTTAACATCCCGTCATCCCCTAAAAATGTGACTACCTTTCTCTAATTGAATTGGAAGGATAAAAAATGTCCATGCCTGAAGACCTTTAAATAGCTAAGCCTTCTAGGTTTGGAATGAGTCAGGGGAGTCCCAGGCAAGAAAATGTGAAACCCATGCCTGTACCAGAGTACTATGGGGAAAGGGGGAGATTTTTCTCTCCTTCCCACACACTTTACATTGGCCATGACTTCTAAAAGCAAAGCCATTCATCCAGTACACACCTCATTCAGTAGTTTGAGAGCTTATCAATTGGAAAGAGTTCAAGCCAGAGCCAAAAAATAGAGCACAACACACTTTCTCCAGAAAGACTCAAAAACTGAGATGAAGTCACTTGAGAGAGGTAAGAGTTTCAGGGAGCATGGCCCTGACAACAGAGAAGATGGTAGACCTTGGATTCAAGGGAGAATCGGCCCTGGCAACTGAAAGCCAAGCTACTGAGAAGAATAGAAGCTGGGAGCCCAGCTGAATAACTCACCAAGCAGAAATAATGGACCCAGGGGAGAAGTACGAAGAAGAAAGTACAAGGAAAGAAAGTCCAGTTAGAACCTGCAGTACCAAAGGCACCAATTGCCTTGGCAGCATGTGTGCCTCAATACTGCTGAATTTTTAAGTTTTTGACTACTCTTTCCACAGATGTTGAGTGTATTTATGGGAGAGTGCACCCCAGGTTTATGAGGGAGAGCATTCTGTAGTTGCTCTTCCTACTAGGCCATCTTAGTAAATGACTTTTCTTTAAGCTAATTGTATCTTCTGGCTGGCCATTCACAAGAAGCAAATCAATGGGAGCTTGTGGCCTATACTTCAAGGAGTGGGTCCTGTGAAACCTATGAGTAGCAACCACAATCTAGGGATTTCAACCAGTACGTGAGAATTCAAGTAAAGAGAGTACCCCCAGAAGAAGTGCTATATATGTAAAAAGTTTTGCAAACCTTAAAGTACTATAACATTTATGACATTATACTTGGTAGAGTGATTTTATTTCCCCTTCTAAATTTTAAGCTGCATGAGGGAAAGGACTTTGGCTTTATTAGCTTTGTAATTCTCTTGGTGTTTAGTATATAATATATAGTAGGTACTCAATAAATGCTTGTTGGATAAATTAATATCATTATGTGATATCAATGCTCTAATTAGACCATCTCTTCCTCAAGCCAAAAGTTCCCTGCATGTATCAGGGAAATTCATTTGTCAGATAGCTGCATAAATAACTCAGAGAAGGAAAGATCTTGATAAGGCAGCACTGAAAATAGAGTCAAGAGACCTGCGTTCAAATCTTGCCTCTAGATCTACCAATCTACCTCCAACACTGTGTGGCTTTGGACAACTGATTTAACCTTTCTTCATCTGTAAAACTGGGGTGCTTTAGAGGTTTGTTGTGAGGAAAGCATTGTGTGATAAAAACAAATGTGTCATCTTTTCAGTTTAATTTAGTTTTAGTTTTAGTTTTCAAATAAGGAGGAGAAATATTGAGGCTGTGAGAGGTTTTAATGACTGTCATGAGTCCATGCTGCCCATTGGTGTCAGAGCTGATTCTAGGCTAAGCCCTTTGGAGGCCATTTTGCAAATGGCATCTTCCTTGAATGTGCATTTGGTCCAGAGAAGTCTCATGAATCATCCTGCTCTAAGGGCCCTCCAGCTATTCCCCTCATTAGTCCTTCCTGAGAAGGGTGGAGCTGTTCTGGAATAATGTATCTCAAACTTGGCCTCAGAGGACTTAGGATTGTTTGGGAATCCCCACAGAGCTTCTAATGAGGCCTGCAGCATTTGGGGAGACCTCCAGCTGGGGAGAAAACAAAAAACAACAGCCTTCCCAAGAGTGGCAGTGAGAAGGGAGCAAGGCTTCCATACCATTTCCTCCCATACTGAGTCCAAGAAGGAAGAGCATCTCTTATTTTTAAGACCTCCAAAGAAAGAAACTCAGTTACTTCTTAGTGACCCATTCTAATACTGAACATCAGTATTGAGGGAATTCTTCCTGATACTTTATACCTAGCCTAAGTCCTTTTTACAGTAATTAGTTGTTTTCTTTTGTTCCAGGCCAAAGGAGATGACTAATAGAATCTTCGTCTTGTTGTTGTTCAGTCATTTTTTAGTCATGTTAGACTCTTTGTGACCTTTTGGGGTTGTCTTATCAAAGATACTGGAAGGGTTTGCCATTTCCTTCTCCAGCCCATTTTGCAGATGAGGAAACTGAGGCAGACAGGATTAAGTGACTTTCCCAGGTTCATAGAGCTAGTGTCTGAGGTTGGATTTGAATTCAGGTCTTCCTGACTCCAGACCTGGCATTTTATCCACTGCACCATTTAGTTGCCCAAAAGAATCTTACCATCTCTACAAAACAACCCTTATTATTCACTAAAAACAGTCACAAGTGAAAAACAGGATGTCTCTCAGTCTTCTTCTTTCGGTTAACTAATCCCCATTCCACACCATTTTGGTGGGGTCAGGGCAATGAGGGTTAAGTGACTAGCATACAGCTAGTATGTATCAAGTGTCTGAGTCCAGATTTGAACTCAGGTCCTCCTGAATCCAAGGCCGGTGCTTTATACACTGCACCATCTAGTTGCCCCCACACCATTTTTTAAATTAAATTTTATTTTGTTTTTCAATGAACAAACATTTATTTTCTTTCCCTCCCACTGGGGGAAAAAAGAAAAGAAAAATCAAACCCACTGACCATGTCTAAAAATATATCTTTTATTCCACAAATTTAATCTATCACCTCTTTATTAGGAAGTAGGGGGCATAATTCATCATCAGTCCTCTGGAATCATGGTTGATAGAGTGGAATTCTTAAGACTGAAATTTGTCTATTTTTATAATGTTGTAGTGATAGTACAAATTATCAAAATGAATTAATATGTAAAATGCTTTGCAAACCTTAAAGAGCTGCATAAATGATAGCTATGGATTGTTAATAATAAAAAATTGTTTTCTTGGTTCTGATCATTTCACACTGCATCCATTCATAAAAGTCTTTACAGGATTTTCTGAAATCATCCCTTTTGTTTCTTCCGGCATAGTAGTATTCTATCATCTTTGTATATCATAATTTGTTCAGCCATTCCCCAAGTGAAGAGCACTCCCTTAGTTTCCATGTCTTTGTCACCATAAAAAGAGTTTTTGCCTTTGTCAATTTGCTCCATGTAAAGTGAAACTTCAGAGTTGTTTTGATTTACATTTCTTTTACTATTGATGATTTAGAACAAATTTTTACATGGTTGATATTTTATAATTATTCTTTGGAGAAGAATTTATTCATATCCTTTGACCATTTATTCATCAGAGAATGGCACACGATTTTAGACATTTGTGTTAGTTTTATTGTTTGTGGTTGTTTGTCCTTTGTTTCCAAAGAAGACTAATGACATCACAGGGAGATGACTTGACTGATGAATGGATTGGATGTAAGTGAGGCAGAGTTGCACAAAGTTGTCAGTCTCACTCTCTCTTCCAGAGTCATAAAAGTACAGTGGCAAGACAAAATTCAGGATGATTGGTGATGAATGGAGTGGATGACCTTGGAATTTTCAGTGTCTGACCAAGCTCTAAGCATTCCACAGCCCCTGTTTCAACAGCGTTTGTGGTCACTGGAACAAATTGTTCTCTTCTACCCATTCTACATGCTTGGGATAGACATTCCCCTAAATCACTGACGTGATTTGAGGCCTGTAGGTTACCCTCCACCTGGTTTAGCCATATGCCAAGATGGTTTTACTAGGGTATGGCTGCAGCACATGATACAGCTTCTTGGAATCACATGTGAGAACTGGGTGAAAATGGACACCAAAGAAGATTGAGCAGCCCTGAAAAGGGCTTGGCAAGCCCTCATACCAGAGGTGGTAGTCCTCCCTGAACACCCATACACTCCAGTTTCCTTGTGTATCTTGGACAAATGAGATATTTTGTGAAAATTCTCCCCCAACTGGCCACTCCCTTTTAACACCCTAGTTGCTTGATTATAATAAGGTTGCTTAATTAATAAAAATGTTTTTATTTTCATACAATCAAAAGTATCTATTTTGTCTTGTGTGATTGCCTCTATCCTTTGTTTAAGAATTCTCCCACTTGCTGATGATGAGTGAGATGAGCAGAACTAGAAGAACATTGTACACAGTATCATCAACATTGAGTGTTGATCTACTGTGATGGACTATATTCTTCTCACCAATGCAATGGCACAGAAGAGTTCCAGGGAACTCGTGATGGAAGAGGATCTCCAAATCCAGGAAAAAAAAAAAAAAGAACTGCGGAGTATAGATGCTAAATGAACCATACTATTTCTTTTGTTTTTGATGCTGTTGTTTTTTTTCTATTTTGAGGTTTTCCATCATTGCTCTGATTTTTTTCTCTTATAACATGACTAATGCAGAAATAGGATTAATGTTATTATGTGTGTGTGTGCGTATATATATATATATATATATATATATATATATATATATATATATATATAAACCTATATCAGATTACCTGCTGTCTAGGGGAGGGGGGAGGGAGGGAAGGGAGGGAGAAAAATCTGAAATTGTAAAGCTTGTATAAACAAAGGTTGAGAACTATCTTTACATGTAATGGGAAAAAAAATACTTTATTAATTAAAAAAAAAAGAATTCTCCCACTTGCCACACCTGTGAAAGATATCTTTAGACTGGTTCCCTTCTGATTTTTTTTCTTTACTGGTAGAGGTGGCCTTCAAATATTCCAGTTACTATATTTTTTGAGTTTATTGTGATATATGGTATAAGATGTTGGTCTAAACCTAATTTCTACCAAACTGATTTCCATGTTTTTTAAGCAGGAATCTAACTCAGCTCTTCCTGACTGCAACTCTAGTAAATAAGTTCTTTCGAGATGGGAATACAAAGTCCCTTTTTCTTGAACCAAGCATGTATCATAAAAATTATAAAGGCTCTTTTTCCCCAAGAAAGCCATCTCTCTCCCTATTCAACTTTGTAGCTCTGCCTGGACCATGAGTCACTCTCTTTGATTTTCTCAGCTTAACAAAGAGGCTAAGTTTAATACTATCTCTTGTTTGACTAAATTTGTTTGTTCAGAAACACAACCAAGCTTTATTTCCTACTAGAGGCAGAACTTTCCAGATGTTTGTTAAGTGTGTATTTTTCTTCCCTCCCCTAGCTCTTGAGTCCCATTACTTCAAGGTTCCCAGGAATATGATTCATAGTTTCCAGGAATACCTGATCTATACTTTTTCTGAATCACAAGCTGCACCTGCTACTGTTCATTTTCTTTTTTTTCTATTCTGTAAATGTGTTTTATTCATGCCTTCCATTTTATTGCTACACTCATTTCTAGAAAAATCCCTTTTTCCCCTTCTCCCCTCAAACTGAACAAAGAAAAACAGTAGAACAAAAAAAATGTGATGGAGTGACTATCTCTGACAATATAAAACATATTCCACTCTAGTTGTCCCCCACCTTTCAGTTATGAAGAGAGAGGCTCATTTTCTTTTCCATCCATTCTCAGGGACTATCACTAGTCTTTCAACAGATTCACATTTTTAATTTGCGGCTTTCCTTGTAATTGCTTTGACAACATTGTCTTCTTCTGGGTTTGTGTCTTGATCTTCCTTGTCATCATTGTAACTTGTTATGGGCAGGTTCTTTTGTTATTGTTTGTTCATTTTCCAGCCTGTTTTTTTTTTAATTTTTAACTTTATGAAGTTGGGCTCTGCTCTTGGGATGGAAGGGGCATTATCCCAAGCTTCAGTTTTTCATGCTACTGTTTTCAGAGCTAGTTCTGGGGAGGTCTGCAGGTTTTTGGTCCTTCCAAGGTGGAATGATCTAAGGAGAGGTGTGGTCACTGCTCTCCTGGCCTGTGCTCTGGTCTTTACCTGCTCCCCTGTAGCTGCAAATGCTAGTGCTCCTCAGCCCAGGAACTGTGACCAGGTACCCCACTCTCCCGCAGTTACAAGCACCAGTGCTTCTTTTTGCTTCTTTTTGAACTGAGACAAGGGTCTCCCCCATGAGGACCATAAGCCCTCTTCTCTGCTCCCTGGGACCACCAGTGCTATCGCTGCTTTTGGCCCTGGGACTGCAACCCAGAACTCATGGGCAATGTTGTTGTTGCTGTTTGTCCTTTATTCTTAAAGAGGACCATGACCTTGGGAGGTGATGTCATGACTTGCAGTGAATTGGTTTTAAGTGAGGAAGGGCTGTGCAAGGTCACCAGCCTCACTCTCTCCTCCAGAATCATCTGCATCCAGTGGCAAGATATAGACCAGAATGATTGGAAATGGTCCTGGATGTTTGAGACAATTGGGATTAAGTGACTTGCCCAGGGTCACACAGCTAGTAAGTATCAAATGTCTGAGGCCAGATTTGGACTCAGGTCCTCCTGACTCCAGGGCCTGTGCTTTATCCACTGCACCACCTAGCTGCCCCATGGGTAATGTAACAGGGGCCTGAACCCAGCACCAGAAAAGGATCCTCTGGGATCTCCTTCTGACAAGTTGTCTGACACCTCACCACCACCACCATCTGTGGGCTTAGAGCTCCCTATGCCTCCCCCAAGGCATGACCTGGGCTGCCTGCACTGTAGTAATCATTGCCCATGTACCCAGCACAGGGTTTTCTATTTTTTTTCTAGCCTCTCCCCACCTGATAGATCCCTACTCTGTTTCCAATTCTTGAAAAAAAAAGTGTTTCTCTGGCAACACTGGCAAATGTGAAACCTTTGCCTGCCTTCGATCTCTGGGAGTAATTTCCAGTAACTCTTGCTCATTTTCTTCCTTCAGGGAACTGGTCCTGAAAACCGCCCCCCATCTCTGGTCCACACAGGCATCAGCATCCCCAGTTTGGGTCTGACCCAAGTGGAGATGGGAGGTGTTCCCTTTCCCAGATGCTTCTACTTTCCTTAAGGATACAGGCTCGCCAGGAGGCTCATGCCTTGTCACACTCGGCTTCTTGAGCTTTTAGGTCGACTCGGTGACTGGTGCAGAGTCCTGGCTCCCGCAGCAGCCCACACAAGCTGTTGGGAACCCGTGGGGACTCTTGTGCATCCTTGGTCCAGATCACTGGTTGAGGCCAACAGCATCAGTGGAGCTCATTTTGTGATCTGATGGGACAGGCAAGTTCCGAAGGAACAATAGCAGGGAACATCGATGGTTCAGGAAGCCGTTCCATTTCTGCAGACTGCTTCTTGCAGTGACCTTCAGGCCTCCCACGACTAGGTGATGAGCATTTCCAAACATGACCAGTCTGGTCTTCAGACAGCACTCTGCCCATTAGGCCCACATGGAGGCTTTTCCACCTTCCTCCAATGTGCCAGTTTTCGCCTTCCTGCCAGGGCCTTTGAAACTCTACAGTCACCTCCACAAGGAGGCACACGCTGGAGCTGGCTCTTACCAGTTTGGGAGAGCTGATTATTAGATGTTTCCGTGTGAGCATTTACACTTCAACATGGAGCCAATGCTGTAAGTCAGGGGCTAATTTACCACTGGGTTAATTGTCTACACTTAAGAAAGTGATGGGGAAAAATGTTTAATAATGCAAATGAAACTTAAAAGTGTCCTGCACCTAGGTGGCACAGTGGATAGAGCACCAGCCCTGGAGTCAGGAGTACCTGAGTTCAAATCCGGCCTCAGACACTTAACACTTACTAGCTGTGTGACCCTGGGCAAGTCACTTAACCCCAATTGCCTCACTAAAAAAAAAAAGTGTCTTGTGTGCATTTTCCCTCGAGAACTGATTGTTAAACATTTGCCAGGAGACCCCTGTCCTAACAAGGTATTGGAGACAGATGTTAGTGGATGAAAACAAGATCATGTGGTATAATTTCCCATCACTTTCTGCTGCTCAGAAACCTCTCCACATCACGTGGTTCACAGAAGCTGGAGTTCCCAAAGTCCTTCCCTCCCCTCTCCCATAGAGAGATACTTATCATGTGTGGCAACTTTTCCAGGAATTTAAAAGAAATATTCGGTGCCTCTGTGAAGTTGATATTTTTCAATTTCCAGCTGGGGGTATGTTGGCAAGCGCGTGTTCTAGGGGACACACAAGCAATATCAAAGGCCCTGTTCTGGGTACATCGACCAGGAGTAGCCCTCATTGCATTTAGGCTTTCTCACCTTGTGTCCAGCCTGCTGTGGCAGGCTTAGTGTATATCACTTCCCTTGGCACATTCTTATTCTCACCCAAACCACGCTACCTTTTCTTGCCTACATTTGGCCCTCTGTCTCCTGCTCCAGATTTCTGTGGAGATGCTGCTTCATGCCTGGAAAGCGCCCCCTGACTCATCTTGACCTTCTAGGCTCTATGACTTCCTCCAGGTCTCAGTCTATATGCAGTCTCCCCTGAGAAACCTTCCCTCATCTCCTTAGTGATTAATGCTCTCTTTGAGGGCAGGAGGACCCAAGTTTGAATGCTGTCTTAAGCCCTTCCTCATCACTCTCAGAGCCCCAGTTTCTCCAACTTCAAAACAGGGACAATGAATAGCAATGACCCCACAGGGCTGCTTGGAGGATCAAACGAAAAAAATAAAAAAGACCCTTCCCTGCCCATGGAATCCTTCATGCCTGGACTCGCCTCTGAGTCCCTGGACTTTTCCTTCTAGATGCAGCTCAGGCACTGTTTTAGCCATGAAGGCTTTCCTTTTTTTTTTTTAAGGCAGTGAGGATTAAGTGACTTGCCCAGGGTCACACAGCTGAAGTAAGTATCAAGTGTCTAAAATCACATTTGAACTCAGGTCCTCCTGAATCCAGGGCCAGGGCTTTATCCACTTCACCACCTAGCTGCCCCCTATGAAGGCTTTCCTAATCCCCTCTACCCACAACTGCTGGTGTCCTCCCTCCCAAAGTACCTTGTATCTAAAGCCTTTGTGTTTTTCCACTTTATATTTATGGCATCTATATTTATTTGTGTACCTGTTAGAATATAAACTTTTAAAGTGTGCTGCAGTGTAGGGGGCAGAGCCAAGATTGTGGAGGAAAGATACATTCACCCCAAAAATAGCAATAAAAGAACCCTCGGGGCAGAAAAACACACAAAAATATGGGCTGAGAGTTTTCTCCAGCTATAGATAGATTTCAGGGGGCCGTGCTGGGCCATGAATAAAGCCTAGCCCCGCAATCCGGCTGACACACCAGACACCCGCCAGAGGAATTTGCCCCAGTGCCTCTGAATCGACTGCAGCACCTGTGTCTTCTGGAACCAAGCACGCGGTTGAGCTGAACAGCTGGTGGGGGGGGGGGGAGTGCAGGGGTACCAGTGGACTGGGGGGAAGGATTCGACTGTCCCACCCCAGCGGGCAACCAGGAAGAAGTCCTGAGCTGCTGAAGGCCCAGGTGGGGAAGGGGAGCAGGGGAGCAGGCTCATCAGAAGCGGAGAACCACACCACAGCAAGCTTTGCTGGTTGGTTTCTTAGTAAATAGGCATAAGGTTATCTGCAGACCTGAGAACAGGCCAGGTGAGATTAAAACCTGCCCCTCCTCAAACCAAAACACCTGGGACCCTCTGAAGCTGGGAACAGGAGCAGGCCGTGAAGCAGCCCCCCCCACCCCCCTCACCCCCCAGTGGAGAATTTAAAATCAAATGAAAGCAAGGCCAGGCAGGCTGAAAAGAAGCCCAACCATCCCCTGGGCCACGCTGTAGCTTGAACAGTGTGTCCTGGAATCAGAGCCACACTTTAAGAAGGAGTTAAAAGCCAAAAAATAGTAAGCCAGTATGAGTAGGCAGGGAAAGCAAAAGATCATCAAAAACTTCTTTGGGGGTAAGGTAGACCATAATACAACCTCAGAAGAAGAAGAAGATAATAACAGGGTCAAAGCTCCAACATCCAAAGCTTCCAAGAAAAATATGAACTGGTCTCAGGCCATGGAAGCTCTCAAAAGGGACTTGGAAGAGAAAGTAGGAGAAATAGAAAGAAGATGTAGAGAAAGGGAGGCAAGAATGGAAAGGGAAATGAGAGTGATGCAGGAGAGTCATGAGAAAAAAGTCAACAGCTTGAAAAGCCAAATGAAAAAGGAGATTAAAAAACTGTCTGATGAAAATAACTGCCTTAGAATTAGGATTGAACAAATGGAAGCTAGTGACCTTATGAGAAACCAAGATACAGTAAAGCAAATCGAATTGAATGAAAAAATAGAGGGCAATGTGAAATATCTCCTTGGAAAAGCAGCTGAACTGGAAAATAAATCTAGGAGAGATAATTTGAAAATCACTGGACTACCTGAAAACCATGACCAAAACAAAAGCTTAGACACCATCCTCCAAGAGATTGTGAGGGAAAATTGCCCTGATATTCTAGAAGCAGAAGCTAAAATATAAATTGAAAGAATCCACCGATCACCTCCTGAAAGAGATCTCAAAAGGAAAACCTCCAGGAATATTATAGCCAAATTCCAGAACTCCCAGGTCAAGGAGAAAATACTGCAAGCAGCTAGAAAAAAGGAATTCAAATACTGTGGAGTTCCAATAAGGATAAAGCAAGATCTAGCAGCTTCTACATTAAAGGACCGAAGGGCATGGAATATGATATTTCAGAGGGCAAAGGAACTGGGACTTCAGCCAAAAATCACGTACCCAGCAAAACTAAGTATCATCTTTCAGAGGAAAAAATGGATTTTCGATGAAAAAGAAGACTTTCAGGCATTTGCTATGAAAAGACCTGAACTGAAAAGAAAATTTGACTTTCAAATACAAGACCCTGGAGAAGCATAAAAAGGTAAACAGGGGCGGAGCCAAGATGGCGGAGAGGAAGCAGCAAGCTGCCTGAGCTCTCCTTCTGTTCCCTCAAAACGAACATTAAATCAAGCCTCTGGATATCATATGAAGAGGTGGAAAAAAACCTATTATAATAGAGGGAAAGAAAGGAGGGGGGAACATGGTTTCAACCCTATTCTCATTAGATTTGACTCAAAGAGGGAATAACATATACGTTCCTTGGGATAAAGAAACTTAACTCACTCTTTAGGGAAACAAAAGGGGAAGGGAAAGGGGGGGACTGAGAAGGGAGGACAAAAGCAAGGGAGAAAAGGGTAAAGAAAAGAGAGGGGGGTGATAAAAAGGGAGGGCAGATTGGGGGAGGCAGGGGTAAGAAGTAAAACGTCGGTGAGGAGGAATAGGGTGAAAGAAGGGGGGAAAAGTACAAAGGGGGTAAATAGAATGGAGGGGAATAGACAGTCAGTAATAATAACTGTGAATGTGAATGGGATGAACTCTGCTATAAAACGGAAGCGAATTGCAGAGTGGATTAAAAACCAGAACCCTACAATATGCTGTTTACAAGAAACACATTTGAAGCAGAGAGATACACACAGAGTAAAGGTAAAAGGCTGGAGCAGAATATATTATGCCTCAGCTAAAGTAAAAAAGGCAGGGGTAGCAATCCTTATCTCAGACAAAGTGCAGGCAAAAATAGATCTCATTAAAAGAGATAAGGAAGGAAATTACATCTTACTTAAAGGTACTATAGATAATGAAGTAATATCAATATTGAATATGTATGCGCCAAGTGGTATAGCATCCAAGTTCTTAGAGGAGAAGTTAAATGAGTTACAAGAGGAATTAGATAGTAATACTATACTAGTAGGGGATCTGAATCTCCCCCTCTCAGAATTAGATAAATCTAGCCAAAAAATAAATAAGAAAGAAGTGAAAGAGGTGAATAGATTACTAGAAAAGTTAGACATGATAGATGTCTGGAGAAAATTGAATGGGGATAGAAAGGAATATACCTTTTTCTCAGCAGTACATGGCACATTTTCAAAAATTGACCATGTATTAGGGCACAAAAACATCATAGTCAAATGTAGAAAGGCAGAAATAGTAAATGCATCCTTCTCAGATCATGATGCAATAAAAATTACATGTAAGAAAGAGCCAGGGAAAAGTAGAATGAAAATCAATTGGAAACTAAATAATTTCATTCTAAAGAATGAATGGGCCAAACAAGAAATCATAGAAACAATCAATAACTTTATCCAAGAGAATGACAATAATGAGACAACATACCAAAATCTATGGGATGCAGCCAAAGCAGTGCTTAGGGGAAAATTTATAGCTCTAAATGCTTACATGAATAAAAAAGAGAAAGAGGAGATTAATGAATTGGGCATGCAACTTAAAAAGCTAGAAAAAGAACAAATTAGAAATCCCCAATTAGACACTAAATTAGAGATCCTGAAAATTAAAGGAGAAATCAATAAGATTGAAAGCAAAAAAACTATAGAACTAATCAATAAAACTAAGAGCTGGTTTTATGAAAAAACCAATAAAATAGATAAAATACTGGTTAATTTGATTAAAAAAAAGAAAGAAGAAAACCAAATTACCAGTATCAAAAATGAAAAGGGTGATGTTACCACCAATGAAGTGGAAATTAAAGCAATAATTAGGAAATATTTTGCCCAACTGTATGCCAATAAATTTGACAATCTAAATGAAATGGATGAATATTTACAAAAATACAAACTGCCCAGGTTAACTGAAGAGGAAATAAAATCCTTAAATAAACCCATATTAGAAAAAGAAATTGAACAAGCTATTAATGAACTCCCTAAGAAAAAATCCCCAGGGCCAGATGGGTTTACGGGTGAATTTTACCAAACATTTAAAGAACAATTAATTCCAATATTATACAAATTATTTGGAAAAATAGGTGAAGAAGGAGTTCTACCAAATTCGTTTTATGACACAAATATGGTGGTGATACCAAAACCAGGCAAAGCAAAAACAGAGAAAGAAAATTATAGACCAATCTCCCTAATGAATATTGATGCTAAAATCTTAAATAAGATATTAGCAAGGAGATTACAGCAAGTGATCACCAGGATAATACACTATGACCAGGTGGGATTTATACCAGGAATGCAGGGCTGGTTCAACATTAGGAAAACTATTAACATAATCAACCACATCAATAAGAAAACCAACCAAAATCATATGATTATCTCAATAGATGCAGAGAAAGCTTTTGACAAAGTACAGCACCCATTCCTAATAAAAACACTAGAGAGTTTAGGAATAGGGGGAGCTTTCCTTAGAATAATAAACAGTATCTACCTAAAGCCATCAGCAAGTATTATATGCAATGGAGATAAATTAGAGGCCTTCCCAATAAGATCAGGGGTGAAACAGGGATGTCCATTATCACCCCTATTATTTAATATTGTCCTAGAAATGTTAGCTTTAGCAATCAGAGAAGAGAAAGGAATTAAAGGAATTAGAATAGGCAAGGAGGAAACAAAACTATCACTCTTTGCAGATGATATGATGGTATACTTAAGGAATCCTCGAGAATCAAGTCAAAAATTACTTGAAACAATTAACAACTTTAGCAAAGTAGCAGGATATAAAATAAATCCACATAAATCATCAGCATTTCTATACATGACCAACAAAGTCCAGCAGCAAGAGATAGAAAGAGAAATTCCATTTAAAGTAACGGTAGGTAATATAAAATACTTGGGAGTCTACTTGCCAAGACAAACCCAGGAACTATATGAACACAACTACCAAACACTCTTCACACAAATCAAATCAGATCTAAATAATTGGAAAGATATCAATTGCTCATGGATAGGCAGAGCTAATATAGTAAAAATGACAATACTGCCTAAATTAATTTACTTATTCAGTGCCATACCAATCAGGCTACCTAAAAATTATTTTATACAGCTAGAAAAAATAATAACAAAATTCATCTGGAAAAACAAAAAATCAAGAATATCCAGGGAAATAATGAAAAAAAATTCACAGGAAGGTGGGTTAGCGGTACCAAACCTGGAGCTTTACTATAAAGCGGCAGTCATCAAAACTATCTGGTACTGGCTAAAAAATAGAGTGGTAGATCAATGGAATAGGCTAGGCTCAGGAAATGCAGTAGTAAATGACACTAGTAATGTAGTGTTTGATAAACCCAAAGACTCCAGCTTCTGGGATAGGAACTCAGTATTTGACAAAAACTGCTGGGAAAACTGGAAGATAGTATGGCAGAAATTAGGCTTAGACCAACATCTTACACCTTATACTAAAATAAGGTCAAAATGGATACATGATTTAGACATAAGAGGTGATACCATAGGTAAATTAGGAGAGAAAGGAATAGTGTACCTATCAGATCTTTGGAAAGGAGAACAGTTTTTGACCAAACATGAGATAGAGTATATTATAAAATGCAAAGTGGATGATTTTGATTATATTAAATTAAAAAATTTTTGTACAAACAGAAGCAATGCATCCAAAATTAGAAGGGAGGCAGAAAGCTGGGAAACAATTTTTGAGGCCAGTGCTTCTGATAAAGGCCTCATCTCTAAAATATATAGGGAATTAAATCAAATTTATAAGAATCCAAGTCATTCCCCAATTGAGAAATGGTCAAAGGATATGAACAGGCAGTTTTCTGATGAAGAAACCAAAGCTATCTATTCCCATATGAAAAAATGCTCTAAATCTCTAATGATTAGAGAGATGCAAATTAAAACAACTCTGAGGTACCACCTGACACCTATCAGATTGGCTAAAATGACAAAAAAGGAAGATAATAAATGTTGGAGAGGCTGTGGGAAAATTGGAACACTAATGCATTGTTGGTGGAGCTGTGAGCTGATCCAACCATGCTGGAGAGCAATTTGGAATTATGCCCAAAGGGCGATAAAGCTGTGCATACCCTTTGACCCAGCAATCCCACTTTTAGGTCTTTTGCCCAAAGAAATCATGGAAGGGGGAAAGGGACCCACATGTACAAAAATATTTATAGCTGCTCTTTACGTGGTAGCAAGGAATTGGAAGTTGAGGGGGTGCCCATCAATTGGGGAATGGCTGGACAAGTTGTGGTATATGAATACAATGGAATACTATTGTGCTGTAAGAAATGATGAGCAGGAAGAGTTCAGAGAAACCTGGAGGGTCTTACGTGAGCTGATGATGAGTGAGATGAGCAGAACCAGAAGAACATTGTACACAGTATCATCAACATTGAGTGTTGACCTACTGTGATGGACTATATTCTTCTCACCAATGCAATGGTACAGAAGAGTTCCAGGGAACTCATGATAGAAGAGGATCTCCAAATCCAAGAAAAAAAAAGAAAGAAAGAACTGTGGAGTATAGATGCTGATTGAACCATATTATTTCTTTTGTTTTGGGTGCTGTTGTTTTTTTTTTTCTATTTTGAGGTTTTGCATCACTGCTCTGATTCTTTCTCTTGTAACAGGATTAATGCAGAAATAGGATTAATGTTATTATGTGTATATATATGTGTGTGTATATATATATCTATATGTATATGTATAGATATATATAGATATAACCTATATCAGATTACCTGCTGTCTAGGGGAGGGGGGGAGGGAGGGGAGGGAGGGAGGGAGAAAAATCTGAAATTGTAAAGCATGTATAAACAAAAGTTGAGAACTATCTTTACATGTAACGGAAAAAATAAAATATCTCATAATGTAAAAAAAAAAAAAAAAAAAAAGGTAAACAGGAAAAAGACTTCATGAGGGATATTAAAAGATCAAACTGTTTACATTCCTACATGGGAAGATAATACTGTGAAATCATAAGAACTATCTCAGTAAGGAATTCACAGAAGACACAGGTCTGAACTGAATATGAAGGGATGATATCTGTAAAGCATGTATGTTTTGTTCTTTGTGGGGCAGACAGGGTGGGGTTTCTTATGTCTGGGGCTGGATTTGGGCTTGGGACCTCCTGTGTCCAGGGCTGGTGCTTTGTCCACTGTGCCACCTATCTAATCCATGATGACATCATTAAAATAGGTTTGAGGTGTAGGAGGAATAAACTGGGGGAGGGAAAAGGGGAGAGATGGTCTGGGGAGAGGTAGTTCACATGAAGGAAACAAGAAAAAAGCTTATGGAGGAGAGTAGAAGAGGGGGAAGGAGTTGGGGAGTGAGTGAACCTTAATATCATCAGACTTGGCTCAAAGAAGTACTAACATACATACTCAGGTAGGTATAGTAATATATTTTTGCCCTGAGGGAGGGGAGGGAGAAAAGGGGAGGGGGGAAGGAGGGAAGGAGAAAAGGGCAGATTGGGGGAGAAAGCAGTAAGAAGTAAAACACCTTCAAGGAAGATGAAGAGGTTCTGCATTACTGCACAAGTATGACATATTGAATTGCTTGACCTAATAGGGAGGGTTGAGGAGGGAGAGAGGAAGAAAAATTTAGAACACAGAATTAGCTCAGGGACCCTGATCTCATTGGAGTGGGCTCATGGAGGGAATAGATTTCATACCCAATTGGGAGGAGTAATCTATTTAACCCTGCAGGAAAGTAGGAGGGGAAGAGGATAAGGAAGGAAGGGTGAAAAAGGGAGTGCAGAGCAGGGGAGAGGAGAGTCAGAAGTAAAACACTTTAGAGGAGGAATAGGTAAAAAGAAGATAGAGTAAGGGGCAGCTAGGTGGTGCAGTGGATAGAGCACCAGCCCTGGAGTCAGGAGTACCTGAGTTCAAATCTGGCCTCACACACTTAACACTTACTAGCTGTGTGACCCTGGGCAAGTCACTTAACCCCAATTGCCTCACTAAAAAAAAAAAGAATGAAAAAAATAGAGTAAATGTCCTGAGAAGGGAGTAGGATGGAGGGAAATAGTTATGATGATTGATTATAATGGCAAAACATATGGTACCTATTTTGCTGGTGTAACGATTGGAATAACGCCACCTGCTGGATACTAACTGTAGAAGAGTTCTGCCCATGAAGTGAAGGTCTTTGAGGGCAAGACCAGGAGTCTTTGGTATCAGGAAGTGACGCGGACTAGTGGGAGGAGGAAGGAAGAGACTGGCGCTGACTCTGGGGCTCTTTCCTCTGGACTCTGGTGGAGAAGGGAGCTAGAAATGTGCTCTCCCTTTAATAGATAGGAATTTAGGCCTTTTTCTCTCTCTTTACCAAATTCTTATTCTCCTTAATAAATGCTTAAAGTCTAACTCTTGCTAAAGCTTATAATTTATTGGCGACCACTCATTAGATATTTTAGACAGATTAGCTAGAATTTTACCCCTTAACAGATGGCTGACCACGAAGAGGAAAGCTGAACCTCACTTCTGATCTTCTGGTTGGGTAAGAAATTTCCCCTCCCTCTCCCTTTAACTGCTAAGTACTGGTGTACTGGCTGTGTTTTCCTTTAAATTTTTTTCAAATGGACCTTTTAATTCCCAGATCCAGATTTTTTGAATGCCCTTGTACCAGTCCATTCACCTCCCCAGAGTAAAGAACCACATGCGACTGCCGGTAAAGGATATATACAACTGGATCTTGGAACACTTTCCATATTTTGCAAATGCACCCACAGGGTGGAAAAACTCAGTGAGACATAATTTGTCATTGAATAAGTGTTTTAAGAAAGTGGATAAAGACCGAAGCCAGAGTATTGGAAAAGGGTCTTTGTGGTGCATAGACCCAGAATATAGACAAAATCTCATACAGGCCTTGAAAAAGACACCCTATCACCCATATTCACATGTGTTTAATACAATGGGAGATAAGATCATGTTAATGCTTTGTTTTTGTGGATTTTCTATTTTTCTTTTTATTTTTGTTAAAAGAGCCAGCAACTTACTCACACAAGGAAATATCTCTCCCTCTCCCAACCATGCTTTTTCAGAGAAACCTGAAGAGATTCCCGCAGCTTTTCCCAGTTCTAACACTAATTGTTGCTCTAATTTTGCATGCCTGGAGGCAATGACCCACCCTCTAGAAGCTTTTAATCCCCTAGCACCTGGAGGCAAAGTGGGGGAAGAGGAATCCAGGCCTGAGTTCAAAATCAAGTCTGATTCAAATTGCTCTGGTCCCTCCCCTCCTCTCCAGACCCCACCCTCTACTCCTCCTATGGCCAAGCCCATTGCTTCCCCTGCCTGGGAAGTCCAGAGATCTGATGCGCATGCTCAACTTTTTCTACCTGCATTTGCAGCTTCAGGCTCAGCCCTTCCCCGGCCTGGCTGTGCTTTTGAGACAATCTTAGAAAACCCTTTAAATTCCAGATATACTCGTTTTGTTCATAATTTTGCTAACCTGCTTTTGTCTTTAATTAGTAATCTTATAAAGCATTTGTATGGTGAAAAGCCCGACAGACAATATAGAGGGGTTAAAGAAGAAAAACTTAAGCTGAATAAGAATGACAATCATCACCATAGTTCAAGACTCTGCTTCTTTAGCCATGGAAGGGTATATATATTTTACAGAAATGTAGAAGTAAGCAGCAAGGTACTGATATGAGTATTGGGGATTTTAGATATCGGAATCAAAAGTGTTCTGAATTCACTCAGAGTAATAGTATCAGTTCCGAGGTTACATAGGATTTCTATGCTATTATATATACATTTTGAAATTAATGGTATGGGTTTATTTTCATAGAGATTTTCAGGCTTTTGAGATTGTGTTTTATACTTAGTTTTTAAAACAAGGAGAATATTTGTAAAAGCTTTTTATAATCATGTGATCAAGTTTATATTTTATAAGACTCTTATTAATATTAAGTTCACATTCATTTAGACTTTCTTAGTTTGAATTTCATTGTCTTTTATTGTTCCATATGTATTTTCTTCTATTCGTTTATCTATCTAATTTTGAAAAATTGCAAGATGGTTTTGATTTCATAATATAATGTTAATTCTAGGAGTATTGTGCTCCCATATTCTGAGTTGTTTGTTTTTGTTATTTTTTTTTCCTCAACTGATTATTTGATCAAACTCTTTAAAGCATTTCCCTGGCAAATTGGTTGCCATAGCAAGTGTAAATTGATTCTAGAAGTATTATTTTTGATGAGCATATTTTTTAAAAAAAGGGGAATGTTTGTAAAAGTTTTCTTTTTTCAAAAAAAGTTTTCTTTAGGATTGTGTTGTGCTTTAACTTGTATTTAAATATGTTAAGATTTTTCACAAAAGTAATTGTATACTAAGTAAAAAAAAGGTATTATTTGAAATTGTTGCATAATTATATATTATATTCTGAGTCAAGATGTATTCACATTTTTTGCAATCATTTATTATCCTCAATTTTTAAATCCATATGAGACTTGGAATCGCCCCTCTGGACAAAACTTTCCTCTCTTCCTTTTCTATATTGTTGTTCACATATTATTAGTTAGCAATAGTTATCATATTGTTTTTACTGTTCCGTCAAGGAAACATTTTGTTTCTTGAGGAACAACAGGGGGGACTGTAACGATTGGAATAACGCCACCTGCTGGATACTAACTGTAGAAGAGTTCTGCCCATGAAGTGAAGGTCTTTGAGGGCAAGACCAGGAGTCTTTGGTATCAGGAAGTGACGCGGACTAGTGGGAGGAGGAAGGAAGAGACTGGCGCTGACTCTGGGGCTCTTTCCTCTGGACTCTGGTGGAGAAGGGAGCTAGAAATGTGCTCTCCCTTTAATAGATAGGAATTTAGGCCTTTTTCTCTCTCTTTACCAAATTCTTATTCTCCTTAATAAATGCTTAAAGTCTAACTCTTGCTAAAGCTTATAATTTATTGGCGACCACTCATTAGATATTTTAGACAGATTAGCTAGAATTTTACCCCTTAACACTGGTCATTTATGAAGAAAATTCTCTGTCAAGCTTAAGGTACTATATACAGGTTATAATGAACAGGATACTATCAGAAAAACCTGTAAAGACTTACATGAACTGAAGCAGAGCGAAATGTACTGTATACAAAATAAAAGCAATAGTGGGGAATGATCTGCTGGGAAGCATGTGGTTATTTTCAGCAAGGCAATGATCCAATATAACCCTGAAAGACTTATGAAGATTGCAGCCCATCTGCAGAGAAAGAATTGATAGTATCTGAAAACAGATAGAAACACATTTAAATTTTTTTTTTCTTTTCCTCTTCGATTCCTTAATCTGAAGTTTTGGTTTTTTTTTTTTTTTACTGTTTTCTCTCACAACTAGCTAATATGGGAATTTTTCCATGACTACTCATGTATAACTTATTTTGAATTGCTTGAGTTCTTATGGGTGGGGGGTGGGAATGGAGGAGGGAAGAGAATTTGGAACACAAAGTTTTAAAAAATTAATGTTAAAATTTTGTTTTTACATATATTTTGGAAAATAAAATTCTATCTAAAAAAAAGTGTGCTGCAGTGGATAGAGCACTGGTATTGGGATCAGAAAGATTCATCTTCATGAATTCAAAGCCAGCCTCAGATACTTACTAGCTGTGTGGTCTTGGGCAAGTCACTTAACCCTGTTTGCCTCAGTTGCCTCATCTGTAAAATGAGCTGGAGAAGGAAATGGCAAACCACTCCAGGATCTTTGCCAAGAAAGCCCCAAAATAGGGTCACAGAGAACAGGAAGATAAATATTAAAGTACTTTATGCACACCAGCTAGTATCTGTGTACAGCTTGCATAGAATACATGTAGAAAACAAACACTGTCAGAGAAGGTCCTTGGATTTTGTGATGGTTGTCTTGTCTTTTTACTGAGGCAACTAAATGGTGCGGTGGATAGAGGGATGGACTTTAAATCTGGAAGAGTTGGGACTGAATCCTGCTTCAGATACTAACTTTCTAACTATGGCACCTTGAGTTAAGTCACTTAACCCTTCTCAGACTAATTTCTTCAATTGTAAAATGGGAAAACCATTCATTTCCTAGAATTTTAGGGAGGATTAAATGATATAACATGTATAAAGAACTTTGCAAACCTTAAAATCAGTATATAAATCCCAGCTGTTTATTATGATCATTATTGCTCCTACCACTATTATTTATCACCACCACCACCACTAGTATCATTCCTACCACTACTGGCCTCGTTTGAACACAATGGCTGTCCTTCAAATGATATGTTGTAAATGGAATCTGGATAAACTGAAATACATGTTTTATATGCACTGATGGATCTTTCTTTGAGCGAAGCCCCTGTCCCAAAGCTCACTGGTCTGAGACTCTCTCCTTAATGGTGGAGATGAATACCCTGCCCTGAGTAATCTGCTCAAAATCTTTGTTAAAGCAACAACAACAACAACAACAAAATCTTTTTGCCAAGAGGAAAATCATCCCCTTAACTTGGGATTTCTAATAGTTGGGCACAGTAGATAGAGTGCTAGACATGGAATTGGGAAGACCTGTTGGAATCCTACCTTGGATATCTTCTGCTTATGTGATCCAGAGGGAGCCAAGTTAATTCTCTGAACCTCAGAGTCCTCATTTATAAAGGGAGACACAGGTAACAGCAGCTAGCTCACAGGGACGCCAAGAGGATAAAAAGATAACTCATGTAAAGCACTTTTTAAAGCTTCAGGTATTACAATGTTGATTGTTATTATTAGTTACTAATATTATAGCAAATTTTCCTCTATCAATGATAGTAAGCATTTATATTTAGGATACTAAGTATACCCTATAGAAGATCTAAAAATATGGACAGAGAACTGTGGTCTGCAAAGGCAGGAAATTTCCCCCATGAGTCAGTAGCAACACAATGAATAGACCCTGTGATTCCACCTAATCAGCCCACAGCCTCTCACATCCCGTTCTGCTTTTTTCTGTGGTCTCCCTTAGCTGAGGTTTTGCCCAGTGGTGGAGGGACTCGGTACACTTCCCCTTCAAGCAGCCCATGTCAGGCAAGTGTTCTACCCAGATCTCTCTGCTCCAGTTAAGTGTCTGCTTGGCATGAAGGACCACAACCATTTCCACTTTCCTACCCACAGTCAAGATTTCATTCAGTTCAAACCAAGAAGCTGGAGATGGCAGCACATACCGATAACCCCAGCTTTTGGGGATGATGAAGCAGGCTCTTGAGTTCAGGAGTTCTGAGTTGTCATGGATTAGGCTGATTGGGTATCTGCACTAAGTTCACCATCAACATGGTGGCCCCTAGGAGTGAGTAGCCAGCAGGTTGCTTAAGGAAGGGCAAACCAGTTCAGGTCTGGAATGGAGCAGTCAAAGGCATTGTGCCCATCAGTTGTGAGATTGGGTTTATAAGTGCCTGCATTTCCTGAAGAGACCTGGTCTTTTAAAAAATAATTCAATCCAGTAAACATTTAAATGCCTACTCTATGTCATGCTGTGCCAAATGCTGGGAACAATTGTTTAGGATCACATAGGAATAGGGACTACATCTATGATTTCATCATTACAAGAAACTACAGGATGGGAAAGCTCCCTCCACTAATGCCAATTAGCATCTGCCAAAAGCATATCCTCGTGGGGGGATAAGGCACCCCCATTAGGTGGCTCAGTGGATAAAGCACTGGCCCTGGATTCAGGAGGACCTGAGTTCAAATACAGCCTCAGACACTTGACACTTACTAGCTGTGTGACCCTGGGCAAGTCATTTAACCCTCATTGCCCTACAAAAAAAAAAAAGAAAGAAAGAAAAAGCATATCCTCTTGGAGAGTAGGGTAGTGGGAAGTGACTTGGCTAGGGCTAAACAGCCATTATGTCTAAGAGACGTGACTTGAACCCACATTTTCTGCCTCCAAGGCCAGCTCTCTATCTACTGTGCCACATACTCTCTCTCTCTCTTAGAATCAATTTATCTGTTTAGGACAAGCTCAGTCTATTCTTCCTTTTAAACGGATGTCACTTATGACTTCAGACTATGCCTTTCAATGATCATTCCATCTAAAGATGGTAACTGGAAGCCAGCAGGTCATCATGGGAAAACAAAACAAAATAACACACTAAACCCAGGGTCAGTGGACCTGGGATCAAACTCCAGCTTTATCACTTACTGTCTGTGGGAAGGTCTCTTAAATTCACTGAGTCTCAACTTCTTTGCCCATAAAATGAGGTTTGAACTGGATGAGGTCCCTTCCAGAATAAACCCCATGACCCCAGAATGGAGAGTTGGAGCATAGAAAGGTGTTGGCTCATCTTCTGCAACCTACCATGCCATTGCCACCTCAGGGCATGCCCATCAGAACTAAGCATTGCCTCCTTTTCCTACTAGTCTGTAGCTTGGGTCAAGCCAATCTGGGACTTAATATATTAGAAAGACCTGGGATCATAACAATGTGAGTCCTTATCTCCAGTAGTACCAATTATAACCCATCCACATCTTCTCCTCCTTCAGGATTTGTGCTCCAGGAAGTCCTGCACAGGAGGGGCCCATGCAACATGCTGGAAGAGGGAGCCCTCCTTTATAGCAGGGTATGAACATGGGGTTCACAGATTCCCATGGAGAGATTTTAGGGGTCTTGGATGGGAAAATATTACATCTTTATTGTAATATAATGGATTTCCTTTGTATTCCTATACATTTTATGTTATGGGTTTAAAAACATCATTCTGAAGAGATCCATAGCCCTCACCAGACATGACCCCACATGGGAAAGTTAAGACCCTCTGCTGCAGAGCCCCTAACATTGTATGGAGACCAATAGAGCACACCAACTTTTCTTCACCGTAGGACCAACCCATGCCCTTTTCCATAGTATGACCCTTATGCTTGTGTAGCTCTTCGATGATCAGAAGTTCCAGTCTTCACTTCACTTCTTTGGAGACAATGGCACCCCATTCTTCACATCCATACAGACTCAATGGAGGAATGTCAGTGTGACTTCAGGGAGAAATTATTCAAAGCACCAGTCACTTCCCCAAAGCAGCAGTCAGTTCTCCTCATCTTATTCACTTCTGGGCTCCCAGATCATTCTCCGTGGGCAACAACTGTCCAAGATGTATTGACTGATAGATCCACTTCATGCACTACATATCATTTTCTGGACAAAAGGCATTCTTCATCCACTTGGGTTTTTTTGTTTATTTGTTTTTCTCCAATGTGGAGCATGAAGTTGAATACTTTAGAGACACTGTGTATGACATTTTGAGACATTGTGGATTTAATTTAGGAGGCTATGAAATGTTTGGATGAAATAAGTACAATGTCATCCCTTATCATCTAGAGGACCCTCTCTGCCCACAGGGAATCCCTCTCCCATTAGAACTTGGTGCAGGACAACCCCAATGACCACAGAAACACTTCTAATGAATAGACACCTTTTTGTGTCTTGTTGATATCATCATCAATAATTATAATAATAAATAATAAAAGCAGCTCACAATTCTATAGTGATTCAAGGTTTGCAAAGCAGTTTACAAACATTATCTTGCTTTATCCTCACAGTAACACTGGGAAGCAGGTGCTTTTATTATTCACATTTCATAGAAGAGGAAACAGAGGCTGAAACAGTTTAAATGATTTGCCCAGGGTCACACATAAGTGTCGGAGGCTGGATTTGAACCTGGGTCTTCCTGAAGACCAACACTAACCACTGGGTGTCCAAGGGATCTCTGTTGTGACATTTTTCAAGGACTCTTAGGAGACTTTAACAAATGCACAGGTGACCTCTTCCTGGAGGAGTAGCTTTAAGGAGGTATTTTGTTCCATAAATCAAATGCTGGTTTTCCCCCCTAACAAACAATCGAGAATATGAGATCCCACTGGGCTTTCTAGTCAGTTTCATCACTGGAAAGTTGTGGTCTGTTGTGGGATTTTGTATTTATTTCCTTTAAGCCCCATCCTAGCTCTGTTCATGCTGCTGATTAAAAGAAGGCTATAAATGATTTTTTTTTCTTTTACTGGGACGCACCATGCAAGAGGAGGGACAGGAGCCTAAAAGGCAATGCTGAGAGGTGCAGTTCTCAGCTGCTCCCCAGAACCTTTCTCTGACACAGAGAACTCCCACTGTGGGAAAAGATGAGGAAGGAAAAGAAATGATTTTTCAGTTCTTTTGCTCCAAGACTTCTTACCCAGGGCTAAAAGCCGCATTAGTGTCAAACCAGTTGTCCTCAAAGTATTAGGTGAGTCACTGCTCTTACCATAACACGCTCAGGTTCCCACCCATTGTGCGAGGAAAACCAGCTCCACAAAACATCTTTCAAAATCATGATGGTGGGGCAGGACTTACACCCAGGAGAGCTTTTCTTGCCTTAATCTGCAGGTGAAGCCCAAGCTTTAGAACATCTTATAAAATTAAAAAAAAAAAGTCATGCCAAAAGAAATGCGTTTGAAGAGAACAGAAAAAGGCCTGAAGGAACCTCAGACAAATAGGACAGCTTTGAAAGTTACACGTTGAGGCAGCTAGGTGGTACAGTGAATGGAGCACCACCAGCGGAGTCAGGAGGACCTGAGTTCAAATATAGACTTGGACACTGGGCTAATCCTGATTGCCTCCAGAGAAAAGGAAAAACATTACATGTTGAATTTATTCTATACTTAAGCCAACTACATATTAGAGATTTATAGTTTCATGTATCATCCTCTTCTATTTATGTGGTGGTACTTGTTTTATTTGGAGTTTAAGTACAGAATTTTTAATAAAGTAGAAGTTGGTTCAGTGCAGGGTTTCTTAAACTTCTTCCACTCACAACCTCTTTTCACCTAAGAAATTTTTACATGACCCCAGGTAAATAGGTATACAAATAAGGTATACAAATCAAACATTTAATGCTAAATTTTTTGACCCCCACATTCAGTTCCACAACCCCATATGGGGTCATAACCCACAGTTTAAGAAGCTTTGGTTTAGTGACGGTTAGATGAACATAAAGTTTGAAACTTGCAACTGAAACTGCCTGAATCCGTTGTCTCCCCTAATTAAAGTGTGAGCTCCCTGAGAGCAGGAACTGTCTTCCTTTTCTAGAGATATTGCCATGCCTAGCACATAGTAAGCAGTTAAAAATGCATTTTTCTTTTTCTTTCTTTCTTTCTTTCTTTCTTTCTTTCTTTCTTTCTTTCTTTCTTTCTTTCTTTCTTTCTTTCTTTCTTTCTTTCTCTCTCTCTCTCTCTCTCTCTCTTTCTTTCAACCATCCATCCATCATTATTTGTTCATTCATTCATTGATGGCTCAGCCACCTCTTAACATGAAGCCTGTCCTCATTCCCCTACTTCCTAGTGCTCTCTCTATCCTTAAATGAGATGTATATGTTATACTTATCTGCTTACATCTAGTACCTTTTCAGTAAAGTGTAAGTTTTTTGAAGGTTGTTCATTTTATCTTTACATCACCACCACCCAGGGCAGGACCCGGCACATTGTAGGGGCTTATCACAGGACCATAGGTTTTGAGCTGGAAGGGACTTTTGAAGTCATCAAATCCACGTCCTTCCTCCTCCCCCATTTACAATGAAGAAATGGAGGTTTATAGAGGCTAGTGATATGTCCGTCACTCAGCTAGTGACTGATGCCAGTTGCATTACATGATCATCAATTTATTTTCTTTTGGGGGGGCAATGAGGGTTAAGTGACTTGCCCAGGGTCACACAGTAAATGTCAAGTGTCTGAGGCTGAATTTGAACTCAGGTCCTCCTGACTCCAGGGCCAGTGCTTTATCCACTGCAGCACCACCTAGATGCCCCCAATCATTGATTTCATTTGACTTCCCCTACTCTGCCCTGAGCCATCCAGAATGAGGAAAGCCCTTCCAGGTCATCCCCCATTCTGTGCACCATAGCACTGTTCTCTGTCCTCTGTGTCTGAAGAATGCCTGGGTTATTTGGGTTTTTGGTGATGGTTTGTGTCTTCATATTTAATCCCACCAGCTCCCACTCTTTAGGAATCAGAGGAACATGGAGCCTGAGAAGGGGCCCAATGCTTCTTTACAAGCCAATATGTGTAGTGACTGTTCCTTCAAACATGAGAGAGATGTTTAGCATGTCCCTCCAGCTCCTAAAAAAGGCTCCTGAAGATGTTTTAGTCAAAAAATCAGAACTTTCTAGTGGATGAGTCACAAAAAGGGATGTGCTGGCTCCGTCACAATGTGCGATTTACCTTGCCCCGTCCCCAGAGGAGTGTGCTTGTTTTAGGAGGAGGCGGGGAATAGATATCTCCATGGAATCCAGAGTATTTAAGAAAGCAAGTGAGCCTTTAGGAAGCACCTCCCACCTGGTATCAGGCACTGCCAGGGGGTCAGGATACAAAGACAAAAACAGAAATCGCCCACGTCCTCAGGGAGGGTACATTCTACCTGGGAAATAAACAAGAATGATCAAAGTAAGTCTGAGGACAAGGGGGAAAGGAAGAGAGGGAGGAAAGGTCTCAACATGGGAGGGTAAAAATGAACTTAGCCTTAAGGGAAACGAGGCAATCTAAAAGGAAGAGGGGAGGGGGAGAGCATTCCAGGCCTGGGAATTCTGCTCTTCACCCTCCACCTCCCTCTCCCCAACAGGGATACACTGCTCACCTAATCTTCCCCAGGGAAAACATGCAAGCCCGTGCCAAGAGCTGAGATAGAATGTATATGTGACAAGACATAAAATTCCATTTTCAAAAATGCCTTCCGGTGGCAGCTAGATGGCACAGTGAATAAAGCATGGGCCCTGAATTCAGGAGGACCTGAGTTCAAATCTGAACTCAGACACTTGACACTTACTAGTTGTGTGACCCTGGGCAAGTCACTTACCCCTCATTGCCCCGCAAAAAATAAATAAAATAAAATAAAATAAAATGCCTTCCTTTAAATTTCCTAGGATTAGTCATCAATCTATTCTGATGTTCTTGTTTTACAGGTGAGGAAATTAAGGGACTATGTCTTAGTCAATCTTTGCAGCTCCCTTACTTTCACCTCTTTGATCATAGAAGATTAATTAAGGATTCTTAATCCCAGCTGATACAACCAACTAAATTTAGGACATAAAATTGCTATTAAAGATCTAATTTGGGCCTCACAAATTGGTTCTGGTCTTGCTAATCTACTACTATCCTATTTTAATCTAGAAGCTAAACACCATATTTGTCTTCTCATGACCCACCCTAAGTCTTCCTTCCTCCAGATTTCCCTTCATTCAATCCTCTTTTTTTTTTTTTTTTTTTGGTGAGGCAATTGGGGTTAAGTGACTTGCCCAGGGTCACACAGCTAGTAAGTGTCAAGTGTCTGAGGTCAGATTTGAACTCAGGTCCTCCTGAATCCAGGGTTGGTGCTCTATCCACTGCGCTACCTAGCTGCTCCTAATTCAATCCTTTTAATGCCACTTTTTCCAGGCTTCTCATCATCCCAGTCACACATGGTCAAGGATGGTGGATTAGCAATCTCCACACCAATTTGTGAGACTGCAAGTTATTTTTTAAGTGCATAACTCTTAGGCACTTACCACTTGTCCCCAGACCTTCAAAGATATTTTTCTCAATATGTCCTTGTATGGGGGAATTACCATGTAAGACAATGAGAAAATCCCCAGCCAAGGACACAGGGTTTAAAGGGAATTCCCCATCCTAAGGGTTCCTGATGGGGGTGGGGGAGGAAGTGAGAGGGACCAACCCCAACTTCACAGTCCTTCTCTTGGGCTGAAAGATATCAACATTTCCCCTCATGAGGGGACTGCAAGTCACTTATGCTGGGATAGTGGTCCTTACATCGGCCAGGCCTTGTGGGTTACCGGTCCAGCATACACACCAGCAATTAGAAATCTGTGGCTCAGGGCAGCTAGGTGGCACAGTGGATAGAGCACCAGCCCAGGATTCAGGAGGACCTGAGTTCAAATCTGGCCTCAGACACTTAACACTTACTAGTTGTGTGACCCTGGGCAAGTCACTTAACCCAATTGCCTCACCAAAACAAAAAAATAACCAAAAAACAAACAAACAAGAAATCTGTGGCTCAAGATTGGCTATATAGCTGCAGGTCATCAGCTAAGAGTCCCCAATGACTGTATTGGTGAAAGGGTTAGTTCTCAGTATGTTTGTAACACACAGGACTGTAATACTCTGTGTGGGTTTGATAAGTTTCTTTGGGGGGGGGATAATGAGGGTTAAGTGACTTGTCCAGGGTCACACACCTAGTAAGTGTCAAGCGTCTGAGGCTGGATTTGAACCCAGGTCCTCCTGAATCCAGGGCTGGTGCTTTATCCACTGCACCACCTAGCTGCCCCCAGGTTTAATAAGTTTCGAGCACACTCTTTCCCTCTACCTCATAATCTAAACTGAACCCTGCTTGTTTCATCAGGATTAAATACCAGCTTTCTGGACTCTGGCTTCTTAATGGCCTCCCAAAAGGGAGAACAGTTCAGCAAGCGTTGAAGACAGACCTACAAAGTGATGATGGTGTTCTAGGTAGTAGAGCCGCAAAGACAAAAGTTAAGTGGACCCTCCGCTCGTAGAGGTCACGTTGTATGGTGCTCCCAGTGTGATCTCCACAGAGCAGCCTAGGGCAGAGCCAACACCGTGTTTTGAGCGGCCTAATATTGTGTTCATTTTTTCTTTTCTTTTTCTTCCCCAACAGCCAAGTTATTGCTGACTTATATGGAATCTGAAATCCACCAAAGCCCTCGGTTCACATGAGTTGTCTAGACATGCCTCCCTCCTCTTGTACTTAGGATAAACTGTTCTTCGTTCCTGTGGCAAATGGACATCATCATCTGACGGTCTGTCCTGGGGTGACGAGAGACCTTTATAGCTTATCCCTCTTCAATTTTATCTTATTAGACGGAGTCAGCAAGCCTTGTCAAACACTTGCACTGTGCTAAGTTCTGCTAACACAAAGCCAGGCACAACAGAGTCCCTGTTCTCAAGGAGCTCACATTCTAATGGTGGAGACAGCAAGCATTGACCTTCTGTTGTTCATCCTTTATTCTCTAAAGAGAACCGTTACAGACGTCATGACTTGCAGTGAATTGGATTTAAGTGAGGGAGGGCTGTGCAAAGTCACCAACCTCTCTGTTCCAGAGCCATCTGGGTCCAGTGGCAAAATACAGATCAGGACGACTAGAGATGGCCCCAGATGTTTAAGGCAATTGGGGTTGTGACTTGCCCCATAGCTAGTAAATGTTTGATGTGAGATTTGAACACGGGTCCTCCCAGCTTCAGGACCAGTGTGAATCCACTGTGCCATCTAGCTGCCCATGCATTAACTATGTAAGTACAAGAGGAAAGGACCTGGGGGAGGTCAGGAGAGGGGATCTTATGGCAAAGGGCTGTGGTAGAAGGCGGGGTTTGAGAGAAGTCTTGGAAGAGGCCAGAGAAGGCAATAGGCAAAGGTGAGGACAGAGTGAAAAGGCACAGAGTCCAGAGCAGTTCCTTGTGTGAGTTACAGGAAGAAAGCTGCTCTTTGGGGCTCACAGAATATGGATGGGATAAGAAGTCAAGTGTAAGAAGACTGGGAAGAGAGGAAGGGGCATTTTCTTGTTTGGTCCTAAAGCTCACAGGGAGCAGCTGGAGTTTTCTGAGGGTGGGTGGCCGAGGTGATGTGGACACATGCTTTAGGAAGATACTCTGGCAGTTGGGTGAAGGAGAAAAATTTGAAGCAAGCCCCAGCAACAGCTGGGAGCAGCAGTCCAAGCTCCCTACGAGGTGAAGGCCTGCACCAGGGGGTGGCTGTGTCAGAGTAGAGAATGGGACGATCATGAGAGAAGCTAGGATGGCAGGAGAGACAGGATACGGGAGGATGAGAGAATGAGACGCGGCGGATGACACTGAGGCTGTAGGCCTGGGTGACTGGAGCATCTTCTCTCTGTTCAATCGCATGCCCTGCATCTACAGGGGTACCTTGTTTTATTGCGCTTTGCTTTCTTGTGCTTCACAGATAGCGTTTTTTATAAACTAAAAGTTTAAGACACAACCCTTCGTAGAGCATGTCTATCAGCACCATTTTTCCAATAGTGTCTTTGTCACATTTTGCTAATTTTCATGATAATTCAAACTTTATTATTATTGTGTCTGTGATGGTGATTTGTGATCAGTGATCTTTAATGTAATACTCTTTTCATTGTTTTGGGGTGTCACGAACTATGCCCATATGAAATGGCAAACTTGATCTATAAACGTCGCGTTGGGTTGTGTTCTGAGTGTTCCACTGGTCGGCCATTTCTGTCTCTTCCCCCTCACTCCCGGCCTCTTCATGCCAAGACACGCTATGGAAATTAGGCCAATTAATAACCCTACAATGGCCTTGAAAGGAAGAGTCAATGGGACAAACTCCATTGTTGTCTTATTTTAAGAAACTGCCACAACCTCTCCAGCCTTCAGCAACCACCACCTGGTCAGCGGCCATCACCTCCAACAGCAAAAAGATGACAATTCGCTGAAGGCTCAGGCAATGGTTAGCATTTTTAAGGAATAAAGGGTTTTTTAATTCAGGTATGTACATTTTTTAGACAATTTTATAGCACACTTAATAGAGCACAGTATAGTCTAATTGTTCGGTCACGTCCGACTCTTTATGACTCCATTTGGTTTTTTTTTTTTCCCGGCAAAGATACTGGAATGGTTTGCCATTTCCTTCTCCAGCTCCTTTTACAAATGAGGAAACTGAGGCAAACAGGGTGAAATAACTCGCTCAGGGTCACACAGTTAGTATATAAGGACAGATTTAAACTCAGGAAGATCCATCTTCCTGACTTCAGACCCAGCACTCTATTAACTGCACCACCTAGTTGGGAGAGCAAAAAAGATGTCTCTTGTGATATTCAACTTATTGTGGTGGTCTGTATGTGTTTGCATGTTGTTTCCCCTATTATTTTGTATGGTCCTCGAGGGTAAGAATTGTATTTTGCTTTTTTGTATCTCTAGCACTTAGCACATACTACGGCTTAATCAATGTTTTGATTGATTGCCCTCAATGGTAATAAGGAAATTTGTTATGAAGGGAAGGTCTAGGGTAAAAGATAAGCTGTTTGGGACATATTAAAACAGATGCCTACAGAACATGAAGTTTCAGATGTCCAAGAAACAGTGATGCAAGATGAGCTCAGGAGAGGGCAACCAAATGGTTCAGTGGACGGAGCACACTGGTCCTGCAGTCAAGAGGACCCGAGTTCAAATATGGCCTCAAACACTTGACACTTACTAGCTGTGTGACCCTGGGCAAGTCACTTAACCCTAATTGCCTAACTAAAAAAAAAAAAAAGCTATGGAGAGGTCAAGAGAAAAGGCCTTTGGATTTAGTCCACCCTTCTAATCCAGCAATCTCTGTTTGGAGGCTGTCAGCCACGTTAGATATTCAACTAAGCATTATGTCATTTGCGAATGTGGCAAGCAGGACTTCATTCAAGCAATGTCTTCATTCAAGCCACTGACAAAAATGTTAAAGTAGTACAGTGTCAAAGTGACATGTTTTGGGGTCTGGGGCAGCCCCTGCTACTAAATTAAATGATTTGAGGTGAGGTTAAATGAATTATGGCCTTGTTACGAATTGGCTTTTTTATTGCTGAGATATTTTATTTTTTTGCTGAGACCCCCACCCAAGCTGATCTCCACAAAATAGTTTCCATCTAGGTGTGGCTGTATAAGCCAAACCTCAACAGTAAAGTCCTTTAGCTATTTAGACAAAGGGATCTGTGTCCACCCCGGACTCCTTTGACCCAAATGAAACTTTCTTTCAAGAAATTGCCTTTGGAGTGTATGTGTGTGTGTGTGTGGGGGGGGGGGGGACGACGACAGGGGGGAAGGGTGGAATAAGGACTAAGAAGGGGAGAACACTGGGTCTCCCAAGATATTGATTATTAATAATTACTCTTGCATGTTTATCTCTAATTGAATGTAATTTTTTTGACACTGAAAACCTAGTCATATTTAAACTCCCCTGTATCATAAATTTAGCAACTTTAGAAGACTAAATATTTGTTTGTGTAAAATAACTTTAAAGGTTGGGTTTTCTTTTTTTACAAGTTTAAAGATTTCCAAATCAAATTGTAGTTTTTTTGAGAATTCTTTTCTACTCAGGCAGTTCTATGTTTAAGTAGTTAATTCTCACCTGTAAAAGCCTTGCTCTTGCATTTCTTCACCTCACCTAAGCTTAAGTCCACTGCACTGCAAAGCGTGATGAAGACAATCTATCTGAATTGAGAATTTGAAAGCCTGGTATGTTTTCCATTGTAGCTTCTGCAAGGCTCTTCAGAATATTAATCCATAGCACCACCTATCTTTCAAAGGAAGGGTTGGAAAAGGTTTGTTTTCAAGACAGAATCAAATCTGATGTCAAAAAAAGAGCTCATTCTCATTGTCTTGCAAAAAGTATCTACGACAGAAGAGCACTACTGCACCACCTAGCCGCCCCCTTTTGCTGTTTTTACAAAAGTTATGTGGTTCAATTTCTGACAAATTAAAAATGCCTAAAGCACAATGCTTCCAAACATCTTGCTCTTCCCTTTCACTGGTGCGCCCTTTATATTCTACAATGTCTTGATACATTCTTTTTACAAAAAAGGTCATCTGTGTGCTGAAGACCAGAGACCCTGCCTTATCAATCTTAGAATCTGGGTACGTGGCAGGATTTTATTAAGATGCTTATTAAATAGGAGATATTTTTTACAACTCTTTTATTGTATTGTATAACATTATAAGAGGTATACTACAAACTGTTTCCTTCAGCTATCCCTACCAAGATAATGCAATAAGATATTTGGAGGTTTTTTATTTTGCTACAATTTAGAAGCAACTCATTCAAAATATATGCATCTTCTAAAGGAGAGCAATTTTGGCCAAGTACTGCTATGCATTTGAAACTTGGCCGTAAATGGTGAAGGATGTAATATTTGTAACTTAATAAAGATTCCTAGTTCTCACTCTTCCAATCTGTCCTGTTTTGTTACAATCCTCCAATTTTATGATTTTGATCAGATGTTACACTCATCTTAAAAACAATGTCTGAGAGCACTCTTCATTGTCTCCTGCCCAGGAGTGCTGTCCTGGTACACTTAACAAGAACACCTCATCCATTTCACGATGTCAACAACTCCTGACCTCCATTTTCTATGGGCATTTATTTTCCAAAAATATATTGCTTATTAAGTCAGGAACAACTCAAACAAAGTAATACTTTATGTTTAAAATAAAGAATCTTTAAAAAACTTTTAGTGGGAGATTATCATTTATTTTTTAACATATGGCGACTCAGCATCAGAGTAAGCATATTTTAAAACTCATTCACTGTTTTCTGAGTTTCTACCAGAAGGTAAAGGTGTTCTGGCTCCGGTTCTCCCTTTTGGTCTTTGTTTAGCAGAAATGTATCTTTTTTTCCCCTTCTCTAGAAGCTCACAGTGTATCAATGTCAAGAACAGAACAACAGGATTGGTAGAAATCACCTTGGGAAAGGTATGGCTTTATATACAGGGACAACTCGACAATGTTGCCACAACCCATCAAGAAATGTAATCCCAATTACCTAGAGATCTGTCCTTAGCAGGAATGCTTCATCTCTGTGTTAAATCATTTAGGAATATTGTCAGAGCAGCCCTTGTAAAACTGAAACTGAGCTGTCAAATCGCTGGGCTTTTCAATCAAAACCAGCTCTGCTTTCACCATGAGAAAGCTGGCCTTGTTGTCTATGGTTTTCTTTTAATTCAGGCTCTCCGACACGCTCCTGATGCTCTTCTAAATACAGAATTTCAGTTACATCTAGTTAAGTAGAACCCTTTTGTGCAGCACCAAAGTAGTTTTAAAAGAAGCCAAATAACTAGATGTGTTCTTCCTTTGATTAGTCTTTAAAATAGGTTATCTTGAAAACAGAAATGAAGATGATCGGTCCAGGTTCTATCAGCCCAAATAAATGAAATACTTTGTCCATTTCATACTAAACATTCAAACTACTTTCCTATAGATTGTAACCTTTCTTTTTAGTAACAGCCTGCACAGTTAGTTGGTCGTTTTGAGACTAGTAGAGTCGAGCAGGATTCTCTAGGTTTGCTTTAAAACATTCAAGGAACTTGGTAGCCAGCTCATCGTCCACTACTCGGCTATCACTGGACATGGAGACAGTCATGAGCTCGCGCTGCTGCAGTGTGGTGTTTCCTTCTTCATCTTCAGAGAGTTTGAGCTGAGGGCGAGACCGACCCACGGCCAAAATGCAGGACTGAGGAGGATTGATCACAGCGCGAAACTCGTCGATACCAAACATCCCCAAGTTAGAAACACTATGAGAAAAATAAAAGGCTTTGAGTGGGAAAATCCTCATGAAAACAATCTTTCTGACCACACCGCAGGAATGTGCTATTGATCCCTCAAGTAAACATTACTTTCAGACATTGAAATAAACATAATGGTTTTTGTGAATTCAATGATAATGCCAAAAATAACATCTTAAAAACTTAGGTGTTAACACTTTTCTCCAAAGCACTTTAACGAAAGGGCCACAATTAGAAATTAGCATATAGCACTGTTTGTACATCAGCATTGTTCGTACATCTTTCAAGGTTATTTGTACATCAGACATAACTCCCTAATAGTCTTTCAGCTACAAGCAGGAAAGATCATGTTTTAGCTCAACTTTTTGTTTCCCCCAACAGGGTTAGGTGTCTTATCTAAGTCATCAAATGCTTGATCAGGGGCAGCTAGGTGGCGCAGTGGATAGAGCACCGGCCCTGGAGTCAGGAGGACCTGAGTTCAAATCTGGCCTCAGACCCTTGACACTTACTAGCTGTGTGACCCTGGGCAAGTCACTTAACCCCAATAGCCCCCCCCCCCTCTCTCTCTCACACACACACACACACACAGAATGAAGGACAAATGCTTGATCAAATGGCTCCTAGAGTGTATGTCTTAATTTCTTATATAATCAGAATGCTGTAAATTGGAATTTTAAAAACTCACACAGATATTTTGTAACAAACGCTACTTCACAGTGATCAGCTTCCATTAAAGAATACATTCACTGATAAACACTAAGGCTATGATTAGCTTTCTTGTGGTTCTTGTTGCTGTTTAGGCATTTCAGTCGTATCCAACTCTTCATGACCCCGTTTATAAACTGAAGGTTTGTGGCAATCATGAGTTTTGCCATTTCCTTTCTCCAGCTCATTTTACAGATGCGGAAACTGAGGCAAACAGGGTGAAGTGACTTGGCCAGGGTCTCACAAAAAGTAAGTGTCCGAAGCCATATTTAAACTCAGGAAGATGAGTCTTCCCTGACTCCAGGTCAGATGCTCTGTGCACTATGGCACCCCCTAGCTGCCCTTCTCTTGTGACTAAGGGCTTTGAAAGATACATTCTGACTAGTAAGAAGTTTTCTTTGTAAACGTCTGTTTCCTCAATATGGAGGAACAAGGATGTTTTAGGCAAATCAACAGAACAAATTTACACTAATCTTAGGTCTGACAGTGATTCTAATTAATGTTTCTACTTTACCTAAAAGACCCTCCTTGATATTCTTCTGGTAATAATTTTCCATCTCTTGCTTTCTTTGCCAGAGCCTAAAAAAAAAAAATAAACAAAATATAAGCACCAAAAATATGCTGGATGGCTATAACTGCCAACTGGAAGAGTCAGTTCACAAAATTTATGTAATTCTGCTAATTATATCAAGTTGTTAATTTTTCGTGATGTGCTCTTTATTTAAACACAATTAGGAAAAAACAAAACAAAAAAAACGAGTAGGGCACAACAGATTTCCCAGTCTAAAAAAGTGAATTTAAAAAGCCTATGGGCAACATCACCTTCTGATGGTTTTTTCCTCCTTTTTGTTTCTAGCAGAGGTATGATGCCAATTCACATTTTTTAATTTTCAGTCCAATGTTACTTTAATTATGCCAAACTGCCTCACTGTTGCAGTGTTCTGCATATTATTTCCCATGATGTCTCAGTGTTGTTTATAAGCAAAGCAATTTCCTGTTTTGAATGTAAATGTGTTCTTGACAAAACCAGTGGCCACCTTAGAGACTCTGGACTCCGCCTTTGTTATTCAGTCGCCAGGATCTTGGTTGCTCATCTTTCTGGGCCTCTGTTTCCTAGTCTGTCAAGGGAGGAGGCTGAGCCAAACAACCTCTAAAGTACCTTGTGGCTCTAAATTAGACTGAAGTCTACAAAATCCCAGTCATGATTTGAAGTTCAGTTTTTGCACCACCTTTAGAAGGACACTGGCTCCATGTGCTAGAGGCTCACACTTTCCTGGGCCCTAACAATCAGCAGCATTCTTGGGCTCCGTGCTTCCCAGTATCTCAGACACAAGGTCAGAGAGGCTGGTCTACAACTAGACCTGACAGACATCCCATAACCTGGTAGCCAAATTCTGGGAGGTGTGTTAAAGTGCAAAATTACCAATTGCAGTTTAAAAGGTCTAGAGTTTAATTTACTTTAATTTATCATAAACAGAATTAACAGGACAGCACTGATATTCACTAATTAACTAAAAGAAACCACAGGCTATTTTTTTAAACTTAATCTCCTCTTCCCACTATCAACATGTCATCATGAATTGCTGCCAAACAAAACAATCACAAACTTGTTGCTTAACAAAAGTATTTGGATCTAAAACCTCAGATGAAAAGAGATGGGTTTAGACTTGAAATAGCCCTTGAACGTCAGGACAGAGAAAGAACAAACGAGAAACACGTTTTCCCACCTTGGGCAATAGCACTAAGTCACATGATTTGATCAGGTCTATCAAATGGACTTAACCAGGAATGCCTTTAAAGGTAAATGATCTCATGTTTCCTGACTCCATGAAAAGAGACTGAGGGGAGCAGAGGGACTGAAGAGTCTGAATGAAAACACTAGGACTTTTCCAAGACTTTGGTGGAGGCAGCCCGGGCATGTGGCCTTGGGGCTGTGGCATCCCGTCACAACCTGGCTTGTACCACCCTTCTCAGGTTTCCAGACCTGTGAAGGTAACTGGGCAGCATGGGCAGAGGGGGCATCCACCCCTGGAAGCTCCTCTATCAATGACGTCCTTGGTCCAGGTCATGCCCCTGCCCTTCCAACTCTGTAGTCAAGGACCTGGAGTTCCAGAAAGCCCTGACCGACAGGAAGTATCTAGCAGCACTGACTTACACCCAAGGCGGCGGGCGCTGAATACACAGCAAGCAGCGATAAGGCTTCAGACTCACCTTTACGGACAGAGCGATTTCCTGTATTCCTTTGCCAGCAGCATCTTTTATGATGGGGGTAATGAGACCTCTGTCTGTTGCCACTGCAACAGAGATATCAATGGAGGACAGCTGCTTGGGGCCCTCTCCATCCCAGCTCACATTCACATTTGGCATTTGCTGGAAGACAGAAGTGGAAAAATATTAAACAGAGTAGAGTCTGACAGCAGCGAATGACTAGAAAGACGCAAAATGCACAAATACATTCTCCATGGTAATTAACCTGGCCAGGTGGAGGCTCTTGACTTAAAGACACCTTCACTGTATAACTGGGACTGAGGGGGGTGAGTCACGTCATCTTTGAGACTCAAACTCCCTTTATAATGAGGATAACACTTTTACTAATCTCTTTCTACAACAAGATTGATATGTAAGAATAAAAAAAAAACACATTTTAAATTGAAGATGGAGAATACTGGAATAAAATGGTAAAGTTATGCTATAAAAATGAATTTTATGTTCATGAAGTAGAACTTATACTCACAGTACAGAAGCAAAATATGCCTCCCTGGTCTGTGAAAATGAAATAATGTGGGTAAATTGGGGGGGGGGGAGAAGAGAGGAAAACGGGGCAATGAGGGTTAAGTGACTTGCCCAGGGTCATATAGCTAGTAAATGTTTGAGGCTACATTTGAACTCAGGTCCTCCTGACTGCAGGGTCAGTGTTCTTTCCACTGTGCCTCCTAGCTGCCCCAAGGAGTGTATTTTTAAAAGGTTGGCTCCCCCCACCTGTTAACCCTTGGAATCATGTACAAAATCACCCCACATCACATATACACATCTAGAGCAATGAGTGTGGAGAGTCAGGGGTTCTAGCTCTGAGTCTAAGCTCTGGCTGACTCGGGCAAGTCAGTTCACTGTTCTAGAGGTCACATGTAAAAGGAGGGAACTGGACAACACCAGTTTTAAATCTTAGGGTTCTGTTTAGGGTAAACATGGGTAAATGAAGAACTCCTAGCAGCTTACGCTAACAAAGACAGGAAGCCCGATGCTCTTCACTAGGGCAGATGGCTCCCACCCCTCCTTTAGGTGTCCTTTGGGACTTTTCAGCTTCAAGGCTGTCAGTGATGTCTGTTGTTACCAGATTTCACAGGCATACACATTTTGAAAAAGGAAGAGGACCCCTACTTAGGGCAGACACAAAAAGGTGTGAAAAGGGAAAGCCAGATTCCCTTAAGTCATTATACACAGATATCCCCTACAGAATTCTAGAATATAATTCATAAACCCAAGTTTTAGAAAACAATTTAATTAGAAAATAATCATAAACTTGAACACCTTAAATAGAGCAAGTAATATAATGGTTTAAAATTATGACTCCTGAATTTTGCCCCTAGCTATACCAGTGACTCACTAAATAACCTTTTATTTAGGATTATAATAATCCCCAATACATAATAGTTTAGTAAAAAACTATTTAAACCAAAGTTACTATATTATCTTATTTCTGCCCTAGGTACAAAGATCAAAGGAATTCAAAATCTAAAGTCATTGAAAAAGCAAAAAAGAAATCAATTTGCAATCACTTTTATATCACAACTGTACCTAAAAATATCAAGCAAGAAAGTAGAAAAAGAATCACATGGCACAACTATTTATTATAGTCTCATCATTTATAGCACAAGCAGAGGGCATAATTACATGTTTAAAGCCCACACATAAGGAAGAAGAACTATGTAGTTAAGTTTTTGTAGAAACATTCCTTAAGTATAAACCTTCACTTCTTTTTCCAAGGGGAAGGGTCATGGAAGAATTGTACCATCTTATGTTTAGGGTTACTTTGAGAACTCAATATATTACATGATTGGAAACCTTAAGATGTTAAAACTGCTTAAAATCAAGCAAATTAGACTACATGTGTCAATGTAAGTAGTTCCTTCTAAAGCACAAATATCCAAAAGACATTATTCTACACATTATTCTATTAATAATATAGTTAACTGGGGGCAGCTAGGTGGTGCAGTGGATAAAGAGGAGGACCCGAGTTCAAATCCAGCCTCAGACACTTAACACTAGCTGTGTGTCACGGGGCAAGTCACTGCCTCACTGCCCGCCTCCCCAAAAAAGCACAGTTAACTTAAATTTGTAAGACAGTTATGACAGATGTTCCTTAAAAATATGGACTGGATTTTTAAGGTTCATAATTAGATCTGTGATAAAAAAAAAAAAAAACTGCTGGTTGATAGTAAGGAAAGTATAGGTATAAGAATAAGATTTTTCCATATTGGGTTTTAAATAGTTATTAATAACAAGTTGTTTTTTTAAAATACTCTCAAGACCTATCTCTGGTCTACTGTTTAACAAAATAATTCCCAGAAAACCAAAAAGGCAAATAGAATAGGGTTAGTATTGTTTTTTTAAGCACCCATCAGAACTAGCTAAGGATTATATTCCAATGCTAGGAAGTTAATTTATAAGTGAACTCTGTTAGATCATTTGAGTAGGTAATTTTTTCCATATTGGTTAAAAGCCTTTAGGGATACGCTAAAGTTTAAAAAAAAAAAAAAGGGTCCATCTACAGGTGCTAGAAGGAGATATCCCTAGCCTTTAAACAACTTTTCAAACCGCTCCAGGGAAAATATGTCCTCTTAACAACATAGAAATAGCATCATCAAGTACCCAAACTGAAAGAAACATCTACTAGAATATGTAAGTCCCAAAGGTACTTTACATTTACTACAAATATGCATCATTATAGAAAACTACACAATACAACGGGGAAAGAGTTTGAAATGGTCTCAAAAGCACTGGGTGGAGGCTTCTGGTCCTGGTCCAGGACCTCCCCATCTTGTATCAAAGGCAGAAGGCCATTTTTAGCATCCATTCTTACCTAGCCTTTATTCACTGAATGGGCGCTGCCTCAGACAAACTGAGACCTGGAAAGGCCTTAGCTTAAACAGGCCAAGGTCTCCCACTGCATCCTGGGCCAGTGCCAATCACCAGGACCTATGCCTTGCCACTGGACTAGAATGACTGCAGGAGAGAGTGAGGCTGGTGACTCTGCCCAGCCCTGCCTCATTTAAAGTCAATTCACTCGCAAGTCAAGACACCCCCCTCCTGATGCCATTGGTCCTCTTGGAGAGCAAAGGATGAACAACTATACCCAGGCTACACAAAAGACAAGCCCAAGAAATAAAGCCAATAGATCAATCCCAGGTGTCTGGGCTTTGTTACTTACCTTAAGGGTTACAGCTATCGCCTTGATAATAAAATCATTTACTGATACTTTAATATCATCTGAAAGAAAAAAGAATATTATGATCAAGATGACTGCTCACATAATCTTAAGAATGACTACAGCTACATCAATTCGACAATGGATAATGAACTGTTTTTCTGTACCTTGGTGACCTGCACTTTATAGAAACAGAAATTCCATAAAGTGTGACACCGAATGAACAGAATGCTACTTCCCAGGAGGCAAATTAACATTAAGCTATATCCTGACTTCTATTTAGGGGGAAAAATTAAGTGCTCGGGAATTCCGTGGCTAAGTATATTCTCCTAGAAGCCAACCAGAACTCCTGCGTCCCCCAAGCAGGCTCATGGAAGCACTATCACTGACCACCAAGCTCTGAAAGCACTCCAAGACTAACTATGAATGAGACCAGGGCACAGAACAGTGTCTGAAGAGATGAAACTACATGGACGTAGGTCCTGGTGCTTTTCTAACTTTATGATGAAACATTTAGATCCTTCCGGTGAACAGCGTCTTCTGACAAGGCTTTTTTTGTTTGGTCCCATGTAAAAACAATCATAAAAACAGGTTCCTGCTCACCTGTGCAGGTTTTGTTTTCCCTTCTCCCAAAGGGAAAGAGGACGGCAAACAAGACTGGGGAAAGGTTGCCATTGAAGCCACAACCAGAGTGCAGCTTAGTGCCACCTCTGTGGCCCCCTGGATCCTCCCGTTTCTATGGCTGTTTCCATCAGCGGCTCCTAGAGAGCCACATAACTTCACAATGACAAGAGGATCATCCTACCAAAGGGGTGCAGATTTTTAACTTCGATGAGATGAATTCTTAGGAAGCTACACTGCACCACAACGGTTGCAGTAACTGCTAACTGTAATGGGGCACAGTAAACAGGTATGGCTCCTGGATCAGGAAAACCTGGCTTCAAATTCCCTCTCTGACACAGGATGGCTGTGTGGCCCTGGGCAGGTCATTTACCCTTCTAGTGTCTGATCAAACAACCCTCTAAGATTAGGAGCTGCAGAGAAGGTGCTGATCTGCACTGGGAGAAGACACGCCCAGAACTTCCTAGACCAGGAAGTTATAGGCCCCAATAGACCATAACTGGTATCTTTTGGCTTAAAAAAGGCAAATAGAAATACCTCAGTGCTGATAAGCTTTAATCAACTGTGAAAAGACTTAGCTATTATGATGAAAAATGCTATGTACCTCCAGAGAGAAAAGTGATAAACTCAAGAGTGCTGAATGAAACATGTTCTTTTTTTTTCTTTATTTTTCTTCCGGAATATGACTAATGGGGAAATGTTCTGTATGACTTCATATGTATAATGGCTATCATATATCTTGCCTTCTCAGTGGGTTGGGGAAGAAATAGACAGAGGGAGAATTTGGAATTGATGATAAAAGTTAAAAAAAACAAAAACCCAAAAAAACACCACCACTATGTCTATTGGAGCCAAGTCTTTATTTCTATCACAAAACTGCATCTGTGGCCAGGCTACTTATTCAAAGGCTCATCCTATTATTAACTTCTTGGTATATATGCAGAGAAAAAGTAAAGACTTTCCAGACAAATTTCCTAACACTAAGTTCCTTTTTCCAGTTTCCCTAAACTAGCAATCCAAAGATTCTACCACAAGTCTAAGAAAATATTTCTGAATCAGACAAAGATTCACTAACTTTTAAAAAATTGATATTCATATTTTATAGAACCTAAGAAATACTGAGGGAACACAGACTATTAGAGATGAGCACAGAGATTGTAATGTTCTAACAGTGGAGAATAAATAGCCCCCATCAACCCCACAGGAAATTGCCATATGAAATGAAGTTATATCACTAACATTTTCCAATTTTTACAAAACCCTAAGCTTCAGTGCACAGTTGTTTTTAGAAGATTCCTAATGCCTGGAAAATATGAGAATTTCCAAAATGATTTTTTTGCAGTCATAAAAATATTTTTATTATTTTCCAGTTACATGATAGTTTTCAACTACATTTTCATAAGATTTTTAGTTCCAAATTTTTCTCCCTCCCTCCCCAAGACAGAAAGCAGTCTGATAGAGGTTACGTATATACGATCACATTAAACATATTTCTGCATTAGTCATGTTGTGAAAGAATCAGAACACAAGCGAAAAACCTCAAAAAAGAAAGAAAAAAAAAACAGCCAAAAAGTATAAATCTGCATTCTGAATCTACAGTTCTTTTTTCTGGATGTGGAGAACATTTTCTATCATGAGTCCTTTGAAATTCCAAAATAATTTCTAATAATACTTCAAAGGCATATGGAAAAAAATTAAACATTCATAGGATGAGCGGGCCTGCCCTTCATTCTAAAGAGCACAGCTTCAGAGCTAGAAGGGATCTCAAAAGTCACCTAATCCATGACTCGACCTCTTCAAAACATGAATGACGATTTTTAGAAACTGGATACCTGAGGACTCTTAGCGAGATTTCCCTAGCCAGGCTGGACAAGCCTCTGCTCTTGTCACGTTCACGGGATCCATTTCTGCCCTGATTCCAATTTCCCCCAGAGCAGTTTTCTGCCTGGTTCTCTGAACCTTTAGCAGCTGTCAGGCTGACCTCACCAGTCACTTTGAAGGGCCTTGCTCCAAAACCTACTTATACAAAGTTTAACCCAGCTCTTGATTATCTAAGCTACTGGTGAGAATGGGGTGATATTCCTGGAACTCAACACCACATCTGTTGGAAAGCCCTCCGCTAGGTACTAACAGCTGCTATGTGAAATATGGTTAAACACGGGCCTTTGTGAGACTCTAAATTAGACGATGCTTGACACACGATGAAAGCTTACAACAAAGACCGCTCTGCACAATGCCTTATGACTACAGAACAAGCAAACTAGACAAGGAATCTTCTCCTAGAGACAAGTACACTTTTTATTCAAGTTGGCATTACTACACAGATTGTTTACAAATTGGAATGTGAATGCTTCAAACCAAACTCTGCTTCTTGCTATTACACCTATAATTCTCTTTAAATCCTTCCTTCTGGTTGTCACTTTTGCAAAATATAGAGATCTATTGTATCCTAAAAATACACGGCTTTCTCTATTTACATAAAGTTAGGTGAATTAAGTTAGGTGAATAATAGGATGCTTTGTATTTAAAATATGCAAGAAGTGCACATCTTCACTGTAGAATATAAACATTAAATATTTATATAAAGTCACCTAAAAGGAAACAACATCAGGAATGAAAGTTATACATCTATTTCCAGATTACCTCTCTATCCTCTACCAAGGAAACTTGTCTCTGATGCAGTTTACTGCACTTGAGGGGCAGAGGCCCCCTTGGCCAAAATGATCAACCCCATCGGCCCAATGGACAGGCTGACAGATGGACCGTTAGATGGCCTTCAGTCAAATAGACAGGGTATCTATCATCAGCCTGTGTGGTACAGAGGACTTTTCTTCAGGCCCTGGGATCCAGCTCTTGAAAGAATGAATGGTGTGCCCAGAGGTAGTCACTGAGCCCCCAGGAGCTTTATGCCACTCATCATCAATAGGAAGAAAATGACACCAGCACTTATTTGCACAGGGTTGTTGTGCTCTGTAAACTTCACATGCTCTAAAAAGGTGTGAGTATTACTAATTGTCAGGCACTCCCTTCAGCAGGTTTTAGCAGACAGCTAGCCCCTAAGGCTGGCTCCCACTGCCACTGTGGCTGGTGCCCATGGGATCCAAGGGGAGGGGGCAGGGAGGTACTTGACAGGATCAACCTTGGCTCTCATTTTCTCCCTCTTTCAAGGTTATGTTTTGGGTGTTCTTTGACTCAGTCTTTCCAGTAAGGTGTGAAAGCTTCTGTTTCGTAGCCCAACTTCTTCCTCTTATATTAAATCACAAGTCCAAGAAGAGTTGGGTTTTTTTGTTTTTTTTAAAAAGGATTTTTTTGAAGGGACCTGCTTTGGTCAAAATGAATTCAAATCTTGTAGAAAAAAGGGAGCCGCTTCTGTCTATACCACTCAAAGCTCCCCTCTCAGTCCTCCAACACTCCTGGAGTCAATAACGCAGCCAAAACACTGAGACACTGAGGCGGCCTTTGTTTGGTTATTACACAAAAGACATTCACCAAGTCATAAAGCCTCTTCAGCCAGAGCTCAGTTGTTCCCATTTATTGATATAACCTTTTACTTATGGGAAGTGAAGAACAAAAATACATTTCTGAAGTGTCTGTTTTTACTTTACAACAACAAAAGTAAATTCACCGAGCCACTAAATAAAAAAATGGAGCCTATGAACTTTCAAAGTGCCTTTCTGAGATGGCAGGGACAGACACTGCATGAAAAATGTTTAAGGGAACATTGGCAATGGTACTTGAAAAACGAAGAACAGCCTTTCCAACACAAAGCAAAGTGACCAGACTTTCATTAAGAAAAGACTTATCAAATTAAGACAAATTACTAAACCAATTGCTACATGGCAGGACTTGACTGGGATTCATTCTTTACATGGGAAGTAAGGATATAGTAATGCTGTTTTGTTTTGTTTTTTTAGTGAGGCAATTGGGGTTAAGTGACTTGCCCAGGGTCACACAGCTAGTAAGTGTTAAGTGTCTGAAGCCGGATTTGAACTCAGGTACTCCTGAATCCAGGGCCGGTGCCTTATCCACTGCGCCACCTAGCTGCCCCTGTAATGCTGTTTTTTAAAAAAGGTCAGAGTAAACCTCTTACTCAGCCTGGGCGAATGCAAATGAAACTGAGGCACATTAATAATATCCTAAGATAATATTAGCTCAAATGCAGTCTTATAATCAACAAATTATGAACATCTGTTCAAAGCAACTTCTTGGGCTCATGTTCCAGCATTCGTGGAAACACCCAACTGGAACACTCCCCTGGGTCTGAGATCTCCTCCATCTGCATGTTCCCCTCCAATGACTTGGCACAGAGCCCACCCGTGCTCACCCCTTCTGGGCTACGGGTCTTCCTGACAAATTCAAGACAGCAAAAGGGCCCTCAGGCTGTCCACCTGTCATACTTTACCCATGCCGTGTGGTGGCCATTTCATATATATCCATGTGCCTTTCTTCAACTGCCCCCTCTGTGTTATTCATTTTTCAGTTCTCCTGAAGGTGTCCCATATCCATGGAACAATTATGAAGCAGCTGGACTTATGCTTCTGAGAGAAGTTTGGGGGCATTAAAAGATCTCTGCCATTTCCTGAACGCAATCCAGCCCACTCTCCTGTTCCTCTTTGGTTCTGTGCCTAGACTGCTGGGTATCTGTGCCACACCAACACTGGGATGGCCAAGCTATACAGGGCGTCCATTCAGACAGGAAAGGACACATTGCTAAAATATGAGTCAGTGTGGATCATCTTGAGGGCTTTCTTTTTTTTTTTTTTAAAGAGATGACCGTTTTATTGATGAGACAATGGGCCAACTGACAATTTGAAGGGGTGACGACATACTAATATCACCCATCTTCTCAAAGAGGATGCAGTGCATATGAACCATCTTTTGCATGACATGATGCCTGAATAAATTAAGGAAATGGATTCCTCTTTTCACATTACAGTTTTTTTCCATTTCATGTTTGTCACAAAAGCCTCTCCTTTCTTGATGGAAGCTTCAGGTCAGAAAATGGCCTCCATAGCCATCAGGTCATCTTCAAAAGAGGAGATCATGCCAACAGCCAGGTTATTCTTGATGCCTTTTTCCCAAGCAGCAAGAGTGTGGAAAAACAGGAGCACTGAGTTTCTTCTGCTCTGACAAAGGAGCATTCCATGACAGCCTCCTTTCTGTTCACCGCACCCACAAAAGAGAAGACAAACCTGGCCCTGGCACAGGCACAGGCCACTGACAGGGGAGCAGAACCTGATCCAGCTCTCGCTTTGACAACCTCTATTCCTACCTCTCGGATCCTTTTCTGTCAGGGTTTTCAGCTGGTGTTCTGGAAGTTCCACTGCAGGAGGGCACTGAGAAGGTGGGAGATGACAGTCTTCCCTGCACAGCCACCAGCGACAGGGACGCTGACTATGGCTCAAGCTGGATCTGTACCCTTTGATTCTTTAACAAAAGTCTTTGTTCTGAAGATATCCAATGTTGGTGGGGTTATACACAGCCTGTTTCTTTAAAACTTCAGATGTGATCGGGATAGTAGAGCTGACCAGATCATGGCTTCTAGGCAATGCTTGGCACAGGAAGCGGTCAGTGTACCAACAACTGCAGTGCTGGTGTTAAACAGGTCATCACAAGTCATTCCTGGATTCCTGGGGGCTCTTGCAGGAAATCATGACAGCGTCACAGCTTTTGAGGTCCCATGAAACCTTTCATGATAGCTCTAGCCTCAATACAGCTCAGGTCAGCTGCAACACAAGGGGTGTGAGTCATGTCACAGAGTGTTAGATGTTTCCCCAAAGGGCTATTTTTCAGAAACAGAGAAAGGGCTGTTCAAGTACCTAGCATAAGTACATTTGCATTATTCTGTGCAGAGAGGTGCTGAAGCCACGGTGGAGGGGCAGCACCAGCTAAACAGGTGAAGGACCACAGCATTGTGGGACAGAGGGCATGGGTGTGGTGAAGGGCAGGAGGGTGGCCTGTGACTCCAATAACCTACAGTACGTAGGCCTCCAATGTCTTTTAATGATGCTTTTTGAGGCCTTAATTGAGGTCATCAATTCAATTACCTAGTTCTGCTCAATTTGCTCCCTAACAGTTCAAACAGATTTTCCAAGTTTCTATGAATTCTACATATTTGCGATGGAATATTACTTGCACAGTGAGAAGTTATGTTCTTAGACCATGATTTGTTTAACCATTCCAGAATTAATGGGATCTTGCTTTCCTCCCTGTCTCTCCACTATTACAAAAAGTATTGCCGTATTTTGCTTCTTATGTGACCTTTCTGTCTGTGACATTTGTAGGGTATATGCCCAGTAGTGTTATCACTAGGTCAAATGATCAGTACACTTTACTGAATTTTTTGAATTGTTAGACCAACTCACAGTTCTGTCAACAGCCTATTAGGGAGTCTGTCCTCTCAGAGTCTCCCCAACATTTATTTTCCTCCTCTATCACACCTTTATCAGTCTGACAGACTGTAAGATGAAAACTAGCTATTTTAATCTGCATTTCTATTATTAGTGATTTACAGCACCCTTTCTTTGTAAGGTGGATGATGGCTTGCAAAATCATCCATTCAGAGCTTCTTATCACTATTCCATTTCATTCCCAAAAAGAAAATTTATAAGCAGAGTTGTGGAGGGGAAGTGGCACATAGGATGTCACCAAGGAAATGTGAGATTGGAAAAGAACTGGTGAGCTCTGTGAGCTCCACTTGTACCTCTGCAACATAGTGAGAAACACACCAAGACCTCTAGCACATTCGGTGGTCTCCCTGGCAAACTTACGGAAGGCAGGGACAGACACGGGCAGCTTAGGACAAATTCACTTGGGGCCTGCTGAGATTTCTTTAAGCTCAAGGCTCCTGGCCTCTACTTACTGTGTGTGGTCTCATGAGCTGATACAGTATCTTCTTTCGCTATGCTTTCCTGGAGATAATTTTTAGCAATGTTTCATAATTAGTATTTTAAACTGCAGTATCCCTTGGCTACCTGTATCTCTTCACTAGGCAAGTAAGTCAAACATCCATTGACTCAGGAAGGCTTTGGTCACTCGAGTCTCGTTTTGGCAACTAATTTACATTGGTTAAATTTCCTTATGAAATTATCATAATCACTGTCATCCCTCCTTCCACCCATTTCCCATTTTTCAATTTCATTTACTTATTTTAACAGGCCATAGTTTCTTCATTTTTATTTTTTATTTAAAGTTAACAAGTCAGTGATCTGACTGTTACCAAACAGCTGATTCAGGAATAATTCCCATATCAGTAATGAGCTACTGAGTGCCTGTTAAATAAAATCGCGCATGTGTGACTATTCTGTGATCACCACAACCTGGGTCTCATATACTTTCTCAAGGAAAAGTTTCATGATATACAGACATGAAGGTTTTACAGAGTCTAAAAAACCTTTAGTCCTTCATTACTTTATTCTTAAGCCAGATTTTGTAATATGCTTTTTCTAATTCTTACCCACATGACATTTGCATTGAAGTCGTCAAGTATTAAAGTAGATGGAAGACCATTTTTGAATTCAGGAAGATCTGAGTTCAAAACTGATCCCAGATCCTAGTTGTACGACTGTGGGAAAGTCACTTAACCACTGTCTGCCTCAGTAAACTCAACTGTAAAACAGAGAGAATTATAGCAACTGTCTCCTAGGTGGTTGTGAGGATAAAATGAGATATTTATAAAATTCCTTCCTTTCTTCCTTTGTCCTAAGCAATTATGGTTTCAGGTTTTCTCTGAATATACAGTAAAATTAAATTTTTTAGCTGGTTCTCTAAGAACTTAGGAGCTATCTTGACACCTTTCCATTCTGCTGCAATTCCTTTTTGTTTCATTTAGTGTTAAGACTGTTAAGGCTTGGTAAGATTCAATTTCTACATTCTGTTCTCCTATTGTCACTGGACAAGGAATCTCTCGTTTAGAGTACCAAGAGATAATTTATGCTTCCAGATAATCTAAAATTCAGAGAATTTTTGCACCCTCTGCCTTGCTTTTTGCTAAAAAAAAAAAAGTTTCAAATAACTTGGCAAAATGGAGCATGATAAATACATAATGGGGCAGGGGGAGGGAGAGAAGTGGGGTGGATATAAAGTTATAGAAAGCCTCACTGAAAGACTCAAACAACATATTCAAAAATTGAAGCTCCTTAATTATGACACTGAATCATCTTCTGAATCTAAAAGGGTTAAATTTTGTTCAGTCTGGTTTTAGTTTTAATTATCTATGAATTAGGAGCTTAATGTATGTTGAACTGATTTTTAAATATTATCACTATTAGATTATGGCAGAGGAAGAAAGAGGATAAATAAGAGAGGAGAAATTGTCAGGTGATTTAGAGACTACACATAACCAGGATAAGTTCCTTTCTCTAGAAGGCAAAGATTTGATGGATTTCTTCTTTTAAGTGAGATGAAATGTCTTGTAACTTCACTTATTTCTGAAATTTAAAATAAATATAATTCTATCACTTGAAACAATGGAAACTGCACTGGCTTGGGAGTCAGAAGACATGAATTCAAATCCCACTCTTGACATTTATTATCTCATCCCCGTGTCTTGGGCCAAGTTGCTGAACCTTCATGGGTTGCCATTTCTGCAACAGTACACAAGGGGTTGGTTTATCATTCCTTCTCACTCTAGACCTACAGCCTTATAACTTCCAATCATCCTTTAACCGTTAGTGCTACATATGCGTACAAGATGGAGAATATGAATTACACAGATAATGGGCCACTTTGTAAGAGACAAATGGGATATGCTCATGGAAGTCCCCCAGTCACTTTACTCACCTTTGACGAGATTCTGTCTTACTTTTAGGACAGCTCCAAGGTCACAGTCAGCAGTAGCATAGGCATGAGGCACCGTCGTCTTAGATTCAGTTAGCCTCTTGGCAATTACTCTTCTAACATTGCTGGCAGGGATTTCAGTGAAGGTACCCTAAGAAGAAACAGCAATCTATCCATTAAACCATGGGGGGCAGAAGAATGAAAACCTACCCATCTGGAATCCTGTCCCAATAACCATAACATATAACATCAACTGACAGTTAATAGAAAGTAGACCATTTGAAAGGGATGAGGGAACCTCTTGTTTCTATGAGAAAGAGTAGAAAGATATACAGTGGGTTAATAAAACAAATTAAGGAAAAACAAAAGAAAATGACTTGTATTTTAACTATATATATATTAGCATGACCGGGATAGCCAATGGGAAAAACCAAACTTGCAAGTTAGTCTTGTGTTCTTGGGCTTAAAATGACAAAGAAATCACACTCAAATCTGTACTATTTTCCCTTTGGTAGCACTATACTGAGTTAATCAGCTGAGAACAAAACAATTTTTTTCTAAGATTACACAACAGACAATAAATAAAATAAGCCAAATATAGTCAACTCTTACCCACCTGCTATAATAGAGGTGAAGGGCATGAATAATCCAAAGTATCAGGTAATTTTCAAATAATTTGTTTAGCTGGGAAAGTTCTATAAAATTTGTTTTTTTTAAAAGGGAGATCTGATTTTTCTGAGACTCGCAAAAACGCTAACAAAATAACAGAATAATAATATAGAGATTTGGCCCCCCAGCTTCCTCATTCCCATCCCTCAACATAAACTGACTCCTATTCTTTTTTGACATACATTCCAATCCATCCAAAAGGGAAGATATAACTTGATATAATGTGTTGGTTCGGAACTTCGTGGGGCGGGAGTAAGCATTCTGCTATAACCTAACTAGACCAGGGAAATTAACAAAGGAGAGCCCTGAAGGTATCATATACTGAGAATAATTATTTTGTACTAAACATGTGGAATTTCTCTGTTAAACAGGATCACTACTCAGTATGCTGATTTCTATGCAGAAAATAGCTTAGGATTTAAAAAAAAAAGTTTTCTTCATAATTAATGCTTAAGAAACATGGCAACACAGTTAATGTCCAGTATGGCTTTTCATTTTGTAATAGTGCAATCTGTTTTTGTTTTTAGTTCTCCACGGTACATCATTCCTGAAAAAGCAAAATCTGGACGAAGGTATTACCACTGCATTAGGCTGCCCTGGAGTAGAAACTGGTGGAATCATTGGCCTTGGATAAGACGATGGCCCAGTAGCTGCTTGTGGAGGCAAAGGCACTGCAGTTGTAGTAGGAGGTGCTGGAGAAGGTCTTGATTCAGCATGTTTGCCTGCTTTTTTTAGCTGCACAAGTTTGAGGGCATCTCTAGAGATAAGACAGAATTCAAGGACCCTTATTAGCACCAACACATGGATAAAATTTCAGAGGGAAAAATTCTGATTAAAGAAACAGCTAAAAGTAATTATCAAAACACCTTTTTCTTTTTCTGCTTTCAAGGAATTGTACACCTGTTCATTCTCTCTCCTCCAGCTTGGAAAGGGCCTAATCTTTCCTCCAATTAGAAATCAGGTTACCTAATTTTGTATCCTGGTTAATTTTTTTCTTTTACTTAATTGATGTTGTTTGATGAATTGTTTTTAATATAGAAAAGCCTGTCTCTCCCTATGTTTATGGTCCAGTCTTATGCTGAGAAGGTCTGTTCATGTGTGATTTGTAATGCAATTGCCATGTATTGCTTATTAAGTCGATAGGCTTAGAAACTCAAACCTTTGTTTCCTCAGTCATTTCATCTTCCACCTGCCACATGTGTCTGCATCCAATATAAAGTTATAGAGAATGAATACTTAGATTAAGCATGATAACCTACAGTACATGGAAAGGTTATTACATTTATGATCTATATGGTTTAACCAGATATTTAAGTTTCAAAGACATTTTAAGTCTGAAGTAGCTTTATCGTAAATCTTGATTTTTCGATGACATCAAAATGATTTCTCATGAACTCAAGAAATTCAATATATAATACAAAAGAAATTGTATTTTTTAGGTAGTCTACTGATGTTCTTTCTAGTAAGGTGTGGGATGGGGAGAAGAAAGACGTATAATTATTCTGAGTTTCAGATGCTTTATGGAGAGTATGGCCACACAACTAAGTTTAAGAAATTCAGTGAGTGTTTACTTAGTGCTTTTATCTTTTCTATTGTTTCAAAATCAGAAATGAATCACATGGAACTGCATGAAAAATGAAACTATCATAGTTTAAGAGGAGTTCATGGGTTCCTAAATGCCAAAGGACTGAAAGCAATATATTATGCCCCGCAATATGCAAAATAGCATTGTCTAAGGTAGAAGAGGGGGGATAAATTTGATTTGAGTAGAATAGGTTAGTTAAGCAAATATGTCAGGCACAAAAAGATCTCAAAAAAAAATTTAAAGCCTAGTCAAGCCAAGCTAAATTAAAGAAATGTAGTTCCTGACAAAGTTATTCTATATTACAAATAAACAAGAAATGCAACAGCACTGATTAAGCTAATAGTTTTAAGTTAATGCCAACATTCAACTTTTTTCAAATGTGCTGACTTTCCTGGCAAAATACTATTCTATAACATTCACATACCACAATTTGTTCAACTATTCTCAAATTTATGGTCACCCATTTAATTTCCAGTTTTTGAAAATTTTAATACTGAAGCAAAACACTTATTTAACACGGGAGACCTTGACTTGACTATGGGTAAAGAGTCTGAAGTTGAGAGGTAATAAAGACCTGAAACAGACTTACGGCAGAATGAATGTTATAAGGAAGAGACTAACATGAGAGATACCCAGGAGTGTCAAAGTGACATAGCCTGGAGCCTAATGGGGTATAAACACCAAGAACAGATGGCTTTAAACAGGTGACTGAAAGGATTATGATACCTGTCATAGAAATGGAAAAGTCTGGATGAGATGCAGGTTTGGGGGGAAAGATGAGGAAGTAGTTTGGGTTTTGACTGACTCCATTATGTTATGACTAAAGGAGAGAACAAGGATTTTGCTACAAAATTATATAAAATGTTAATAAAATAACAGCAGTAAAACAATGTTTGTAGTTCTACAAGGTAAATAGGAATAAAAGCTAACTGATGACAAGAATAAGAAAACAGTAAAAGGGGCAGCTAGATGGCGCAGTGGTTAAAGCACCGGCCCTGGATTCAGGAGTACCTGAGTTCAAATCCGGCCTCAGACACTTGACACTAGCTGTGTGACCCTGGGCAAGTCACTTAACCCCAATTGCCTCACTAAAAAACAAAACAAAACAAAACAAAACAGTAAAACATGTAAGAGGAAACAGTGAAGGGAATGAATTTTAGAAGCATGAGCAGAAAGGATTTTCAGGAGAAAAGAGTAGTCAAGGTCTCTCTGAAATTCTCATCAGAGACCCACGAAACAAGCTGGGGCTTTTCAGGACCTGAAGGCACAGTCCTTGGCCTGTTTATCCGTTGTTTCCCATGGCTCTGGTGAAGGCCTCGAATGGACATAGTGCTTTGTTTACTGATTCTCATACCATTTTTTCTTTTGATGCATCGATGAGTTTGTTTTACTCTTTTTCAAGTTTCTTGTCAGAAGGAACGACTCCCTAAGACGGGGGCAGAGAATGGATACAAGAAGAAAGCTATTTCCTGATGACAGATGGCTCCTCAAAAAAGGGACGCTATGAGCAGCTACTAGCTACAGGACTTATAGGGCAACGAAAAGTCGACTGCTGCCTTTCTGCAAAGTGAAAAGAAGTAAATCACAAAATTTAACACAGCCTGATTTCAGCTGCTCATTCTTTGTATTCATACGCCCAGTGACAGGACATAGGAGGGGCTAACTAAATGCTTAGTGGTGGACTGACCCAAATATGTGTCTTCTGACTACAAACGCAGGTGTCCTTCTCAGCTCCTTCACTGCTATCAGTAATGTCCTTTGAAGGTACATGCTGCCCCATCATGGTGACATACAATCGCACCAATGTGCACGTGTCATTTTACCTCTAGAACTAGAGTTCCCTCATCCTTAAAGTGAGGATAATACTCACAAGGTTACTGGAGAAATATACTCTGTAATCTCTAAAACACCATCCACACAAACATTATCTATGGACTCTGGTGCCCCACGAACACACATTTTTAATGTGTTCAAGAACAGGCCCAGGTGTTATTTGCACTGTGGTTTTGATTCTTTTCACCACTGCTTTCCCATCCCCTTCCCCCGGCAAATTCTCCCTCATAACAAAGAAAGAGGTTAAAATACCCAACCCAGCCCCCAGCTCCACCTCAGCCATACTGGAGGATATACGGACGCCTTCTTTCAGGCCTATCCCTCCCTAAGGAGGATGATAGGTGAACTGCCCCCTCAGTTCTCTAAACCAAGACTAGTCGTTGCAAAAGGCCCATATTCTGGGGTCTCTCAATATTCCTCTTCCTTTACAGGGTGAGAATCACTGGGCAGATGTCCAGTTTGGCTTACTTTCCTTGGCATCTTTGTTCAAATGGGCTGACTTTTCTGGCACAATACTATTCCGTAACATTCACACACCACAATTTGTTCAACTATTCTTCGATTTATGGTCACCGGTTCCATTCCCAGTTTTTGAAAATTTTAATACCAAAGCAAAACACTTATTTAACACGGGCGACTCTGGCTCATCTTTGATCTCTCAGGATTATATGCCCTCTAGAGGTACTGCCCAAACAAAGAGCATCAACAATATAGTGAGCTTTCCAGCACTGTGCCCAATAGCTTTCCAGAAAGGCAAACCAATGCACAACTCCACCAACAGGCCTGCATCCTGCTTCTATGTCACTGGCACAAAGTTTGTTGAGCATATAGAACAGCTTCACCTTCTAAAAAATGTGCCCTAGGATATTCTGGGAGGGCTTTCTTCCAAAGCCTGAAAATCCATCACCATCAGTATAAGAAAATGGCTACTACAGATGGGACATCAGGCCATATGCTTAATGTTGGACTTTGCATGAATTACAGGCATAAGAATGTTTTAAATATTTCATCTTAAATGTTATAACTGAATCACAATGAAACAATTTATAAAATCTTTTCTTAGTGACATTACATAACTCTGAAGGATGCTCTGCTTTACAATTCACTCAGAAAAAGAATGTTAGGGAAAGAGATGATAAAAACCATTACCAAACACTAATTCTACTCATTCAAGGGGAACTGTACAATTAGAACCAAAGAAGGGGGCAGTAGAGATCAGTCCTCTAGTCCAACTTATACTTGAAGCATGCATCAATTCCCTTCACAACATGACTTATAAATAGAACAGCAAGACTTCTATTAAAGCCCTCTAAGTAAAAAGGAACTCAGGGCCTAAAATGCTGCATTCCACACTGGGAGACTTTCCTAAGAGGTGTCTAACACTTTTGAAACCTCTAGGGCACAAACAGCATAGTTAGACTCTGTATCCTCAAACTGCCCCTCAAAAATGACAGAAATTTGGAAAATAAACAAAAAGGTCTCCTTTGCTTTTTGAAATAAGAACTGAACCTCAAAGAGGAAATGAGCAAACTGAAGAAGACCTCTGATAGATTTTTTTTTTTAATTGCGGGGCAATGAGGGTTAAGTGACTTGCCCAGGGTCACACAGCTAGTAAGTGTCAAGTTTCTGAGGCTGGATTTGAACTCAGGTCCTCCTGAATCCAGGGCCAGTGCTCCATCCACTGCACCATCTAGCTGCCCTCTGATAGATATTTTTAAAGATAGTTTCTTTTAAATAAGGGGGAGAGAAGGTAGAGTACAGAGAAATAAATGTCCAGTGAAATAAAATCAAAAGTTACAATCGCAAGGGACATGCTAGAAATGCAATCAAAGCCACAGAGGTGTGCTACTGCCACCCTCTCTGCACATGACCTGCTCAGAAGATTTAGCATCAGACTCCAATGCAGATTTATTAAGCAAAGAATGGATAAATAACTGCTTAGAGTGAAGAAATACCTTCACTAACACACTGAAGTACATTGTGTAGCCACGTCTGGCAAGCAAATAGCAACCAGACAGGCCAGCTTGAAAGAGACAAATTTCTGGAGTGGGTCATTTTACTGAGCAAATTCTAATGGCTATTTAAATGTTACTTGGCAAGACTGCAAATGACAGTGGGATGGCTCTTACAAGCAGGGGGCTGCGACTATAAACCAAGGGACTGCCCTTATGCATGCAATGTGGAAAGTACTAACATTTGGCCATTGTTTTTTCTTTTTTAAAGTGAGGCAATTAGGGTTAAGTGACTTGCCCATGGTCACACAGCTAGTAAGTGTTAAGTGTCTGAGGTCTGATTTGAACTCAGGTACTCCTGACTCCAGGGCTGGTGCTTTATCCACTGCACCACCTAGCTGCCCCTTGGCCACTCTTTTTTTCCAGCTGAACCCGTATATAGACAATGATCACTATCGGACAATAACAGGCTCAATGTCTGAAATCTACCAAATACTCCTCTCTAATAACTTGAGTCTGCAAGAGCTATTCTACTCCCTCTGTCTTCTGATGCTATCTGCCATACGCTGACATCTTCCTGCCCCATAAAACTGAGGATAGCATATTCTACATCACCGTCTAAGGAGGAAATCCAACAAGACTCGGAAGGTGCCTCTTATCCACCTGAAATGTCCTGTCCCATCCCCACCACTGCTGCCATAGTATGCATGTATCTATAGCGTAACAGACTCTAAAGCATGGGCATAATCTACCCCAGAAAGTCACAAAATACAAAGTGCACGGTGGAGAAGAAGGTCAAAGGACACATGGAGTCAGTCCCATTTCTCAGCCCTGAAAACAGTTTTGCATTAATGGATTTTTGCGGGAGCAGGGTAGTGGACACCAATCAAGGCTGGTACTGAAGACAGTAGCTGTCAGTGTGGACCACGAGCTTTATTTGTAGTCTTCTTGTTCTTCTTGCAAAGCCTACACGTCAGGTGGTCATTTCAGTGTTGGCATGTTTTGAAATATCACACATTTAGGGAGTACAATCATTCTATAAAATTATTTTGAGGCAGTTGTTTTAAAAATGCAGGTATTACAACACACTAATCTCTTAGTCATGTTTGAAGAAAACAGAAGATTGAATTAATATCCGATTTCTTTTCCTTGAAAGACATATCAAATCTTTACATGAATTTGGTTTTTTTTGTAGAAATAAACCAGTATTAGAGGAACGTTAGTATTGAAAAGGTGGGCCTTTACATTTAAGGAAAGCTTGGCCAAAGTAAAGAGCCTGTGCTTCTACTGTTCACCTCTGGCCTACTCCATCATCCATCGACACCATCTGTCCCCAGAACTCCCATGGCTAAAAAGCTCCAGAAGGCATCCGTTCAAATGTATGTTGAAATAGGAGTGAACAGCAGTCTCTTTCTACTTGGGGTTTCTGGGCCTTCTCTAGATTCTCCACCAGATCTCCTCTATCACAGCTGTGAATGCTTATTGTCAGGAGGCTGCTGAATATGATTATCTGTTATATTTTCTAAGGAGTCTTGAATGATTGTGATATATGAATGGGAGACATGTAGTGGGGAAAAACAACAACACAGTAAGGTAGCATTTTGTTCTACCCAACAAATACACTCAATAAAATAATACAATAAACACAATAAATAGAATTGCATCCACTACATTTTTTACTTAATTGTGAAATAGTAAAGATTTGGTCCATTGTTGAATATGGTTGGTCCAAGTCTCCTTACTTTAAACTGATTTTAGCCTTTACTGGTTCTCTTTGCTTCAAGAGATAATACCACTCATAATCATCCATCCCTCTTCTTCACTAGACTTTACAAATGAGTTCATATTTTAACCTTGGCAATTCCCTCTATTGAAAAACTAAGTCAGATGCTTGCTGCTTAAAATGGTTTCTAGGCTCTATTGTTCTTGTTGCAAGGATAAGTTTAGCACGGATTAAAGTTCTGGATAAAATTATTATGGGTGGTGGCAATGTCCTTTCTGTTGTCCATTTCTGATTGGTCGCTTCACTGTATACCTTATCTTTTTCTCTTTATTCCTAAATATCACAATATCAACAGGCTGGCTGTATAACTCCCTAAGCAGACTTTCTTCAATTAAAACTATTTTGTTATTTTCTCTTCACCTTTTGAAGATTACATATCCCTGAATAGGTAATTAGGCACATTCATTATGATGAAATACACAATCATGATTGAAGAGAAAAAAGGAATCAAGATGATGCAGAAAACAAATGGCTTCACATAGTTACTTCACAACTTTTGATGTAAACTGAATATATTTAAATCACTAGTTTCACTATTCAATATCACCATCTGTAATATTTCACTAAAACCAAAGCCAGAGTTTTGTGGGTTATTAGGCAATTATGTAAATAGGTATAATTGTGTGTGCGCGAGCCCGTGTTCTAAGACCGCCTGAACTATAACAAATATAATTAAAATATAAAAGGTAAGTTTGAAGGAGATTCTGCTGATAACTTCCAACTGTATTAATATCATCAATGAAGTTTTGTCTTTAATACAAAGGATCACGATCAATATATACTCTAGAATTACATAAAACACATACGTACTCTTTAGTAAATATGCCCCGAGGTCCTGTAGGAGTACCCTGGCTGGCATCAAGGTCATACGTCTCCAAAATGTTACGAGCAGCAGGACTTAGTCGGAACCTGAATGAGAAAATGCAGGTAAGATGATGAAAAAATTCACCGTTATTTCAAATAAAATTATCTAGATCAGGGGTGTCAAATTTAAACAGATCCAGTTCCCTGAAGGCTGCAGACTGACTTAGAAAACCACAAATCAGCATTATCTGTTTTGTATTATATTTTTATTTATTTTGCAGAGTTTGACACCTATCATCAAGATAATTATAGTTTAAACGACTCACAAAACCAATTTGTAACCATACGTAAAGTTAAATTTCAAAATGTCCCACTGCACCACCTAGTTGACCTCACCACAGCAATTTAAAGGATACACTTAAAAGTTACTTTTATTGATAATAGTAACATCAGTTAACAACGTCCTTAGGAACAGGTGTCTTTTACAAAGGTAAAAGGTCACCTTGTGACCCTAACTCTCCAACGGATATTTTCCTGTTTTCCTTTTCCCACTGTATACACTGTATACACTATTTGTAATGTCCACCTACTAAAGGGGAATGCCCCCTTTAGTTTTTGTCAATGCGTCGCTCAATTAAAAATGATCTCTACTACTCTGATTTATTTTACAAACTTTCTTTATAAAACATTGAAGTAATCACTGGTTCAAAATATTCTTTAAATAAAGGTAAATAAATCAATGAATAAAACTCAAAGTTTTTTCCTTCAGTTCTCATTCAAACGATTTAATTATTTGTAAGGGGGATAAGTGCTCACTACTTACTGCCTAACAATAAACAAAGCTTTTCACTTTACAATCACCTCCCAAAGTGGGAGCTGAGACCATCATCCTCATTTACAGAAAAGGAAATAGGTAAAAATAGGTCAGAGCTCATCGATGGCGGAACTCAGTTCTCTTGAGCCCCAGCCAGCAGCACTTTTCCATCCATGTAAGACCATTAATACTTGACATTTACGCCTAAAAGTTCTCCCACATCTGGAATACTCTTCCCTCTTATCAGCGCCTCTTAGAATCCCTGTCTTCAAAGTTCAGTTCAAGCATAATTTCCTAAATGAGACCTTTGCAGATCTTTCTCCAACTTCTAGTGATCTCCCTCCCGGCAAATTACTCTGTGTGTGTGTGTGTGTGTGTGTGTGTGTGTGTGTGTGTGTGTGTGTGTGTGTTTTCCCCTAACAAAATGGATGCTCTTTGGGGACAGGGATTGTTTTCACCTTTTCTTTGTAATCCCAATGCCTGATACAGGACTTAGAAAACAACAGTTAAACATAAGTTTATTGATAGATTAACAAAGCACTTTACATGTATTATCTCATTTGTTACTCAAAATAACCCTATAAGGCTAATGCTTCATATACTGTCCTCATTTTTACAGGTAAGGAAACTAACACCGAGAAGATAAAATGACTTTCCATTTGGTCACACAGCCTGGAACTGTCTAAGGTAAGATTCAAATCAAACCAATCATCTAAGTCTCCTGACAAAGTCCAGCACTTTATTCACCAGAAATCAGAAGATAGAACAAAGTCACCTGTATTGTTAAGATTCTGTACAAAACTTCTTATGATCTCGTGAGCAGAGGAGATGCCTTGTTGGAAGAGAGCCTATTGCTTTACAGAATCAAATGCATTTCTATGCTCAAACAATAAGCTTACTGGGCTTTTGCATTCTCTATACTTATTCAGATGTGATTTGCTAAAGATTATTTAGGAAAGCTGACCTAATCCTTCCTCAAACCTTCATCAAGGTTTATATGTGTAGGGGCAGCTAGGTGGTGTAGTAGATAAAGCACCAGCCCGGGATTCAGGAGGACCTGAGTTCAAATCTTCCCTCAGACACTTGACACTTACTAGCTGTGTGACCCTGGGCAAGTCACTTAACCCTCATTGCAATGCAAAAACAAAAACAACCAAAAAATAAAAAAGGTTTATATGTGTGTGTAGATTATTCTATTTTGTAGCCATGATGAAGTAGAAAAATGGGTTGTTAGTCAATATATTCCTGAATGCTTATTGAGGGAGACTCCTAAGACCAAAGCTTTTCTCCCTAAATCTGGCATTCTCCTTTATCAGACATCCTTCAATATCCTCGAAACTGTTTTGCCTCCAGCAAAGACTTCTATGTATCCTTGAGTTAATTTAGGTTTTCCTCCCATCTTTGCATTCTTTAATTTTTCTTTAAAAAATAATATATATTGCTGCCTTTTGCTCTTACATCATATTTATCGTTAAATATTTCCTCTCCACTTCATCCACCTAACTAGCTTCTCCTCTTTAGAATTTTCTTTCAAAGCTGAGCAAAACTAACCCAGAAATTGGCTGCATGTGCCAGCACATGCCACATTTCCATCCCTCGACATCTGCAATGGAAGGAGAGCTCCCTTTCCCCAACACATCTCTTGGGCCCAAGGGACAATTCTCATGACCAACATCTGTTTTCCTTTACGGTGCTTTCCTCTGATACTGTTCTATCCCTACATAGGCCATTTTCCTGGCCCTGCTTCCTTCAGCCTCCATCACCAGGTTCTGCCATTTCTTGTCGTGCAGGGCCCAGCTGAGGCTCCTCAGTCATCAGTGTGGAGGAAAGAGGCACAGAAACCTTGGCAGGCCTTCTCCAATGCTGTCAATGCTGTCAGTTTCACCCTTCCTCATCCTTAAGGGGACATGGCTGAAATGGGTCTATCGGTGCCCAAGTTTCCGTCCACCCTGTTCTGCGTCTAACCTATTTTGTCCTTAGCTGCCGTGTATTGCTCTACTTTGTGCTGGCTAAGGTAGTTTCTAGGAATGTTTGGACTCTTCACCACAGCAATTTATTTATTTTTCTTTTTTTTTTTAGTGAGACAATTGGGGTTAAGTGACTTGCCCAGGGTCACATAGTAAGTGTCAAGTATCTAAGACCAGATTTGAACTCAGGTCCTCCTGAATCCAGGGCTGGTGCTCTATCCACTGCACCACCTAGTTGACCTCACCACAGCAATTTAAAGGATACACTTAAAAGTTACTTTTATTGATAATAGTAACATCAGTTAACAACGTCCTTAGGAACAGGTGTCTTTTACAAAGGTAAAAGGTCACCTTGTGACCCTAACTCTCCAACGGATATTTTCCTGTTTTCCTTTTCCCACTGTATACACTATTTGTAATGTCCACCTACTAAAGGGGAATGCCCCCTTTAGTTTTTGTCAATGCGTCGCTCAATTTCTTTTTTCCCCCTTTACATTGTTAGTTCTAAGTTTATGTACTGTTATTGCTTCATTTAAGGAAACTGTTTCTTAATGAAGCACAGGAGGGAGTGTCAGAATATTATTATTACCAGAGCCCCCTGCTGTGAGAGCATGAGTTGACCTTTCTAAAGTTCAGTGTCCCAAAGTTACCTCACATCAACATGAGACCATTTTCAACCAATCAGCTTGAAGCAGCGTGTGAGGTAGTTGGTATTGTGAGCTGGTGGCTGGAACCTCGTAGGGTTGGCAACTGGACCAGGAGTGTTTGAGGTCGTGAGGGTTTTCCTATTCTTTCAGAGACACGTTCTCTCTCTGTTAACCTCTAATATAGTTTAATAAATGTTTAATACCTAAACTGTGAAGCTGTTGTCCTAGTTCGCTTCCCCACAGGGGGAGGTCACAGCACAGTGCCTGGTATGCAGCAGGCACTTAATAAGTGCTGGCTGACTGACTGACAGTGACAGTCTGCTGCTGGCTGCTCATTTATCCATGGCCTGCTTTTGCTATTGCTGTTGGCAGCTGGTATAAACTCATCAGGCTACAGCTCCCTCAGCTGCACACTCTACTTTTTCATTTGCATTAGTGCTTCTAATTTGATACCAATTTTTATTTTTGCTTTATTAAGTAAGTTAATGCACACATGGCTACCATTTCCTATCTGTGAAATTAAATGACACACGGAAAATTTGAGTTGAAGCATCTCCCAACGATTTTCTTGAAAAAGAGGCAAGAGTGTTCAGGAAATCTGTGTGGCAGCGGGCCCTCTTCCTGCTCACCGATGTATGCTAGGCTGTCCTCCCCTACATCCACTTTGGCACTGAGATCCCTGACTATTAAGTCATGTGCTGATTTTGTTTAAAGGATCTTATCTACCTTTTCACCCTCTAAAACAGATGTTGGTGCATAAGCTGCAATCATCATCATGGCCAACTTTTGGTAACGGCTGATCAAGCACTAGAAGACAAGATGACCGAGTGACCCACGAAGTGATGTTTCTTGTTGCCTTTGGACACACAATAAAACCAACTCATTTCTCCACCTATTCAAGGAGAATTTATGGGTCATCCTTCAATTTGTCTGCAACTTCTAAATTCTTTTTGTTTCACTTACAATGAGAATATCACAGGATATGACTCAGTTCTGCTCTCAGAACGTCTACTTAGTCAGCAGAAAGGGATCTCACATTTCTAGTTCTATAAACTAACTTGGTGATTCTTGGTACCCTGCAGCCTTTCTTCTGCCCTGTGTACCACCATCACTGCCAGGGCAGAGGGGGCCAAACAAGATGGAAGACCGTTTTCCACATTTCTTTGTCTTGTGGGTTGCCACGAACAAAGAATTCATTACCAAAGTGCCAGCCTCCCTCCTGGGGATGAGCCTCTCCACATTTAACAAGGCCAAGCCTTAGAAAGTAGATCTCATCTGTTGCTGGGGCCTTACCTGAAGTCTCTCCAGCATGACAGAACCTGCCAAATAGTGTACACTGCTGGCAGAGCCTTCAAAGATCAAGTGCATGCGATTGTTGGGGTGAAGAGAGCAGCAGTATCCCTCAGGTACCACATATTTACCCAAACTCTCATAATAAATAAAAGGGAAAAACATTTGGTGCAGGTCTAAAGGGATCATTGGCAAGAAGGAAAAACAAAATAAAAAACACCAGTAGCAGAGATAAACCTAGCCAAGTAAGATAAGACTGATACAAATATTTTGTTAATCCTCCATTTGATGATTAAATTAGCAACTCATGAAGTTTTGTTAAAAGAAAACAAGCATATGAGGTTGTGCAAGGAGCTTCCCTGAAAGCATCTTTATGAAGGAGTCCAGCTGAAGAGTGGGCAGTAAATCAGAGTGAAAAGACTCAGATTTCAAACTTAAGCCTGCCACTTATTTACCTGAGGGACGGTGGAGGAGTTGCTGCCGGCTGTGAGCCCCTACTTCTTCCTCTGCATGATTCCTATGGTCCCTTACTATGGTGCCATGCTAGAAGCCTGGGATTTTGAAACTCCATAGAACAACTAGCTAGAACAAGCACTTTCCTCTGGGCCAGAAATTCAATTAAAACAAGGAGTCAAACCCAGCTAGCTTGTTTTCATCTTGTGTAAGGTGGCCAGGCTTGTGACAATGGGAGCCTGAAGTCATGGTCTGGAGCTTCTCAGGACACAGTGGAACAAGGGCGAAGTCTGGAGCTGTAAGATCTGGGTTCAAAGCCCGCCTAGGGGGAGTCATGGCACTGAGTGCCGTTGGCACTGGGTCTCTGGGCCTCAATCTCTTCATCTGTGAAATGGCAGCTGACCCAGAGGGACTCTGAGGCTCCTTCTGCCTCTCAAGGGCTACATTCTGGAAGTGGGACAAGACCCAGACACCCACGTGTTCTAGAGTCCGTGTCCGGGTCAGACGAGATAAGCAAGGAAAGTGCTCCGCAAACACGGTCGCTGTGGCTCTTATTACAAAGTGAAAATTACAATTACAAAACCCGCCTTCCCAACTGGCTCACTGGGACCCTCCCTTGGGGAAATGGGGAGAGTGAGGGAAGGGAACATGAGGGAGAGGGGTCCTGGCAGGGAAATCAGTTACAAGAATGCTGTCTTTGCTGCCAGGAGAGAGGACTGAGGGGCATCCTGGTCTTCCCCGGGCCATTACTTCATCTATAGAATGACAGTTATGAGAGGTGATGTCCGACCCAAGGTCTTTAGGCACTCTAAATCCTAGAATGGCTCGGGATGGCTCTGAGAGATCAAACGCCAGCCTCGCAATCCAAACATCCAGATAGCTTCCGTGCCTGGTTCCGCAGCTAACTCCAAGTGCACTTGAACAAGGTGAGTTCATCACTTTTTTCTATGCCTCAAATTCTTAGGAAAAGAAGGGAAGAAAAGGCCCCATATCTAAGAATGGCATATACTCACAGCAGTTTCTCAGCTGGGTGGGCCTTTCTAGCAGACGCAGGAACCGCGGGTTCAGCTACAGGAGGTGCAGACACAGGTGAAGCTGGGGGTGGCTGAGGACTCACATCTTTGGGAATTTCAACCTGCTTCCAATCTGCTCCTTCTTCCACCATCAACCCAATTAGTGAGCCTAACCGAATACCTTTACTTCCTTCTTCAACCTGCATTTTGAAAGGCAAAAACATAAGCGTAAGCTAAGTAATTATGAAAGATGAAAAGTGTGCCATGATAGCCGCTACACTTAAATCAGCATCAAGCCACAAGGACACCCTTTACTCTAAAATCATCCCACTCTCCCACGGCTCCGCTCGGCTCTGTTTCCTCATCTATAAAACAAGAAGGCTGGACGAAATAGCCTTTAAAAGCTTGTTTTTCCCTTTCAAGTAACGTAGGACTATTTTCTCAGCCTCTCACCTTCCCTTCCCCCTCCTCCTACAGGGGATGGAGGCAGAAACCTCATCACAGAGAGCAAAGTCCAGCAAAACAATTTCCCACACTGACCATGTCCTGCTTCTTGAATCCCTCCGCCTCTCTGTCACAAGTGGGTATTCATCACTCCTTCTCTGGAGCTGCTGCTGGTCATAGCAGAGACAGCAGCGACTTCCACTCCCTGGCCAGCATTCCTTTCTATGGGCTGCCTCCCCTGTTCCAGTGCAATCTCCTTGAGATCATCCATACTGTCTCTCTTTTGAACCTGCATCCACGGTGTTAGCACAAAGCCTAAGAAACAGAAGGTGCCTAATAAATGCTTTTTAAATCAATCAATCTTGGAGGCCTTCTAGTCCAATCTCCCACAAACTACAAGAATGGTTATACAGGAGCAGCTAGGTGGCCCAGTGGATAAAGCACCTGGATTCAGAAGGACCTGAGTTCAAATCTAGCCTCAGACACTTGACACTTTCTAGCTGTGCAGCCCTGGACAAGTCACTTAAACCTCACTGTCCCCCCACCCCCAACAAAAGCTTATACAACAACTTCAACAAAAGGGTTATAGGTTCACAGATTCAAAATGGAAAGACATCTGGTGAAATGGCCAAAGCACATATGAATAAGCAATTTTCAAAGGAAGAAATCCAAGCTGCCAATAGGCATGTGAAAAAAAATGTTCCACAGAATAAATAATTGGAGAAATAGAAATTAAAGCAACTTTGGGGACCAGAGATGAGCTAGTGAAGTAAGTTTTCAAAGGCTCCTACTGTGCATCCCTTTGACCCAGTGAGACCACTATAGATTAAAGAGATCAAAGAAACGAAACCAGACTGAGCCCTCAGGATGAACACATACTTGACTGCCAGGATATCAATCAGGTCCCTCCCCAGCTGCTTGTCTGCAGTGACACAGCTGGAGCTGTTTCCTGGGTCCCTGCCACTCAATCCTCGTCCTTTTTTAGGCAACTCATAAAACATTACAAAAGTATTTACAGCAGGGCTTTTTGTAGTTTCAAAGAACTGGAACCTAAGGGAATGTTCATCATCTGGGGAAACAGCTGAAACGATTCTGTTCTACGATGCAAGAGAACATGATTGTGCTCTAAGAAATGACAAAAGGGATGATTTTGGAGAAGCCTAGTAAGTGTGACCTGATGCACAAGGATATGAGCAAAGCCAGGAGGACAATGCCCCCAGTAAAAACACTGAAATGGCAAACAGCTTTGAAAGACCTGAGAATTCTGAGGACGATATCCCCCCCCCCCAACGATTCCAGAGGAGTAATGATGAATATGGAAGCTCCTGACAGACAGGTGGATGGATTCAAGATGCAGGATGCAAGCAGTGTGGGAATTTGTTTTGCCTGACTTTGCTCTCCACAATGAGGTTTCTGAACCCATCCCCTATAGGAGGAGTGGTAAGCGGAGGGAAGGCAGAGAAAATAATCCATTGATTATTTGAAAATAAAAAACAATTACACTTTTAAAGGCTATCTAGCCCAACCTCCTCGTGGTATAGATGAAGAAAGATTCAGGAAATGAACTAACCCCTTAGATCATACAGAGATGACATTCCAGAGCTAACATTCAGGTACAAGTCTTTAGAATCCAAGCCCACAGCTTTTCCCACTACTCCAGAATGCTCCATCATTGAACATATTTAAATATTCACTAAAGATCCTTGCAGCGAATGCTGGAGGAAACAAAGTTTAGATAAATGAGGTTCCTGCCCTCAAAGAACTGTTAGTCTGGGAGAGGAGATCGGTGTCAATAACTATAATACACAACATTACAAGGAAGCTGCTAAGTCCTGAGTAACAAAGAATTCCAGAGACAGAAGAGACCTCAGTGGCACTTAGTTATGAGCTAGATGACTTTAAGCGGACCCCTATTTTATTCCAATCAACAATAATCAGCTTAGTGCTATTCCTTAGGGGCAGTGACTGTTAGCAATGATAGTATTATACTTGCCTATCAATACACATTTAGTCAGTGATAAGTTCTTTCTTATAAATGGCAACCTAGAAGTTCCTGGCTTGTTGAGGACATCCACCCTTTTTTTGCCTAATCATAGTAACCAAGCCCTGTGTGGCAGAGATGACTTACTAATAATGGAAAGTCCCCCCACTTATTTTTGTACCTCCAGACCACCCTCTACTGCCCAACATGAGGAGATGCCCATCCTATGACTACTTAGCCTAGATGACCCTTGCCTTGCCCCTCCTGTGGCCACCCACGGAGATGCGTCATCTCCGGCCCCCTGGAGAGTCGAGATATAGATTTATCAACCAATGAGATTCTGTATTTTCTTCTGCTCCATCTGCATCCTGGTATCAAGCCCTGAAGACAGGGGATATCTCAGACGGTGAGGAAACTCTGAGGTCCCATTCCTTGAAGGGGATCCAGTCCGTTTAATAAATGGTTATTGGCTTGGAGCTCTGCCTCGGCTTCTTTTCTTGTAGACTGTCCAGATTGGACAATTTTAGGCCCCACAGTTAAGCCCACATAGGGAGAAAAAAAAAAACTCCTTGACTATCTCCAATGAAAAGCAGATCACTGTTTACGGAGTAACCCTTCTACTAGTTGAGTATCGGTAATTGTTTTAAAAAGTTGCCATCCCATACTGATCCAAAAGGCTGTATCGTGAGAAGCTTCCCATCACATTCTGGTCCAACCCAGGGGAGGTCTAATCTCTCTTCCTCGTGACAGGTTGTCAGATATTTGAAGACTCCCAGTGTGTCTTTGCTCTCTTCTTATGCTATCTACCTATAATCAGCTAGGACACCTGTTAATGGGCACACAGCTACTAACATTAATTTGAACTGTGTCTAAGGCAATGCATAATGAAATCTGACCTACTTACTGAAACAAAGTCAAAGTGATCCAGTTTATAGATAGGAGGTTACTTATTCTTTTCCCAAAGAGGAAATTGGCTGAACTACTAGCTAAAACAACAATTCAATGACATTATTAGTATTCTAGTGAGCAGAGTAACAACTTCTGTATCATATCTTAAGAAATAAAGCAAGACAACCAATTCCTGATTGAGTGGAAGTAGAGTTAATAACAACACTCAACGACTAGATCAAAGTTTATCTTTCCTAAGCAAACCCTTTCTCTTCAAAGAGAATACAGCCTACCACAGATAAGACTGAAGATGCTTATGAGGACAAAATCTTTTTCAGTTAATCAGAAGCATCCATACCTAACAACCGTAATTAGAGAGCATGGAAAGACCATGCCTGGGATTGAAGAAGGAAGACCTGCATTGAAATCTTGGTCTGTCACCTAAGAGCTAGGTATATATAATCCTTCAGGGACTCAGTTTTCTAATCTGTAATGAGAAGCTTGAGCCAGATGGTCCCCTAGGGACTCTTCCATCTTGACATTTTGGGATGGTGTGATCTCTTAATTGCAAAAAAACAAAAACAAAAACAAAAACCAAAAAAAAAGCAAAAAAAAAAAAACCCTACTGAGTTATTACAGGCACAAGGGAGATGGGGAAGAAAAGAAAAATATTTTCTCTTCAGACTTTTCACCAATATAAATTGTTCTTACCTTTTAATTAGGCCAAATAATGTTTTGCATACACATTTCATTTAGTAGACAATAATATCATGCAATAAATTTCAAACCTGGTCTACCCAACCCAATTTTTGCTTCTATTTCCCCACAATCAGCAAAACTGCTACAGCTTATCAGCACAATCACCTTTGAGTATTTGGGTATGTTAACTGGCTATAGAGTTTTTGCTTATTATGGGAAATTAAGCAAACGTTGTTTAGAGAAGAATGTCACTTAATTTTAAGAGTCAACCTAAATCCATGAAATATATGGAGTAACATTAAAATGATCAAGCATTAGCTCTTGAATCAAGAAACTCTGAAAGATTTCTGATGGTTGGTAAAGTTGAGTGAATTGATGCTTTATACAAAGCAAAACTGGAAAAGAAAGTTATTGATTTTTAAAAGTTAGGACCTATTTTTAACTAAGTAATTAAAAATTCAAATAGGGTTAATTAGCATTACATGATGCTAATAATTTCAGACCTAATAATTCCTCCTGGCAATCATACTTCCTTAATTGCATCTAACACTATAAAATTGTTCTAACATTCCTACTTGTACAAATCCTGCTAAGTTTTCTTTATTGTGACTTAAATTGTGGCAAGTTCAAGTCTATTATTGTTTTTTTAAGATTCTTTTCTTGTTAAAATGAATAATTACTTGTTCATGAATTATAAAATATTTTTAAAAGTCAAAAAAGTAAGCCATCACCTAATAAAGTTAAATTTCAACCAAAAAACTCATTAAACAATAGGAAGTCCAAAGAAAGGTAACTCTTTTCAAGTCTGAACTAGGAATGAGGTCAATTAAAAATAAACATCCAACTGGATCAAAAGTATCTTCTTTTTAGGGGGCAGCTAGGTGGTGCAGTGGATAAAGCACCAGCCCTGGATTCAGGAGGACCCGAGTTCAAAATCGAGCCCCAGAGCTGTGTAACCCTGAGCAAGTCACTTAACCCTCACTGCCCCACACAAGAACAAAAACAAAAATTCTTTTTAAACATTCAATGGGCCAATATATTCAGTTCTCTGAATATACATATATTCTCTATGGTATATAATATTCTCTGAATATAAAAGTTCTCTGAAATCTGGGTCAAACTAAATAAAATATGAGACTAAATGTCCATACCAATTTCTCTCTTACTACTCAAATAAGAACAGATACATTTGTCTCTCAAACACAATTTTTCCCAATTTTCTCCTAAATGGCGATGATGCCCTATAGAGATCAGGCATTAATTAAAGCATTTTAAATTTCAGTTTCCAAAAAATCTAAAAGTCAAATAAAATTCATACCCAAATGCTTATATAGTCCACAAAGAATGCAAATAACAATAAATCCAAATATAGAGCTTCATCCCTAATCCCACTAGAAAACACAATTTACAGAATTATCCAAAGTACCACCACAGAGTCCCATTTTCAAAACATAGTAAAGTCAGTGTAACTATAAATATCAAGTTATTTGTCACTAGGAAAAAAAAACCAACTACTATTGGGCCCATAAAGAAAATGCCAATGAGGGAATCATTGCTGCATTATTGGCTCTTATCACTAAATCTGCAAACAGCTTTTCTTCTCATTGTTTTCTTTTTTCATTTCTGAGTTAGGTTTGCTCTTGTTTTTCTTTGATTAGACTTGTTAATAGTTTGTCAATTTTTAAATCTTTTCAGAAAATTAACTCCTGCATTTATCTTTTCAATTGTTTTCTTATTTTCAACTTTATTGATTTCTCCTCTTGTCTTTTGTTATTTCTTATCTTCTTTCTGATGGTTTGGTGTTTTGCCCCTTACTACTAAGTGCAAACATTTCATTCATTTTCTCCTTTATTGACACAAACATTCAGGGCTGTAGATTTGCCTCTGCCAGAGATGGTGATATGTAGCACCTGTGTTGTCACTGTCTTAACAGTATTGTTATTATTTTTATAATCTCTCACATAATCATTATCTGCCTCCTTCACTCCTAGTAAACTGATGCTGGAGTAAATCATGGACTTCAATGGCTGAGGAAACCTAATCTCCAGCACGCCCTCAGTGAAGTCAGGCCAGTCTTCCACCACTGCCTAAATCATTCACTCTCCTTCTTCTTCTCCGGCTGCCCTTGGCACTTTCCTCCCACCACCCTCTGAGCAGAGGATCTTATCCCACTGAATTCAGACCATGAGCTGAGAGAGCTCCCTTTTCTCCCTGCCTCATCTCACCTCATTTAGACATGCTCCTCTGCCATCTCGCCCTTAACTCCAGTCTCAAATGAAGAGAGGGCCCTCTCCTTGCCAAGGCAAACCTCTCTCCACGCACCCTTGATCTCATCCCACCGTCAGCCCCAATCTCTCTCTCAACTTCAGTCTCACCCTATCTACTAGCTCCTTCCCTAATGCCTATAAACTTGCCCATGTTTCTTCCATCCTTCAAAATCCTCACTTGATCCTACTATCCCCACTAGCTACTGTCCTTTGGTTTTTGTTCCTTTCATGGCATAACTCTTTGAGAAAGCCATCTAGAATCCATGCTTCAAGTTTTCCTTTCACTCACTTTTTTTTTTTGCAGGGCAATGAGGGTTAAGTGACTTGCCCAGGGTCACACAGCTAGTAAGTGTCAAGTGTCTGAGGCCGGATTTGAACTTGGGTCCTCCTGAATCCAGGGCCGGTGCTTTACCACTGCGCCATCTAGCTGCCCCCTTTCACTCACTTTTAAACCTTCTGCAAAATGGCTTCCAACCACATCACTCAGCTGAAACTGCACTCTCCAAAGTGACTGATGATCTTTTAATTGCTAAATCTAATTGTCCTCATCTTTTCTAATCTCTCTAGAGCATCTGGTGGTAGTGGGGGGAGAAGGGGGAGGGCACTCTCGAGACCAGATTTGAACTCAGGTCCTCTTGACTCCAGGGTCGAAGCTCCATCCATTGTGCACCTAGCTGCCCCTCTCTAGAGCATCTGACATTGTGATAACTCTCCTCCAAGTTTTCAAGGGGCTGACTGCTGCTCTCTCCTAGCTGTCCCTCGTTTGCCCAACTGACCTTTCTCAGTGTCCTTTCCCAGTGCTCATCTGTGTCATGTACTCGGAGCACAGATGTTCTCCAAGGTACTGGCCTGGCTGCCCTTCTTTTATCCCCTACACAGGCTTCACTTGTAACTATCAGCTCTCCCCTCTAGACAATTTCCTGGTCTGCACAGCCAACCCTCATCTCTTGCTGAGCTAGTCACACATTTCCACCTTCTTCTTGGACACTGTAAACTGGATGTCTCAAATGCTGCAGAGTGAACTGCCTTTCCCCCCTACTCTCCCCCCTCCTCTCCCCCCATTCCCCCACATTCACTCAGGCCTACAGAGCTTTGGTGTCATCCTTCCCTGCTCACCCTCACTTGCCCCACCCCCCCAATCCACTGTCAAACCCTGTTATTTCCATATCCCAACATCTCTCGTCTATATTATCCCCTTTTCTCCCCTCCTACAGTCCTGCCTCTCTCCCCTAAACTACTGCAATCGTCTGTTTCCCCGCCTTGAGTCTGTCCTCTCCCAATCTACCCTCCACTCAACAGCCAACAGGATTTTCTGAAGTGCAGCCCTGACCTTGTAATACTCTAGCTCCTTCCTCCAGGATCAATGATCACATTCTCTGGCATTCAGAGCTCTTCAAATGGTGGCCTCTTCCTGCCTGCACCAGGACTCTCTCCCTTACATTCCACATTCGGGCTACACTGACTTACAAGCAGTTCCTCAGACACCACACTCCACTGCTCATCTTGATGCCTTGAGATCCCTCTCCAGAAGGTACGAAATGCCCCACCTCACCTCCAACTCTAATTTCCCTGACTTCCTTCAAAACTCAGCTCCAATCCTACACTGTGCCTGAGGTCGCTCCCACTTCCCCCAGGGGCTAGTGACTTCCCCTCTGAAATTACCTTCCATCTACCCTGTATGTATCTTGCATGTAGCTACTTCCTTACACATCATCTTCCTCACTCAAATTTGAGCTCTACAAGGGAAGAGGCTGTTTTTGCCCATCCTTGTATCCCCAGCCCTGGGCATAGTGCTTGGTACTTGGGAAACGTTTAATAAATGCTTGATTAACAGAACCATAGTTTATAACTCAACAGATATGGGATTCAAGGAATTTCAAGAACATGAAATATTTGTTCCTTTTCAAATGACCACATCTCCGGGACATTTTTATTATACCATCTCACTCCCTTTCTCATCCCAATCTGAATAAATGAAGTTTTCAAAATTCTTTCGGGATCCTTTATCAAGAATTCTCTCTCTCTCTCTCTCTCTCTCTCTCTCTCTCTCTCTCTCTCTCTCTCTCTCTCTCTCAGAGAAGAAAAGTAACACCATGAAAAAATAAAGAAGTCCAAGAATCACAGAATAAGAGTTTAAAAAAGCCCTCAGAAGTCAATTAGTCCCCAACATCTGACACTTGTTCAATCAGCCTCCATCTGAACATTTCCAGGTAAGGGAATGACTAACTCTGTGACAAAGCCACGGTTATACAGCTTATGCCTTAAAGGATTTAGAACTGGAAACATGCTTAGAAATCCCTTAGATTAACTCCTCATTTTACAGAAGGGGAAACTGAGGCCCAGAGAGTGCAAATGCCCTGCCCAAGATCACACAAGCAGACAAATGCAGAGCCACAACCTGAACGCAGGTCCCTTGATTCCCAAACTACTCTTCTTCCTGTTCTCTCCCTGCCTCTCTAAACACAGCTTTCCTGAACCTTCTACCATAGGGAGAACAAGAAATACTGCATCTCCTTCTTCTACAAGATAGCTCTTCAGACAGAGAAGACAGTTCCAAGGCCCTCCCTGTATCTTATTTTACACAGTACAAATATTTCCACTTGAATCCTGGTCTCATCAAACACATGTTAATTCATCAATATAGAGCACTTTTAAAATTTATAGGGCACTTTCCACACTTCAACACTGTAAAGTAGGTAAAAGCAATGGAATCCTCATTTTACATAGGAAGAAACTGAGGCTTAGTAATTACATGTCTTGCCCAAGGTAACAGAGAGGGCAAGTATCTGATCTGGGATACAGAATCCAGTCTACTGATCCTAAGTCACTAGGGCATTCTCTCCACTTTGGATTAATGGCACATCTGAAAAAGAGGCCTTCTATTTCATCACCCTAGTCACTGACTTTAAGAATCATTTAACAAACCTGGATCTAATGACTCATTACCAGAGACCTCTCCTCCAGACTTGAAAGTAACTCATCTCTTAAGGTGGTTCAAACAGCTGTTAATCAATCTAACTAGATTAACATCTAACCCATATTGCTCCATCTGGGATAAGGCAAACCATGATCAAGTGTGTTAATGATATCAAGACACACCATTCCTCTTGTAACCCTATGCCTGGTGAAGCAAAGTGTTAGTCTTTTTGTTAGAAACTTAGGCTCAATCCTAATTTCCAAACTGTGACCCTGTGCCTATGAGCCCCTCACCTTTGAGCCTCAGTTTCCTAATCAGCACAATGGGGTTAATACCTGTAGTCCCTGCTATGAAGGGATTTTGCGAACCTCACCTGACAGAGTGTGCAAGATGCTTTAGAAATGTTAAGGCAAGTGCCAGCTTCTAAGCATTGCCGGGGACCAGTCTCGTTAAGATCAGAGGGGTTCACAATCTGATTTGTTTAGGATCATCATGCTTTCAGATGGTGCAATTCTTTAAGACTTAAGCTGGAGAAGAGTTCCAATCCATTTCATTGAAGACCCCACATTAAGAAGATCACAGATCCCTGAAGTACCGCTATCCTGCAGCTCTTCTACCTACCCCCGGCTGGCCCTCGATTCTATTACCAATGGACGCTGAAAGCCTTCCCCTTATGGGTCCCCAATCCAATGGGTCTCCAGTGACGATCCCCACACCACCTTGAATGAGAAGATGGAGACCACCTGGAAAACAACCCTCAGAGACTCTCATCTCTTAATGTCCTCACCCATTAGCTCCACTTATGTAACCACCCCAGAGGAAGGAAGGGCTCTCCTCCCTTCCAAAGCTAACCTTTCCACCTCTTATCCCATGCCCTACTATCTTTGCCTTTACCTCATACATCAACAACTCCACAAGTGAACTTACAAACTCCACCCCAAAACCCTGCCCAACATGCCCATCTTCTAACCTGTGTATTTCTGGTGATGATACCATCAAGCTGCCAGCCACCATGCCCTAACTTCAGAGCTGTCTGATTCTTCCCTTTCCTTCATCAATCACTGGCCAAGTCCTGTTAATTCGACACCAACAATCTCTTCTATGTGTCCCTTTCTTTCTCTGCCACAAACTCCCTCACTTAAGCTTCCACCTCTTATCACCTAGACTCACCGTCAATCTCCTCTCTAATTCAATCTCTGTACTCCTGTATGAGAAATCTCACTAATGAACTTTTCTCATCACGTCATTCTTGGAAGACCTTGAGTGCTTTCCCACTGTCTACCAAATATAGCAAAAGATAGGCAGCATCCCTCCCTTAACATTTCAGTATAGTACTAGACAGTTAACTGCCATTTTCACCTAGCATTTAAAGACTTCTACAATCTGGCTCTTACCTACTTGCCGGAAGAAGCCATGGCATGGCTCTTTGACAGGAGCCTGTGTTGACTCTGAAGATGCTGCTCTGGATCTTGTACACCGGCACTGAACACTGAGCATATGATACACAGAATAATGAAATTCCTAAAGAATAACTTACACTCTAAATTACTCCTTTAATTAAAACAAATCATAAGACTGCCTACCTAACAGAAACTACTTCTTCTGGCTATTTTGCTAACAAGGTAGCTTCTAATTACATTTTTCTGGTTCTTAGTAAAATAGGGTAAACATAACCTTTTTATACTTAGATTTGTAGTTAAAACCAGAAATTACAAGAATACATAAGGGGGAAAACCCAAAAGTCTACAACAACAACAACAACAACAACAAAGTGACTTTTTTATTTAAAAGTTGATGGTTAAAAAAAATTATGCCTCTGAAAATAGCCTTTTTTTCTCCCTTTTCTATTAAAATTACGTAGAATTTAGATTTCATTTTCATAAAAGCATGTGGTTTTGAACAAAGCATACAGAAGAATAATGCAAAGTCCTGTTTACATATGCCATTTTCACCATGGCAAGGAAGTAGCTGCAGAGACTGCTAAAAATAGTTAAAAACTGGCTTATCAATTGTTTCACTCTTTTTACAGCATTAGGAAACAAGATGAATAGGCAACATCTACCTGCAGACATTGAAAATACAATACCAAGCAGCTGGAAAAATGCTATCAATTCTGAAAGACTTCTATGTGTAAGTGAGGTAAGACTTCAGACTAGCCAGGGCGGGTAATTCAAATCCCCTGAGGTTTCCACTGTACATTAGGAAAACCAAAGTCAAAGAGTATCTCATTTTGGTAGCAATGTTCAAACAATGTAACAGTGGTCTTCAACACAATGGAGGAGATTCAGCCCAGAATAAAACAGGCCTTATGTACAGTGAGGTCCTCCTGATGCTCCTATTTTCAGAAGAAAGCGTGTTGACTGCAACAAGGCCTGAAACACTGAAAGCCTCTAGAAATTGACAATGACTCTAAGGAATGTAGCTAAACTATACAAACAGGAAAAGCCCAGAGGATAATGCCAATATTTCTCTGGTATACTTCTATGAAACAAAAGCATCTCAGAGTACTTGAAATTAAGGATCACCTAAAGAGCAACAAAGAATCATGAGCTAACTACAATCTGTTACAAAATAAAGTTACAAAGGAAAAGCAATAACTCAGGACCAAGAAAGATGGGCTGGCCTTGTCTCAAGAGAGGAATAAACTTTGTGGTGCTCTGGTATCCACATGCTGTCAGGAGGAAAAAAACCAATGTCTCCAGCACACTGCGAGCACTAGAGGTAGAGCACACTGAAGCCATGGAGGGAGAACCCATGTCAACTTGATTATTAGTTGGAGAGGTTTCTTCACATTAATAAAATCTATTTGCTCCTGTGAAATTTCAAATTCTAAAGGTGGGTTCTAATCTGTTCCCCCAGTTTTGGGGGAAACTGACTAAAATCACTGATAAAACAAGTTTAGATTTTTAAGGGTTTATTGAAATATAGAAAGAGAAAGATTGAGAACAGAATTCTTACAACCTCGCAATCCTATCTTTCCTCAGCTCCTCTCTCTCTTTTCCTGCCGTCATCACCAAGTCAGGAACCCAAAAGACAGAGCTCTCTGCGCAGGCCCTCCTTCCTCCTTCCTGTCCCCTCCCAGAAAATAGGAGGCTCCTCAAGTTGACTGGCTGGTAGGCTTGATAGACAGTACCCATGAGCAAATGTCACTTCCTGACACCAAGAAAAAGCCACATGGCCTTGCCTTCTCAGGCATTCTCCTCACGGTGGAGCTTTCCTATAGTAAGTCTCCAGTAGGTGGCGTCATTCCAATCATTACACTCCTGAACCACTGCTATGTGAAACTGAAGGTCACATGAAGCCAAGAGTGGCTGTGAGCACTTTGGAAGACGGGAAATTAGTATAAGTGTGAAAGATAAGCCAAAAACCAAAAACCATAATGAGGACAAACATTCAGGTGGAAGACAATGTCTCGGGTATATATTTCAAGAATCACAGGATTCTGGAGCTTGAAGAAACCTTAATATTTAAACCTTTCATTTTCTAGAATAACACACACAGAGCTGTAAAGTGTGGTCAGTGGAACAAACGTGGATGGAGGAAGAAGTGCCTTCACCTAAAAGGTAATTACCACTGGGCAGTCATATAAAGACTGAGGGCAAGTATGATAAATGACAGCTTAGTTGCAAAGGGCCCCAACTCGACATACAAAGGCACAAAATGGAGACTTAGCAGGCAGCCACGAGTTTGGGTGATCTGAGGACAACAGCATACCACAAACTGATGTTCGTGATATAGTGTGGTTATTGAAAATGCTGACATGCTGGCTGGATTCAACAATGGTAATAAAACACAAACCCTAAACTTCATCTTTCTACCATATGTGGGTGCCACTTGGATCTCTGTATTTTAAAAAAGATTTAGAAAAAGAAAACATCAGTAGTTTCAAACCTTTTCAAGTACAAGGACCTCTTTTTAATGGCAAGTCTATACATATATTTGAAAAGATATGTGAATATGTTCATAAAGGCTACACATATATTTTAGAATCTCACAAATGTGAGATTTAGTTCAATTTCCAGTGCATTTATTATGTGGTCACTCTGAATATTTTCTTAAGAGCTCAATAAAAACCAAAATGACAATGCGTGAAGCCCAGATGGAATCATGGATACCCTGGAATAACTCCATAGCAGCAGAGGATCCACAGTTCATTGGCTGGAAACCAATACTGGAGAGCATTTTTTAAAAAACCACCCCACCATAACACAGTGATTTGTTAACTCAGTGATATCCATATTCACTCTTCAGGTACAGACTGCATTCCATCCATGTCTGCAAAATGTGCGAAGAATAATGTCCAATAAGACTGGAAAGGTGGATTGAGGCAAGGTTGTGAAGGATTTTAAAAGCTAAACAGAGGAGTTTTATATTTTTCCTATAAGCAATAGAAAAGTAAAAGTTGGATGAATATATGAGTCAAATGCTCAGAGATGCATTTAAAGAAAATTGCTTTGGCAGCAGTGCGTAGGATGAAGTGGGGACAGACTTGAGAAAGGGAGACTAATTAGCAGGCTATTGCAATAATCTAAGTGAGGGCCTGAACTAAGGTGGTAGCTCTGGGAGTAAAGAAAAGGTCAGATGCTGGAGATGCTGTGAAGACAGAGACAGCAAGATGTGGCAGCTGATTAGCTATGTGGGCTGAGGACAAGTGAGGAGTCCAGGATAATGCAGAGGTTACAAACCTAGAATGATCCTTCTACTGGTGGTGCCTTTTACAGAAATAGGGAAATTTGGAAGAGGGGAGGATTTAGGAAGAAAGATGAACTTACTTCAGGAGCTATTGCATTTAAAATGTCTCCATGATAACCAGTTTGAAATACCCAATAGACAACTGATGTTTCATCAAGGAAACACTACATGTTCCTCGAAGATTGAAGGTTCGTGTCCCCTCATGGTCACCATCTGTAAGGGGCTAAAATTCTAGCTAGTCTGTCTAAAATATCTAATGAGTGATCGCCAATAAATTATAAGCTTTAACAAGAGTTTAGACTTTTAAGCATTTATTAAGGAGAATAAGAATTTGGTGGAGAGAGAGAAAGAGGCCTAGATGCCTACATCTATCTATCTCAGGAAACGTGCATTTTAGCTCCACTCTCCACCAGAGTCCTCCCGAGAGTGAGCCACACCTCCTTCATACCACAAGCCTCCTGTGAAACTGGGAACATCCCATCTACTCGCACGCATCTCCAAGCTACTTGGCTGGTAGCCTTGATTGACAGTACCCACGAGCAAACATCACTTCTTGATGCCAAGGAAAGCCACATGGCTTGCCCTCAGACACCTTCTCCTCATGGCGGAGCTTTCCTACAGTAACATTCCAGCAGGTGGCATCATTCCAATCGTTACAGTGGTGATCAGGGACTGAAGCTGAGAAGAGAGATTAAAGCTCAATCTGAGATTCAAGTGCATAAAAAGGAGAATTAAATTTATGGGAACTAATGAGATTACTGAAAGAGTATATAAGAAGAGAGGCCCAGGACAGAACCCTGAATGGTCAAGGCAGTGGCAGAGACTCAACTAGTATGGGCACCAACCAGGGCTGCCCCACTGCTTCAGCTGAGCTGGCTGACATGCCCTGGAAGGGGCAGCTGGTTGGAGTTGGTGGCTTTGAAAAAGGAATTTATAATGTGTGGTAGTCGTTGGGGTACATTAAAAGACTCTCATATATGGGGATTTATTACAATGAAACCTGACCTGAATATGTCCTGAAGAAGGCAAGGGCCCAAACATCAGCAGGCTGGAATGCTCAGTGAAAGTGAACAATTTTTTGTCTGGTGACAAACGATGTAAGTCAGATTGGAGCTAACATGTTGGTATTGTGTGTACATTTCTTTTCTTTTCTTCTTTTTTTTTTTTTTTTGTGGGACAATGAGGGTTAAGCGACTTGCCCAGGGTCACACAGCTAGTAAGTGTCAAGTGTCTGGGGCCGGATTTGAACTCAGGTCCTCCCCTCCTGAATCCAGGGCCAGTGCTTTATCAACTGCGCCACCTAGCTGCCCTTTCTGTGTACATTTCATCTTCATTCTACTTTATCAATGTTGGGCACACACAGATAGGTAATTTTAAATGACTCCTACTGTAAATTATTTAACCTGTTTGCCTCAGTTTCCTCATCTGTAAAATACCAGCATCTACCTCACAAGGTTGCTAGGAGAGTCAAATGACATTTGTAAAGCACTCTGCAAACCTCAAAGCACTATATAAATGCTCTTTACAGCTATTATTACGGATACTTAATCCTCATCCTTTCAGGTATCTTCTTGTTCTCATCTTAAAGATAATATTCATGATAAAGAGGTATGAGGCTTCTATTTTTTCATTTATTGATCTCAAGCAATATTTTCCATCATGTTTTGTTTTCAATCCTTTGTGTTCATCTCTATATCAAAGGCAACAAGGTAAATGCTAACTTAGTTTAGAGGATTTCTTCAAATCCTTAATAACATTTTTCCATTTCTTCATCCCTTATAACAGATATTGGAACATAAACTGCAAAGTGTTTTTCCCCTCAGCCACCGTCATCATGAGTACTGCGGGTGAGAGGAAGCAGCCATGAGGGGCGATGCACTGCATTTGGATGCAAGGTGAAACCAATTTCTTGAGTCACTTCCCAAAGGAGAACAGGCCAGGTTTCTTCTACTTGATTATGTAACATTTCTGTCTCACTAATTAAAGTGATGTTTAGAATCTATCTAAAATGGGTTGCTTCTTAGCAATCTTAGTCTTCTTTTCAAACAAATGGTTATTTTAGAACTTGCAAGTTCATCCTGAGGAGTTATGGTCCAAGAATATATAACCCAGCTGAATTGGTGCTTAGGCAGCAGACATAATCAAAATAATTGTAGGGATAAAATCTGGGACCTATGAGAAATGGTTATATAGTGATAGGATTTATAAAGTTTCTTGGCTTCTCAAAAAAAATCACTGGAAGTGATGGCTATATAACCTGAAGAAAATCAATTAAGAAGCATTTATTAAAAAACACCAACTCTGTGTCAAGAAATGTGTTAGAAAAAAGGAGCAAATTAATTGTTCTCTATTGTTTGAATTCTTAAATAAAGACACTAATTTTGTTATTCTCTGTCTCCTACGAGGATAGGACAAAAAGAAATGGGCACAAAATGAAGGAAGAGATTTTGGACAGAAATCTCAATGGGAAAGATGGTTAAAACACTGAGCCCAGTTACTGAGGTGGGCAAACCTTCTAGCAACTAATTTGGATTTTTAAAAAATAATTTAACCTAGAGGCAAGAACTGTACTAGAAGATATAAGACTTTTCCAATATTTTCTAACCTAGGATTCTTCTAAATAAATACAGAATTCGTTTTATTTTTTTCCCTCATGTAATGAGAGTTAAATATCAATTCCCATAAATCCTGGGAATTTAAGAGTAAAAGAACTTCCCTTCTCTGATACTTGCATCACATTTTCCTCATCAAGTGTTTCTTCTAATCTTATTTCAGAGTGCAACTCCAATTGGCTAGCCATTTTTTTCAAATACCAAACACACTTTTGCCCAAAGGGACTATTTTACAGAGAACTCACACAAGGCAAGTGATCGCATGGAGGTCCGAAGAAGTGATACAAGGACACTCTCAAGGTCTCTCTGCAGAACTATGGGATCGACTGTAAGACACTGGCACAGGTCTGCCCAGCTTGGCATGCCTGCCTCAGAGAAGGTGGTGTGCTCTATGAGTAAAACAGAATTGCAGTAGCACAAAAGAAACATGAAATGTGCACATTTAGACACATCTGCACTCCAAATATTCATTTGGACGATTTGTGCCCGACATGTGGTAGAGCCTTTGGGGCTTGGAGTGGTCTGATCAGCCAGTCAGACACACTGTACCTGGATCCCGACACAGTGATGTCATTTCAGTCCTCTTCTAGCACAAAAGACAATCAACCAAACAATTTGAAAGAGTCTCTTCTGAGCAGCACGTCTATAGAAGCCGCTGGGCACATAAACAGCCTCTTAATCCCTTACTAGTGGCATACAATGGCATGACCCTCTAAAACCTGCAGCTCTTCTATAGATGACTTTCCCAATCACATCCGGATTAGCAAAGGAGCCATTGCTGCCATCTAAGCATCTTTAAAAGCATCAACAGCCAAGTGAGACATAAATGGAGAACCTTCCAATTCCATCAGGATCATTCCGAACAAGAGAAATAACAATAATGCCATTTCCATGCAATACAACAGGGACACGAATTCGATGCTGAAAATGTCTGCTTTATGTATAACAAGTTAATGCGAGGCCATGTGACACACAAACCCAAAGTAACGTATCACTTTAAACACACACATGCAGATACATGAAGCTGTCATCTCATTAAAGTACTCCCTCAAAGGAAAATCATGTCTAGCCCTTTAAAGATAATTGGTTTTAAGGGCATTATGCTCACTTGAACATACACATCTTCATATGTTTGCAATTTTTAAAGTCTCATTACATTAGTCATATTTTTGTGAAAAGGCAGATGATAGATGCATAAATATATGTACGTATGTGTATCTTTCTTTCTTTCTTTTTTTGGGCAGGACAATGAGGGTTAAGTGATTTGCCCAGGGTCACACAGCTAGTAAGTGTCAAGCATCTGAGGCTGGATTTGAACTCAGGTCCTCCTGAATACAGGGCTGTTGCTTTATCTACTGCGCCACTTAGCTGCCCCCATATGTGTATATTTCTATGTGTACATCTTTCAAATAAGGTGAAGTCAACAAGCATTCATTAAGTGCTTATTATGAGCCAGGCACAGAAAATGTTCAAAGTGGATTTTCTCCTCTATGCCAGCTTCTTGGGGACAGGCATTAAAATAAAATTGTACTTGCTGCCAACACACCAATGATGGCAAGTAGATCCCAAGAATATACCAAGTGACAAAGGAAGTCAGTTTGTGGTTTTAATTTTGCCACATAACTCTTTACAAAAGCAGACAACTCACATTGGAATAAAATAAATAGATAATTGTATAGAAGTAACAAGACAGAGCTACAATCTCTACCCAAATACAAGCCCCTGAATACTATGGATATTGCAAAGATGATTATAATTTCAAAAAACAAACAAACAAAAACAGGAATAGGAAATCTTTTTGGAGGGGCAGGGGGAGGGAGGGGAGGGAGAGGGCAGGGAAGAAATGCAGAGCCTGTGCCTCCCTAACTTCTCACTAAGGTTGGGAGTTCAGGGGTCACTTAAAGGCCCAATTTCCTGTTAACTGGCACAGGGGCCTTGACCTGCTCCTCTTATGACCAGGTCCAATTTGTAGACTGGTGACCCTGGTACTAAATTTAGTGCAGATATCAGATCAGCTTAGCACAATGTAGCTTGGGGCTCCTGGGTTCGAGAGATTCAATACCCTCGGTCTGCCCAGAATCTGCTTGCTCAGAATGCCCAACAGAAAACACTAGCGCCAGCCTACTACCAAGAAAGTCAGTTATTGTCATTCACATTTAATGTGTCAGTACCTTCATTTTAAAGATTTTAATAAGACACAGTAGCTGTATGCCTTTGATTTTCAGATAAATACTGGACTTCATTCCAATGTAATGAAAAAAATCAGACTAAAATAAAAGCTTGAATGAGGTTATTCTCTTGTCAATAAAGTACAATAAACTTCCTAATGATGAGAAACTAAATCTCTGCATAACATAAATACAGCGAAGGCAAACGTGAATATATATTTACACTATAAATTTTCAAAGTATTTTAAATGATTAATTAAGCAATAGAATTATAACACTTCTATATCTACAAACGGCAACTTACCACTATTTTAGCCAAAATGCCATCGTCCCCTGAATCCAATGTGACCACAGCCTTGTCTGTTTCGATTTCACATAAGGCATCTCCAGCACTCACTGTTTCACCTAGAAAACAAGTGCAGGATCTGTTTAGGGTTTTTTCTGAGGTCTTAAGATGTATCTTTTTGCATATGAGAATGAATGGCAAATGGCTATATCCTTAGAACAAGAGAAACCCTGGGCTCCATTTTTCTTCCAGCCGTAAGAATTCATTCACAAACAGAAATGCCCCAAAATTCACAGGAAGTGTCAGTGGAAAGAGAAATTTAGAAAATAACAATTGAAGAGAGGCATTTTATAAGGATAGTTTTAAAGACACTGGCTTGATCAACCACCATTTACAAAAGATGTCTGGCACTGTGGCTACAAAGACAGAAAATAAAAGGGCACCTGCTGGGAAGGAGCTGACAATCTATCAAGGGAGAAGTATATACTGGTAGCTAGGGAGAGGCAAGAAAAACTCAGGCACAACCAAGTTTCTTAATGTGGCATCCATAAACTTCTTTTTCTTTAAAATACTTTGATAACTATTTCAATAAAATTGGTTTCCTCTGTAATCATATATTAATGTGGGGACAGCTAGGTGGTACAGTGGATAAAGCACTGGCTCTGGATTCAGGACGACCTGAGTTCAAATCTGGCCTCAGACACTTGATACTTAATAGCTGTGCGACCCGGGCAAGTCACTTAACCTTTACTGCCCCGCCCCCCCCATCATATATATATATATATAAATAAATAAAATATACATTTATGCATTTTAAAACATTTTTCAGAGAAAAGGTTTCTAGGCCTCCCCAAGCTGTTCAAGGGCCCATTGAGTTGGGGAAGAGTAAATGCTACTTCCCTTTTGAAGGAAAAGAACGATTTCAAGAGGTAAAAGAGTGGATTCCCAGCACCTGGAACATCCTGTGAAATGGTGCGGAGTCAAGATATGGGATTCCACATGTAGGGAACAGCAAGAAAGCCAACTTGGCTGGATTGTAAAGTGAATGAAAAGGAGTAATGCATACCAGGCTTAGAAAAGGAGGCTGAAGTGATATCCCCCCGAAAGGGTTTAAAATGCCCAAAATGGAAAGCTGGAGGTACAAGGGAGGCTCTAGGAGTAACAGAGTAGGGGCATGTCATAGTGTGGAGGACAGACCAGAATGGAGAGAGACTGGCAATAAGCAAAGCAGTCAGCAGGCAATTCTAACAGTCAAGACTAGAGGTGAGGATGGTCTCAACTGGCTGAATGGACAGGAAAAAGGGGATGGATGTGAAGTACAGTCACCAAGGGAGAATCAACAAGACCTGACAACTGGATGGGAAGCTGAGGAGGGAAAATGCAATGTCAAGAATGACTCCAAAACTGTGGTTCCTGATGACAGGGAGGCCCTCAACAGAAAGAATTCAAGTTCACAAGCACAGTGACTTTTAGTGTAGTGAGTGAGAGATTCTGAGATAAGCAACTAAAAATGACCAGCAGCTGGAGAGTAATTTGTACATGTGTGTATACTTATAGTGTGTGTGTGTGTGTGTGTATAAAACATAGCTTTATTCTCTACAAACGATGTTTAAAATTAATAAAATTTGTGTTTTAACCTCAAACTATCTTCAAAACTACAAAACAGCTGAGGTAACTACAGTTTCAGAGTACATAATCTCATTTATTCTGCTTGATTTGTTTTAGTAACAGATGCAAATTTCAAATAGGAAGGATTTTATCCCTCTTTAAATATTTCTGTGAGCATTTTACCCAGAGATGTGGGGTGGAAACTTTTCATATGAAAAGCCATATGATAATGGAGAAGGCCAGCAAACAAGAATATGAGAACGCCTGAAAGACTTCTCTTCTCTACCATCTTGTGACACTGATTACATACATCACTTTCCATCGGTGACTCTCAATTTCTTCATCTGCGAAATGAACGTGTTGAACCAAAAGATCACTAAGTTGTCCCCCAAATCTCAAATTCTACAACCCTATACACAAATTTTAAAACTACAAAGCTATCATTTTTTTTTAAATGGGAAGTAATGTTCCCACAAGGAAAGAGGTTTGGGGATTCATGGACAGTGAATGAATTTGTTAAATTTTCATTAGCTTTTTTTTTTTTTGGTGAGGCAATTGGGGTTAAGTGATTTGCCCAGGGTCACACAGCTAGTGTTAAGTGTCTGAGGCTGGATTTGAACTCAGGTCCTCCTGGATCCAGGGCCAGTGCTCTACCCACTGTGCCACCTAGCTGCCCCTCCATTAGCTTTTGATTCTATCAAAATAAAGGTACGAGTGTCATGGCAAGCATACTTCTGCAGAACAGTAGTTACAGTCATCAGAATAACACTGTTGGCTTTATCAAAAACTTGTTACGTGGGCAGCTAGGTGGCGCAGTGGATAAAGCACCAGCCCTGGATTCAGGAGGACTCAAACACTTGACACTTAACTAGCTATGTGACCCTGGGCAAGTCACTTAATTCTCACTGCCCCACCAAAACAAAACAAAACAACAACAACAACAAAAATCTTTGTTATGGAAAAGGTTCAACTCTGACCTTCATGGATATTTCCCCCAGAAAAAAACAAAAACAAAAACAAACAAAAAAAAAAACCGGCCTCTTTTTTGGTTTTTTATTGGATAAATTCAAGAACAACTTACCATTTTTAAGACTTGGATCTTTGAGAAATCATCAAACCAATCCTTAAAGGTTGCTTCCTGCATGTATTTCTTCTGTGTACATTTGACTGGAATTGCTACTCTTCATTTTACTAATGATCATTTCAGCATCCTCATATGATCACCCACAACCGAGCTATGAAAAGAGCCCAACTGTAGTCACCATACTATCAAAGTGAAATGAATAGACCACCACAGAAACACTAAAAAATCTCTCCCGTTTCGTCTTTTTTTTTTTCCCATTTCTGGTCTATTCTTTGTGCTTCCAGATTCACCTATAAAAAGCCTTTCTGCTTTGATGGGCTGCCTTAGTCAGTTTCATGCCTAGATTTCTGAAAAACAATTATTACAAATGACCAGTGAAACACATTAAGAAAATACACTAATGTAAGAAATCTTAATTTCTTAGTGTTAGTCCAAAAGGTTATTCTTTAAAATAAAAAAAATCTCAATAATTCAATGCAGAGCACAGTTTTAAAGGAAAACTGAGCTTTGTTTTCCCCCCATGGGACCTGTAACTTCACTGCTTTAGAAAAATGCAGGTTAGGAAACACCCACTACACCCAGCAGATTCACAAGGACTCTAGGCTTTCTAGTCTAGGAGAGTTGCTAGGCATCCTGGGAAGTTGATTAACTTGCTTGGGATTGTGACCACTATGCATCAGAAGCAAAACTTGAACTCAGAGTCCAGCTCTCTATTCACTATACATTGCTGCCTCTTGTGTCACTTTTTAAAAAGCTCAAACTCTTCTAATATAGATTAGAATTAATTCACATTCTAATAAATACTTCAATGTATCCCCTGTGTCATCAAAAGGAGAACTTTCTTTACAAGAATAGATGGTAAGCAGCTCATGCCTTCTTTCTCAGTCTGATTATCACAGATGCCCTTTCAGCCTCCTAAGAGGATCTCCCCAATAAAGAGGTGATGTCTTGTCTAGTTACTTTAATATTTCACAAACACAAATGCAATCCTCAGGCTCTCCATCTGGTACTCTTGTCACATGACTGACCCACTTCCTCTTCTGGTCAAACTATCCGTGGTGCAGTCTACCTACCCACAAACCTACCACGCACCTTTTCACTATCCTTTAGGTCACAGGTTCTTAGCCAGAGGTCTGTGAACTTGCTTTTGTTCCCTAATGTTTTGATAACTATACATAAACAATCCATTTTACTTTATGCACTTTTTTTTTTTTTTAATCAGGAATAAGAGAACAGGTTTATTGGGGTACAAGAGAAACCGGCCGGGAGGAAGGTTTTGCCAGAACAAAACGCTTCCACTTTATGCACTTTTAAATAGGATTCTGAGTAGGGGTTCACCAGACTGACCAAGAGATCCAGAACACAAATAAGGCTAAAAACCTCTGCTTTAGGCAGATATCAGAAAAACCTGGAAGGACTTAAATGAACTGATGCTGAGTGAAATGAGCAGAACCAGGAAAACATTGTACACAGTATCAACAATATTGTGTGTTGATCAACTGTAATACACTTGACTCTTCTCAGTTATACAATGGTCCAAGATAGTTCCAAAGGACTCATGATGGAAAATGCTCTCCAAATCCAGAAAAAAAGAACTATGGAATCTAGATGCAGATTGAACCAGAGTATTTCTTTTGTTTGTTTGTTTTTCTTTTTTGGAGGTTTTTCCTTTTTGCTCTGATTCTTCTTACACTTACACAGCATGACTAATGCAGAAATACGTTTAATGTGATTATACATATATAACCTATATCGGATTGCTTGCTGTCTTGGGGGGGGGGGATGGAGAAAAATTTGATACTAGAAATCTTATAAAAACAAATATTGAAAACTATTGCTACATGTAACTGGAAAATAATAAAATACTGTTATGGAAAAAAACAAAATGAAACCAAAACCTCTGCTTTGGATCATCTGCAACCTTAATTCTTTGGAGATCATAGCCTTCCACAATTATTAGCCATATCTGTAATACTAACCACTGTGAGGATATTGTCATCACTAACATGATCACATCTTTCTTAAAAATACAAAACCCCAAAGCATGAAGTACATCATAGAGGAGAGAAAGGCAATAGGCAGTTAGCAAACTACTACAAACATTGTCAATGGGGAGTTTCAATGACAACTGTCCACATGATTCTGTCAGTAGCAAGGATTTCTCAAAGGGATGCCCAGGATATGTCACACAATATAGTCTCAAATGCTTCAACTTAAAGAAATGTCTGTCATTGGAAATGAGGAAAAATAAAGTTAAAATCACATAAAAGAACTAACATTTTGATGTATTTTTTTTCCTGTAAAACTAAAAGCACTTCACATAAATCAGTAGTAAAGGCCTATGTCAAATAAGACTGTGGGACAAATCTGATCACTTTAAAGTAAAAAGTTATCTTAAAGAAACCCTACTCAACAAACTTTTTATAAAGGAATGATGTGATCTCAAAGATGTGGAATATGTGAATCAACGCTTAGGACAATTCAAAATCATGACACAATCCTTGGTTGTTCAGCCGTTTGTATGTCCAATTCTGCAATCCCATTTGGGGTTCTCTTGACAAAAGATACAATCTACAACCTCCAAAGTATTTCTTTGCTCACCGCCCAACACTGATTTGTTCTGCTAAATGTGGAATAATGAAATAAGCATTCTTATGTGCCATGTTAAATTATTACTCTGGATGTTTATCTAAAAACAGCAAAATCAGCCAGTAACTATAATACCTGCTGCTCAAGGATTTGCCTAGTATTTAAAAAAAAATAGAGCTATCACCCTATGTAGAAGCAGCCAGGTGGTGCAGGGTACAAAGCACTGGATCTGAAGTCAGAAAAGGAAAATTCAAATCCTACCTCAGACACTTAATTAGCTGTGTGACCCTGGACAAGTCACTTAGCCTCTATTTGCCTTGGTTTCTTTTATGTAAAATAAGGTAATAACAGCACCTACCACACAAGATTGTTGTGAGAATAAAATAAGGTCATATTTGTAAAGTACTTTGCAAACCTTAAAGTACTACACAAATTGTATTTTTAATATTATTGCTCATTATTATTTTAAAAACGCAAAATTTCATAGCTAAAAGAGACCAGAGATACTTTAGTTCAACTGGGCCTCCTTTAAGAAAGGGAAAAAAAAAAGAAAAAAAAAGGAGAGGAGAAAATTCTGTCATCTAAAAGGGGAAGTGACTCACCTTTTGTCATATGGTTGATGAGTCACAAGCCCAGAATGGAAATCAATCTTAACTTTTAGTCCATTATAGTCTACTAAGGGCAGCTAGGTGGCACAGTAGAGTGCCAGGCCTGGAGTCAGGAAGACTCATGTTCCTGAGTTCAAATCTGGCCTCAGACTAGCTATGTGATCCTGGGCAAGTCACTTAACCCTTTTTGCCCCAGTTTCCTCATCTGTAAAATGAGCTGGAGAAGGAAATGGCACACCCCTCCAGTATATCCACCAAGAAAAAAACCCAAATGAGTCAGACACAACTGAAAGTGAACAATGCCACCATTCTACATTCCCAGTTACTACAGATTTATAAAACCCTGAACATGAGCAAACATTTACTTCCAATACATAGCCCATTTACTTAATAAATGTTTGAACTAAAATGAATGCATGTGTATAAACATGCATGTAACACAAATATATGTGCATATTTTATATATTTATAGGCGTTGCTATAAAATATGCCCGTATATTTTATATATGAAAGACTACAATCCCCATCTGTGTAAGCATCCCCCCCAATACTGTTCAAATTATAAAGCTGCACAGTAACAGCACCCCTGGCGTGGGCCTAAAAAGATCCCTCCAGAAGGGAAAAGGGATCACTATTGCTCAAGAGCATCAGCAAAAATGCTACCGTGTGGCACTGACTCATAAGAGATGAGGCCTTTTAAGGGCAACATTTAGAAGAAAGTATCGGCTACAAAGATATTAAGATGAAACGGTATACCACCTATGTAAAAATGGACCAGAATTCCTATACTATTGTAGGACCTGGAGATTAGCTGGGTCTCGTTTCCCAGGTGAGGGCACACAAATAGCAATGAGCAGCTGTTAGGAGGTGGCCCCATTTCATCTCTACAAAAAATCCAGCCAACAGGCCTTTTGGTTATACCACACTGCCTGAGAAGGTGATGAATCTATGAATGCCTTTTAATATTCCCCATGTTCTAATATACATGAATAACTTTTCAAGTGACAGTGGGCGAATGGAACACAAATGTGAGTTCACGAATCTTCTTTGGCAATGTCTAATTAGGCCTGGAAATTTGGTGAAATTAATCTTCTTACAATTATCCCTAACAGACTGCTCTGTGATTGAACCATGACTTGAGAACTGAGAATAATACTAGGCCAGCACATATAATACAGAAATAACCAGAGCTCATTAATTCATCAGAAATGAGAAACTAGAAATAGATTCTGAGAGATTATATTATTTATGAAGGTGAAACTTTCATAGACAAACTTGCAACAACTTAATTGCTCCCAAGAGCCAGTCACTCAGCTGCCTGAGGTTCACAGCTTAGATCAGCAGGAGGCCCCACGAGGAGGGAGCTAGCTAGCACCGCTGCTCTCCAGAAGATTCAATGACAGGCAGCAGTCTCGTAGACATGGGAATGGGAGGTCATCTGCCTCACCTGTCAGTGCCCTCCTGAAGCTGCCAACAGTGATCGCTGGGCACATTCAATCAGCAAGGATTTATTAAGCACCTACTAAAGACAGAAAACTGCTAAGTGAAGGGATAAAAAAGATGAAAACAAAACAAGCCCTGCCCTCAAGAAACTTACATTCTAAAATGAGGGTTCTTAACCTTGTTTGTGTCATGAAAGCCTTAAGCAATCTGCTAGAGTCAATCAACTCCCCAGAATGAGGTTTTAAAATGCATAAAATGAAATACACAGGATTATAAGGGAAACCAACTGTTGTAAAATAGAGCTATCCACACAGGAGAGGAAAAAGCAAACTCTGAGACCCCGATTAAGAAGCAATGTGAGGGGCAGCTAGGTGGCGCAGTGGATAGAGTACCGGCCCTAGAGTCAGGAATACCCGAGTTCAAATCTGGCCTCAGACACTTAACACTTACTAGCTGTGTGACCCTGGACAAGTCACTTTACCCCAATTGCCTCACTAAAAAAAAGAAAAAAAGAAAAAAAAGAAGCAATGTGTCCGTGTGCGTATTTGAAGAGCATAAATAAATGCATAAGAATACAAAATAGATATAAAGTAGTTAGTTATGGAGGGAAGGCACTGGTAGCTGGGAAAAAATGGAGAATGGGGAAAGTCGTCATGCCAAAGGTGAGGCTTAAGCTGCAGATGAAGGAGTTAAGTAGCAATTCTGTGAGGTGGTCATAACAACACTAGTTAATAATAATAGTAATAGTAACTAACATTTACATAGCATTTACTATGTGCTCCACACTATGCTAAGCACCTTACAGTTATTATCTTATTTGCTCTTCACAACAATCCTAGTAGGTGGGTGCTACTATCATTTCCTTTTCACAGATGAGGAAACAGGCAAACAGAAGTTAAGTGACTTGCCCAGGGTCACCCAGCTAGTGTCTGACTCCAGGTACTGCGGTGCCCCCTAGGTGCCAATAGTAGTGAGGTAGTGAGAAGGGAATGCATTCCTGACCCCAGGGGACAGCTGATGTATCAAGATGTGGAGGGGGGAGGGAGATGGAGCAGAGAGAAAGCCAGACCAGAGGACAGAAAAGGCTTTAAAAGCAAATAGAGGGGCAGCTAGGTGGTGCAGTACATAGAAAACCAGCCCTGGATTCAGGAGGACCTGAATTCAAATCTGGCCTCAGACACTTGACATTTACTAGCTGTGTGACCCTGAGCAAGTCACTTAACCCCAACTGCCTCACCAAAAAAAAAAAGCAAATAGAGAAGTTTATATTTGATCCTTTGGTCAATTAGTAACTGCTTAGTTTATGGAGAAAAGGAGTAATAGTCACACCTGTGCTTAAGGGAAATTATGTTGGCAGCCAAGTGGAAGATGCAGTGAAGCAGAGAGAGGCTGAGGCAAGGAGACCAAACATGAGGTCATCGCAATAGTCTAGGCCAGGGGTGATGAAGGTCTGAACCTCACACCCACCAGACTCGCTAACACGGCAGAAAAGAAAGATGACAAATGCTGAAAAAATAGGTACACTAATGCATGATTGGTGGAGTTGTGAATTGATCCAACCATCCTAGAGAACCATTTGGAACTATTCACAAAGGGCTACAAAGCTGTACACACCCTTTGACCCATGTAACGATTGGAATAACGCCACCTACTGGAGACTTACTGTAGAAGAGTTCCTCCCATGAAGCGAAGGTCTTTGAGGGCAAGACCAGGAGTCTTTTCTTTGGCGTCAGGAAGTGACGCAGGCTAGTGGGAGGAGGAAGGAAGAGACTGGCGCTCGGTCTCGGGCTCTCTTTCCTTTGGACTCTGGTGGAGAGCGGAGCTAGAAATGTGCTCTCCCTTTAATAGATAGGAATCTAGGCCTTTCTCTCTCTTTACCAAATTCTTATTCTCCTTAATAAATGCTTAAAAGTCTAACTCTTGCTAAAGCTTATAATTTATTGGCGACCACTCATTAGATATTTTAGACAGTTTAGCTAGAATTTTAGCCCTTAACACCCATGTGAGAATCAGAGCTGAGGAGAAAGCATGTGACTTGGCATCTGGAAGTTTCATCTGTAGAATCACCTGTAGTCATGTCAATCAAAGCTACCAACCAAATAAGCTTGGAGCTGTGTGTGTGGACAGCCCTGTTTCCTGTTTCACAGACGGCTTCTGGGAAAAGCCATTGAGGATTGGCCTCTTTTTGTCCAGAACTGGCTTGGTGACAGCAAAAGGAGAAAGGGGGGGGTGGGTGGGGCTCGGACACTGGCTTAGTGGTAAGACATTTCACGTGGGCTGTTAGGAAAGGAAATTGCTTTCTTTCTCTCTGGCTATACCGAATTAGATATGAGCCAGGATTTCCATGCCATAAGGAATCTATTCTCAATCTCTCTCTCTCTCTTCACTAACTTATATATATTTTAATAAATCTTTAAAAGCCTAAACTCTTGCTGAATTTATCAGTGATTTTTAGCCAGCTTCCCCCCAAGACTGGGGGTGGGGGGAGAGATTAGAACCCACATTTAGATTTTAAACAGAACACCCAGCAATACCACTACGAGGTCTGTATCCCAAAGAGATTGAAGAAAAAAATAAAAGGACCTATAGATACGAAAATATTTATAGCAGCTCTTTTTGTTCTGGCAAAGAATTGAAAATTGAGGTGATGCCCATCAACTGGGGGAATAATGGCTGATCAAGTTGTGGTGTATGACTGTGATAGATTCTATTGTGCTCTAAGAAATGATGAGCAGGATGGTTTCAGAAAAAAAAACTGGAAAGACTTATATGAACTGAAGTGAGCAGAACCAAGAAGATCACTGTACACAGAAACAGCAATATTGTATGGATGAACAACTGTGTAACAGTTAGCTACTTTGATCAATACAACAATCCAAGACAATTTTGAAGGAGTCAAGATGAAAACTGCTCACCACCTCCAGAAAAAGAACTGATGATCTGAGTGCAAACTAAAGCATATTTTCTTTCGCTTGCTCTATTTTTCTTGCGCTCCCTCCAAAACACAGCTAATGTAGAAATGTTTTACAGACTTTATATGTTTAATGAGTGTCATATTCCTGATCTTCTCAATGGACAGGGGAGAGGCAAGCAGGAGGAAAAGAAATTACAACTGAAAATAATTTTTTTTAACAATTTAATTTTCACAAAAAGGAAAAAATGGGTGGCTATATGACTATTATCCTGCTTCTGCTCACCTCTCTCCACCAATTCACAAAAGTCCTCCCAAATTTCTCTGGTTTTCCCTTTTGAGAACATCAGTACCCTGCAAGTCCTCCTTGAGGTCAGGGACCTTACTTATCTTTGTACTGTCAGTTCCTCACACACAGAAAGTGCTTAACAAATGCTGGCTGAAAGTAATGAAAGGTGGCTGCCACCTACCTCTCCAGTCTCGTTTCCTATACCATTCTCTTCCCCCGATGTTCTGTTCCAAATGGACTGACAATCGGTTTCCCACATAAAATACTCCCTTCTCCCACTTCGGTGCCCTTGGTACCACTGCCCCATCCCTTCTACCTGCCATGCTACCAAGCACTAGGCAGCCTCAGTGATGAGCTTTTCCTCGTCTATTAATTCTCTCTCCATGCAGAAGTTATTTTTATTATTCTAGTTACTCATCTGGGTACATTTTGTACCCTTCCCAGTAGTCAGTCAGTCAATATGCATTTAGAATGTCAATTCCTTGAGTAACAATTGTTTTTCCTTTCCGTCTGTATCTTGGACACCTAGCTAGTGCCTTGTACAGAATAAATGCTAATTGTTGAATATCAATGTTACAGTGTCAACGAAATGGTCAAAAGAAAACCTGAAAATGAAACTGGGGGAGTTGTCTTTTATATCATGAAACTAATATTTAAAGTCAAAAGTCTAAAAATAGAAGCATGGCCTTATGATACCATTTTTTCTATGCAAGGAAAAAAAACCAGACCAACAAGATGGGAAAGCTTAATTTTCACTTGTTTTTTTTATAAGCTGACCAAGTAACTCAATTTACATCAGTTTAATTTACACCAAAACCATGACTAAAACTAATTAACCAAAAGAAAATCCAAAACAAACACATACTTACCTTCCTTTTTCAACCATTTCACAATGTTTCCTTCTTCCATAGTAGGAGACAAGGAAGGCATCAAAATTTTAATAGGATCAACTGAAATAAAAAAATGGGAAAGATTAGTAACTAAATATGTACGTCCTAAGATTTAGATTCAAATTCACATCCAATTCCCCCCCATCTCAAGTTAAGTGGTAAGATGAAAAAGAGAACCTCATGATGGGGGGGGCGGGACGGGATTTGAACACAACTCTCAGTGACATCAAGAAGCCAGTAAATAGCACAAATACCTAAAAATTCTTCAAAAAACCATTTTAGTACAGCGTCATAGTCACAACAGGCATTTAATTTTGAACTGAATAGTGTACAGGAAGTCCAGTAGATACAGACAGAGTGAGGCTTGGAAAGGAAAAAAAGTCTGGGCTCAAGTCGGCCTGACTCGGAGCAGCTGAATGACAGCAGAGAAGTCACTTAACCCTTACCTGCCCAGGTATCTGACCTCCAAGCTGAAGAGCAGGTAAGATCTGCATGGGCAGAGAGGAGGAGCTGCTCTCTACACCGATGAAAGGGACCCACCTCCATGGGGAGAGGGGTGGGGTGGGGGACCCCTGACTTTCTCAATTTCTCCTGAAATCACAGGAACATCTGAGGAGTACTGGGGCTGCTGATATTTTTCCCTCAACACTTGACACATGACCAACTCGGGCTTCTTTTCCTATCATAAATTTCCCTGATGATGCTTTAAAATTCCTCAGTGTTTATACACTGTATTCTGCTCAGACCAACTATATTTCTGTTCCCAAGAACAACAAGAGGGAATTAGGAACTCTGAATTCCCTAGAATCCCCTGCTCTCCTTCTTTGGTTTAATTCTGGGCCTGACTTGTGGGTTTCTACTGTCTGTCCCAGGCATACAAAGTGATATGATAGACTAACTATGGACTGAATCATTATATGAGAAGGAAAATTTTCCCCTCACCGATTTTAATCTGAAATTTAAAATTTCTCATAGAATGATGAAGTACTGATCATGCTATACTTTTTAAAAAGACAGCCAGTCAGACAACAAAGGTTTTCTTTTATTACTCACTTGGATAAACCAAAGTCTTCAACAAAAACACAATTAGAAACTGAGTTCAACATCCCGTGTTTATATATATGTTCAGTATAGCTGTGTACAAAACCAGAAAGCAGTACAGTGATGAGTTCAAAGGACCTCGCCCTGAGTCAGACCAGCTGGCTAGCCTTAGGTAAATCCCTTAATTTCTGTTAGCTCAGTTTCATCATCGGTAAAATGGAGATAATATGGGCACAAAGCTTAGGTAATGAGGCTGCTATGAAGAAAACATTTGGCAACATTTAAGTGCTAGAAAAGGGTGAGTTGTGATTTTAATGAGGTAAACATTTTGCAGTGAAATGCTGGCCATACCACACGGTATTACCTGTTAGAAGGTAAAGGTCACTAAAACTTCTCAGGGCCTCAGTTTCCCCATCTAAAAAACCAGGGGGGTTGATCTTGACCTCCATGCCTTCTGTGATGCCATGATCCTAAGCTTTGGTTAGGTTTCCTTGCACATGGATCACCCTGAAGTCCACCCACTTTTCTGCAGCATGCAAATACTCCTGGTTACCCACTTAACCACCTTCTGACACAATCTCTTTGTCCCCATTTCAGAACTCTTTCATTCCTGCCTGAGGGAGCATCTACTTCACAGCCACTCCTGTCTTTAATATCACAGATAATGATGGTACAAGGAGGCCACAAGCAGCAGGACAGGCCAACAATCTAAGGATACCATGAGGCCATTTCTGAAGAATCAATTCTCACAGAAGCGTCACTTCTCAACACGTATTCAGTCATCATTTAGGAGGTGCCTATGAGGGCACTGGGGACACAAAGACCCAAACAAAATGGATGAAGAATACAGCTGACACAGAGCTGGAACAGCTCTAAGGTGGAAGGAGCCTGGCCTCAAGGACTCTGAGATCCCATCTCCTCTTGTAAGCATTCCCAGGCTCACCACATATTTCCCAGCCCTATCACCTGCCTGCCAACTCTTGTTTCCTTCCTTAGATGTGCAGCCTTCCTCTATTAAACTGTGAACTGCTGGAGAGCAAGGGCTAGCAGCCCAGTTAAAAGGCCCAGCACCTGCATTTTTAGTCATTCCTCCATTTGGTCCAAATAATAGTTACAGATAAGGAAACCCCAGATCAGGGAACATAAGGGTCTAGTCTAAGGTCACACAAGGATTAGAAACTGGGTCTTCTACTCTAAACCAAGTGACTTTCCCACTGTGCCACAATGCCTGCCCTCACTGCCCCAAGGGTTTCCATTATATTGGGGGAACATGTGTAGAATAAGGTGTGGGGAGGAGGGCGTGTGTGTGTGTGTGTGTGTGTGTGTGTGTGTGTGTGTGTGTGTGTGAAAAATCAACATTCACACAGAAAATTGAACACAAAATATACACAAAGCAATATGAGAGGTGGGGAGGACTAGCACCCAGATGGGGGAATGGGGTGGGGAAACATCCCTTCCTGTGGGAGGCAGTATCTGAGCCAACCTTTGAAGGGGAGGGCATAAGGCAGAGATGTGGAAGGGATACATTCCAGGCATGGAGGAGATCCTCTGCCAGGGCACAGAGATGGGAATGATAGGCTACATATGGGAGACAGCAAGCATGGCAGGCTGCTTAAGACTTATAAGTGAACAAAGGAAAGTCATATTCAACACCTTAAAAAAAAAAACACAAAAAAAACTGGAGCCAGGGAATTCAAAGACACTTTATCCTTGGGTCAAAAGGAGCTGCTGAGTTTCTTAAACAAGCAGTGACATTGTCAGCCCCAAGCTTTAAGAAAAGTGTATTAGAGGGGCAACTAGGTGGCACAGTGGATAAAGCACCGCCCCTGGATTCAGGAGAACCTGAGTTCAAATCCAGCTTCAGACACTTGACACTTAGTAGCTGTGTGACCCTGGGCAAGTCACTTAACCCCAATTACCTCACCCCCCCCCCAAAAAAAAAAGTTTATTAAAGAAGAAAGCAGTGTGAGGCAGAGAGAACATTCGGGAAGCTACTATAATTGTCCAAACAAGAAATGCCGAGGGCCTGAATGATGAGGGCATCAATGGAGAGACAGGAGAAATCCAAGAGACATGCTGAAGAGAGAACTGACAAGGTTTCACAATGGACTGGATGGGGGGATTGAGGGAGAGGGACTAGATGAAGAAAAGCCTGAGGTTTCAAACTTAGGAGATGAGGAACATGGCAGGATCTTTACCAAAAACAGGGAAATTAGGGAGAGGAGAGCTTGGGGGAAAAGAAAATCAATTCTGTTTTGGACATGGTGAGTTTGAGATACCTACAATTCAGGACAACTGGGGTTAGATACAAAGAGAAAAGAAAGGCTGGGACCTTGTAGTAAAAAGGCACAAGGAGTGAGACAAAGATGATGATCTGTTGAAAGGAGACAAAGGAGAGGCCTCAGCCTAGTCCAAGCCACATACATACACTATTTGAGAAAGGGCAGAATCAGAATTAGAATCCAAGTCATAAGATTCCAAATTTGAGAGATTTTTCTCAACTAAAGCTGTAGCTATGACATCTGCATGCCCATTCATGCCAAATATGGTCAGAGCTGATGCCCTCAACACCCAAGTCTCTCAAATATTTTCATAATTGTTTCACCTGCTATGACAACAATCCCTCCTTCTCATCTAAGATTTTCCTATTTCTATTACTGCTGACATTGAGAACTATACTGAGACCTTTAATTTACTACTGTTGAGTATATGGCTTTCAATTTAACCATTAGTCCCAAATAATTTTCCTTGTTATTTAATAAAAAAGAATATAACCATTCCTCATGTGGCCATCCTTCATGGATGAATTGAAATTGCTTCTCTGAATTCACCAGCAATGAAAATTTTAAATCCCATAATAGATTATCATTGTCCTCTCTCTCTTTAAAACTGAAGAGTGAGAGGATTCAAAGCAAGGAAGTGGAAAGGCTGCCTTCTGGTAAATTACAAGAGTTTTTTTTATAGTTAGTAAAATTGCCTAGAGAAAACACATCTGACAAATGCCTCTTGAGAACTGCATCTCAGAATTCTAGTGCCAGGTAAAAAAATAATCTGTTAACTACAGTAGGTCTCTCGTCTGAACTCAGTTTTTTTTTCCAATTGGTCCATTATACAAAATTATTTTACCAAAATGTGTTTTTTCTAATATGAAAATTACGTAATCATAGTACTAGCATTCAGTCAAAGTGCAACATACACTATTAATTTCTCTCCCTTAGCGGTACAGTAAAACATATTCAGAGGAGATGAACTTTTCAGGCCTCCCTAGAGTTTAAATAATACCCAACATTATTTGGTTTCATTCTTCAAAATAAATGTTGGTCTCTTTTCTCTGCTCCATTAAGCTCTCTCCTGCTTACCTGTGATTGTTAACTGTGGCACCAATTAAATCCTCTACTAACTGGTCTTCTTCAAACTTAGGGGATATGGGAAGAAGTGGCTTCTCCTTCCCAGTAGTGCTGGGTATTGTTTCAATTGCAATCCATACAAAGGTGGAACTAAAGCAGAATGTCATTTTAAGAGTTTGGCTCGGGGCCGCTAGGTGCTGCAGTGGAGAGAGCACCGGCCCTGGAGTCAGGAGTACCTGAGTTCAAATCCGACCTCAGACACTTAACACTTACTAGCTGTGTGACCCTGGGCAAGTCACTTAACCCCAATTGCCTCACTAAAAAAAAAAAGAAAGAAAGAAAGAAAGAAAATAAAAAATTAAGAGTTTGGCTCCTTTTACACATAGATAGCAAGAGAGAGTCAAATGGCTTTAAAGACGATCAAAAGAAGATGCTCAAAAATACCCTTTAAAGTTGTATGTAACCTACCTAATTTATGCATAAAGAAAACCATCATTGTCACTAATTTAACAGTGAAGAGATGAAAGCCAGTGGAGATGCTGAAGCAAGCTTTGTGCTATTCAACTGAAGGCCCTGGACAATAGGTAACAAATGAAGTCTCTTTACTGAGACTGTGCCATTGTTTCATCTGCCACAAGGATACAAAAGTGCAGGCTTTAAGTCAAGAGGCTGAATGGCCGTGGTCTTACAGCAGCTTTTTGGGATGCTTCCTGCATTCCTTCCAAAAGCTATTTGCGAAATTCTACAATAAAAGTTTCCAGTCTGTTTCAAATAAAACATCCAAGTTTCATCTTCCCTGGAATGGATTTCTTTCTCGAAGACAATTAAAACACTCCAGGCCTAACAGTTATATCAAATCTCCAAGCTAGTACTCAGTCACAATGACACTAAAGAGTCTCCACACCAAAAAAGGTTCCTATCTCAGCAACCTGTTAAAGGACCCATGCAAAACAAACTACTTTGCAGTTAATAGGAAGCAGAGCTAAGCTTCATTACTCTGACTAATGTAATGAAGGAAGTTCAGCCGTTGACATATGGTACTGCTTGTGTTTCATGTTCAAGTCTTGAGTTTCTCGACTACAATCCAAGAACACGGGAACCATGAAATGAAGACAGACCGATGCAGAAGTAAATCACCAAAGCCTTTTCAGCTTAGCTCCCTATCTTACCATTACTTGCATCTTCTGTAATCATTATGGGAAGGGTGTAGCTCATTTCAGTCACCTGCCTTCAACAAAAGAACACATTAAATGAAACTGAATTGTTCAAACAACTGCAAAAATAAACCACTCCTGCCATCTACAGGCTAGCTGAAACAAAGGAGAAGTAAATGGAAAATTGTAAATCAAATGCTTTCTTAATACTGAAAAAAGGGAGCTCTTGAGGAAAGGAACTAAGGCAAATGGGGACCCCCTCTTAAGAAAACTGTTTGCTTAAAGTAAGTCTTCTCTGTTCAAAGAATTGTTTTCAAGTAGCACTGCGGGTTTTCATGTACCAAGTAAGACTCCACTGATAGTTAGCTTAGATCATTACTACAAAAGATTTATTCTGAAGTTCAAGGGCCTCAAATATTGAATAAAGGATGGTATCAACTATGTATCTCAACTGAAACTGTTGCCATTTATTTATTTATTTGTTTGTTTGTTTATTTATTTTTGCAGGGCAATGAAGGTTAAGTGACTTGCCCAGGGTCACACAGCTAGTGTCAAGTGTCTGAGGCCAGATTTGAATTCAGGTCCTCCTGAATACAGGGCCATTGCTTTATCCACTGCGACACCTAGCTGCCCCTGAAACAGTTATTACTAACAAGTTGCTGATGCCCCATCTATCCTACAGAATAGATCTATAGCATTTGTGAACTGAAAGAAAACCTGGAAATCTCAGTGTAATCAACCCATTTTAGAGATGGGAAACTGAAGCAGAGAGAAGTGGCCTGGCCAAAACCATCCTGCCAACAAGTGTCCAAAGCTGGAATGGAGCATCTATTTCTGACATGCCCACCCCCACCCCCAGGCCCTTCCCACTCTACACCACTGGAGGAGAGGGGAACTGAAGAAAGGGAAGGTGGTAATTAGGCAGGGGAAAAGACAAGGGGAAAGAAGAGATGGGGCAGGGGAGAGAAGTGGGTGATTCCTTGAAACACCAGGGGGAAGTCATTGCTATTTTGTTTTCCAAAAGCTGACAAGCTTAGTATTATGTCAATAAATATTGGTTGATGATCAAAATGAGAAAGATCTGGATTTCCTCAGCATAAAGCTAGCATTTATATGGTGCTTTAATGTGTGGAAGGCACTTTACATATATGATCTGATTTAATCCTCCCCACCCTGTGAATTAGGTATTATTATAATGACCCTTCTACAGATGAGGAAACTAAGGCTGAGAGAGTTTTCATGGCTGGCCCAGGGTCTGAGCTGGGACTCAAAGGCCAGGCCTGTGGACCCACTGGCATCCTGTCAATGAGTGGGGCAGATAACCACGGCAGCAACTTGGGGGAGGCCCAGAGGTCTTCCTGATCCTAACCCACAGACGGGGATCTTCTCACCTTCTCTTGGATCTGCAGTCACTTCTGAGCAATTATGCAGGTGCTGGGACCAACAAGAAAAGCCCTTCTGTTTGGTGTCTGCAGTGGTGCGTGTGGGGAGATCACTGGCCATGGAGTCCGGATAACCTCCTACAGTGGCAAAGCTGCCCAGTTCAGGGAGCCTCGGGAGGTCTCAGCTGCCTCACCTGTAGAAGTGGAAGGAAGGGAGGGAGGGGACGGATGTTTTCCCTCAGGACCTCTAAGGACTCGACATTTATGATTAAGCACAGGAAATGATGGCTGAGAAGGCTATATAATCCAATACTACAAATAGTTCAGTGCTTAGAAGGTTAGTCTTAGAGTCAGGGAGACAAATACTAGCTGGGCAAGTACCTGAGCAAGTCACTGAACCTCTGCTTCAGTTTCCCTGTTCATAAAATGGAAAAAAGAATAGTATCCACCTCCCAGTGCTGTTGTGAGGATGAGATATTTATGAATATGCCCCCTCCCCAAGAACCAAGAAATGAGATGGAAAGAGCAACATTCCTGAAAGAGCAGGAGAGAAAGGTGGCAGACAGGTGGCAGGGACAGGGAGGGAAGGCAACAGACACTTCTGAAGCACCCCCTGTGTGCCAGGCCCTGGGCCAAGTGTCTTATAAGTATTTCTCTCCTTTGATCCCTTGTGAGGAGCAATGGTGCTTAGTGAGAGGAAGCTTTGTCGAAAGAGAGAAAGCACAACGTAAACTACAACTAAAAGAGAAAATGAAACCTCAGGCCAGGGCAGAGGCAGAACGGTGTGGCCAAGACCAGATGTGAGCTGGGGCAGAGCGCTTTGAACTCCCTGCTCCTCCTTTGGTGAGGCTCTAGATATGCACCAGCAGGAACAAAGACGAAGAAGGTCAGAGACTCCTCCGACTCCTCCTCCTGGACAAGAGCACAGCCAGAAGCACATGGGAAGCTCTGAGGGGAGGCGAGCCAAGGATGGGGGAAGCAGTCCCAGGGAGCAAAGCATGTAGGGAGGTGCAGAGGGGTTGCCACCAGCAGGCTAGGCATCATTCCATCAGGTAAAGAAAAAATGGAGCCCACTCTGGGTCCAGAATTATGCAAGGAAAGAGAGACAGGACTGAGGCCAAAAACCAACGATTCCTATAGACAATAGGGCCTAGTCTTGGTCACCACACCTGGGACCAATGAGGCACTGCCAGCCCATCCAAGAAGGACAAAAAGTCCCAATCCAGAAACTGAGGTTGGGGATAGTAGTAAACAGAAGAAAATGCTAAACACAATGAAGAAATACTATAAATTCAATCCCACACAAGACATGAAGCAAAAAAAAAATGTAATTTTGGATAACACAAGAACTAGAGGTGAGAATGGAAAAATTATCAGCTGAAAACAAACAGTTGTAAATTTTGCACAAGAAATAGACTTCATGAACATTAAAATGAGTCAAATGAAAGTAGTGACTCCATGAGATGACAAGAATTAAAAAAAAACACAAATTATTTTTTTAAAAAAGAAAGAAAACAAAGCATATATTATTAAAAGTAACTGAACTGTGAAATAATCTGAAGAGAGATAATGTGTATCCTAAAACCATGACACTCTGAAAAGGCCTAGGTATAGTATTTTTTAAAAAGCATAAATGAAAACTACCCAGATCAATTAGAACCATAAGACCAAGTGAAAACAGCAAGACTCCAACAGTCTCCTCCTGCAATGAAAACTCCCAAGAATTTCACTGCTAAAGTCTGGAGTTTACGGATTAAAAAGTCCAACTGCCAAGGACTCACTCACACTGTAAAGGAGAGGAGATGTTCTAAAAAGGCAAAAGACAAACCAGAATTACCTACCACACAAAAAATGCAGCTTTAATAAGGATGTTTAAGCAATCTTCATAAAAAGTTCAGAACTGAGGAGAAGTACTGAAACAAAACCATGGAAGTCCAAAAAGAAAACTAGAGGAAAATCCACATATTTGGAATGGAAGGTGATCAAGCGCTTACATTCTGAAAGAGGCAGATGAAACAAGTGTCCCTTCAGTCAGTCGGTCAGTCAAAAAAAAACATTTAAGAGCCTACAATATGCCAAGCACTATGCTTAAGTGATGGGGATACAAACTGAGGCAAAGAGTTCCTGACCTCAGGGACCTTACAATCTAAGTTCGGGCCAAGGCTCAGGAAGACCTGAGCTCAAAATTTGGCCCCAGTTGAGTACCAGCTGTATGACCCTGGGTAAGTCACTAAACCTCTGCTCACCTCAGTTTCTTCTTCTCTAAAATGGGGTTAATAATAGCACCCATCTTCCAGGGTTCTTATGAGGATCAAGTGAGATAAAATTTGTACAGTGCTACCTACTGTTATTATTCATAATTTCAAATTCTTAAATAAGGCAAGCAAACAACCCAATAGGCTACTACAAGCTATTTTAAAGGGAAACAAGCACGTTAAAAGGTGTTTTCCCTGCTTGGTATGGGATCCATACCAATCATTGATTTTCTCTTTCCTTGGAGGAAATACATGGGAAGATTCTGCAGGTAATTTTATTGCCAGACTACTTTAAAACTCCATGTGGCAAAAGGATGTATCATTTTCATGGAACAACAAATGGAAGGCCAGGGGCTTCTCAGAGAATAGTGGAAGAATCACATTCTTTAATTTATATACTGCTATACTAGCTATGTAAGGTTATTTAACTCTAGCACTTCATGTTAGAAGTGACTACATTGGAAATTAGGAAAAGATAAGTTGAGGTTGATTTTTTTTCTAAACTCTATCCAAAGTGTTTTCCTTTTTCTACAACAAGCACTTAAAACTTATGCTTATGGACCATCAACAGTATGTGCTGATCAACTGTGATAGACTTGATTCTTCTCAGCAATACAACAGGACAAGATAGTTCCAGAGGACTCATGATGGAAAAGGCTCTCCAAAACCAGAAAAAAAAAGAACTGTGGAATATGGATGCAGATTGAACCATACCATTTCTTTTGTTTTTGGTGCTGTTGTTTTTCTTTTTTGAGGCTTTTCCTTTTTGCTTTGATTGTTCTTTCACAACATGACTAATAGGGGCAGCTAGGTGGTGCAGTGGATAGAGCACCAGCCCTGGATTCAGGAGTACCTCAGTTCAAATCTGGCCTCAAACACTTAACACTTACTAGCTGTGTGACCCTGGGCAAGTCACTTAACCCCAATTGCCTCACCAAAAAAAAAAAAAAAAAAAGACAATAGAGACCACAACATGACTAATGCAGAAATATGTTTAATGTGATTGTACATATATAACCTATATCAGATTACTTGCTGTCTTGGGGAGGGGGAAGGAGAAAAATTTGAAACTAGAAATCTTATAAAAATAAATGTTGAGGGGGCAGCTAGATGGCGCAGTGGATAGAGCACTGGCCCTGGAGTCAGGAGTACCTGAGTTCAAATCCTGCCTCAGACACTTAACACTTACTAGCTGTGTGACCCTGGGCAAGTCACTTAACCCCAATTGCCTCACTAAGAAAAAAATGTTGAAAACTATCTCTACATGTACCTGGAAAATAATAAAATACTTTTATAATTAAAAAAAAAAAGGTAAGTGCTTTCAGGAAGTTGATAACCCTGGGTGCTCTATATAAAATGCATTCATAAGTAGCTGAAATGCTGACCAACACTGGGAAAGAGGCAGTAAGATCACAAACCTGGTCCTTGCCCCTAATAATCCAGGGTCGTTGGAGAACATTTTAAGAGAATAAGGCCACGCGATTTATCAACCAAATAGCACACCTGAAGCATGTGTGTCTTTGACTGAATCCTAAGTTCAAGGACAGCTGCTCTGGATGCTTTGAGAGAAACATCCAGAATCCACCCCCACCTCCATTAGCTCTTGTCTCCCAACACCAGGGTTTATTATTATTTTTTTTAAATGATGCAGGTTAGATAAATTGGGCTCCTTTTTACAGAAGCAGTGAAGAAAGGAGATGGAGACTGAGAAACTTAGAGTAACCAGCAGTTCCATGAAAAGGGCCCGTGTTTATCCTTATCTGACCGAGAGCCTAAATTTCCTAATCACCCTGTTTCAAAACACCAAAGTAAAAAGAGCAGGTTACATTTAAAACACTAATAATTACCCATTAACTTCAGGCTCCCTTTCTCCTATTACACATCACCTACTCACAAAATATTAGCTCCAAAGTTAGCTTTCCATTACATTTTACCATTTAAGACTTCAGGCCTGGGACTTAGGAGGCCAGCATTTGATTCTTGACTCTGATACACATTAACTATGTAACCCCAAGTTCCCTTCTCAGCTTCAGTTTACTCAACAGCAAAATGGAGATATTATACTACCTTCCCAGAGTTATTCAATTCAACAAGCATTTATTAAATACCTACAAGATGCCAAATCCTGGACTTTGTCCTCGGGTTACAAAAAGGGCCAATAAGAACCCCTGTTCCCAAGGAGTTCACACATCCCATAGGAAAACAACAGACAAAAAGACAAGTGAAGACAAAATGTGGTCTAGACCTAGGATTTTACTGCTAAAGAAATGAGAGTTATCATCAAAAAGCATTAAGTCCCTGCTACACTTGGGGCTGGAGACAGAAAGACATAAGTGATAAAGTCCTATGGTTCAAAAAATTGGGGCTGGGGAGCCAGCAGGGGGAGAGCTACACGAAAAAGGCATACAAAGTAACTAGAGTATAAGAGGGGTGTATGTATGTTGAGGGGTTGATGGAGGGGGGCAAGGTCAACTGACTGGACCAAAAGGAGTAATCTATAACAAAGGCTAAAAAGTAGGTTGGTACCAGATGTAAAGGTCTTTAAAATGCCCAAAATAGGAGTCTGTATTTGATTCTATGAGTAATGGGGAGTCAATGGAGTTTACTGAGCAAGGGAGCACTCATAAATTGGAGAATGGTCAACTTAGAACATAAGGAAACACTACTGTGCTGTAAGAAATGAAGAGTCAGTTTTTGATAATAACTCTCATTTCTTTAGCATTTTAAGTCTCACAAAGCACTGTCATCTCAACAGTCCTTTGGAGGCAGCTAGGGCAAAGGACAGAGCTGGCCTTGAGACAAATAGATCTGAGCTCAATTCTTATTTTTGGCCCACAGTGACTGTGGTGCCCCAGGCAGGTCATTTAAACTCTTAGAGCCTGAGGCTCTAAGAGTTAACAGGTGCTGATGTGCACTGATAGTGGAGGATCACTTGTAGGGAGTCCCTATGCCAGAAAAATTCTAGGTCTAAACCACATTTTGTCTTTACTCGTCTTTTTGTCTGTTGTTTTCCTATGGGATGTGTGAGTTCCTTAGGAGTAGGGGGTTCTTATTGCCTCTCTTTGTAACCTGAGGACAAAGCCCAGGGCTTGGCATCTTGTAGGCATTTAATAAATGCTTGTTGAATTGAATAACCCCTGGGAAAGTAGTATAATATCTCCATTTCGCTGATGAGTAAACTGAAGCTGAGAAGGTAACTTGGGGTTACATAGTCAATGTATCTTGTATAAAAATTGCTCAGTGAAAAGGAGTAACTATTTTGCTAGGCACCTTGTGGAACCATCCTATCTGCCCTTGGCTCCTGATGTACCCATTGCCACTGGGTGGTGGAAGGAGGGAAGATGTTAACATATTGATGGATAATGGAAGAATGGTTGTAAAAATAGCTACACCACCCATAAGAACTTCAGTATCCCATGAAAGGACTTCTAGCAACCAGCTTTGACTCTTGGTCAGGCCTTCTTTAACTTTTTCCACTTGCAACCCCTTTTCATTGAGCAATTTTTATACAACCCCGGGTATATAGAATGTAACAAAGCTTCTTACCCTTTTACCGTTGCCAAATTTTTCACGACCCCCCAATTCAGTTACTGGACCCCCATGGGGGGTCATGACCCTCAGTTTAAGAAGCTTTACTCTCGGTAACCCATCACACAATTTTGAGGACGTGCCCAGGCGCCTCCTTTCATTCTCCATGCCTCAGATACCTTCTCGCCCTGGGAGGTAGCGGTCACTCCCCTCCGGACTGACTGTAAGCTGCTTGAGGGCCGGGCTGCCTTTCTTATAACCAGGATCCCCAGCGCTTAGCCTCGGGCGCCCAGCAGGCGCTGGGATCTATATCCTGCTTGAAGGTTTGCAAAGCCTTTGACAAACGTGCTCCCACCACCCTGTTTGACAAGTGCCGATAGTGACCCCGTTTTACAGAGGAAACAGGCACAGACTCGGCGTGACTTGCCAGGTGTCACACGCCTAGACTAAGCGTAGGGGGCAGAATTTCAACTCGCGGCTTCCAGACCCCCGGGCCCCATGGGGAGGGGATGAGGACGGAGATTAATAGGGGGAAGAGAAGCGAGAGGGGGCGGGGCCCGGCCTCCGTGACCTCTACGGTCGCCTCCGGCTCTGAGAGGCCGGGCAGCGGCTCTCGGTTCTGCTTCGCCCGCAGAACGGGGAGGGGAAGCCGGCCCTGGGTCCCACCAGCAGCCCCCGGCGGCCGCGGCCTGGCCGGTTCGTCCCCCTCTGGTTTCCCCCGGGGCGCAGCCCCCGAACCGGGCCGACCCACCCCGTCCCTCCTCAGCACTCACCCCACAGCCACGCCGTGCCATGCAGCCCCCGGCAGCCCACGCCTCGGCCTAGCGAGGTCACGACCGCCTCGGACCTCCGGCCACTCGCGAAGCCCAGGAGGGAACGCAGTGCCCGGCGGCCGCAGCCGAGCCGCAAGGAGGCCGCCATCTTTGCGGACTGGGGGGAACGCGAGTCCTACGGGGTCCTCAGAGCCGTCGGCCTTACCGGCTGTGCTCACGCCGGATTGGCTAGCGCGCCGCGGCGCCCCGCCCCCGGGGCTGACCTCCACCCTGCCTGAGTGAAAAGGCTGAGCTGTCAGGAGAGGTTCCTGAAAGAGGTGGCGTGGTGCGGCTCAGCCCAGTCATGGCCTCTTGCCGAGCTCCGGAGGACCGCTGCTGCTCTCATAGCGGCCTAGCGCAGGTAGGAGAGGAAGCGGACGAGCGTGCTCATCATTCTAATAACGGGCCAGGGGGGATGAGGAGGCGGAGGTGCACGATCCCGAGGCGTGACTGGTGGGGGGAGGGGTCGTCAGGAGCGAACTCCGAAAGCGGAGGCTCTACGCATGCGTGCTCACTTCCCACGTGCCTTCTGTTTGCCTGTGAGTTACCCCGTGACCCCGCCACCCCGTTCCGCCCCCCACCCCCAGCACCTCCTGATGGGCAGCACGGCCTCCGTCCTTCTCCCAGCTCCCAGGGCTTGGGACAAACGGCGGGGCGGGTGGGAGCCCAGGGCAGCGGTCTGGGGGTGTGCCGGCTGAACCTCAGAAAGCGGGGAGCCAAAGAAGGAAAAGTGGGGATTTGGAAAGGAGGGTGGATTAGGCGCATCCGATGCTCCCTTCCAGTTCTGTGTGTGTTCGCGGTCCCATGGCCCAGGTCTAAGTGCTTAATGCGTATTGACTGACTAACCGATCCTGCAGGGAGGCAAGAGCGTTTATGAGGCACTCGATGCCACTTAGTACCGGTGTTAATTGGGACCAGCTACTTCTGGGCCTCAGTTTCCTCTTATGTAAAATGCGGGTAAATTGGCCCGATGACATGTAAGGCCCCTCCCTGACCGTTTTAAATCTCATAATTGTAGGAACTAATAAAATAAGGCTCCTGGAGGCAGATAGCATCATTGTGGAGGTTTGGGAGTTGATTTTTTAGGTTTTGGTATCTCCAGTGCCTGGTATAGGGAGTGGACACTGAATTAATCCTAATCCCACGAAATGATGATGGTCTGTATTCCTCATGGGGGAGAGAAGGAAAGAACAAACGATACAGTTTAATGGAGAGGAAGGTTTTGTTATTGTTTAGTCTTGTCCCGCTTTTCATGACTCTGTGGTCCATAGCATGCCAGTACCATCCATGGAATTTTCTTGGTGGGTTAAGTGACTTGCTTGGGGTCACACAGCTACTAAGTATCTGAGACTGGATTTGAACTCAGGTCTTCCTGACTCCAGACCTGGCACTCTATCCATTGGACCATTCGGCATTAAACAGCATTTATTATGTGCTAGGCGTACTGACCTGGGCACTGGGTACCATAAGAGGAAAAAAGAAAGAGTTCCTACTTTCAGGGAGCTTATATTCTGTTTAATAGGATCAACATGCATACAATGATTTAAGGAGAAAAAGTATGAGCAACTCTAGCAATCAAGATAGGCTTCCTGTAAGAGGTGGGACTGAAAATAAGTTTTGATTGAATGACTCAAGGGAGCATAAAAGGTAGGGATGAGGAGGAGCTATATTCCAGGCAGGGGAAACTGTGCCAGGACCCAGAGAGACAAGGGATGGAACAGCTAGCAGGCCGGTTTGTCTAGGCCAAAGAATACATGGAAGAGAAATAGTGCCTTCTCCAGTGGTTTCAGCAGCACATGTAGAGGCAAACCTGGGAATGATGTAAGTGATCCAGGTGGCCTTGAGAAAGGGATGAGTGTTGGTGGACAAGAGGGCAAGAAACACCAAGGCAGCATTCAGTACTATGAAATTGAATTGATTGAAGTCTAGGGTTCAGAGGCCACAGCAGGAGTTATACCCCCATTACAGGTTGGGGTAAGAATGGGATTTAGGAGGGTGAAGCACAAGAAGAGATGGGGGGAAAAATAGGTGCTTAATAAATGTTTTTTGAATGACCAGCTGGTTGTGTTGGAGAGTAGAATGGAAGAAGGTTGTACAGTTTTTGAAGGGGCCAGGCTGTGAAGAACTTTAAACGCCAAGTGAGGGACTTCATATAGGTTCTGGAGTGAGGGGTGACATGGTCAGGTCTATACTTTTAGTAGAGAGAAAAGATTTGGCAAATGATTAGATGTGTGGGTGAACATGAGAGGAGTCAAGGATGACACCAAGGTTGGAAGACTAGAAGGATGTTGGTGCCTGGGTCAGTAATAGAGAAGTTTTGGAAGAGGGGAAGAGTTTGAGGAGGAAAGATAATGGGCATGTTGATTGTGAAATGTCCTGTAAACACTGGAATGGAACTCAGGAGAGAGACTAAGCCTAGGTAAGTATGGGAGTTATCTGTATAGAGCTTCTCTGATCGTACCAATTGACAGAGAAGAGGGCCCAGCACAGAGCTTCACACCCAGACCACCATTGCTGTAGATCCAGCAAGCAGACCAGAGTCTGGGTCACAGAACACTCGAGGACAAGGTCATACTACAGAGAGGTCAAGAAGGATGAGAAAACCCCATCGAATTGGGCACTTGAGAGATCATTGCTAACTTTGGAGGGCGGTTTCAGGTGAGAGATGAAGAGGAAGCCAGACCATCAGGATTTGAGGAGAATTTGAGAGGAGAGGCAGTGGAGACCTCAATTGTAGATCATTTACTTCCTTAGGACTTTGACCTGAAAGGGAAGTTTCACTGAGAAGAGGAGGAATGACAGCCGAATTTAAGTGGAACTCGGGAGCTTTGGCCTGTCAAGCCTTTTTCCAGTCTAGTAGGGGCCCTGGGAGGAGAGCCCGGTCACTCCCAGGGGAGGAGCCTTTGTTGGCCTGTTCTCATTGCAACTGCTCCCCTTCCCCCCTTTCCAGCGACCTCCAAAGAATTCTGATGTGGCAAGGAGGGGCCTCAGGTGGCTCACTCAGCCATGGTCTAAAGTCCCTGTGTGATTGGGAAGATCTCCACAGATGCCTTGTGTGTTGCAGCTGTGCTTCTGCCTTGTAGAGCCCAGAGTCGGGGCACAGGCCTTCGCTGGCCTGCAGCTGCTTCAGGGAAACATCAGCTTACATTTCTTCCTTTTCACTGCTCTGGCCCCTTTGTCTTCTGGGGCCCTTTTTCATTATCAGGTGCAAGGAAGGAAAAAGAGAGTTAAAAAGCTCACCTTTTCAAAGGTGGCACCTCTAGGCACCATTCTTTATCCTCTATTCACATGCCTTTTTGTGGCAAGTTTCAAGGCTGGAGGGATACTGTTTTAGACAAGAAGATACAAAACAACGAATGTTTAAGTACCTACTCTGTGTTAGGCCCTGTGGTAAGCCGCGGTGATCTAAATAAAGACAGTCCCTGCCCCTAAAGAGTTTATAATCCAGTGAGGGAAGACCACACATGCAAGGGCATGATGATGGTGGATTTTCATCCAAAGATTTCAGCTTTTGGAAAGGAAAGTTGGCTGGGCTTCTGAGGCCTCATTAAACGGAGGCTTGGGGAAGAAGGTTTTGTTCTTTTGCCCCAGCCTCCAATCCCTGATGTCACAATTCTGATACAGTGATAACAGTATTCATGATGATGAGCTGGGGGTAGAGGGGATTATGGTGGTGAAATTGAATCCAAGGATAATGAAATTAGGATATTGTGACCTGTAAATAGGAATATAAGTTTCCAGGCCCACTTTGAATACACAACCAAACAGGAACATTCTTAGGCAAAAGAATGGAAGAAAAAGGGAGAATCATTCAATAGAGAAAAGAGGTTTCTAGGAGAATATTTGCCATTCACCTGGCAAGATTGGTTATTAGAATGAGAAAACATTCCCTGTTGATAGACCACTTAAATCTGTGCTTTCTTCTACTGAGTTTGAATGCTTTTTCCAAAAAAAAAAGTGAACAGTGGGCAAAATGGAATCTCATTCTCTCTTCATCTGTCAGTTATGTGACCAAAGCACTTAACGTCCATTTATTAAGTTCCAACTACTCTGTGCTAACTGTCAGGCTTCCAAGGCCAAAAATGAAATGTCCCTTGCTTTCAGGGAGTACATGCAATAACATGTACTCAAATGAGGATAATACAAGGTAAGGTAAATTGAAACAGGAGAGAACAGTAACAATAACTTGGAGGGGCAAACAGGAAGGAAGGAGGTGAAATAATCAGACTGATTCTGTATCATCTTTAATTGGTCCTTTTTACAGTTAATTTTATGCTGTAACCGCCCGTGTCATGGCTCTTTGTCTCTGAACTTACTTAGCTGGCCTGTGATGAATTAAGTTTAGAAATCAGTTCTCCTGCTAGTCTTGGTTCGAGTCTTGCAGCAAGGAAATCTGCTATTTTTTCCATATAAATATTGTATTGTTTTCCAGTTACATTTAGAGATAATTTTCAACATTTGTTTTTATAAGATTTCTAGTTTCAAATTTTTCTCCATCTCTCCCCCCTCCCCTCCCCAAGACAGCAGGTAATCTGATATAGATTATATATGTACAATCACATTAACATTTCTGCATTAGTCATGATGTGAAAGAACAATCAGAGCAAAAAGGAAAAACTTCAAAAAAGAAAAACAACAACAAAAACAATAGAAATTGTATGGTTCGATCTGCATCCAGATTCAACAGTTCTTTTGTTTTCTGAATTTGGAGAGCATTTTCCATCATGAGTCCTTTGGAACTATATTGGACCATTGTATTGCTGAGAAGAATCGAGTCTGTCACAGTTGATGAACACACATCATGATACTGTGTACAATGTTCTCCTGGTTCTGCTCATCGTTTCTTACAGCACAATAGTATTCCATTACATTCATATACCACAACTTGTTCATCCATTCCCCAATTGATGGGCAACCCCTCAACTTCCAATTCCTTGCCACCACGTAAAGAGCAGCTATAAATATTTTTGTACATGTGGGTCCTTTTCCCTTTTCCATGATCTCTTTGGGAAAAAGACCCAAAAGTGGTATTGCTGGGTCAAAGGGTAGGTATGCACAGCTTTATAGCCCTTTGGGCATAATTCCAAATTGCTCTCCAGAATGGTTGGATCAGTTCACAGCTCCACCAACAATGCATTAGTGTTCCAATTTTTCCACAGTTTCTCCAACATTTATTATTTTCCTTTTTTGTCATATTAGCCAATCTGATAGGTGTCAGGTGGTACCTCAGAGTTCTTTTAATTTGTATCTCTCTAATCAATAGTGATTTAGAGCATTTTTTCATATGGCAATAAATAGCTTTGATTTCTTCATCAAAAAACTGCCTGTTCATATCCTTTGACCACTTTTCAATTGGGGAATGACTTGGATTCTTATAAATTTGATTTAGTTCTCAATATATTTTAGAGATGAGACTTTTATCAGAAGTACTGGCTATAAAAATTGTTTTCCAGTTTTCTGTCTCCCTTCTAATTTTGGATGCATTGCTTCTGTTTGTACAAAACCTTTTTAATTTAATGTAATCAAAATCATCCATTTTGCATTTCATAATGTTCTCTATCTCTTGTTTGGTCATAAACTATTCTCCTTTCCAAAGAGCTGAGAGGTAAACTATTCCTTCTTCTCCTAATTTACCCATGGTATCACCTCTTATGTCTAAATCATGTACCCATTTTGACCTTATTTTGGTATAAGGTGTAAGACGTTGGTCTGTGCCTAGTTTCTGACATACTCTCTGCCAGTTTTCCCAGCAGTTTTTGTCAAATACTGAATCCCTATCCCAGAAGCCGGAGTCTTTGGGTTTATCAAACAGTACATTACTAAAGTCATTTACAACTATGTCTCTGAAATCTACCATTCTTGAGGGATGCAGATGGACACCAGGGACTCTGATCTAGTATCTTCCCATCACCAGGAATGGCGATTATGCCTGGTTTGCTCTCCACAGAAGTCTGGTCCACTGTCTCTAACCTGACAGGTGGACTCAAACAATGAACATTTCTTAGCCACATGAGGGAAGGAGGGGGTTGTTGCTAACCCTCATTCCTCAATTTCCAATCAGTCATATTATTCCCCCACGCCTCAGCTTTAAAACTCATTTTATCAATTTCACCGTTCATGATGAGCTCTTTTAACCAATTAGAATGTGTTCTCTGCCTACAGAGCCCTGTTCTTTGTTCTCTACTCCCTAAAACTGTAAAAGAGAGTATGCTTGTTCACTGGGGTGGGGGGAAGCATCTTAGCTTTGCTGAGGAAGCTGAGATCCTGTTTATTGGTAAATTCACATTCTGCCTTCATTTTAACTGTTATAGAATGGCAAACAGTAAGAGATTGGGAGGGGAAAGCTGGGCCCCAAAGTAATCTCTTGGCGGGGGTGGGGTGAGCCCCTGTCCTCCCGGTTTGCTCAGGTGACATTTTCACCAGCAGAATTGCCCTGAAGAAGATCACACCTGAGACCTGAAACCACCCCCACTCCCCATCCCACCCCACCCCACTCCACTCCCAGTTTCATCCTTTCCAAGCCAGGTAGGTCCTCATGTATTGGGGAAGCTGCAGCTGCGTTTGTCTTCCTGTCTGTGTTTAAGTGTGACTGTGGCCATAAGTGGAAATAGTAAATCTGGAAATCAGAATTAGAGGTTAAGACCCTTGGGGACTAGCTGTGTGACCCTGGGCAAGTCACTTAACCCCAATTGCCTCACTTAAAAAAAAAAAGACCCTTGGGGAAATTGTTTTCTTCTTAAAGGGCTCCTGGTTCCCTTCCAGAAGAGGCGCACATTATTTCCGGCAATGTCCCTTCAGGGAAGTGCTGTAACATCGGGACACCCCCTTAGGGAGCTGCCAGCTTCCATTGCTGGAGGTAAAGGGGTGATAGAGAAACAGGCCATTTCTTTTTTGATGAAGGCAGGCGGGAAACACACGTCACAAGCGACCATGATTGGTGGGTGACATGGCTGGCAGTCACGAATAACCATAGTTGGTGACTTACTGACAGCCCGGTAGAGGAATCTTCCCAATCAGAAAAGGAAAAGGGAAACCACCATGATTAGTTTAAAGGAGGGCGCCTGGAGGGAGTCATGAAGGAAGATGAGGACTATGAGACACGAGAGGGAGGGAGGGGGTTGTTGTCCTTCCAGGCAGGAGATGAGGTGGAAACTCTGAAGAAGCATGACTCCACAAGGGAGGCAGGAGCCAGACGGTAGAGGCGCTTACATCCCCCAGGAGCTTGGGTCTTGTGCTAGAGGCCATAGGGGATTGAAGCTTTGGAGCCAAACACAGGGTAGACACTGAGGATCCAAAGACAAAAGCTGAAACGTAACTAGACCCTGCCCTCAGGGAGCTTACAGTGTAGCCTGCGGAGACAACACATCCAAGTATCGGTATGTCGGGGGGGGGGGGGGGGGGGGGGGGGGGAGAGGTCGGGAACCTCCTCACATGGAAGGTGGTTCTCAAGGGATTCCCAGAAGTGAAGTGGAGGAGGGAGTGTGTTCTAGGCGTGGTGGCAGCTGGTTCAAGAATGTCTGAGATCGGAGTCAAAGGAACAGAAAGATCATTTTGACTGAGCCTCTGTGTGTTGACGGGAGTGATGAGGATTACTGGAAAGGTAGGTTTGGGGCAGGTTGGGAAGGCCTTGGGGGTATGTGTGAAGAATGAATTGGAGAGAATAAAGACTTGAGGCAGGGAGCCCAAGTGAGAGGCTATTGCAGTAATCCAGGCAAGAGGTAATGAGGGCCTGATTATGGATAGCAACTGTATGAGTGAAAACAAGGGAGGAATTAGAAGAATATTGGAGAGGTCCAAACAAAATTTGGTAGCTTGATGGTGTTGAATATTAAAATATAGCTTTTGTATCTGCCTGTCTCTACAAACAAATCAGAGAAATAATCTTTAATCTCTCCTACAAAATTAATAAACAGATCAGAGAACAGACAGGAAAAACATAATATCAATTTAATATTTTGTCCCAGGAGGGAAGATATAACACATGATGATATGGAGACTTCCCTCCTAAGAGAGAAACTCAAAGCTCCTCTTCTTTGTAAGGGTTTTTAAGGTTTCTTGGCTCACTGGTTACAGAATAACTTCATTGGCTTGATACGGATCAACCCATTACAAATGTAAATCAGTTAAAACAATAGAAATCAGTTTAACCGCTCAATTTAAAGCCCACGCTATGGTTAGATAGGTAGAAACAGTAGCTGTATTATCAGAGACAAGGAGGTCTCTACTTCCGGGGGAAAGAAGATAGTGAATGGGAATTTCCAAGGGGCATTTGAGTTTGTTTATTCTGTTGGGGAAAGTAAATAGGGACTGTCTGGTTCACTTTGAAGTCTTTGAGCAAAGGACATTTTTCTCCTATTAATCCAGGATCTCATAAAATCCATTTGGATAGTAAGGTACCTCCATCAAATCCAGGTGATCCATATATTCATATTAACATTGGATGCAAGGGTTAGTGTGGCTTCATCAGTAATACCAAGGTCGTGGGGTTTTTTTTTACCTGAAAAATTGATAGGATGGTGATCCCTTCAACATAAATAGGGAATTTCATAAGAGTGGGTAGGAGGAAAAAAAAAAACCAAACACAGGCGTGCGTAGGAGGAAGAACAAATAAGTGAGCTTCTTGTGGACACCGGATTTGGGGGAAAAGACATTGCTTTCAGCTGGAGATGTGTTCCATATGAGATGTGTATAGATCATCCAGTGGAAAATGTCCTCGTGGCTGTCTCTGATGTGGGCCTGGAGTGCAGGAGAGAGATACAGACCAGAAGAAAGAATACCAGGAAAATGCAGAAAGGAAAGAATGGGGGGGGGGGGGAACGAATCGATCAATAGTGTCACATGCTTCAGAGAGGTCAAGAATGATGAGGCCATCAGCCCTGCTGAGTAGTAGATCACTTATCACTTTATTTGTTTGATTTTTTTCGGGGCAGTGAGGGTTAAGTGACTTACCCAAGGTCACACAGCTAGTGTCAAGTATCTTGAGGCAAAATTTGAACTCGGGTCCTCTTGAATCCAGGGCCAGTGCTTTATCCACTGTGCCACCTAACTGCCTCAAAAGCAGCTTTATTTGAATGATGAGGTTGGAAGCCAGATTATGTAGTGAACATAAATGTAAGAGTGAGAAAAGAGGAGAAATCAGCTGCATGTATACAGTTTGCTTTGGGGTTTTTTCTAGAAGTTTAGCTTTGAAAAGGGAGGATAGATCATGTATGGCAGGACCTAGTGAAGGTTGGTTTTTTTTGTTTTGGTTTGGTTTTTTGGTGAGGCAATTGGGGTTAAGTGACTTGTCCAGGGTCACACAGCCAGTAAATGTCAAAGTGTCTGAGGTCACATTTGAATTCCGGTCCTCCACTGCACCCCCTAGCTGCCCCCTAGTGAAGGTTTTTGTTGTTATTTTTAGAGATGAAGGAGACTTGAACATGCATGTAAAGCAGCAGTTAAGGAGTGATTGAAGATTGGTTGGGGGAGGATAGTGAAGGCAGTCTGCTGGAGAAGATGAGCGTTGCTTAGACAGGGTCTCGGGGACATGTAAAGAAGTTGGCTTTGGCCAGGTAGCCCTTGGGGTGGGCCCCCTTCATCAGAGCTTAAAGTAAAGAAAGGGGGGCAGCTAGGTGACGTAGTGGATAAAGCACTAACCCTGGATTCAGGAGGACCTGAGTTCAAATCCAACCTCAGACACTTGACACTTACTAGCTTTGTGACCTGTTAAAACTAAAATTCTAGCTATTCTGTCTAAAATATCTAATGAGTGGTTGCCAATAAATTATAAGCTTTAGCAAGAGTTAGACTTTTAAGCATTTATTAAGGAGAATAAGAATTTGGTAAAGAGAGAAGAAAAGGCCTTAGATTCCTATCTATTTCTAGCTCCGCTCTCCACCAGAGTCCAAAGGAAAAGAGACCCAGTCAGAGCGCCAGGTTCCTCCCTTCTTCCTCCCAAAAGCAGACATCACTTCCTGACGCCAAAGAAAAGACTCCTGGTCTTGCCCTCAAAGACCTTCACTTCATGGGCGGTACTCTTCTACAGTAAGTCTCCAGCAGGTGGCGTCATTCCAATCGTTACAGACCCTGGGCAAGTCACTTAACCCTCATTGCCCCACCCCACCCCCCAAAAAAACAACGAAAATGAAGTAAAAGAAGGGAGAATTGGGAATAACGTTGAGAGGCTTTGTGATGGAAAAAAGAAAGACTTATTTTAGCAGCTGTGTGGAGGATAGATTGAAAAGGAAGAGAAGCTGGAAGCAGAGACCAGGTGATAGAAAGCCAGTGTTTCATGAGCACAGAAGGGATGACTTGGAGTCTGGGTTCTTAACCTGAGGTTCCATAAACTAATTATTTTAACATGTTCTGATAACTATTTCAATAGAATTTATTTTCTTTTTAATCTTATGTATTTTTAAAAAATTATTCAGAAGAAGGATCAGGGCTTCCCAGGACTGCTAAAAGCAGCTGTGACACAAGATTAAAACCCCATGTCTTAGAGCAAAGATCTGCAAACTAAGCCTCCTTTGGTCACCTGCTTATTATTGTATGGCCTATGAACTCAGAATGGTTTTTACATTTTAAATTCAATAAAACTTGAGTTACAAATGTAAATAATGTTTTTGATGTTTCCTGTCGCCTTAATTAAGACATGTGAGTGAACAACCCCTGTGGGCCACATTCTCCTCACCCTGAGTCCCTCCAGCACTGGGGCAGATGTGGGGTGAGAACAGGATTATTGCAAAGCCAAAAGGCCATGGGCCTGTGGTTGGGCCAGCCCCGAGTGTCCCTTTTCCCCAGACAGGCTGTCCTCGTGCGAGGGGTGGTGAGTGGAGGTCATCTCTAGCTCCAGCTGCTCCCCTCCATCCCCAAAGCTGTGCTGTGGAAGAGGGCAAGGGAGCCCCTGTGGTTAGGAGTAAGGTACAGGGAGGGGGCGTGGTTGTAGTCCCTGTGTGCTGGCTTGTAGAAAGAAAGGAGGAGAGAGTGGTCAGGGTCTGTCCCTCTGCTCTCGCCAAGTCCTGTGACCCACCAATAGAGACCAAGATGGGATCCACAGACCCCCTGCCCAAATGGTTTGGCTGCCCTTAGTTCATCCCTGAGGCACTTAGGTGGTGTGTGAAGACCAGGGCGAGGCCTTCCTAGCTCAGTTCCCCTTGACTTCGGACACCCTATTCTGCTGGGCAGCCAGCCTTTGGCCGCTGATTACCCTTCATGTAAGAGTGATACCAGAAGGGGGGCAGCTAGGTGGTGCAGTGGATAGAGCACCAGCCCTGGAGTCAGGAGTACCTGAGTTCAAATCCAGCCTCAGACACTTAACACTTACTAGCTGTGTGACCCTGGGCAAGTCACTTAACCCCAGTTGCTTCACTACAATTAAAAAAAAAAAGAGAGAGAGCGATACCAGAAGTGGAACAGAGCACAAAGAAGATGGTGCCATGCATCCAGATGAGGTGAAACATCACAGGGTATGGATAGTCACAACTGGGCGGGAAGGAGGCAGCACTAACTGGCTCAGCCGGAAGGCCTCCACCCTCTAGAGGTAGGGCTGGCCTGCTGGGCCTAAAGCCCAGTCCATGATAAAGGTACAAGACCACATAGAGAGAGGAATTCACTGTGGCATTCCTCCTGGGGACCACCTTAATGCCCCATCACCAGCTCCAGGGCAGCACAGAGTGATGGAAGACATGCAAGAAAGTCAGCTGCTGGGGCTTGGGGACCCCTGCCTGTGTCAGAGATACTCGGTACAAGGAGAACGGGCTTTACTTGACAACTGGTGGAATGTCAGGGGTAAGTAAGAAGGGATGACCTCAGGGGTAAAGAACTTGGATGACTCTTGGGATTGTGATCCCTCCCACAGAAATAGGAAGAGCCACTTTGGGAGAACGTGGGGAGGGCCAGATTTGAAATGTCCATGGAAGATTCAGGCAGTGTCCGGCAGGCAGTTATAGATTTGGGGCTGGAGATCAGGAGAGGGCTGATAGAGACTTGGGAGTGATCGAGATGTTATCTTTTCTATATAAAATCATCCACAAAAGTCTACTTTTCCCTTTTGTTTGTTTTTATCAAAAGTGCATTAAAATGCATTCTGTCCAGTCTGTAGTCTGATGATATGTAGAGACCTGGTACTGTTATGGCCAGTAAAAGAAAAATGACATTTAATACATTAACTACCCAAAAGTGGTTTTAATATAGAAAATAAGAATTTTCAGCTAAGAATAAAAATCATGCCTTACATTTAAAAATTAATGGTATAGAATCTCATTTGATTTTCACATTACCTCTTTGAGCTTGACAGGACAAATATTAATACCTATTTGATAAGTTAGCTGAGATACAAAGGATCGTTGCCTGTCTAAAATCCACTCAGCAAATTAGTAGCAGTCGAGAGTAATAATAATGCTTCACATTTATATACTTTTAAGCTTACAGATTGTGTTCTTTGTAACAACGTCGTGTGGTATGTAATGAAGTACTACTAAAATCATCATTTCAGATGAGGAAACAGATTCAGAGAAGTGAAAGTACTTATAAAACATTGAAGCTGGCGATGTTTTTGTAACTGTTCTTGCTATACCTTCTTAGTAAGCCGCTATTCTAAAAGCTAGTAAGAGTTCAACTGATACTGATTGGGGGCGGAGGGGGGAAGAACACCGGAGTGGAGGCTCAGGAGCTGCTGTGTTAGAAGCCACAACTTCTCAGGGTAAACCAGCCAGCCTCTGGGCCCATCAAGGAAAATGCAGGTTGAAGGGAAGATGGCAGCACAAGGACATGAGCTCATTTCAAATCCAGTGCCTTTTCCACTAATTTATGTTGCTGTGCCTGTGTCTCTCAGCTTCAGCTTCGGGGCCCTTCTCTCCTGTGCTACCATTCTAAGTACTTAAACCCAGTGCCTTTTTTATCTGTCCTCTTAAAAACTAAAGAATGAGATCATGATTAGTCATGCATATTGAAAGTCATGACTAACATTGTGACTACCAATCCTGTCATTCCTCACAAAACCCCATGAGGTGGGTGGTACAAATGGTATTCCCTTACGAGACTTGCCCACGGCAGTGTTAAGTGCCAGAAATAGGACCTGATCTTCCATCTTGCTAACTCCAAGTCTCTCTACTGGGGTATGCTATATGTATAATATGTCTCCACACTTGACAGTCAGTAAATAACAAAAAGTACCTACTATGTGTCAGGCACTGTGCTAAGCACTGGGGATACAAAAAGTAGCAAAAGATAGCCCCTACCTTCAAGGAGATTACAATGTAATAGAGAAGACAAGCACACAAAAGTATACGAATGGGCTATAGAGCAATAGGCAATAATGAGGAGAGGGAAAGCACTAGAATTAATTCAGTTCAGTAAATATTTATTAACCATCTACAGGCACTGTGCTAAGCACTGGGGATAGCAATAAGAAGAAGTGAGTGTGTGCCCTCAAGTGAAGGAAGATAACACACAAGGAAGCTGAGAGCGATGATCCTGAGGTACGATGAAGAACTGCAGAGGCAGAGTAGAGCAGGAGCTGGAAAGCCCAGCAGATCCTGACCTCTGTGCAGGAAATCTTTGGGAGGAGTTGAGTACTTAAACCTCCAGCCCTCCAAAATGGGAGAGGAGGCTGAGGGAGTTGGGAACGCGTATCCAAAGCTTGATGATGAGATTTCAGCTGACCTTCTTAGCTTGGGAATTCTAGCCAAGCAAGCCACTGATGAGAAGTAGAGAGAATTAGGAGAAATTTAGAAAGGCTTTCTATAGAAGGTGGGATTGTATTGGGACTTAAAGGAAGCCAGGGAAGGTGGTAGATGGAGATGAGGAGGGAGAATGTTCCAGGTATGGTGGGAGACAGCTAGAAAGAATGCCCAGAGCTGAGGAGTAGAACAGCCCGGAGGCCAGTGTCCCTGGATCAAAGAGGACTTGTTGAAGAGTAAGGTGTAAGACTGGAGAGGCAGGTAATGGAGTTCAAAATATACCTAGTCTTGGGACAGCTAGGTGACACAGTGGATAAAGCACCGGCCCTGGATTCAGGAGTTTCTGAGTTCAAATCCAGCCTCAGACACTTGACACTTACTAGCTGTGTGACCCTGGGCAACTCACTTAACCCCATTGCCCCATAAACAAAAAACAAAAAACAAAATAAATAAAAGATATACCCAGTCTTTACTCCTGATATCTTAAGTCATCAGACTACATAGGACTTATGTGTATCACATTGGATTAGATTCTACTGATGACAGTCTTCTGTAAACTGTTCCTCACTCAAGAGAGAGTACAGACAGACAACTCTAGACGACATAGCCCCAGAACTAGTTGACCTATCAAAGAACATTCTTGAACTTTGGCAATACGCTTAACCATGCCAAGTATGATAATTGTCTAAAGCAGCAGTCTCGATGTCTTTGTGATGTTGTATATATTCCTAGTTAAGCATGCTATCCTAAGAGAGACAGTCCAGGGATATGCCTTGGAGTGCCTACTAGTTGCTGGGTACATACCATGCCCACAGTATTGCTAGGTCCACTGAGAGGTACCATGTAGTATAAGAAATAATTCTTTCTCTTCTGGGAGTTTCCGTATTATTTGGGGGGAAGATATAAACCATGGGGTGAAGGCCTTGTCTTACTTTTTGCATCACTAGTATCAGTTACAGGAGCTTTTAAATCAGTGCTATCGATGATTATCACAATGATGAGGTCATATTTGATCAATGAGAGCCGTATGGACAGTAAGTGCCACCTTTATTTCTAGCTGGTGTCAATGGTGAAGGGTCACGGGAGGACACACGGTTTGAGCTGCGCTTTGACGAATGAGCAGGACTTAGATTTTGACGAGAGTGTTCCAGACAGGGACATGGCAATAGCAAAGATAACACAAGGGATGTTCCGGCAACAGACAAATAAACCAGTGTGGCTGGACTGGAGCCTTGGCAGAACTTGGTGTTTGGGCACGTGAATCAAGGGGGAGAGGAAGGAGTTTAAAAGACAAAATTCGCCAAGGTTTCAAGCCAGTGGAACTTGGAAGATAAGAATATTCATAACAGGTGATGATCGTGGCGGGATCCCGTGCTCTGTTTGTACAGGGCTGTGTCGTCTGTGAAGTATTTTCACGTTACTTATCTCATGAGAAAAGTAACGATAAAAAATGAAAGCCAGTGTTAGGCATGTTTTCCATAGAATCAAACTAAAGGTCAGCAGGATTGGGGGATCATCGATTTAGAACATTAAGGAAGCTTCCAGGACCTGTATTTTGTATAAAGGAAACGGTGGCCATGGAGTGGAGGTTCCCTTCCCAAAGTCACATAGCAAGTGAAAATATGGCCAAGCCAGAGCGTCCACTGGCTCTTCTGGCACAACCGGCCTCCTAGAGAAGTACCTTCACAGAGTGGAGTGGCAGAAGGGACCTCCACCATTTCATCTATAACTTTTCACCAAATGCATTTCCCTGTGATAAGGATCCTTAACTTTTTTGGTATCAAGAACATTTTAGGCAATCTGATGAACCCTATGGTCTCCTCAGAATATTGTGTTTAATGCATAAAATTCGTAAGATTTGTCATTGAAATATGGTTATACAGGGGCAGCTAGGTGGCACTTTGAATAAAGCACTGGCCTTGGATTCAGGAGGACCTGAGTTCAAATCCAGCCTCAGACACTTGACACGTACCAGCTGTGTGACCTTGGGCAAGTCACTTAACCCTCATTGCCCCACAAAAATTTTTTTTAAAAATTCAAGAAATATGGTTATAACAGTATTCTTAAATATGTTCCCAGGGGCAGTTAGGTGGCACAGTGGATAGCGCACCAGTCCTGGATTCAGGAGGACCTGAGATCAAATCTGGCCTCAGACACTTGACACTTACTAGCTGTGTGACCCTGGGCAAGTCACTTAACCCTCATTGCCCTGCAAAAAAAAAAAAAAAAAAAAAGTGGGAGGAGATGTGAGTGTCCTGAATATTTTTAGACCAAAAAAGTGTTCAGACCAGAAAGACACGCCTTCCTCAGCTGATTCCCTAGACCTGACTTATTGTGGGTTGGATTCCCTTGACTCCCAATGGTGTCAATTTAGTGATTTGTATCACAGATTTTTTTGTTTAGTATCACTGAATTATCAGATTAAAAACACAGATAAAACCTTTTTAAACCCAGTTAGTAAGCAGATTCATTTGGCTAATGGTAATGTTAGAGCTTTGGGGTTTAGACATTAAATGTAATGTAGTGTCGAAAATTAAATGTAGTTTTTATTTGCCTGTCTCCTACCAAAAAAATAATAAACAGATCAGAGAAATTAAATTTTTTTTTGTAAAGCAATTGGGGTTAAGTGACTTGTCCAGGGTCACACAGCTAGTAAGTGTCAAGTGTCTGAGGCTGGATTTTGAACTCAGGTCCTCCTGAATCCAGGGCCGGCACTCTATCCACTGCTCCAACTGGCTGCCCCAAGAAATTAATTTTTAATGTCTCCTCCAGTTTGTTTCCATACCTGTCCTCCTGCCAAAAAAAAAAAAAAATCAGAGAATATAATGTCCTACAAGAAAACCCAGATCAGAGACAAACAGGAAAAACATAGTACCAGTTTATTTGTCCCAAGAAGAAATAGTATGAATCATGTGGACACCCCTTCCTAAGAAGGGAGCTCAAAGACACCCTCTTTCGGAGGGTATATAAGGGGTTTTTTTGTTGTTGTTCACTGGTTACAGGGTGTTAGCAGTTTCATTAGCATGATACAAATCAGCCCAAAAGCAAATGTAAATTAATTAAATAATCCAAATCAGTTTAACAAGCTTAAATCTATTGATATTTCCACATAATCTATGTGGAAAAAGCTATGATGCTATTGACTAGATTATGTGGAGACTGGAAGAGTTTACTGAGGATGCCTAAGTATTTGCTAAGGAGACCGATTAAATCTATTTACTCTCTTGGGGAAAGAAGATGGTGAATGGGGACTTATCAGTTGAAGTTTGGTCTAAAGGGGCATTTTGATTTGTTTATTATCTTGGGGAAAGAAGTTAGTAAATAGGGACTTATCTGCTAGCTATCTGGGTTCATCTTGGAGCTTTAGTCAAAGGGCATTTTTCACCTATTAATCCAGGGTCTCATAAAATCCATTTGGATAATAAGGCAGCTCCATCAAATCCAGTGATCCATACATTCACATTAAGAACAGTACATGGTATATTAGGCATAACACAGTGTTGGTCAAAATATGCCAGTCACAGTGCCATATACTTTGTAGCAATGTGTAGCATGCTGAGCTTAGTTAGGAGATTAGGGTTCAAATCATGCCTTCCAAAGTTACTAGCGATGTGATCGGTGTTAACCTCCCAAGTCGTTGTTGTCCCTCTCTGAAATGATAGTATTTGCACTGCTTACATGGTTGTTACATCACAGTTACTTGACACTTTTCAAACCTCCAAGCAGTGTATATATGTGAGGTACAATTTTTTTTTTAGAATGAAGACAGTGTACTTTTTATTTCCCAACAATCTTTTAAATTCATGGTCTCAACTATCCCTCACAACACCTGAATGAGTTCATAGTCTCATTATTATTGAATTAATGAATGATTACCTTGCTTACTTAGATACTTAGAGTGCAAAAATGCTAGTTTACAGAAATGTTCTGAAAACTTCAAGAGACCCTAATTTGCTCCCATACAAATAAACGTTTAATATTGGGGTGAAGCCAAGGGATGTGCCAGTAGTGAGAGCCACTGACTGTGAAGTTCTTCAAAGAGAATACATTAAAGGAGCCCTCTGTCTCTGTTTTTCTGATTTTCCACTTGTTCTGATTTCTTTCAAATAGTTAAAACATGACATCACCGAGTATAGGAACAAGACCCATTTATTCTATTAAAATAGCAATCTGCCTATTATAAACACAATTATGCCAAAAATGGGGTTGGGGAGGGGGGCACTGTTGGTGACTTTTGCTTAAAGGGGTTTTAAATTGTAAATCAAGTTGTCTCTCAGTTTTCCTTGCTGAAAAGTTGGAGATCTGAAATAGAATGCATGGCACCCTCATGATTTTCATGCTGAACAGATCTTGTCTGAGATCTAATTAGAACAGTGTGAAGAAAATGTTCATAAGAATTATGATCTTTCGTTATAAATTATTTTTGTCCTTATTTTAAAGCATTTCTTACATTTAGACATTATTTTGAAGGGAGACGTGCTTAAAAGTAAAAGGTTATTCTTGTACTCATAACTTTAAAATAGCACATTTAATACGAATTTGGTCAGTTGTTACTTTTACTGACACATTACTGGCACTTCGGTTTCTAAAACGACAATGAGCTGTCTAGATTACTTAAAAATAAGTTTCCTTTTCCAGTTTCTAATATAACTATACAAATAAATATTAAATGCTTCTTATGGGCAAATCACTGGCTAATAAAGAAATCAAAGTGTAATAACCCCCACCACCACCTTTAAAACTCTTTTCAAACCTTAAAGCTCTATATAAATGCTAGTTATTGGTGTTGTTGTTATTATTGTTATAGGTGAAACAACATGTCCACTAATAAGTATATTACAAGATAAATTTAGGATGGAGAAAGTTCCAGTGTGTGGAGAGGCCTTGGGAAGGCTTCACAGAGAAGCTGTCACCTGGACTGATTGGCCCCTGAAAGAAGATGAGAAGGATACTGATAGAGAGGGCATTTCTGTCAAGAGTTTAGACCATGGAAATGTAGTCTAATCCCGATCCTTATTCCTATTCATCCTAGAATTCAGTGTTGCAGATAAACTAATTTTCCACACTACTGAACCATTTAATTTTAATCCTAAAATGTATTAATACTTCATTCTTTTCTTATAGAGCTCACGATTTGATCTTTTTTATGACCTTTGGTCAGTATAAATGAGACTTCTCTTACTGTCTTGAGCTATTTAGGTGTATAAGGTTGTTTCGCTCTAGACTGCTATTTTTATCATTTTTCTCACTCTTCATTCATTTCTCACTTTGAGACAGGACCCCTCCGTGTCCTTCTTCTACACCTTCCTCTTTTAATCTGCCATATCTATTTTAGTTTGGAGATCTGCTCACCAAAATTGTTACCACTGTGTGGGAAATTACATTTCTGATTGGAGAATGAGTAAGGACTTCTAAAGAGTTCCACAGTCCATGGACTGTGGCTGCTCAGGCTTTGAGGTTTATTTCTGGAATTAGAACTAAATTCTCAAGCAGTTGTCTCTAGACATTTTTGAGAAGTCACTCCTATCAGTAAAAAAAACTGTTAGCACTCACCCCCACTATGTGTCTACCTATTTATAAATTCTATACCGATAGTAATAGTATTCTGATAATTATGAATATTGTAAAACTTTTTAAAAGTAGAAATTTTAAAAGAATAAGATAAAAATGTGTGATCTTTGCATTAGTAGTGAATCACTAGGATTTGAGTAGGGGCACAGCATGGTCAGACTTGTACTCTATACAAATCATTCTGACAGCTGTGTGGAGGATGGATTAGAGAGAGGGAGAAATTTGGGACAGGGAAACTAATTAGGAAATGCCTTGGATCTAGGTGATGGTGCAGGAGCAAAAAGAAGAGGACAGATGGAAAGACCTTGTAGAGGTAGGAGTTAGCTTTATTGAATGTGTAGGGTGAAGAAGGAGGAAGAAACAAAGATGAGAGGGGCAGCTAGGTGGCTACCTGGATTCAGGAGGACCTGAGTTCAAATTCGGCCTCAGACACTTGACACCTATTAGCTGTGTGACCTTGGGCAAGTCACTTAACCCTCATTGCCCTGCAAAAAACAAAACAAAATAAAAAACAAAGATGAGACCTGTGCTGGGTCCTAGAATGATGATGGCCTTAGACCTGTAGGGTCAAACCCTATTACAAAAGGGACCACTGAACTCTACATAAGGATCCCTGTCAGCCACGCATCGACTGAGAAAACATATGAGCATTACCTCTGTTGCATGATATTTGTATTTATTTTGTTAAATATTTCCCAGTCACATTTTCCTACTGCCTCAGGCCGCTTCCTCCTTCAGGCCTCCCCTCCTACACACACACACACACACACACACTTTCTCTCTCTCTCTCTCTGCTTTAGAAAAATTTGGCATAGGAGTGAGTTTGGTGGAAGGGCATAGATACTGTAATAAGATCAGCAGCAAATCTCTACCCGTCCATATGTGCTACTCACTCTGCCCCATCAGTGAAGGCCCTCCCCTCCTAAGGGGGGGTCTGCTGAGCTATGGGGTGATTTGGTTTAGGGGGTGGGGGGCACAGATATAATTGGCATGCTAAGATGGGGAGATTTTTTTTCCCAGTAGTAGTGCAGCTCTTTCTATGGGTTCCTAGGTTATAATGGCTCGGAAGGGCCAGTGCTGAACTGGAGGATGAGGGTAGGTGTGGTTGTTTTGGAAACAAGCCTTACCATTGGCTGTTTTGGGGAAGGTGGGATACAGACTAGCTTTGCACCCCCTACTCCTTGATTGTCCACCCTTTGAGGCTACCACTCTGGGGACTATTGATCTTGATGACTGAGGCTTTCTGCCACACAGGATGTCCCACAGAATCACATTTCATCATTGGAAGAGACCTAAGAAACCACCTAGCGCAGGTATACTTCGTGTGTTTTGTGCCATGGATCCCTCTGTCTTTCTACTTAGGCCTCCGGACCCCTTTTTCAAAAGAATGTTTTTAAATGCATAATAAAATACATAAGATTACAAAGGAAATGGATACCAGGCTAAGAAGCCGCAATCTGGCTCTACCCCTTTCTGAACAAAACTTGTCTCTGCAGCATGTGTGTAACAACAGTCTCTTCTAGCCTGTACTTGCAGCCCTCCAGTAAGGGGGTGAAAGAGGAAAAAGCCTAACGGGTGGAGACCTGCAAGCGTGCTGCAGAGAAAGAGGGCTTTCCCATCCATTGGGGAATGGCTGAAAAATTGTGGGATGAGATTATGATGGAACACTCGTGCTATAAGAAATGATGATCAGGATGCTATCAGAAAAACCTAGAAAGGCTGACATGAGCTGATGCAAAGTGAAATGTACTGTGTACAAAGTAAAGCAATATTGTAAGATGATCAGCTGTGCATGACTTAGCTATTTTCAGCAATATAAGGATCCAAAACACCTCTGAAGGACTTATGATGAAAAATGCTATCCATCTCCAGAGAAAGAATTGATGGTGTCTGAATACAAATTGAAGCATAATTTCTTTTAGTTCCTTTTCCCTAAGTTTTGGGTTTTGGGGTTTTTTTGGTCATTTTTCTTTCGCAACCTGGCTAATGTGGAAATGTTTTGCATGACTACACATGTATAAGTTATATTGAATTGCTTAAGTTCTTAAGGGGGGGTGGGGAGGGAGGGAGGAAGAGAATTTGGAACACAAAGTTTTAAAAATCGATGTTAAATATTGTTCTTACATGTAGTTTGAGGGAAAAATAAAATTCTAAATTCTTTAAAAAAAAAAAAAAAGAGGGCTTTCAAGGAAAGGCCAAAGAGGGTGATCATTCACTATCTAAAATTGAAGATTACTTTCATTAATATGTAGGCTCCTGTCTTTTATAAAGCCATAAATCCATTTTTGTATGTACTGATAGGAAGTAGATTCTTGCAGAATATTTTAGAAAAGATAAAATGCATCAGTAAGAGTCAATAAGGGAACTGTAAAAGATTCTACTATTTTCTAGATAACAGAACATGATGGAATGATGATGAAAATAATTTCCACCTCTCCCTTCTTCCTTTAAGGACAAGGAACATCCAAGAAATCTGATTCCTGAGCTCTGCAAACAGTTTTACCATTTGGGCTGGGTCACTGGCACTGGAGGAGGGATTAGCTTGAAGCATGGGTAAGTTATTGACCAGCTTCATTTTTGAGATCCAGCCATGTGCATGTTCCACAAGGCACGCACCTCGTCCCCACACCCGGCTGAATCCATGTTATTTGTATGTTAATGTACCTGTGACTCCACAAAAGAAAGGAAGAATGCTCTGTAGAAAAGATGCTCTTTGTCCTCTAGTTTCACACTGAGAAGAACACCTCAATCTTTAATCCTTGGAGAACCAGAGCTGAAGCGGTTAATGTATCCTACAGATATTCACAGAACGCCTCTTGTAGTCCAGTCACTGCTAAGTGCCGTAGGGAATACAAAATGAAGAGAGATTTCCATCCAGTATAAAAGAAACATTGGTTAAAATTTGAGGTTCTTACATTTTAAGAGTTGTTTGGGTGGCCATTTAAGGGAGTGAGTTTCCCATGTTAGGGAGACCAACACAGGCTGGAGACGGTTGTAGAAGGGTTTTATATGTCAGGTTTACGACTTGGACTAGGCCTCACCTCAAGTTCTCTTGGCCTTGTTTTTCCCTCAAGGTGCCACGCTCTGTCTACTCTGCCCTTGCCTCCACACCCTTACTTCCTGTTCCCTCACAAGGGCCTACTAAATGCTCAATGACTGATTAATTAAGCCTGTTGTTTTACCATGAATCTGACGCACCCCCGTGACTCGACTCAGGCGACATCCTGTGGTCCACATAGTGCCACTTGTGACAATGTCGCAGTAACGAAGGTGCCGAGTCTCCAATACTGTCATATTATTAAGCAACAGCCTTCATAGAATTCTAGAAAGCTGCTGTGTGTGTGGTCGGCTTTGCATTGGCCTTCATTGAAACCTGTCTCTTCAAACTGCCTTTGGAAGAACCACCCAGGGACACCCGGGGCACAGGTGAAATTCTTAGGAGGAAAGGGTTTTTGGTCTGTCCTAAAGGAATTTGCATTCTGTTAACAGAAGCCTCACTTTCGCTTAGTTTTCCAGGTCGCTGGCCCTCTGCTGAGCTCTCACAAACTTCTGCTACCGGACGTTCTGAAATCTGAGCCCCTTTTTATCACTGGTCAACCCAAGTGCTTGAGACCGGGCCTTTTCCTTAATCCACTGGTTAATGGTTGTACCGCTCCCCCTAGAGGTCACTGTAGGAAACGAATCTCTAATTTTGCCACCTCCCTACATGGTATCCCTGCTAGAAGAATGCAGGTTTGTGGGGCAGGCACAATGAAGACGTTTGCCAATGTTTCACATTAAACTTACCATGAACCTCACAGCTGCTGATACATTCATCAGTATTTCCAATCGGTATGATTTTCTTAGGCCAGTCTTCTAAAATTGTGTGTTTGAAATAAATTAAAACTAACCTAACAGCCCAGTAGCACCATGCTGACAGACTAAGCCAGCCTTTGAGCTTATGGTATTATTTATTGTTTTTTTTTTAAACATTGTATTTTTTTAAATGTTTTTTAAAAATACTTTTTCCAAGATACCTCCTTCCATACATGTCTTCTAAGAAAAAGCTCAAGCCCTTGCCTACCCTATGGTGAGCACAAGCAGTTCATAAACATCTCATAGCAAAAAGTCCCAAGAGCATGACCCCACGTGCTGTTTTTAGAAGCAGCAGAAAAGGTGCTGTTGAACATGAGGTTCCAGGAGAGAGATCACATAAAAGCCAGGCAGCCTGCCTCCTTTAGGCACATGGTTAACCATAGAATTTGAGAGGGGGAAGAGCCCTTACATTTTACTCCTCTTTACAAATAAGGAGCCAGGCCCAGGGGAGAAAAGTGGCTAAGGCGGCCTAGAAGTAGAGCCAGGATTCAGAACCAGGTCTTTTGTCTCCAAGTCTAATCATCTTTGTATTACAGCGCCTTACCTCATCAAGTAAATAGTGTTTTACATTTTCACTGTACCTTCTTGATATTCATGCAAAGCTGCCTGGAGATGCATTTATTGAAATTATTTTCTCAAGCCCCTATTCTAGCAGGCACTAAACCAGGGACTGAACTAATTTAGGAATAAAAGGGTTAAAAATGGCTATTGAATATTCAGAAAACACATGAAAAGAGAAGCTTCTGATTATAAACAGATTATGGCTTCAGACTTCTGTTACCCTGCTTGTTGTGTTACATATTGTGGAGTTAGCCCTAAAAGATAAACTAGAAAGTGAGAATTAAGAATTCAAAACCTTTTTTATTGTTATTGTTAGTATCTTATTACAGAAGGAAAACTACACTTCAGTTTTGGTGTTTACCCCAACACGTGGCCAGTGGTTCCTTCTAAAATTAAAGTTCTGTCTGTCATCTTTGTATTTTCACATGAAGTACTCTCAGTGTGAAATTAAGTTTTTCTAAAGCTATTTAGCTAATCTTTCAATATCATAAAGTCTATAAATATACAGACAGCTTTCCACATGAGAGAGAACAGTAGCAATGTGAGATTCCATCTACTGTATAACTTGAATAAACAGAATAACACTAAAGATTTTCATTACTTTATGAGTGATTTACTCACAAGCAGCTTCATTCTTTATTTGGGTCCATTCCCAGAACAGCATGTATCTCTCTTAGCACGAAAAGTTCTAGTGCATATTAGGTTATTGTCCTATAGACCAGGACCTCTTAAACTTTTTCCACTCGCGACTCCTTTTCACCCAAGAAATTTTTACGTGACCCTTGGTATATAAGTATATAAAATAGTCATATATAACCTTTCACTGTTGCCAAATTTTACATGACCCCCACATTTAGTTATGCAAGCCTAGATGGGGTTGAGATAAAGCTTTGCTATAGATATTATGTTAGAATTGCATACATGTCTCATAAGGCAAAATGAGGGGGAGAGAGGCAATAGTATAAATAAGTTACAAGAACAGCAAAGGAGTTAACTTTCACAGCTACAGATAGGGGAAGAGTTCTTGATCAAAGAAGGGATAGAAAGGGTCACAAGATATAAAATGGACACTTGATTACATAAAATTAAAAGGCTTCTGTACCAACAAAATTAATGCAGGTAAAATTAGAATGGAAATACTTTACTTGGAAAAAAGAATCTTTCCAGCAAATTTCTCAGAAAAACGTCAAATATCCAAGGTATAAGCTGAATTGATTTGAATTCTGTATGAACAATTCACTTTGAAAGGATGAAATCCAAACTCTCTGTAGCCATGTGGGAAAATGCTCCAAATTACTAATAACAATAGAAATAAAAAACACAACTCAGATTCACCTCACACAAGGGATATGCTGGTAAATGTAACAACTGACTATCCCAGAAAGAAGATGTACCCACAATACACATTTAAGTTTAATCTGCTTTATTAACTTTTTCTTCGTCACTTTCTTGAGAATAAACAACCTACAAAACAACAGATCAAACTCTGACTTGTGGCCTTTGATGATTTTCAAGGTGTAAACACTCAAACTGACCATTTAACAATCATCTCTCCTGAGCTGGTATGAGCCGGCTCCAGGACACTCATACCTCACCTCCATCAGATTGACAAAGATGACCAGGAAGGAAAATGACCTTCGTTAAAGAGTGTGTAGAAGGGCAGGTCTGCTAATGCACTCGTGGTGGAGCTGTGCATCATTCAAGCCTTTCTGATAGGCATTGACCTAGTATGAGAAACCACTCCTAGGCTTATACCCCAAAGAGACTGAAGGAAAAGGATCCACATGTACAAAAATACTTATAGACTAGGAAACTAAGGGGGTGCCCACTAATTATGGAATGGCTAAAGAAATTATGATGTGTAAATGAAATATTATTATGCCTTCAGAATTGGCCAAAAAAGACTTAGGCTGAAATATATTTAATGTGATTGTACATATATAACCTATATCAGATTGTTTTCTTTCTTGGGGAGGGAGGGGTGGAAGGGAGGGAGAAAAATTTGGAACTCAAAATCTTATAAAAATAAATGTTGAAAACTATCTTTACATGTAATTGGAAAAAATAGGATGCTATTAAGATTGAGGAATTGGCAAAAAAAGATGATGTTAGAGAATTCTGGGGAAGATTTGTATGAACCGATAAAGAATGAATAGGTCAGAACTCAGAGAACCCATTATGTAGAAACATCAATATTCCAACGAGAAAAAAAGCTAGAAAAACCTAAGACGTCTGATGAAAGCCATGGGCAGCCACACCTGTAGAGCCCTGGTGATTTCCTGGGCGGCCTGCTTCCTCACAGAGGCGATAGCCTCAAGGCAGAGAAAAAGATGGATTTTCAGCCAAGACCCCTATGTGGATTTACTTTGTTTGATTTTGCTTATTTTTTCTCTTCTTCTTTTTTAAATTGAGAGGCAGTATTTGGGTTGGGGGAGGATGAAGGGACTGGCAACAGTGATGACAAAAGAGAAAAGCATCACCCCTTTGCATTAGAGAGAGGACGCCGTATTGGTAGGAACCCTAGGTAGAGATCACTCTCCTCTTTTTATAGTTGAGAAAATGGAGGTTCAGAGAAGGGAAGTTCTTTGCCCAAAGTCAGACAGCTAAGTAGCAAAACCAAAATTCAAATGCAGGCCTTTCGATGCCAAATCGAGTGATCCTTCTGTTATGGCAGTGGTTCCAGATTGTGGGGATTTCTTAGCTTTAAAAAAAATAAAACACATACGCCCCCCAAAAAACCCAGTAGTTATATAGTATTAAATGTTTTAAACAAATTTATATTTTTATTACTTAACAGCACCTTCATTGAAAACCACATATTTGTGAAACTTTCTCTATAGCAAGTATGCTTGTTTGCTTATGGATTTGCATTTTTCTGGGGAAAAAACCTCCTTTGTTCCTTGTCCTACAGTCATCTGGTCAACAAGCATTTTTTAAGAATCTACTTTGTGGCCAGGACAGTGCTAAGTTCTGGAGATTCGCCAAAAAAAAAAAAAAAAAAAAAAAAAAAAAAAAGGAAAGATAGTCCCCATTCTCAAGGAGCTCCCTTTTTAATGAGTAGACAACAGGCAAACAACTGCATGTATATATAAGACAGCTACAGTGTCAGCTGGTGGTAATCTCAGAGGGAAGACACTAAACACGGGTGGCACCAGGAGAACCTCTGGGAGGAGGAATTTGAGGTGTCCTGAAAGAAGCCAGATGTTAGGAACGACTGTATTTCTACATAGGGACGTTTGGATGTAGCTTCCTTAATAATTGAGGTGGCTGGCACAGGCAGCCCTGATAACTTTTTCCAGGTATTCCTGACACAGAGAACAAGTGTTCTTCCATATTCAAAGCATTACCATGTTTTTCCTAGAAAATGTCCTGCCATCTGGAAGAAGCAGGAAGTAGCACTGTAGTTTGGCAAGCCATTCACTAGAGGTCTCTGTACTTCATGTTTTCACACGTAAGGCCTTCTCCCTCTGAAAATTAAAGGAAGCACAATAGATTTTGTGAAATCCATTCATTGCTTAAGTTTCAGATCTGAATCACTTTTATTGAGCACGCTTTGACAACTGATCACTGGATTTCTAAAATGTGGTATTTGGATTATCTTTTAAAGACCTAAGTGAAAATACATGTGCACACATGGGGTCATACACACACACACACACACACACACACACACACACACAAAATAAGAACACATTTAACATTTGAAAGTATAAAGGGCTTTTCTCACAATTGGTACATGTTTAAACACAAATACTCAAGATTGCCTCAACTACAATATTGAGATTGTAAAATGAATTGACATCAGTTTTTCTTCAAAATAGTTTATTTAATATTGCAAGCAATTATATATCTAAGTATTTTATGTTTAAAGAGTTTTGAGCTACAAAGAACACTAAAGGTCAAAATTATGAAAAGAAACTTTCTATACACAAAAGAAAAAATTGTGGTTACATGTAAATTTCTGATTCCTTATTACAGCAATGAAATCTACATTGCTCCATCAGGAGTGCAAAAAGAGCGGATTCAGGTAAGATAAAGGGATATTTCTTAGGAAAGTCTTTCTACTTTTTGCTAAAGATCAGTTATTTTTTTTTTAAATAATCAATGGAGGTATCATTTTAAAATAAAGAAACGATCTTGGAATATAAAAGATGTGTGGATTTCTCAATGTGGGTACTCGCTTTAACCAGCATAGGCAGTCATCCCTGTATAGTTTGGTAAATGATCTTTGAGAGTTGCTGTAGCCAAAAACTTCTTCTCCCTGCGGCCAGTCTGGTGATGAGGCTCTCTAAATCTCGCCTGGTCTTCAAACCGCTTGGTGTCACCAGACCAGTATGGCAAAGGCTCTTAGAGGCAGGGCCTGCAATCAGTTGTGTTCTCAGACATAACTAGTTTCAAGAAGCTTCATCGCCTCATCACGGTGCTGAGTCCTGACTTGGCCGCTGCACTTCCATTTCTTCCTCTTGAGAATGAGGAATTTGTAAAGCAAAGTATTCCTTGTAACCCTTTTATGTTAGGAAAAAGCTAGACACAAAGTAGAGGGTTGTTGATTGGGGAGGGGCGAAACAAATTATAGTATGTTTATGGAGTACAGTATATATCAGACAAGCACAGAAAGGTTTACATGAATGGATGCAGAGTAGAGGAAAACAAACATACACAGGGACTACCGCAGGGTAAATGGAAAGAAAACAAGACAAAGACAGAATTCAATATTGTGTACTTAGAATCACCAAACTTGGCCTTGGAGAAGAATGGAGAGCATCTACTTTCCTTCCTTCTTTGCAGGAAAGGGAGAGGGCGAACGCCTTTTGTTCCCCTTTTTAATTTTTGTCATAAGGAATGGCTTACTTGGTAAGGGGAGAGGAAGAGGGTATTGTTACTAATAAAAATAAAATCGAAAGAGCAGTAATTGCCTTAATCATTGGGGGAAGGAAGGATCTACAACACTAGGGTCTTTTAATTTATTAAATTGCATTATTTGCATATGAAGTCTCAAGTCAGAATCTCTGTTTTGCAAAATGTTTAAAAAAATATAACTGAGGGGGCAGCTAGGTGGCACAGTGGATAGAGCACTGGCCCTGGATTCAGGAGTACCTGAGTTCAAATCTGACCTCAGACACTTAACACTTACTAGCTGTGTGACCCTGGGCAAGTCACTTAACCCCAATTGCCTCACTAAAAAAAAAAAATATGACTGATTAAACTTTAATTGGGGGGGAGAATCACCTATGGAGAAAAAACTAAAAATAATAAAATGAGAGGATTGCTCTAAATTGATTTCTAAGACTCCTTGCAGGTCTTTGAGTCCTTATGTAAAAATTTAAAAGTAGCTATATTGAGCACTTTGTCAATGCCTAGTTTCGTGCTATATGGTGAGTATGCTTTATATGTAATTACTATTTTGAAATTGCTTCCTTAATGTACAAAAAGGGACGTCTCATTTTGAAATCAGAATAATGATAGATCTGTGAGTATATATTTATGTAGCACTGGCTAGTGCCATTTTTAGCAATCAAGGAAGTTTGCTAAATTGTCTTCTCAAATGGCCTAAAATATCTAAGCCCAGTGTTTAAGTCCATTATACCTCCTCCTTAATCATTCAGCCCATCAGTAATTGGCTGGTACTTGGAGATAGCAATGAATAAAATATCCTGCAAGCTTTACTTCTGTTTTCTTCATAGAAGACATTTCTGTAATTGGAGGAATTGCTGTAGGTGTTTTAAAAAAGCTTATTCCATCCTACTGAACTGAGAAATAAAACCTGAGATCTGGTTGCAAAATGGAAGAACAAGTATTAATATTTAACAGGCAGAAGTTTTCTTTGTCACATAATCATAGCCCAATCCACATGCCTATACGTGTTCACTAATGCACCCCCGGCCTCAACATAGGTTCAGTTCTTGACTGTCCTAAAACAAAAATAAGAAGACACTCGTAATTGTTCTGATGAGTCCTTACTGAAAAACCTACCATATTCCGAAGATCTATGGTCCTCATAGCTCAAAGCTTTAGGATGGTTTCTTGCTTGCTTTAGATTTCTAAAATATGAATTCATCGCACATTCACCAGAGATTAGTGACTCCCCTTGTGAAGTCTCTGCATAGTTAGGAAGATGGATCCCAAGGTAAATTTCAGAATTTGTCACTTCACTGTCTATTTTCAGATAATCAGCAGGACTTAAGAGGTATAGAGTAGATTGCAATTTTGAAAATACTGATTTTTTTGTTCATCATAGTTGAAATAGAGATTTATGGATCAGGAAGATTAGATTTGAGGTTAAATCTATAGACTGTGGTTGGGAGGTTGGTAGACTAAATTCAGGAGTTAAATTTAATGAAAACAGAAGATGATTATTTTTATTATATATGCCTTTGAAATATATTTTCACCACTTCCACATACAACAGAAATATTTCCCCAAAACGACAGAAATTTGAGTATTTTTTTTCTTACCAACAGCCTGAAGACATGTTTGTTTGTGACATAAATGAACAAGATATCAGTGGACCTCCACCGTATAAGAACCTAAGGAAAAGCCAGTGTACGCCTCTCTTTATGAATGCTTACACTATGAGAGGTATGCAGGAAATGCTTTGACTCAAAGATTAATTGATCCATAATATGAGCTTTAGGTGTGATGGCATACATTTTCAAAAGGTGTCTTTTGAATTTAATTTTCTTACCTTTAATGTGCAAAAACTTAGACCCAAATGATCCTCTTCTTAGCTGGTTATTCCAGGGAGCAATAATTTAATTTCACCTGGAAATATGATTGAGACCCAGCTCCTCCTTTGAGGAGGTCATTTAACCAGCTCTGCCTGGAAGCCTTCATAAAAAAGAGTTGGACTCTAAGCCCACTGTGACCTAAAAACTTAGGGAACAGTGAAACTGCAGGTTTTAGACTTGGTAATTAAAATCAACTGCCAGATTTTAGTTATTAGAAATTTCTGTAGACAACAGACCCGAGAAGGCTCAGCCTGGAGGATAATTCAGAAATGCAGATTAGAGCAGTTTTCTAACCCTCATGATAGTTGTTCCTAACCTGGATTAGTACAAGAGTCGTGTGATGTAAAGGACATGTTTCTGTTAGCTCTTTTCAGGCAGCATTATTACCTATTGATTATTTTTATGCTTAGGAACAGGAATTAGTCCAGCACCAGCAACATGACTGACGTGGTCACCAGCTGTTGAATTAACAACTATTGTGTTAAAGGAAGTAAATTGTTTCTGATTAAGGCCTGCACAAATTTCACCTCTTCCCTCAGCTCCATTTATGGTCTACATTCAGTAGGTCTTCAGGAAATGTCAGCTAACCCCTCTCTGCCTCAGTATAGTGACACTTCCAACAAACAACTTTATTGGAGCAATTATTTAATAAGATAGAATTTTTCATTCTTCTTTCAGTTTGATAAAAATTGATTTTTTTAAAAAAATTTTCTGCCCTAACCCAAGCCCTCAGCATTTATTAGCCTAGTACATTATGCTAGGGAGGGAGGAATGTGTGTGTGTGTGTGTGTGTGTGTGTGTGTGTGTGTGTGTGTGTGTGTGTGTGGAGAGAGAGAGAGACATACATATATACTGATGATTGACTTAGACGATAACTTTTGAAAAATTATTTTTAACCCAAAATCTTTTATTTTGCTTTAAGGAGCAGGAGCGGTGATCCACACTCATTCTAAGGCTGCTGTGATGGCCACCCTTCTCTATCCAGGACGGGAGTTTAAAATCACACATCAGGAGATGATCAAAGGAATCAGGAAATGCACCTCTGGAGGATGTTACAGGTATCACATCTTCCAGTTGGGAAGATTGAGGATTTCTTCTTCACTTTGGTAAACAGAACACTTGTCATTTGTAAGTTTCACATAGAATCTTTGGACTCGAAGGGGCTTTAATCATCCAGTAGTTCAGGGGTTAACCTTTTTTTGGTCAAAAGACGAGGCAGGGGAAGTCAGACGAACATTTGTTGCCTGCATTTATAATTGAAGAAAATGCACAAAGGTCAAAGTTAGTGAAAACAAATGTTTGGTTTTATCCCATCCAAGTTCACGGACCCCCCCTGGAATCTGTCCACAGACCCCTTGGTGGAGGTGAGATAGGGTGGAGGGCAGACCACAAATCTCAGTTAAAAACTTCTGAATTCGTCTAAACCCCTCCTTTTACAGATTAGGAAAAACTGTGTCTTCCATCACATCACACATTAAGTTGTAGATTAGCTGGATCTCAAACCCCTAAATCCTGTTATCCAGTGTAGCATATTTTTTACTTAGACTATAGCTATTTCATTTGATAAAATATTTTAGTGTGTATGTTATAGATGCCATTAATCAAATGCCTGAAGGTAAATTCTCAATGGAGCTAAGTCAAATGGGGACTCCTTTCCCTATAATAAGCAGACTCATATTTATGAAATCGTTCACAAAATCATGGATTTTTAAGTTCAAAGGAAAGGAAACTAAGGCTGAGATCTGTCAGCTGAGATCCCCATCTTCCAGATGCAGTCATCTCCCCGGGAGAGGTTGTCTTAAGTTAGGTGGATATTGCAGTGTTTCCATCGCAGTGCTTCTAAGATCTGTAACATCCCGGGCGTGGGAATGCCCTCCATGAACACTGAGAGCAGCTCCCACACCTCCTTAGATAACTTGGTTTCTGTGAATAGAAAATTCATCATCCCTCAGTGCCCAGCCTTCTAGTGGTTAACCTTTCTGACTGAGGGTGGCAGACACATGGCCTGTGACTGACCCAGAGCAGAAGCTTTCATCTTTGTTGTGATCTGCTGTACTCTGACACTTGTTTGGGGTTTTCTGTTATTGTCCTTGTTGTTTGCTAGATCTTCTTTTGTTATTTTTTTATTTTAATAAACATTTTTATTAAAGTTTTGAGTCCCAAATTCTGTTCCTCCTTCCCTCCCCACTCCCTGAGGTGGGAAGCAATCAGATATAAGTTATACATGTGCAATTATGTAAAATATTACAAAATTAGTCATTTTGTATAAGAAAACTCAAAAAAAAATGAAAAGTAGCGTGCTTCAGTCTGTGTTCAATCAATACCAGTTCTTTCTCTGGAGGTAGATAGTGCACTTCATCATTAGTCCTTTGAGATTGTCTTGGATTATTGTCTTGCTAAGAATAGTTGAGTCATTCACCGTTCTTCATCAAACAGTATTGCTGTCACTGTGTACAATGTTCTTCTGGTTCTGTTCACTTCACTATATATCAGTTAATATAAGTCTTTCCAGGCCTTTCTGAAATCATCCTGTTTTGTCATTTCTTATAGCACAAAATATTCCATTACAGGCATATATCACAGCTTGTTTAGCCTTTCCAAAATCGATGGGCATCTTTTGATTTCCAATTCTTAGCCACACTCTTGACATTTGTACTTGACACTTGGTATAACCTGTTAGAAGAACGATACCAATTAAGTTGTCCTTGCAGAGAAGCGTACACTACCACCACCACCACCCTAGATTCCCCACCACCACTACCACAACAAAACAAAACAAAAACCCTACCTAGGCACAGGATATCAGCAGAAAATTCTTAACACTTGTTGCATCTAATGACACTGAATATCATTCACATCAGGACACATACACAGTGCCAGTGCTCAAGTGAAAGCTGGGCATTGCACGGTAAGAGATGACATTCTTTATTACTAATGCCTTTTCTTTATACCAAATATCCTTCAAAACTACCCGACTTGGCTGGTTGAGCTCTAGTGTCTTTGCAGTTGAGTAGGACATTGGTTGTAGTGAAAGATGCCTGAGATTGGCATGAGAACAGCTGTGAGGGATCTTGGCTCCTTTCCTGAAGGCCAGCAAGACAGAGCCAGAGCTCTAGTCACACCCCATTTTGCAGATAAGCCACTGGTGAGGGTCGGACCCTTCCTATGAATGGCAGAGACAGAGAGACGGGTTATTGGATGAGGCCAGCCATTCTCCCACTATGCTCTCTTCCCCTCTCCAGTCTCTCTCTGTCTCTATCTCTCTCCCTCCCTCTTTTTTTTTTTTTTTTTTAGTGAGGCAATTGGGGTTAAGTGACTTGCCCAGGGTCACACAGCTAGTAAGTGTTGAGTGTCTGAGGCCGGATTTGAACTCAGGTACTCCTGAATCCAGGGCCGGTGCTCTATCTATCCTGCCCCCGATCTTTTTTGATATCTGTGTGTGTGTGTGTGTGTGTGTGTGTGTGTGTGTGTGTGTGTGTGTGTGGTGAAGCAGCAAAAAAATCTAGTTGTTAAACTGGAGAAGGATCTGGATGGCCTACAGGCCTCTACAGTGCCCCTCTACAACTAGCTTCATTTTTTTCATTCAATAGGATAGATGTGCTCAAAGCTATTTTCTTAGGGTAGTTTAATTTCATTTTTTAATATCATTGTTGACATTGCAGAGATAACATTCTCTTTATGGTATAATCTTCATAAGATAAATATTGAGTGACTCAGGGTGTCTTTATTTCACAGGGTGGTTATGTAGAAAGGACTTTTAACCCTTAAAAGCCCTATAGGAATGGGAGATGATTATTTACAGTGTCATCAGGATAAGATTTAGAACTAGCCGAGATACTTAAGCATTTTACTCTTGCTTGCTTCCACATGTTGTGAGGTACCTCCCTGGCCTTCAGGCACCTCAAAAGGGCCATGATACATGTGCTTCCACATAAAAGGATGGTTGATAAGGAAGCAAATATAATTCAGGAAAAACATAGAAGCAATGGAGAGATCTCGTGATAGGCCAGGGGAACACGGGTGTCAGCACATGTAGAATGGGGATCAAAATGATAGTCCAGGGAAGAAGAGGGTACACATAAGTGAGGAAAGGGCACAGTCAGTAGATTGATTTTGACTTTGGTGCCTGGGTGAGGGATTTAATTCTGTGGAAGACAGAATGGAGTTAATCAAATAGTATTCAGCATATTCTTTTTTTTTTTTTTTAAGTGAGGCAGTTGGGGTTAAATGATTTGCCCAGGGTCACACAGCTAGTAAATGTTGTGTCTGAGGCCGGATTTGAACTCGGGTCCTCCTGAGTCCAGGGCTGGTGCTCTATCCACTGCGCCACCTAGCTGCCCCTCAGTATATTATTTGTTTTTGTTTTTGTTTTTTGAGGGGCAATTGGGGTTAAGTGACTTGCCCAGGGTCACACAGCTAGTAAGTGTTAAGTGTCTGAGGCCAGATTTGAACTCAGGTACTCCTGAATCCAGGGCCAGTGCTCTATCTACTGCGCCATCTAGCTGCCCCCCCCCAGTATATTCTTAAAGTAAGCTTGTGGGTGGCTTGGACCAAAATTAGGCAGAAGCTTTGGGCATCCATGTCTTTCATGACACTTTGTAACCAGCTGCTCATTGCTCAAGCCAAGTGACGGGCAGCTGCAGCCTTCAGCAGGGAAGCTGCCTACATTGTATTTAGTCATGTGACAGCTGCTCAATTTGAACCCTTCCTTTAGTTAAGAAAGTACATGCTCTGGTGAGGGGCAGCTAGGTGACGCAGTGGATAATGCACCAGCCCTGGATTCAGGAGGACCCGAGTTCAAATCTGGCCTCAGACACTTGACACTTACTAGCTGTGTGACCCTGGGCAAGTCACTTAACCCTCATTGCCCCACCCCCCCCCCAAAAAAAGAAGTATGTGGTCTGGTTAGAGATTTCAAAAGGAACCAGATTTGGAAGTAGAAAGCTGGGCTTCAGTCTCCACAACTAAGTGCCCTTGTGACCTGAGGCAAGTCACCACAGGAGTCCAGACAAGAGAAAACATCCTGGGTTGGGAGGAATTGATTGATGTCTAATGTCTACTAGCGAAACCCGTCAGGGAGGGAACAGTTTTAATATGGGGTATATAGTGAGTCCCGAGAGTATTCTGGCAGTCGTAAGCACTCCAGAATTCAGAGCAGTACGTAGAAGTTACAAGAATGCAGATTTTAACACAATATCATATAAAAGTTACCAACAGTCAAACCTGTCCAGAAATAGATAGTTGTCTTATAAGGGAGTGAACTTCCTGGCACCCAGGGCTTCAAATTAGATGGCCACGTGTAGGTAGTTTTAGAAGAGATTTATGCTTTAGGTAGATTAGACTAGGTGACTTCTGGGGTCTCTTTCTCACTCTGTGAAATCCAACTGCATTTTAATCAGCAGAGGTCTTTGGGTTGGATTTTTCATAGGAAAATGTTTCTTTGATATCTTTTCACACACCTTTCAGAGAAGGAGAATGAGTTGAGACATTCTACAGGTATTTGATAATTCAAAAATGTTATTAAGACTTAAATAACTGTTGGGGAGCTTTGGGGAAGCCTCAATATTGTAATTGCCTCTAGAAGATGATTTTTCCCCTTCTGTGGAAAAACTTGGGCAGCTAGGGGACACAGCCAAACCTGGAGGCAGGAAGACTCATCTTCCTGAGTTCAAATGTGACCTCAGACACTTACTAGCTGTGTGACCCTGGGCATGTCACTGTACCCTTTTGCCTCAGTTTCCTCAGCTGTAAAATGAGCTGGAGAAGCAAATGTCAAACCACTCCAGTATCTTTGCCAAGAAAACCCCAAATGGGGTCACGAATGAAAACGACTCAACAAAAGTGGAAAAACTTACTTCTGCAAGCAGTCATTTTTTAAAAATTTCATTCAAAGTATATTAAGTATCTGCCAAGTTCAAGCTTGATTGTAGAAGCATTCTTATTCATCTCTCCAAGATTCCTTGGATCCTGCCAACATTCAAGATGGGGGGAAATTGTGTATTGTTTCAAAATTTCTACTTAATAAGTAGTTCCATCACTAATCCTTTCTGTGCTTCTGAGCCTCAGATTTAGTATTTCCTGTCTTCATTTCTTCATTTTAGAATACTGTCCTCATCTGTGCTTCAAGGAAAATACCTGTATGATCTTGATGACTTCTTTGCTGGGTGGTGGTATACTCTACAACTTTCTGACACTTCACAGTAGATGGGTGCCAAAATCTGAAGCCCATTTTGGTACAGATGCTTGTGCAAGATCTGTGGGATAACATGCAACATCTTGCTTAGAGAGAGCTTGGCAGTGACTTTCCAGGATGAAGACTCAGTGTCTCTCTGACTAAAACAACTTGGAAAGTAATAGTAGAATTTTTCTTGGTGAATGTAACTTGTTTGAAATGAGAAAAAATGCGACCTATTTCTTCTTGTAGATACGATGACATGCTGGTGGTCCCCATTATTGAGAATACACCAGAGGAAAAGGACCTCAAAGAACGAATGGCTCGAGCCATGAATGAATACCCCGATTCCTGTGCTGTGTTAGTCCGGCGCCATGGAGTATACGTCTGGGGAGAAACATGGCAGAAAGCCAAAACCATGTGAGTACAAAAGAAAAACAATTTGGGGAGCTCATCAGGTAAAATACTTGTGTGTGGGTACTCTAAAAAGGGAAAATAGGGGGCCGCTAGGTGGCACAGTGGATGGAGCACTGGCACTGGAGTCAGGAGGACCTGAGTTCAAATCTGGCCTCAGACACTTAACACTTACTAGGTGTGTGACCCTGGGAAAGTCACTTAATCCCAATTGTCTCACCCCACCCCACCCCCCAAAAAAAATTAAAACATGTTGGATATTCACATTTAAGATAAATTCTCAGTCCATCTATAAAGCATTTAAATCGGGTTGCCTAAGTCCAGGCCAGGGTAGTTACACCAGCCATTCCTCTATGCTTAGCCATCCATTTCTGGCATAAATCTTTTCCTCACTAGTCATTTGCCCAGTGTTTAGGTTTTAATCAGCTGATTTAGCTTTGCAGTGTCTTTCATTAGTTCCAGATTTTAGGCTTAATATGCATATTCCAACTTATTAACCTAAAAGGCTTCAAGAAAAGATTAATTAGAGCTTACATTAAAACAGCAATGAATATATCACAACATATATGGAGGATGAATTTAATTTTCCATATTTTAAGTAATTCATTATTTCTTAGAAATTTGCTTTTTAGGTAATCACAAATTATCAGATTTGCTACATTGATTCTGAAGACAGTAGAGAAAACAAAATATTTTGAAGGTAGCACTTGTCTTATGAAAAACACCTAATGTAGGCTTGTGTGCCTTTTTCCTTTCTTTCTTTTTTTTTTTTTTTTTTTTGCTGAAGCAATTGGGGTTAAGTGACTTGCCCAGGGTCACACAGCTAGTATAAGTGTCTGAGGCTGGATTTGAACCCAGGTCCTCCTGAATCCAGGGCCAGTGATCTATCCACTATGCTATCTAGCTGCCCCACCTTTTTCCAATAAAAACAAACAAACCCATATTTCACTCAGTATTTCCAAGGATCTGTAATGTCATTGGTGTACAGGGCTTCCTTCCATTGATTCACCATAATCCATCTTCATCTTCATGGATGATCTTTGTCAGTTGTTCTGGCCCCAGATCTGCTTAGGCCCATGACCAACGTCATGAGGATGTTCTCAAAATTCAGTCTGATCTGTGGGTGATGATACCAGTGGTGAAGATAGTGTCATCATCATTGCTTCTGTGATGAAATAATGGGCTTTAGCAGATACTCAATATAGATTAATCTCCAGGTGGGTCTTTTGTATCCAATTTTTTTTTAATAGCATATTTCTTTTTTATTTTATTTATTTATTTTTTTTAGTGAGGCAGTTGGGGTTAAGTGACTTGCCCAGGGTCACACAGCTAGTAAGTGTTAAGTGTCTGAGGCCGAATTTGAACTCAGGTACTCCTGACTCCAGGGCCGGTGTTCCATCCACTGCGCCACCTAGCTGCCCCTTTTGTATCCAATTTTAAATCTCACACTTCACTGGCACTTTCTCCTAAGGTCACTTTTGATCTTTGCTGAGCAAAGGGGATGGGCCCCTCTGTTCCTGTTTCACAAGTCGGCAACAAGTACTGCCCATGAGCAGAAAAGAAGACGCACCAAAAATGAGCCAAGGCAGAGCATGGGGCGGAGAGGAGACACACGCAGGCTGGTCACACACAGGTCCTCCAAAGCTCTCAAGCTCCTCTTTCCATTTTCTTCTTTTACAGGTGTGAGTGTTATGACTACTTGTTTGACATCGCAGTCTCAATGAAGAAAGTTGGGCTGGACCCAAGCCAGCATCCAGCTGGAGAAAATGGAATTCTCTGAGCCAGGGCTTCATTTTATCCAGGGACTGAGCTGTAGTCCAGATCATGAATTCTGGAAAAGGAGGAGGCTACCTGTGCCCTTTCTGTAAATGTACCACATGCTCATGGCAGATGTATTTTGTTATTAATATGCTGCAGATGCTACTCACAGAGTATGAATTTGTTCTTAACTTAATTCAGCAAATGTTGACTTTGTCATGTTTTACTATAACATGCAAGAATGAGAGCAAAAATATTATCCAACAAGGATAATAAAATAAAAATAAAGTACCCTTTGCTTGCCTCTTCTTCCCCCTCACATCCTTCAAGTAAACACTCCATGGCCAGAGCTGCATATGCTAATCACATTGATTGATAGGGATTTTTTTTCTCATAAAAATAGCAACAGAAGCTGGTACTTTTTTTTCTTGTTTTTACTATTTATTTACCACTTAATTGTGGATGGATTTTTTTTTTAATGTAAAATGATGATGCTGTTGCTGGTCTTATCGTTGCTTTGCCATAGGGAGCCCAGAAGTCCCCTTGGTTTTTCGGAAATGGAAGTGAATTGACTAGGTATAAATGCCAATTCTTTTAGCCAATCTCTTCCCAACATACCTTTTCACCATCATTTCCCTCCAGAGACTCTGGAGTCCAGTAAAATGAGCCACCTTCCTGGTCCTTGCTGACCACACATCAGCTTCCAGGCCCTTTCCTCTATCCCAGAAATGTGTCCAGCTCTCCTCCTCTGGGGACGCCTGGTTTCCTGCAAAACCCAACTGCCTCGTCTTCCCCAATCCTCCCAGCTGATACTGCCTGCTCCCCTTGTGCCTTCTGGTGCTCCGCTAGGGGCTGGCAGGGAGCACTGGTTTTGCTTTTAGCATATTGCCTTCTGTCCACTAGGAATTTAATAAATGCTAGTTAATCTAACCCAGAGAAGCCTCAGTCTGGTGAGTTATTAGCAATGTCCTGTCCCTAGTGGAGACTGCCACAGTTAAGAAGAATAGTTATTCATTCAATAAACATTGTCTTTGCTCTTAACGAGTTGTATTATAATCTAGAATTAAAAATAGACCCCAACAGTTGTGACACAAAGGAGAGTGGAAGGGCAAGGGGGAGGTACTGATAAATTGCAGTGAGAAATGTTATGGGGGGAAGGTAACACTTTCTCTTCTTGGGGGGGCTCAGGGAGGTACCCCCTGAATTGGAGCTTGAAAAAGGGGAGACACACCCACAGATCGGACATTGGAGTGCATTCCACAGATGGAGGGCAGCCTCTGCAAGAGCAAGTAGGGTAGCCGGGAGCCTCTGAGTCCCCGAGACTCTAATGGCACAGACAACACGTGGAGTAGGAGGGAAAGGAGCAGGCACTTACTGAATGCACACTGTGTGCCCAGCAGGCAGCCTAGGAGGGGCATTTTCAGATGGATACTGGCATGGTAAGTGGGACCAGACTGACACACGTCATCCGGAAACAATGACAAAGTGGATTGGGTTGGGAGGCCAGGACTTGAGTTGGGAGGCTGGGGTGTGGGGAGACAGTGCCCAGCATGGCAACAAGGCAGATGGTAGAGGGGCGGTGAGAGAGGTGATGAAGTAAAGCCTGGTGAAGGCATGCGTTTCTCCAGAGCTGCAGAGTATCCAGTGGAGAGCAAAGATCGGTTGTCATCAGTCCAGCTGCTGAGGTGAGACATTGCCCAGTGAAGCACTTTTCTGACCCAACACAACTCCTCTAACCAGGCAGTTTGGACACACATGCGTGTGTGCACTCACACACGCATACGCACATGCTATGTCTTATCTGAAGTAGTGCTGTATCCTTTCCAAGTGTCCTTTCCATCCAATTAAGCAAATTGTTGTCGTTTGCTGTTGTTGTTGAGTGTTGAATGGTTTACGAGTGGCTCATTCCATTATTATCTTGAGCCTGAATCACTGGACCAGCCTGAGACAGGTCTGGCTCACAGCAACAAGGTAGCTATGAATCAGCAGCCGGTCACCCCCAACTTTACTGTACTCTATAACCTTAAGTGCATATTATCATGCAGAACCTTTGCTGACATGTGTGTATACATACCTATAGAGAGGGAGGGGAAGTGGGAGAGAAGGATGAGAAGGAAAGGTCCTTTCTTCCTTTACCCGTGTTAACACACCAGAAAGATACCCAGAGCATCCTCACCTATCCTTAAAATGTGTTTTGGTTTGCGATTTTTTTTTTTCCTTCTCTAGTTTTGGGGGGAGGAGCAAGGGAGGAAGGAAGGGAGAGGAGGGCAGGGGGGAGGAGGTAGGGGGAAGGTCGATTATATATGAAGGATTAAACAGATAAGAGTCCAATAAGAGACAAACGTTTTTTCCCCCTTGACATTCCATTCACACCCCAAATTGGATAAGGGATTAACATTTTAGTTGAAGGGTGTGTCAATTTCTTGGTGAGATAATGCATTGTTTCTCAACTGCAATTGATTCTAGAGCCTGTGGGCCCTACCCACCTCCTTTTTATGAGGAAAGATCTCAAAGAATATAGGTCTCATTAATTTATTGCACCTGGATTGAAGTCTTACAAGTTCCTTGGGTTAGTGCTCTTGCAGAAACCAGAGCATAGGCAACACAATTTCATTTCTTTCATTTAAACTCTACCTGTCCCTGATCTTGGAACAAGTTTTAATTCCTACACCAGAAGGATCTTTTTCTATTGTTAATGTTTGGGGTGCTGAAGAGTCTATTTTTACTTTTTACGTTGGGAAATAGAACAGTAGACCAGAATGCTCCACGAGATCAGGGACTGCTTTTGTCTTTTTAAACCCCAGCATTTAGGAGCCTAATAATTCTTGAATTGAAATAGACTTGTTCTTTTAGTCCTAAAGAGGTTTTCCCCTCCTTGATATGAGTCTTTCCTTTACATCAATCTAACCAACATAAAATTTATTTCATAAGGGGCAGCTAGGTGGCACAATGGATAGAGCACCCGGCCCTTGGAGTCAGGAGTACCTGAGTTCAAATCCAACCTCAGACACTTACACTTACTAGCTGTGTGACCCTGGACAAGTCACTTAACCCCATTGCCTCACTAAAAAATATATAAAAAATAAATAAAAATTTATTTCGTATTCCAAAAGCAACAACCTTTGAGTATAATATAGTCTAACACAAAGACCATTACCCTAGAAGTCAGGAGGCCCAGGTTCCAGTCTTTGATCTCATTAGTCAGTTAGTAAATATTAGTCACTTGCTATGTGCTGAGCACTGTGCTAAGTGACAGAGATACAGAGAAAGGCAAAAGATAGTCCTTGCCCTCAAGTCCAATCAAAGAGACAGGATACAGATAACTATGTACAAACAGGCCATATGTACAGGAGAAATCACCAACCAAGGGAGACTGTAGAATTAAGGGGAATTAGGAAAGGCTTCCTATAAGAGGTGAAATTTTTATTTTTGTTTTTTCTTTTTTTTTTTTAGTGAGGCAATTGGAGTTAAGTGACTTGCCCAGGGTCACACAGCTAGTAAGTGTTAAGTGTCTGAGGCTGGATTTGAACTCAGGTACTCCTGACTACAGGGCCAGTGCTCTAACCACTGCGCCACCTAGCTGCCCCAAGAGGTGAAATTTTTAGCAGGGACATGATGGAAGCCAAGAAACAGAAAGGAGAGGCTCTCAGCTATGGGGGGCAGCCAGTGAAAATGCTCAAGTCAAGGAAATGGAGTATCCTCTTCAAGAAACAGTAAGGAAGTTTGTGTCGTTGGAATGTAAAGTATGTATTGAGGTATAAAAAAGATAGGGATGATGCAAATTATGAAGGACTATGAACACCAGAGTTTGGGGGTTTGTTTTTTCTAATTCTGGGGGGAGGGACTACTAGAGTTTATTGAAGGGGGGGGGTGACATGGTCACACCTATACTTTAAAATCACTTTGAAAGCTGAATAGAGATTGGACTCGAGTGGGGGTAAACTTGTGGCAGGAGATTAGCCAGCCAGCTGAGACCAGGCACGAGGTGATGAGGGCTATACCAGGGTGGTGGCAGTTTCAGAAGAGGGAAGATAGCATAGACAAAAGATATTATAAAGATAAAATCAACAGGCTTCAGCAACATACTGGATATAGGAAATAAGAGGAATTGAAGATGACACAAGCCTACTGGGAAGATGGTGTTGCCATCAATAGTCGTAGGGAAATTTAGTGGTAGTGTTGGGGTTAGAGATGGGGGAATAATGAGTTCAGTTTTGAACATGTTGAATTTAAGATGTCTAGAGGACATCCAGTTTGATACATCCAAAAGGCAGTTAGAGATGCAAGGCTGGAGGTCAGCAGAGAGGTTAGGGCTGGATAAGTAGTTTTGAGAATCATAAGCATGGAGATGATAAATCAGTCCATGGGAGCTGATGAGCTCACTAAATGAAACAGTATATAGAGGAAAGAAGATCCAAAACTGAGCCCTGTGGGACATTCAGCACTAATTGGGAGTGACCCGGATAAAGATCCAGCAAAGGAGACTGAGGAGAAATCAGATAGGCAAAGGGGCAACCAGTTCTGTTGTGTAAGCTAGAGAGAGAAGAGTATCAAGAAGAGGGTGAGTGACAATGTCAGACGCTGCAGAGAGGTCAAGAAGGGTGAAGACTGACTGAGAAAAGATTCATAGATTTAGCAATTAAGAGATCATGGGTAACTTCGGAGAGAACAATTTTAGTTCCATGATGAGGTCAACAGCCAGACTGTAGAGAGTTAAGAAGAAAGTATCAGACACCTGTTTATAAGTAGATTTCTCAAAGACTTTTACAACAAAAGGAAGGAGTATAGGGCCATTAATGGTTAAGAAAGGATGGATCAAATGAGGAGTGGGGTTTTTTTGGTTTTTTGGGGTGTTTTGGGGTTTTTTTGATGGAGGAGACATGAGTATGTTTTTAGGCTGTAGGGAAACAGATAATGAGCAGAGAAAGTACACATAAATGAGAGAGTGAGTATGATAGTGGAAGCAATTGACTCAAGAAGATGGGATGATATTATATAATTTGTGCATGCGGGGGGATTTACCCTGGCCAGAAGGACCACCTCAATCATGTGAGACGGGGTGAAGTCAAAGATACTTGTAGACAACACGTAGGTGATGTGAGATAAGGAGGTGGGGAGAGCTCTCAAGGAATGGCCTCAAATTTTTCAGAAAAATATGAGGCAAAGTCCTCAACTGAGAGCGTGAGGGCAAAGTGAATGATGAGAATTTTGATGAGGGATGGAAAGGAAGAAAAAAAGCCTCTGGAATGAGTGGGATAATAAAACAGAGAAGTATAAAAGGTCGCAGTCCAAACATCCCGGACAAGTTACTATCCAGCCTCCCTTTGAGTTCCCATTCCCACTCTCAGCCCCCTTAGCTTCTTCTAAAATAATTCATTTCATTCTTTTAATCATTAGGAAATTTTTCCTAACAGCAGAAATCTGCTTCAATAACTTCCACCCATTGTTTTAATCCTGAAGTCTGGAGCCAAGTAGAACAAGTTTATTCTCTCTCTTCCACATATACACACACATATAACACATACATTTACATTTATATTTATACATATATATTTTAGAAGACTTTTTCACCTATCAGCTATCTATCCTATCTATTCAATATATAATATTTGCTTTCTATATTTGCACATAATATATTAATAATATAATGTAATGTGATAATAATGATAACAAAACATTAAAATTATATTATATATCTGATAATATATTTATATATGGTAGATCTATCTTATTAAATATACATATATGTATATGTATATATTTGACTGCCTTTCAAGTACAACTATCATATCCCATTCTCCCCCATCAATTAGCATTTATTAAGTACTTATTGTGTGCCAAACACCAAGGATATAAGACAAAAATGAAATAGTCTCTGCTTATAAGAAGCTTTTTAAGTTCTACCAGAGGAGACTATGTGTGTATTGTTGTTCTTCAGTTCTTTTGGTTGTGTCTGACTCTTTGTGACTGCATACAAACCCCGATGTGTGTATATGTGTGTGTGTGTGTGTGTGTGTGTGTGTGTGTAATATGTATATATCTGTGTATGTGTATATTTATTATATGTATATATGCATGTGTATTTGTGTGTATACACACACACACAAGTAAAGGTAATTTGCCATGACAAAGGCACTAGTAGCTCAAAAGACTTCATGGAAAAGGTGGCCCTTGACCCGAGTTTTGCAAGAATCAAGAGATTCAAAGAGGCAAACAGATGTGGCAAGAAAATACATTCTAGGCATGGGAGGTAGCCATTGCAAAGGCATTAGTGGGAGGCAGTTGGAGATCAAATTTTGCATCTGAGGAGCAGAAAGGTCTGCTTAGATGAACTGTAAGTATGGGAAGGGTAATAAAGCATACTAGGAAGGTATGTTGGGGCCATGTTATGAAGGGCTTTAAATGCCAAAGAGGCATCACTGCATTTGAAGCTCACTGAAGTTAACAGAGCAGACAGATTACAAGTCAGACTTGTGCTTCAGGAAAATGACTTTGGTTGCTGAGTGGAGGATGGATTGCAGAACCAAGAGATCTGAGGCAAGGAGGCCAAATAGGAAGCTATTGTTATAGCCCAGGCAAGAGGGCAGAGCTAGAATAGGCAGGAGTTCAAATCTAACCTCAGATACTTACTAGTTATGTGACCCTGAATAAGTCACTTACCCCTGTTTGCCTCAGGTACTTTTATAAAAAATAGGGATAACAATAGCACCTACTTTACAAGATTGTAGTGAGAATAAAATGAGATGATATTTGTAAAGTACTTTGCAAACCTTAATGTGCTACATAAATTCTAGCTTTTATTATGATTACTCATTATTATTTGAGAAACAAAACTTCATAGCTAAGAGAGACTTGAAATAATTTAGGTCAGGTACTTCTTATTTAACAAAGAAAATCTGCAGTCTCAAAGGGGAAGTGGCTTACAGTCTTAATTTTTAGTACCTTGTACCTCACTAAGTAGCAGATAGAGCACTGAGTCTGGAGTCAGGAGGATTTATCTTCCTGAATTCAAATCTGTGTGATCCTGGGCGAGTCACTTAACCCTGTTTGCCTCAGTTTCCTCACCTGTAAAATGAGCCATAGAAGGAAACGGCCAACCACTCCAGTATCTCTACCAAGAAAACCCCAAATGGGGTCACAAAGAGTCAGACACAACCAAAAGAACTGAAGAACAACAATCTTAACTGTGAATATGAGTGAAATGAACTTGCTCAAAATGGAAGAGAATAACAGAATAGATTAAAAACCAGAATCCAACAATATGTTGTTTAAAAGAAACACACCTTAGGGGCAGCTAGGTGGCACAGTGGATAAAGCATCAGCCTTGGATTCAGGAGGACCTGAGTTCAAATCTGACCTCAGACACTTGACACTTACTAGCTGTGTGACCCTGGGCAAGTCACTTAACCCCAATTGCCTCACAAAAAAATAAAAGAAACATACCTTAAGCAGATACACACAGAGAGAGTAAAAAATAAAGGGCAGGAGCAAAATCTATTATGCTTTAACTAGGGTTCAAAAACAAAAAACAAAAAAAAACAGTAGAGGTAGCAATCATGATCTCAGACAAAACAACAGTAAAAAGAGACCTGATTCAAAGAGACATACATGGAAACTACATTTTGCTAAAAGGTACCATAGACAATGAAATAATATGAATACTAAACATATATGCACCAAATGGCATAGCATCCAAATTCTTAAAGGAAAACTTAAACGAGTTATGGGAGGAAAAAGATGCTAAAACTCGAATAGTGGGGGGGCCTCAACTTTCCCCTCTCAGAACTAGATAAATCTAGCCATGAAATAAACAAGAAATAAGGAGATGAATAGATTTTTAGAAAAGTTACATATGGGGGGCAGCTAGGTGGTACAGCGGATTCCTTGGATACTCCTTGGATTCAGGAGGACCTGAGTTCAAATCCAGTCTCAGACACTTGACACTAGCTGTGTGACCCTGGGCAAGTCACTTAACCCTCATTGCCCTGCAAAACAAAAACAAAAACCAACAAAACCCCCACAAAAACAAAAAGGAACAAACAAAAAAAAAATAATAAAAGTTACATATGATAGACCTCTGCAGGAAACTGAATGGGAATAGAAAGGAGTATGCCTTTTCTTAGCTGTATATGACACCTTCACAAAAATTGACCATATATTAGGGCATAAAAACCTCACAACCAAATGCAGAAAAGCAGAAATATTAAATGCATAATTTTCAGACTATAATGCAATAAAAACTATGTTTAATAAAGGGCCATGGAACCATAGATTAAAATAATTGGAAAGTAAAGAATCTAATCCTAAAGAATGAGAAGGTCAAAGAACAAATCATAAAAAATAATAATTTAATTAAAGAGAATAACAACAATGAGACAACATATCAAAATATATGGAATGTGGCCAAAGAAGCACTCAGGGGGAAAATTATATCTCTAAATGTTTACATCAATAAATTAGAGGAAAAGCATATCAATGATTTGGGAATGCAGCAAAAAACACTACAAAAAGAACAAATTTTAAATCACCACACAACTGGAAATCCTGAAAATCAAAGGAGAGATTAATAAACATTGGGGGTAACAAACCATTGAACTAATAAATACCTAGTTTTATTGGGGGGAGCAGGAAATTAAATAGATAAACCATCAATTAATTTGATTAGAAAAAAGAAAGAAGAAAACCTAATTACTGGTATCAAAAATAAAAAGGGCAAATTCACCACCAATGAAGATGAAATTAAAGCAATTATTAGGAACTATTTTGCCCAATTATATGCCAATTAATCTAACAATCTAAGTGAAATGGATAAATATTTACAAAAATATAAATTGCCCAGATTAACAGAAGAGGAAATAGAATATTTAGATCACCCTATCTTAGTAAAATAAACTGAACAAGCCATCAATGAACTCCCTAAGAAAAAATCTCCAGGACTAGATGGATTCAAAAGTGGATTCTACCAAACATTTAAAAAACAATTCAAGTGCCATATAAACTATTTGGGAAAAAAGGCAAAGAAGTCCTACCAAATTTATTTTATGGCAAAAGCACGGTGCTGATACCCAAACCAGGAAGATCAAAAACAGAGAAAGAAAACTATAGACAATCTTCCTAATGAATCAATATTCAAAAAGTTTAAATAAAATACTGACAAGGAGATTATAGTAATATATCACAAAGATCATCACTATGATCAGGCGGGATCCATGCCAAGAATTCAGGACTGGTTCAATATTAGGAAAACTATCTGCATAAGTATCAAAAACAAAAATAATTTTTAAAATATCATTATCTCAGTCATTTTAGTTGTAGCCAACTCTTTGTTACCCCACTGGAGGTTTTCTTGGAAGAAATACTGGACTGACTTGCCTTTTCCTCCTCCAGTTCATTTTACAGATGAAGAAATTGAGGCAAACAGGATTAAGTGACTCACCCAAGCCCACACTGTTAGGAAATATCTGGGGCCAGATTTGAACTCAGATCTCCCTGACTCCAGGTCCAGCACTCTATCCTCTGTGCCATCTAGCGGTCCTGTTGATTATATTATTCTATCAATCTTAATCAATTTAGGGGGGGAGCTTTTAACAAAATTGAACACTCATCCCTATTTAAAATCCTGGAAGGTATAAAAATAAATGGAGCTTTCCTTAAGATAATAAATGCTATTTAGCTAAAACCATTAGCAAATATCTTTCATGGGGATAAGCTAAAAACCTTCTCAATAAGACCCAGGTTGGAGCAAGGATGTCCATTATCACCAATATTATGTAATATTATGCTAGGAATACTAGCTATAGCGATTAGAAAGAAAAAGATATTGAAGGAAATGGAATAGGCAATGAGGAAACAAAACCATCACTCTTTGTAGACAAATATAATAATATACTTAGAAAACTAGTTGAAGGCAGTTTTCTGATGAAGAAACCAAAGCTATCTATTCCCATATGAAAAAATGCTCTAAATCTCTAATGATTAGAGAGATGCAAATAAAAACAACTCTGAGGTACCACCTGACACCTATCAGATTGGCTAAAATTACAAAAAAGGAAGATAATAAATGTTGGAGAAGCTGTGGGAAAATTGGAACACTAATCCATTGTTGGTGAAGCTGTGAACTGATCCAACCATTCTGGAGAGCAATTTGGAATTATGCCCAAAGGGAGATAAAGCTGTGCATACCCTTTGACCCAGAAATACCACTTTTGGGTCTTTTTCCCAAAGAAATCATGGAAAGGGGAAAGGGACCCACGTGTACAAAAATATTTATAGCTGCTCTTTACGTGGTGGTAAGGAATTGGAAGTTGAGGGGGTGCCCATCAATTGGGGAATGGCTGGACACATTGTGGTATATGAATACAATGGAATACTATTGTGCTATAAGAAATGATGAGCAGGAGGAGTTCAGAGAAACCTGGAGGGTCTTGCATGGGCTGATGATGAGTGAGATGAGCAGAACCAGAAGAACATTGTACACAGTATCATCAACATTGAGTGTTGATCTGCTGTGATGGACTATATTCTTCTCACCAATGCAATGGTACAGAAGAGTTCCAGAGAACTCATGATAGAAGAGGATCTCCAAATCCAAGGAAAAAAAAAAAGAACTGCAGAGTATAGATGCTGAATGAACCATACTATTACTTTTGTTTTTGATGCTGTTGTTTTTTTCTATTTCGAGGTTTTTCATCATTGCTCTGATTTTTTCTCTTATAACATGACTAATGCAGAAATAGGATTAATGTTATTATGTGTATATATATATGTATATATATGTATATATATATATAAAACCTATATCAGATTACCTGCTGTCTAGGGGAGGGGGGAGGGAGGGAGAAAAATCTGAAATTGTAAAGCTTGTATAAACAAAAGTTGAGAACTATCTTTACATGTAACAGAAAAAAATAAAATACTTTATTAATTAAAAAAAAAGAAAACTAGTTGAAACAATTTATAACTTTAACAAAGTCATAGGATATAAAATAAACCCACATAAATCATCAACATTTCTATATGTTACCAACAAAGTCCTGCAAGAAGAGATAGAGAAATGCCATTTAAAATAACTGGAGACAATATAAAATATTTGGGAGTCAACCTGCCAAGACAAACTAAGGAACTATATGAGCACAATTACAAAACACTTTTCACACAAATAAAGTCAGATCTAAACAATTGGAGAAATATTAATTGCTCATTGGCAGGGTAAGCCAATGATTATAATAAAAAGGACAATTTACCTAAATTCATTTATTTATTCAGTACTATGCCAAACTACCAAAAATTACTTCATAGAGCTAGAAAAAAATAATAGTAAAATTCATCTGGAAGAACAAAAGGATCAATTATATTAAGGGATTCAAGGGGAAAATGTGAAGGAATGTGACCCAACATGTACTAGATTTCAAACTGTATTACAAAGCAGTGGTCATCAAAACAATATGGTACCGGCCAAGAAGTAGAGTGGTAGATCAGTGGAATAGATTAGGTACATATTACATAGTAGTAAATTACTGTAGTAATTTGGTGTTTAATAAACTTAGAGATGCAAGCTTTTGGGACAAAAATTCACTATTTGACAAAAATTGCTGGGAAAACTGGAAAGCTAAACATAGACCATTTCACACTATATGCCAAGATAAGGTCAAAATAGCTATACAATTTAGACATCAAGGATGATGTTATAAACAAATTAGGGGAGCATGGAAATTTTTACCTGTTAGATCTGTGGATAAGGGAAGAACTTATGACCAAACAAGAGATAGCGATCATTATGGTATCTAAAATGCATACTTTTGACTATATTAAATGTAAAAGGTCTTGCACAAACAAAATCAATGTTGCCAAGATTAAAAGGAAAGCAACAAACTGAGAAATAAATTACAGAAAATTTCTCTGATAAAGGCCTCATTTCTCATATATGGAAAGAACAGAGTCAAATTTATAAGAATATGAGTCATTCCCCAATTGATAAATGTCCAAGGGATATGAACAAGCAGTTTTCAGAAGAAATCAAAGCTATCTCTAGTCATATGAAAAAAGTTCTAAATCACTACTGATTAGAAGAATGTAAATTAAAAGAACTCTGAGGGGGCAGCTAGGTGGCGCAGTGGATAAAGTGCCAGCCCTGGAGTCAGGAGTACCTGAGTTCAAATCTGGCCTCAGACACTTAACACTTACTAGCTGTGTGACCCTGGGCAAGTCACTTAACCCCCATTGCCCTGCCCCCCCCCAAAAAAAGTCATCTAAACAACACAACCTATAGCCTTAAAAAAGATTTATGGTTCGATTTTGAATTCTTCACTCTGACATCTCTATAACTTACATTTTCCATTTTTATTGGCATTTTAACATACAAATATCAGGCATAATTCCACCATTGTGAAATTCTGGAATTTTTTTTACTTATAATTAATCTAATAATATAAAACAGTAGCAACAATTAATGGTCTGGACACACAACAGTATCCAATATTACATTTCTATCTACTTTTTTTAATTTTTAATTTTTTGGTGGGGCAATGAGGGTAAAGTGACTTGCCCAGGGTCACACAGCTAGTAAGTGTCAAGTATCTGAGGCCGGATTTGAACTCAGGTCCTCCTGAGTCCAGAGTCAGTGCTTTATCCACTGTACTACCTAGCTGTCCCTCTACCTACTTTTTTTGTTTTGTTTTGTTTTGTGGGGCAATGAGGGTTAAGTGACTTGCTCAGGGTCACACAGCTAGTAAGTGTCAAGTATCTGAGGCCTGATTTGAACTCAGGTACTCCTGAATCCAGGGCTGGTGCTTTATCCACTGCGCAGCCTAGCTGCCCCGCCTCTACCTACTTTTTAATGTGTTAGCATTCAGTGCTTATTCTCTCCAACTTCCCAAATTTTGATAATCACTGATTTTTTTTTAACTTTCTCTTATTTTTCCCCCAAAAGTAAATGTCTTTTCCTACATCACAGTTACTTGATAATACTACTTTTTCTATGTCCCAAGCAGGCTTGATACTTTTTTTGTGGTTCAGCAGTATGTGTGTGAATTGGTTTTCTGAAGGTTTACTTCTTTTGCCCGGGGAATTTTGCAAGGATTATCATTTAACTCTTAGCATGAATCTGACTCAGAGCAGACATGTTCCAAGCCCTAACCACTCCTGGCTGATAATTTTTAAATCATTAATTACCATTTAAAAAGTCATCAGGCAAAAAGTCACAATAGTTGAAATCTTATATTAGAGGTCTTCTTTTTTTCCCCCCCTTTGGAAAAAGTCCCACAACTATGTTAACTGGGCCTAACACAAGTTCACACTTACTATGTGCTAGGCACTGTGCTAAGTGCTGAGGACCCAAAGACCAAAATCAAGAGGGTCCTTACCCTCATGGAGCTTACATTTGGGGGGGGGGGCAGAGCAACTGAGGTTAAGTGAATTGCCCAGGGTCACACAGCTAGTGTGTCAAGTGTGTTGAGGTCGGATTTGAACTCAGGTCCTCCTGAATCCAGGGCCGGTGCTTTATCCACTGCCAGCTGCCCGCATGGAGCTTACATTCTTATGGGACAGAGTCAGTCCTGAATCCATCTGATTTTATCATCAACTCTAAGCTGAAGCACTCCATCCTCTCCACAACAATATTTTGAGACCCTTTATCAAAAGCTGTGCTAGCAGAGACAGCAATATTGTGTGATGGAGAACTGTGAATGACTTAGCTATTCTCAGCAACACAATGATCCAAGAAAATCCCAAAGGACGAATGATGAAGCTATCTACCTCCAAAGAAAGAACTGATATTGATGGAACACAGACTGAAGCATGCTAGTTTCACTTTTTTTCTTTTTTTCTTTCTTTCTTTCTTTTTCTTTCTTTCTTTCTTTTTTCTTTTATTCAAGTCTTCTTATATGAATGACTAATAACTTATAAAAAAATGACTAATATGGTAAGTTTTTACATAATTGCACATGTATAACCTATATCTCATTGCTTATTGCTTCAAGGAAGGGGTTGGGGAGGGAGAGGAGGTGGGATAGAATTTGGAACTCAAAACTTTAAATAAAAAATGTTTATTAAAAAAAAAACTTTGCTAGAATCTAGGTATATATATCCAAAGCATTCCCTTCATCTACTAGTTTAGAAATCCTGTAGGAAAAGGTGGGGGGGGGGTGGCAAGAGGGGAGGAGGGGTATAAATGAGATTAGTTTGATATGACCTGTACTCTTGGAAGACATTCAAGGTCTTTGTAATCACTGCTTCTCTTTCTAGATGTTTAGCAATTTTCCTTTAATGATCCACTTTAAAATTTTCCCATGAATGGAAGTCAAGCTCACTAGCCTATTATTTATAGATTGTCCTTCTTCCACCCCCCCTCCTTTTTTTGTTTTGTTTTGTTTTTGTTTGTTTGTTTTGCTTTTTTGCAGGGCAAGGAGAATTAAGTGATTTGCCCAGGGTCACACAGCTAGTAAGTGTCAAGTGTCTGAGGCCGCATTTGAACTCAGGTCCTCCTGAATCCAGGGCTAGTTCTTTATCCCTGCACCACCTAGCTGCCCCATAGCTGGTAAATTTTGATTCCTCAATACCTTATCTTAAGTATCATCTCTCTGTTAGTCATGTTCATTCTTTTTTTTCCATGCTAAAAACCATTCTTCTTTTGCAGGGGGGAGAACCTTGAAACAAAGTAAGAGTTGAACAGCCCTACTTATCTTCTCTCTGTTGGCAGATGTGATCATCCCATCTACCACCAGCCCAAGCAAAGGTCCTTTCCTTTCTTTGATCCTCCTTTTTCTACCAATATAGCTTTAAAACAAAAAACCCACTAACTTTTTTGTTGTCCTCTCAGTTTCCCATAAAAACAAAACTCATTCTGAATTTTAACATTCTTGGTACCATCTTTATACATTCTATGTTCTCTTATTCATACCTGGATTAGCTTCCATTTTTTGTACATTTCTCTTTTTTTTAATCTAAGTTGATTGATGAGTTCCATGTGTTTTCATAATGATCTATTAAGATAAATCCTATTTTCCCTCCTCATTTGAATTGTTTCCCTTTGTGTACAGAATTTCACTCTTGAACATTAAGCAGTTTTATCCATGGGATCCTCCATATCCTTTGTCAGAACCCTTCAAAATATGCTTTCTCAAAAATCTATGAGGAGGGGCAGCTAGGTGGCGCAGTGGATAGAGCACCGGCCCTGGAGTCAGGAGAACCTGGGTTCAAATCTGGCCTCAGGCACTTGACACTTACTAGCTGTGTGACCCTGGGCAAGTCACTTAACCCCAATTGCCTCACTAAAAAAAAAAAAAAAAAAAAATTCTATGAGGGGCAGCTAGGTGGCGCAGTGGATAGAGCACCAGCCCTGGATTCAGGAGTACCTGAGTTCAAATCCGGCTTCAGACACTTAACACTTACTAGCTGTGTGATCCTGGGCAAGTCACTTAACCCCAATTGCCCCTCAAAAAAAAAATCTATAGTGCATGTCAGTCTATACTCAAATGTTCTCTCCTCTATCACAAAACCTAGAATAAAGTGCATACTTCCTCCCAAGGTTCCCATTATTTTGTCTCCAACAACCAATTCCTTCTTGTTAATAAGAATACAATCCAGAATAAAATTTCCCCTTGTTGGTTACTCAACATTTAAAACATGAAATTATTATTAAGGCAAGTCAAGAAGTTACTGGCTGCTCTGTTTTGGGCAAAGAGAGAACATCAACCAATTTCTTGATAATTCAAGTCCCTGCTTACTATTGTATGATGCCTCTGTTCCAGGCTTGTGATTTGTTTCTGGAAATCCTCATCTATTTCCTCTTTCTGTACAAGTGGTCTATAGTTTACTCCTATGACAAAATCACTTCTTTTCTCCCTCCTTTGTCTTTCACCCAAATACTCAGTATCATGTTTCTCCTTTTGGTTTCTGGATTTTCTCACATACCTTTTTCATATGTAATCTATCCCACCTTACATTGTACCTGCCCTTTTTCTTCTCGTTAAGATTTGCCCATTCAGACCCAAAGGACTGTCATTGGTTTCAGTCCACTCTCAGTGCAACCAATGAAGTCAAATCGACCTCCTTGTATTGGGAACTGTCAATTCCTCTCCTCAGAGGAAAAAGTTGCTCTTTTTGCCAATGTCATCTTTAGTGCTTGTGCCCTTGACCCCATACACTCTTGTTTTTCAGTAGAGTTTATCCTTTTAGTCATACCCTTTCTCTCTCTCATTTATTTTTATTTTTTTTGCGGGGGGGCGGGGAGGCAGTTGGGGTTAAGTGACTTGCCCAGGATCACACAGCTAGTAAGTGTCAAGGGTCTGAGGCCGGATTTGAACTCAGGTACTCCTGAATCCAGGGCCGCTGCTCTATCTACTGCACCACCTAGCTGCCCCTCTTCCTCATTTTTTACTTCTGTTTATTCACTAGCTCCTTTCGTACTGCCTTTAAACATACATAGATGCCAGTTCCCTTCATCCTTAAGAAGCCTTCAATTAATCTACTAGCCCCTCTAGCTGTAATACTATATCTCTACTTTTCACAGCTAAAGTCTTTTCTTTTTCACCTCCCAACTCATTTCTCAAACCCTTACAACCTAGCTTCCATCCCCATGACTGTATGAAAGCAGATCTATGAAAAGTCACCAAAGGTCTCTTTATTGCAAAACCCTAAGACCTTTTCTCAATCATCATCTTCCTTGAACTTTCTGAAGCATTTGATGCTATTAACTATGCACTGTTTCTGGAGGCTCTCTCCCCGCTATGTTTTCGTGACACTGTATGGAATGGTTATCTACCTATCAGAATAATACTTCTCATTGTCCTTTATTGATTCATCATCCATTCTCCAACCATCATGAGAGGATGTAACCCAGGGCTCTGTCTCAGAAAGAATCTCCTGATCACTCTCTACCCTTTCTCTTTGTGATCTCATCAGCTGCCATGGATTCAACCATCATCTCCCATATCTACATATCCAGCCCTCATCTCTCTCCTGAGTCATGATCTCACATATCCAATTCTCTGCTGTACATTTCCTCTTTTATATTCCATAGTCATTTCATTCAACATGTCTAGACTCCACTTCTCACTCCCTGGATTTCTTTACCTCCCTGTCAGCAGCCTTCTCATCCTTTCTGACTGGGGAGTCTCCAATTCATGAGGTACCCAGACCATGCTCACTCCATGTCTGGCTCCACTCTTGCTAAGAGATTTTTCTATGTCCTTACCAGCAGCCTTGCACCAACTTTCTAGTTTCCCCTTGTGTTGTCTTTCCCAATCAGCAGTGAGATTCAAGGTGGATATTCAGATCTGGGAGTCATCATCTGCGTTAAGATGATAAACCCATGAGAAATGATGAGCTTGGGGGGCACCTAGATGGCGCAGTGGATAGAGCACTGGCCTTGGAGTCAGGAGTACCTGAGTTCAAATCTGGCCTCAAACACTTAACACTTACTTAGCTGTGTGACCCTGGGCAAGTCACTTAACCCCCATTGCCTCACTAAAAAAAAAAAAAAAAAGAAATGATGAGCTCACCAAGTTATCTAGCATAAAGTCAAGGAAAAGACCCAGGATAGAGTCATGGGGGATGCCCATGGTTAGTGGGCATGCATAGATGAAGAAGCAGCAAAGAAGACCTTCAGTCTCGCATCAACAACCATTAGACAACTCAAACTGAATGTCCAGTAGATGTCTCAAACCCAATGTGTTCAAGACAGAACTCATCTTTTCTCCAAAACCCTCCCCACTTCTGCTTCAAGTCCTCACCCACACTCACCCCTCGCATACAACCTACCACCAAGTCTTTTCCTTCACATCTCTCATCTACATCTCCTCCTCTCTATTCACACAGCCATCATCACCTCATCACCTCATCCTGACCAAGCATTTATGAAGTCTACTGGTTGTTCTCCCTACCTCAAGTCTCTCTCTCCTCACTTCATTTCATCTTCCGCTCAGGTGCAAAGTGATCTTGGAATTCACCTCTGGGACCTTGGACAAATCACTTTTTCTCAGAACATCAACAAAAAGGGAGGTGGGAGTGGGCATGGGGACTGGAGGTTGATCTGACCTCCCATGTACTTGCAGTACTTGAGGATTCTGAAGAAGAAAGGGACTGAACCATGTAATAATATCAGTTCATTTTTGTAAAAACTTAATTTAAGCACCTTTCATTACATTATTTCATTTGATCCTCACTAGATGCTATTATTAGCCCCATTTTATAGAAGAGGAGACTGAGATTCAAATTGCTAATGTCATCTGCCTAGGCTCAGATAGCCAAAACATGTGGGAATCAGAGCTATACCTCCTTGCCTCTGCCTCTTGGTCTTTTCTGGTCTTCCTTCTCCATCCACCCAGAAATAACTTTGTGTTTATAGATGTGTAGGGAGATCCCACCCATTCCCAAGGGGAATGGAAGCTCCCTAGAATCCTAGGATCACGGATATAGGGTTGGAAGGAAACTTAGTGCTCATTTGGTCCAACCCTGTCAATTCACAGATGGGGGGAGCTCAGGCACTCAAAGTTAGTTAACTTGTCCAAGGCCTCCCTGTTAGTGAGCAGCAGAGATAAGACTCCAGAATGGCCAATTCTGATTTCCAATGGAAGGCTGACACGGATGGCCATGATCCCACTGAAAGCCATTGGCAATGGAAGGATGGAATCACCTCGAAGTGAAGTCATGTTTCCAATCTTTCAGGCAGTACTTACAGACACACACTTTTTTTTTTTCATTCCCTCCCCAACAGTACAATATCACATTACTGCACACGCAAGTGTCTCACACCTGGGGAAGATGAAATTACCCTGAGCTTAATCCTCAGAAACCAGCCTAACCAGAAGTCACTTAAACATCAGGCTAGGAGTTGTCTCTGAGAAGGACAGCCTTGCAAGTCACCTGGGTAGCTTGATGCTTGGTTGTCTTTATTAATTACAACTTGGAGGGCTGAAGCACGGCCCCTTTGCAGGGGATTATGTGAGTCTTCCTTGTTCATTTTTACCTCCAGGGGAAATCAATTCTTTGGTCTGCCTACATTTACCAGCAAACTGGAACAGCGAAAAGAGCATTCCATCTGGAGTCAGAGGAGTAGGGTTCAAATCCCACCTCTGACATTTGCCACCAGTGTGACCTTGGGCAAATCACTTGACCCCTATTGGCCTCAGTTTCATTTGTAAATCGAGGAGGTCTGGACCAGATAATCCCCCACTCCAGTCTCTTTTCTGCTCTAAATTCATGATTCAAAAAAAATAAAGGTAATTTCAAATATGTGACTTAAATATAAACAGTAGAACTCAGAACTTTGGACCAGTTATGGTCCAGGAAGATCATTTAATAATAATAGCTAGCATTTATAGAGTGCTTTAAGGTTTGTGAAGCACTTTACAAGTATCATCTCGTTTTATTATATCATTTTAGTTATTTATTGGCCTGAGAGTAGCAGTTAAAGTACACCCAGGGCTGTGACCAAAGCAGAACCCACATGAGAATTTCATCACTTTTATCACCCACTTAAAATAATCAGAAGGTAGCAACTGGGAAAACCGTCTAACCCAGGGTGCCCCATGCCTCAGCTACACACCCTCCCTTGGCGGCAGCATTGTTTCTCCACCTTTGGCAATTCCCCTTCTACAGCCTTCCGTGCTGGGAGACAATTGTTGGTTTGGTGCCACGCCAGGTGCTGGACAGCCCAGCCATCTCTAGGTGTCTCCTCCAACCTTGCAGGTCTTACCCGAGCCCAGGACTGATTGCGTGGTGGAGCTGAAAGGGCACCCAATTGGGGGGCAGAGGATCTGGGGTTGGATCTCAGCCCCGCCCCTCCACTACCTGGGTGAGCAAACCAATCGGGGCTGGATATGTTAGACCCTTACTGTGGGCTTGATAAAGAGGCAGAGCTAAATGCTGGGGATTTGAAACAACAACAACAAAAGCCTGCCCTCGAGGAGCTTGCCAGCCAAAGGAAGCCTATCTTTGTCTCTATCTCCCTGTCTCTCATTCCCCACTCCTCTCTCCCTTTCTCTTCCTTCTTCTCTCCCCTTCCGCCTCCCTCTCCTGCCTTCCCTTTCTCCTGTTCCTCCCCCTCCTCCTTCTCTTTCCCCCTCCCCCCTCTCCTTCTCCCCTTTCTCCTGTTCTTCTCCCTCCTTCTTTTCCTTCTTTCTCTTCCTCCTCCCTGTCTTTTTCCCCACTCCTTTCTCCTGTTTTTTCCCTCTTTCCCTCCTCCCCTTTATCTTCCTTCTCCTTTTCCCCCTCCTGCCTCCCTTTCTCCTGTTCCTCCCCCTCCTTCTTCTCCTTCCCTTTCTCCTCTTCCTTCTCCCTGTCTCTCTCCCCACTCCTCTCTCCCTTTCTTTCTCTTTCTCTCCCTTTCTCCCTCCTCCCCTTCCCTCTCTTCTTTTCCCTTCTCCTCTTCCTCCCCTCCTTCTTCTCCTCCTCCTCCTCTTCCTTTTCCACCTTCTCTTCTTTCTCTTTCTCTTTTCTCTTTTCCTCTTCCTCTCTGTCTGCCTCTTCTGAAATAACTTCTAATCTACTGAGGGGCAAGATGCACCCTGTGTACAAGTAAATGGTGGGGAATGATAGGGATAAAGCAAAAACTGGACAAAGTCCTCTGGGAACTTTGAGGAAGGGACAGAGCCTCTTATGTAACCGAGAAGGGCAGCACCTGAGCCTTGAATAGAGGGTTCTAAGAGGTGATAGTGAGGAAGGTGCACATTGCACAGGAAATGCAAACTCAGGGAATAATTAGATGAAAAAGAAAAGAAAAGGGAACAAGCATTAATTAGATACCTACAATGTGCCAGGCACCATTATGAGAAAATGGATAGTTGTCTCCTCTCAATGTGGATATAACAGTCAATCATACTCCTCCTGACCTGTTTGTAGGACAAAGGTCTCAGATCCCCTCCTCCCCCTCAGGCTATCAAAATCACATGGTTCAAGGAGCCCTGGTCTCAATAAGGTCCGCTCCAGAGTTGTGTCCATATAAGAAATTGTAAGGTCCACCTGAGTTATGTCCATACAAGGAAGAGGGGGTGGGAATACTACGTTCTGATTAGCTAGTTTTTGTGCATAGATTGTAACCCTTTAATAATCAGACCAATGATGAAAAAGGAGAGTCCATTAGCTAGGGACTAGGGTATAAAACAGGGCCTGCGAGTCCCCTTTCTTTGCACCCACTAGCAGCACACTAGGGTACCTCCTTCTCACGAAAAGAAAATAAAGAGCCTTTGTCACATTGCTGCTGAGTTCCTGAGAATTATTGCGAAGAGGATTGATTTTGCCTCACAACCATGCTGAGTGCTGTCCAAATATTATCTCATTTGATCTTTATAACAACCCGAGGAGATGAGTGTTAGTATCTTCATTTTACAGAAAAGAAAACTGAGACAAATGGAGGTTAAATAACTTGCCTAGGGTCACATAGCTAGTAAGTGCCTGAGGTTGGATTTGAACTCAGGTCTTTCTAACTGCAAGCCTATGGTTGTGCCACTGGGTGTGGCAAGTCAAAGTTGATATGTACCAAGTGCTGGGGATAGAAATATTAGCCAATCTATAAGCCAAGACAGTCCCTACTCTCAAGGAACTTCCGTTTTAGCACAGAGAGACACGGGTTAGCTACAAGGCACAAGGCAATGCCCTGGGGTCTGGAAGGGTTGCCTGGTCTAGCCCTTTGGTCTTTAGGGCACAACTAATAAAATGTTGGGCTAGATGACCTCAGAGATCCCATTTACACCTAAATCTTATGAATCTAAGTTTACTTGGTCGAAAGTTTTATTGTTCATTCAGCCAAAGACATTGTCCTTGGCTAATAAGTCCTTAGGAAACTGCCAATCAGCCTGTCTGACCCAGAGCACAGTATGGTTGAATGTGAAGGGCTGAAGCAGGATTTTGAAAGGCTGTAAATTCCAGATTATTTGCATAATTCTTCTTCTTCTTCTTCTTCTTCTTCTTCTTCTTCTTCTTCTTCTTCTTCTTCTTCTTCTTCTTCTTCTCCTCCTCCTCCTCCTCCTCCTTCTCCTTCTCCTCAGAGGAGGAGGAGGAGGACCTGAGTTCAAATCTAACCTCAGACACTTGACATTTACTAGCTGTGTGACCCTGGGCAAGTCACTTAACCCTCATTGCCCCGCCAAAAAAAAAAAGGTGGAGAGGCAATGAGGGGCTGAACTAGGGTGGTGCCTATGTGAGAAGAGAAAGCTCAGGGCTATGGAGATGATATGGGGGTAGAAGCAACAAGACCTGGACAATGATTGGTTATGGAGGGGCGGGGAGGGCTAGGGATGATTCTGCAAAGACTCTGCTTAATGCCTCCAATAAAAATCGAGATGTCTGGAGTAGGAGTGATTTAAAGGGCAGGAAGGAAACAAGCATTTCTGATTAAGCACTTACTATGTTCCAGAAACTGTGCTAAGCAGTTACAAACACTCTATCCTTTGATCTTTATAAGAATCCTGGGAAGTGGGAGCTGTTATTATGCCTATTTTATAGTTGAGGAAACTGAGGCAAACAGAGGTTAAGTGACTTGCCCAGGGTCACACAGCCAGGAAGTGTCTGAGGCAGAATTTGAACTCAGGTCCTTCTGTCTCCAAATCCATTGCTTGAACTTTGGGTGTCAATGGGACATCTGGGTGGAGACATTCACGGAGCAATTGCCAAAACGGCCCGGAGCTCAGGGGAAAGATTATAGCTGGTTATGCACAGGATCATCACTACAGAGCTGGAAGAGACCTAAGAAGTTGCCTGGTGTGACCTGCTATTATAGGGTAACAAATTAAGATCCAAATGGGTTAAAGAATTTTTGCGTAGGGATAATGATAGAACCCGGGGGAATAGTATTGACCACCAAGGGAAGAAAGTATATATAGAAAAGACTGAGCTCAGAGGACAAGGCTCTGAGGAAGGGAAGTGAAGGGAGGGGAGAGGAAGGGAGAGGAAGAAAGGGGAAGGGGGGGGGCGGGGACAGTGGAGGAGCGAGACGGAAGGCACTTGGGTCTATTCCGGCAGTCAGAAATGTCATTGATTCTCTGCCCAAGAATTGCCACACGTGTAATTTGCATAACCTGAGACTGGGGAGGGTTAGGGGAAAAACCAGGATTCCACCTTTGAATACAATTCAGTTCTCTGGTTAACGCTGATTAGGAAAGCTACTTAAAAATAAATAGTCCGATTCTCTTTCCCAAGAGCACTCATCTAGAGCTTGGGACTCTGCAGAATGCTGCTGGGTACTCTCCTTATGGGGGTTTGAGAAGGGTTTTTTTACAACTCAGCTTTACAGCAAATGCAAACCAATGTACCCAATAAAATACAGTCCCGGTGGTTAATTAATTACCTTACTAGTCGGGATTTTCCCCCTTGGGTTGAATTTTGCTTTATTTATTTATTTTTCAGCTTGGGGCTATCACCTTAGGTTTGAAATTGCTTATGAAACTTCTCAGACCCTTTGATACAAAGAATTTGGGGACTCCGCCCCAGCAGCTGCTAGCCAAGAACAATGGCATTTCTCAATCCCTGAGAGGTGTATTTCAGCAGGCTGATGTGTAAATAAAGGAGTGGTAAGTGCGTAACCCGGGCTTGGATGGAGCTCTGGAGAAAGTGCCCTGGCTGGGAAATCCGGGAGGACCCCACTGCAGCCCCCCCCCCCCAGTGAACTTGTGGAGGCCTTGGTCATGGAGGTCCTGTGGGACAGAGAACAGAGAGGACCACAAGGGCTCCGTGGGATCCCTGTTGTTCATGCAGGACAAGTGCGGGTGGGGCCAGGAGGGACTGAGTCCCGAGCCCTCCCCATAACGATGCCTTCATTCCTGGTGGCCCTCCTGGGACTATATATTGCTCTATCCAGGTTCCCAGGTCTTCAGGTGGGAAGTCAAGGGGTTGTAATCGGGTTTAGAGAGCCAGCCTTGGAGTCAGGAGACCCTGAATGTACACTTACAGGCTTTGTTTTCCTGAGCAGGTCACAACTGCTAAGTGCTCTGGGCAATTCTCTAGAACTATGAATTGCATTGGTCAAGGGAATTTTCAAATAGATCAAGGTGGATACCTTCCCTTTACTCCCACCCCAAAATGGAGAGACTGAGATACCAACTTTGCACATTTGTTTGGATCATCCGAGAATTTAGCAAAGATTATATTAGTAGGAAGTTAGGTGGCTCGATGTAAGAGAGCTCTGGACCTGAATTCAGGAAGATCTGAGTTCAAATCCAGCCTCAGACATTTACTAGCGGTGCTCAACCCTGGGCAAAGCATTTCATTTCTGTCTGCCTCAGTTTCCCTCAACTGTAAAAGGGGACAATAAGAGCACCCACCTCCAGAGTTGTTGTAAGGATCAAATGAATGATATTTGTAAAGCATTTAAAAAACCTTAGTGTTCCCTACATGCTAGCTATGATTCATCTGAGATTCTTAAGCACAAAGGAAGGGAAGGTCAATATGACAATAGGGAGTGGCAGTGAGTAAGGAAAGGAAACCAAGCATTTATTAAGTGCCAACTATGTGCTAAGTGCTTTACAAATAAGTTCTCATTCGATCTTCACACTACCTTGGAGGTAGGTGCTCTTATTGTCCCCTTTTACAGGTGAGGAAACTGAGGCAAAAAGTTAAGTGACTTGTCCAGGTCAATAGCCAGTAAGCATGTCTCAGGGTGGATTTGAACTCAGGACTTCCTGACTCCAAGCCAGCACTCTATCCACTGTACCACCTAGCTGGAAATATATATGTATATACATATATATGTATAGCATAGCTCAGTTTCATTCAACAAGCCCTTCTATCAGAAGGCAGTGAGTGACTTTCTATATATTTTATTTTTTTAAATTTATGTTATTATTTATTTTTTTTTTGCAGGGCAATGAAGGTTAAGTGACTTGCCCATGGCCTCACAGCTAGTAAGTGTCAAAGTGTCTGAGGCCAGATTTGAAACTCAGGTCCCCCTGAATCCAGGACTTGTGTTTTATCCACTGTGTACCTATATATATTTATTAAGTGCCAACTATGTGCTAAGTGCCTTTACAATAAGTTTCATTTGATCCTCACCACTACCTTGGGAGGTAGGTGCTCTTATTGTCCCCTTTTACAGGTGAGGAAACTGAGGCAAAGTTAAGTGACTTGTCCAAGGTCAAATAGCCAGTAAGCCATATATATATATATATATATCTATATATTTTTTTTTTTTAGTGAGGCCATTGGGGTTAAGTGACTTGCCCAGGGTCACACAGCTAAGAATTGTTAAGTGTCTGAGGCCGGATTTGAACTCAGGTACACCTGACTCTAGGGCCGGTGCTCTATCCACTGCGCCACCTAGCTGCCCCTCTTTCTATATATTTTAAAGCTGCTCACTATTCAAGTTCTAATTCAAATCTCTCCTTTTCCATTATTCTGACAAGGATGTCTCCTTTCTCTGAAATCCTGTAGTACTTGTGCCCATAAACTCACTTTACTCATATCATATCCATATCACATCAAAAAATATTTATTAATAACACATACTATGGGGCAGAGGCAAGATGGTGAAGGAAAGGCAGTAAGATCTCGGAACTCGACATGATCTCTCTAAAAAAAAAAACCAAATAAAAAACAACAACAACAAAATAAAAACAAACCCTCCAAATAATGCCATAGGACAATTCCCTGGAGCCCATGTACCCTGTGCTGTGTATCATGTACTGTAATACTGTGTACTATGTATCATGTAGCATGCACCGTTTACCATGTAGCATGTACCATGTAGATGTACTCATGTACCATGCATCATGTCCCATGTAATGTGTATTGTATAGTGTGATGTTTAAAATCTAAATTGTGGTCACCTTAACTTAGAAGCTTCAGCACCAGTCTTTGGACATTAAACATTTATTAAAGGATACATGTATTCACATGGAGTTCAGAAAGTTAAGAAAAGGCCTATCTAGCCTAGAGTTCCAGCCTGGTCAGGTTCTTCCTCCAAGTCCTCCGTCACCAGCCTGCTTCAATCACCAACTCTCTAGCAAACTGATTGTGGGAAGCTTTTTACAGGTCTGGAACAAAGGCGGTCCTGGGTCCTTACATAATGCTTCAAGCTGAATGGTTGGTGTCCTCTAAATCCATTGATCACTGAACTTGAAGGTGTTATCAAGTTAAGTTCAAAAGTCTAGCTTCTGAGAACATCCTTCTTAAGGGCTAGCCAGGTGTGATTACAATCTAGTTAACTTTGAAGTAGGACTGATCAGCAGTCAATCACTCTCACTTGATCCAGTCAGTTTAGATCAATCTCCGGTGGGTCTCTTTGAGTATCTTGCTAAATCCCCATTATTTTTATCACAGTAGCATGTACCCTTGTAGCACTGCACTATGTACAGTGTACCATGTACCATGTAGCATGTAGCATGCAGCATGTACTGTGTACCCATGTCTCATATACCATGTAATGTGCATTGTGTAGTGTGCACCATGTACCATGTATTGTGTACCCCTGTATCATGTACCATGTAATGTGTATTGTGCAGCATGTGCCACATACCTTGTATAATGTACCATGTATTGTGTAGCATGTACCATGTATCTTGTGCCATGTAATCATGTACCATGTACTTGTTAATGCACATCTTCTTACTTCCTTTAGTTGCCATAATCTTAAAACCCTTCCGCTATTCCTAACGTGATTTCCCATCCTGTTTTGGGTTTTGGAACCTAACTGGGAGACTTCCAATTGAGTCTTACCTATTGTGTAGCATGTATTGTGTCCCTGTGCAATGTTCTTATTAACTTTGGTTGCAAGCGGAACCCAGTCACAACTTCTTCCATACAACAGTGTTAACATAATTAAAAATTCTCTTCTAAGCTCTAACCCTCCCCAGTTCCACCCACTGATCCTCATGCAGCAAAATCTTGAGGCCTTTCACCATCCTAGTTGTCCTTGTTCAACCTTCATGTTACTAAACAAAACTGAGCGTGTGCCCAAATTCCTTATAATCCAGTAGCAATTGTTTCAGTTTAACAAGCCTAGATGTGTGTTGTTGTGTTTTTTTTTTCATTTACATGTTTTCAATATGCTGGACTATTCTGTGTGTATTAGTTCTTTTTTTTTTTTTTTTTTTTAGTGAGGCAATTGGGGTTAAGTGACTTGCCCAGGGTCACACAGCTAGTAAGTGTTAAGTGTCTGAGGCCAGATTTGAACTCAGGTACTCCTGACTCCAGGGCCGGTGCTCTATCCACTGCGCCACCTAGCTGCCCCTGTGTATTAGTTCTAGAAGATGGAAGGTTTGGAACTAGAAAGGATAAAGATCATACAGAACTTCTATGGCACAGATCACTGAGGGTGAAGGTTTTAAAAGGAGAAGAAATCTTTTGGGGGAACCAGTATAGCTCATCTCTCATGCTGTTACAGAGAGCCATGCTGTTAACAGAGTAGATATGTCCTCTTATTTTCACATGATTTGTGGCTTTAACATAGCATTTGCTTTAAAACTAGTGTGTGTGTTTGTATTTGTTTGGGATTTATGATTTCATAATGTAGGGAACTCTTAGATTAGAAATTTTTTAGATGCAAATTGGAAACCTGCATTTATATTATAGTCTCTATAATATAATATAACATTGAGAGTTTGAATGAAATTCTCAGGGTCTAGTTTGTATCAGAGGCAGGTTAGAAATAAAAATGTTTCTGAGTACAAGGCCATTCTTGGACCTCTTATAGCATACTGCTTGTTTGTTACACACACACACACACACGCACACACACACACCTACATACACATATTTATATACATACATATTTGGGAAAACAAATATTTTTCTGGAATAAATAATTTTCTTAAATATGCTTGTTTTATATTTCAGATCTTTGAGGGTTTTTAAAGTTAATTTAGTTCCTATCCAATTTGTCCATTCTGGGTTTTAATAATATGTCTCCTAAGGCCATTTTATTTCATAAGAGGAATAAACTAGAAACATTGACCCACTTTTAAGTTAACTTTGCTTTTTTATTTTCCCCTGAAAACTAAATTAAGATGTTTGGGATATGGATTTAAAAAATATATATATATCAAACAGGAATGTGGTGTGTCCATGAACAGTACCTTCTGTTTAGAAATTGGCATTTTTTCCCTCTGAATCACATTTGTGCAGCTGAATTTAGCAGTACTTTACTAGAAGCAATGCCAATTTAACATTATACTTTTAATTAAAATACACGCACACATACACACACACCATGAACTGATTTTTAAAATCCATGTGATTTCTAAAAATGGCACTAGAAAAAAGTGGCTGGAATTTTCTGGCCTTACCCCCCCACCCCCACCCCCACCACCCCCATTTACAAGTAAATTTAATGCTTCTTCAATCATTCCCTTCACACAATCTCTAGACTTTAGAGAAACTGCCACCTTTCAAACTTAGGTTTCCATTTATCTGGTGGCAAAAGGTGACATTAAGGAAAGAAATAAACACATATTAAGTCTTTAAACCAAACAGATACCCACGCATTTTGTGAAAATAAATTTGGAAAAAAAAAACAAAAGAAGAAAAAAAAAGAAAGAAATCTGAATCCAGGGCTGATACTTTATCTACTGCGCCACCTAGCCATCCCTGCAACACATTCTTCTATAAAGAATACCTGTCACTTGGGTTTCTTTCAGCCAAACTGCCTCTACATCTGGTCCTCTGCCAACCTGTGCAACCTGGTTTAGGCCTCTTGCCTTAGATCTCAGAGAAAGAGGGGGCACCACATACAGGTGCCAATCCAGGTGCCCTTCCAGCTAGCCTCAAGATGACAGAACTGGAGTTTCCACCCAAAGAAGAATTATAATCACCAAGAGACAGAGGGGCCCAGAATGAAACAGAATGACTGTTCATACAACAAAAGCTTCTGGGAGAAACTAGGAAAATAACTGATAAACAAATATCTTTGGCCAAGGGGTTGTACATAATGATTGAAAAAAGAATGGTGCTGTTAAAATACAGTAGGAAGCTATTTAGGAGGAAGCAATCGCCAACTGGGTAACTGCTTCCAAGATACTAATACTCTGTTTCTTTCTTTTTTTTTTTTTTTTTTGCGGGGCAATTGGGGTTAAGTGACTTGCCCAGGGTCACACAGCTAGTAAGTGTTAAGTGTCCGAGGCCGGATTTGAACTCAGTCCTTCGCTAATCCAGGGCTGGTGCTCTATCCACTGCGCCACCTAGCTGCCCCACTCTGTTTCTTTCTAAACCCAGAATGCTGAGATGGCCATCCCCAAACGTGGTCCATTTTTGAGGAGCTCCCCTCACAATGCAGTGCATAAAAAAGCAAGATGCTTTGACCCCTAAACTTTCCCGCTTCCCCTCTCCCCCACTCCCTACCCCTACCAAAGTGAAATGGCTGGCTTCAATTCCTTCTTATTTATCTATTTATTTATTTTGCAGGGCGATGGGGGTTAAGTGACTTGCCCAGGGTCACACAGCTAGTAAGTCTCAAGTGTCTGAGGCCGGATTTGAACTCAGGTACTCCTGAATCCAGGGCCAGTGCTTTATCTACTGTGCCACCTAGCCACTCCCCTCAATTCCTTCTTTACCGAAAAGTCAAAATCTTCCAAAATCAGGTCACAGCAAGAGCTACTCCTTTGGAAAAGTGAGCCGTGTTTATTGTTTATAGAGCAGAGTCGCACTAAACAAAAGAGACATGAACCAAGTCTTTACCTAGTGACTCCAAAAGCTTGTCTCCCACAGTGAGTTTTGGCCCAAGGCCCTTTAAAATTAACAGACTGGGTCAAGGGAAAGCAACGTTTATAGCCTGCAGTGGCTAAAAGTGATCATAAATATGTTGGTGATAGCGTAATAAACTTCCACTCAAAGCCACTAGGCCAAGTAGGTAGATTGTGAAAGGCACCAACATGCTCTGGCCTTGAATTCTCAAGAAAATAAAACACTGCAGTTTTTTGGTTTTTTGGGTTTTTTAGTGAGGCAATTGGGGTTAAGTGACTTGCCCAGGGTCACACAGCTAGTAAGTGTTAAGTGTCTGAGGCCGGATTTGAACTCAGGTCCTCCTGACTCCAGGGCCGGTGCTCTATCCACTGCGCCATCTAGCTGCCCCTAACACTGCAGTTTTTATCCACCCAGAGATCTTCTGACTTTATCTAGCTCTCCTGATGCATATAAATTAGGTGTAAAGAATTCATTTTGTGGTCTTTTAAGCCCAAATTAAATGGCTTGAGGATTCCTGTTCTGGATAGTGTTCTACTTTTAGTCTAAAAAAAATCAAAAACATCCATAGTTAGTTTCTTCAGCTATTAAAACCAATGGCTTCCCAGAGCCTTGCATCTAGTAAATAAACAGAAAAATGAATGAGATACAGGGTCCACATTTGTAGCATATGAAAGGTCAAAGCTGTCTCCATGTTGCTTTGTGCAAGAAACAGATAATGTAATTCCAAAAGACAAATAAGCATACGATTCTGACAGTGGCACAATGTTGATTTTCAACCAAAGCAGAAAGGCTTTCTCATTCTGGCTTGTTGCTCACTAATTGTGTGACTTTAGAAAAGTCAATTAATTTCTCAAGGTCTTTGTTTTCTTCATCTGCAAAAATGGGCAGGGTTGGAAAGGTTCTTACAACATTAAAATTTTTTTGATTTTGTGATTAAATTACAAAGTTAAGAAGAGAAATGTTGCTATAGATGGGAAGATAATAACTGAACAATTGAATATCTTGAGATGGCAAAAAGATGTCCCCAAACTATAAACTATTTCCATTTTAAAGCATATATGGCTATAACTAGAATAGAGTAGAATAGAACAGAATAGAATAGAATAGAATAGAATACCTTGTTGAGGCACCTTCATAATAATGTAAATAAGTTATTTATCCTACAAACATAAACTGGATTAAAAATAGAAATTGAGACAGAATTTCTTTGTCCAATATGCTTGTAAAATAGAGAAACATAACAGCCGAAGACAATACTGGTTTATAATATAAATTCATTTTTAAAATCTTACAGAAAAGGATGATGAAATATTGTAAGAAATTCTGTTTGCCTTATAAGACAGTGAAAAATACCAAAAGAAATATCAAATATACAGAAAACTTTGTAAGAGATCCAATAAAGAAAAGTCATCCTAGGGATCTTTGAAGATAAATTCATAAGGAAGACAACAACTACATGATAAAAATAGAACATATACATAATACATATATATTACATCATATATATATAAATATATATATATATAAAGATCGATATGATAAACTTTCCCCCGTTATGACATTAATGGAAACAGTTGTATTACTAGGCAGCTTCGTGTTACAGTGGATAGAATGCTGGGTCTGGAGTCAGGAAGACCTGAGTTCAAATCCAACATGAGACTTGCTCACTAATTGTGTGACCTTGGGCAAGTCACTCAGTCTTGGTTGCTTTGCCTCAGTTTCCTCATCTGTAAAATGAGCCGGAGAAGAAAATGACAAACCACTCCAGTACTTTTGCCAAGAAAACCCCAAATGGGGTCATGAAAAGTCAGACACAAATAAAAAAATGACTGAAAATATTTGTGTGTATGTACTTATATATAATCAGAACAAGTATTAGAAAAAGTACCAAATTTGGGATCAGAGGACCTCTGCTTAAATTCTACCTCTGCCACTGTGGACAAGTCATCTCACCTTTCATTTCCTCATCTGCAAAATGAGTGGATTGTACTAGATGACCTCTAAGCCCCCTGTGAGGTCTATAATCCTATGAATAGATAAAACTGACTAGCCTCTCTTCCTTCAAAATGACCCCCTTGGGAAACTCTACATTTATTCCAGTAATGACCCTGTTGGTCAAAGCATTTAGAGACCTTTAATTTGGTAACTGCCTTTAGAGACTAGAATTATGGAAAGTTAGAGGTGGAAAACACATACATTAGATGATAAATGGTCCCTCTAATGGTTATGTGACTTAGCCACGGTCACATGGCAATGAAGAGCAGAGCAGTTCTCCTGACTACTCATAGCCCATTACTGGTTCTAGCATACCAGCTGTCCTCAAGGGCAGGTCATTTTTTACATCCTCAGTTGTACCAAAATTTTTGTCCTTTGAGATGTGGAACCCTTGGAAATGCCTCATCAATGTTGATGCAATGTGGTACAGTGGGGGAATGTAGGTAAAGGACCTAGTCTGAAAAGCCCCTTACTACCTGAGTGACCTTAGGCAAATTGTTTTCCTTCCCTGAGCCTCAGTTTCCCCACCTGTATAATGAGAAGACTGGGCTATATAGCCTCTGAGGAATCTAATGATAATGCTTATATCCCAAGGGATGCTATCTTCCAGGAGTGGATACCATGAATGTCCATATGGTTTTTAACCATGGTACTACTTAATCTCTCACACTGGAAGTAGTCTCCTCTACACCTGTTGCCTCTCACTCTGATTGGTTCCTCTCATGTTCTCCATTTTAAGAAGGACCCCAGGCCAACTAGGTCTTCATTCCTCTCCAGGTTCCATTCTTGATTCTCCAGCCTTTTATTATGCCTCTTTACCAGTTTCCTCTTATGTGTTGTCTCCACCCTATTAGAATATAAGATCCGCCTGAGGCAGAAACCTTCTTTCGTTTTTTGCTTATATTTGTAAATTCTCAAGGGTTTAAACACAGTGAGTGGCATATGGTAAATGCTTAATAAATGCCTATTGATTTACTTCTCTTTGGAAAGGGTCCTCAGAGCCCATTTCAATATCCAAAGTTGCTTTTCCCCCTCCTTTTTGGGGAGGCAATGGGGGAGAGTGGGATTCAGCATGGTCATCCCCTGTATCTACTAAGCTTGCCTCTTTTGACTGTTTCCAAAAATAAAATCTAGGCTCAGCTCTGGTGGCTCTGGGACCTCATCAATATGGATGGTCTCCTCAATAATGTCAATCACAACCCATCCAGATCTGCCCATCCCAAGCAATTCTCTTTCATGTTCTCCAGTGATTTCAGCATGAGGAGGATTGCCCATATTGGTGGAGTGGGGCAGGAGGGCAGGGGTTTGAGTTGTCTCTTGACATTGAAAGGATACTAAAGAAACTCGCAGTCTGTCCATTGGTTCTCTCTTAGCACGACCAGCCCATCTTCTCCCATCATACATCTCTTGATGACATGTTTTCTTCTCTTTCTCACTTCCTCATTTGTTATATGTCATAGCCACTTTAGATGTATCATATAACCCTCTGTTGCTGAGAGATGATTTTCTCAGGGCTGCCTTCCGTGGGCAATTTTTCAGAAATGATGGTTTCTACTCCTGAAAGACAGCATCCCTTTGGAATTCTACTTTGTACGATCCTGCCATTAGGTCTGGAAAGGACCTCAAAGGCCACAGAGTCCAATCTCATTATACAGGAGGGGAAACTGAGGCTTAGGGAAGGGAAACACTTTGGCCAAGGTCACTCAGGTAGTAAAGGGCTGAACCAGAACTGAGCCCAGGTCCTGTCACTCCAGATCCCCTACATTTCCCCACTGAGAAATTGTATCCATATTGATTATGCACCTCCTTGGGGTAAAACCTTCCCCTTAAGTGCTCCTCCACTGCCAAATTGTGGCATGAAAGTGACTGTGGATCCTCAAAGACACAACCCTAGAGCATCCTTCCAGGCTGACCAAGTCTCACGTTAAGAGACCCAGTGATGGAGTGTGTGTGTGTTGGTTGGTCCCAAACCAGCCTAATTATATTCAAAGAAGCCCAGGCTGCAAGGGGATAGATTTTTCTGCCAGAGACCTCCTGCACTGAGGCAAAAAGGGGCTGTGACCTGTATCAGTGGAGGGGGGTACCCACATTTCTGAAATCTGTGAGAAATTATTCTTAGTAACTGATATCTTGGAGGGATACAGACTTCCCCCCTTCTTCCAAAGCTCTGACATTTAGAGGGACCACTTTCTGCTGGAAAATAAGATTGCATTTGAATCTCTTTATCTTGGTCTGACCCATCCCAAGCCTCTAAACAAAATCTAGGGTGGGGAAGCTTATTGTGTTCTGCTCAGCTTGGGTGGAGGACAGATCTTTTTGTCTAGATAAGAAAGACCTCTCATCGAGGGAGGGGTCACTCAACCCACCCATTCGAAATTGAAGCCCAAAAGCTGGGGGTGGTCTGGTATAGACCTTCATTTTAATATAGCCTGCCTCTAATTAGATTTGATTGCTACTTGATGAACTAACTACTGTTTCAAAGGGTATGTAACTGTGAACTCCACCATGATTGTCTTTGGTCTGAGAGGGATGGCCATGACCATCTTTTTTATTACATAACTGCTGGCCTTGTTGCTAAAATGATAACATTCCCCAGAAATGATGTCCTCAAAATTTTTAATCATCACAAATTCCCCATATCCTTGAAATATTGGGAGAAATGAGTTAGGATCTAAGATGCTCAGCTAATTCCAGATAAATAATTATTAATATACACTATATATTAACATATTATGTATATCATTATAATTATATTATCAATATATTATATACAATATAGCTATAATATAAAATATATAATGCATTATTTTATTTATTTATATTGTGTCATTTTATGTACTTACATTATATTATTGAGTATAATGTTAACATTATATCATAAACAAAAATTTTCTCCTTTCACATGGGCAATAGAAAGAGCTCTGGACTGGGAGTCAAAAAGACATGAGTTTGTATCCCATCTCTTCTCCTTCCTATGATCTTTGGGCAAATCACACCTTCCTTGGCCTCAGTTTTCAAAATGGGAAGGTTAGAATCCATGACCTCTAAGGTCCCTTCCTTCTCGAATTCTCAGAGTCAATGACCTGAGAATACATATCTGGCACACTGTAGGCATTTAATAAATGCTTGTTGATTGATTGACTTATAAAAAGTCAGAGGTTAGAACATGGAAAATTGGAGCTGAAGAGACCATAGAACACAGAATGTTAGAGCTAGAAAGGATCTTAGAACGAGAGGACAGAGTATCAGCGCTGAAAGAACCCTTTGAGGAGAGGTGTAGAGTGGTGCACAGCAACAAGGGCTATGTGTTGTAGGCAACAGTACCCTGGGTTCACATCTTGCCTCAGATCATCAGTTAATATCAGTGCTATCTTTCTATAAAAATGGCCTCACTGCCCTGTTGCCAGCACTTCAGATGAAGATAATGTATGCAAACGGCTCTGCAAACCTTAGGACACCCAATGAAAGGTAAGTTATTAGAACTGGAAGGGCTCTGGAACTTTAATTACTGAGAGGACCCAAGTACAAAGAGTGTCTGAGGTGGAAAGTGCTTTGGGGCTCAAATCGAACCCCCTTCTTTTGAGGGGTGAAAAACAGAGAGACATGCGCAGAGTCACACAGCAAGTAGTGGCTGTGCCAGGACAAGCTTCCGGGTTTTTGCCCTTCTCCCCACCCCCACACCGGTCCCCACCTGGTGCACATAGTCAAATTCAACTACTGGAATCTCCACAAATATCTTTGAAAACCTCACAGGCCGACAAATTAGGAGCCATTGATGGAAAGCCTAATATGGACCTAACACCAGAGATGAGCTGTCTTCCCTCCCACCCCAGTGGATGGGCTCCTTTGAAAAGCTTCCCTAATTAGATCTGACATTCCTTTAGATCAGGGACCACATATTATTTATCCCTGTATCTCCTCTTGAGCCTAGCATAGTCCCTTGCATACAGTGGATTCTTATTATTAATGTTTGCTTAATGAATATCGAATGAATACAGTAACTGATTGAGATTCTGAAAGCTACCTAATGCAATGGGTATGAGGGAAAGATACCCCCTCAGCCACGGGATTTCAACTTTTGAGAAAGCAATTCATAGGATTTCGGAATCATAGATTTAGAACCAGAAGGGACCCTCAGAGGTATATAGTCTAACCACCTCATCTTACAGTTGAGGAAACTGAGGCCAGAGAAGTTAACACACAGGTAGTGAACATCAACCAATTTCTTACTTAATTTAGAGAAGAATCAAACGGGGGTGGGGGTGGGGTGGGTTTCAACTGAGTGGGGGAGTTTGGGATTCAAATCCTGCCTCTGACACATACCGGCTATGTGACCCTGGGAAAATCATTTAGGAAACTCTCTAAGGCTATCCATGGGAGAGTTGGAGTTGATGGTGGATACTTGTAGAGGGAGTTTCCTTACCTGGAGTTCTCTGGATCATTGAAATCATAGGTTTTAGGGGGCAGTTAGGTGGTATAGTGGATAAAGCATCAACCCTGGATTCAGGAGGACCTGAGTTCAAATCTGACTTCAGACACTTGACACTTATTAGCTTTGTGACCCTGGGCAAGTCACTTAACCCTCATTGCCCACCAAAAAAAACAAAAGAAATCATAGGTTTGGACAAGAATTTTCAAAGCTCTGTGTGTGTGCATTTATATATATATAATATATATTATATATATATATATATATATACACACACACACACATATACAAACACAAACGTGTGTCTGTGTATACATGTAGATAAAGCACTATATATAAAGCTATAGAGACATATATCCATATATCCATACACACACTTGTATGTATGTATGTGTATGACACAAAATAGTCCCTGTCCTCAAAGAGCTTGCATTCTACCAAAAGAAATTATCAAAATACATGAACAAGGCCCGTCTTGAAGCAGAATCATTTCACTGGTACCAAGACCGGTCCTCTGTGCCTCAAATCTATCAGCCTCCCAGCTCCCCAGTTTGCAATTCTATACTTCAAGCCTAATTCTTGTGGCTTAAACCAAATAGAGGCTTAATTATATTCCTCTCTCAGAACTCAAGTTTTGATGGAGGAGGGGAGGGGGGGAGAGGAGGGAGAGAAGGAAGCCTGAAGACAGTGGAAGTCGGAGGGAAGAAAGGGGTAACTTTTCAGGGAGGGAGAAGGGAGGAAGGGGCAGCTGGAAGCCTTGAGGACAAATCGTGCCTACCTCACCATTCTGCCTTAAGACAGCTTTGGCCAGCGCGCCTGGGAAACAGGAGGAGGTAACTCTTCTCAAGAGACAAATTGGCAGCTGGTCTGCCTGGTAAGTGTTAGGGGAGGAATGTCATTGTCTCAAAACATTCAGCAGACTTCTGTCAGGGCCAAGGCCTCTCCGGGAGGCTGCTCCCTGATACTGGGGTGGCAGGGGGCCCATTCAGCTAGTTTCTCCTTAGTACCTAAAGTGCCAACGCAGAATTCCCTCGGCTTTCAGAGAACAAGTAGAGGCAAGACGCCACTAACCTGGTTTCCCAGCAGGAGAGGGGAGAAAAAATGTGCCTAGCTGAAGAAAGAGAGATAAACTGACCAATATTGTTTGGTGGGGAGTAGAGGTGGGAGGAAGGAAGTGGGAAACAAAGATAAACTTTTTTGCAATACATTTTCTAAAGTATCTCCCTCCCCCAGTATTCCCACTCACCTCCAGACTCCTTCATCAATCAGCATGGTACCATGAAAAGTGGGCACACTTTCTGGAGTCAGATGATATGGGTTCCAATCTTGCCTCAACCACTTGCTACCCATATCACCTCAGGATAATGACTTAATCTCCTGGGTCTCAGTTTTCCCATTTGTAAAATGAGAGGGGTTATGTGATCTGGCCCCCAAGGTCCTTTCAGCTCTTGATGTAGGACCCTAAGAATAAAAAGCCAAGAGATACTGCCTCTCCTGGGTGATCAGAAAGTCCTTTTAAAAAAAATCATTCTATTGTTTTGTTTTTTTAATTGTTTTTTTTAAGTGAGGCAATTGGGGTCAAGTGACTTGCGCGGGGTCACACAGCTAGTAAGTGTTAAGTGTCTGAGGCTGGATTTGAACTCAGGTCCTCCTGACTCCAGGGCCAGCTCTCTATCCACTGCGCCACCTAGCTGCCCCTAAATCATTCTATTGTAAGGATGATCAACTGTGAAAAACTCAGCATCTCTGATTAAGACAATTCTGAAGGACCCACAATGAAAAACACTATCCACTTCCAGAGAGAGACCTGATAAGCTCTGAATGCAGACTGAGGCACACTTTTGCAGGGCAATGAGGGTTAAGTGACTTGCCCAGGGTCACACAGCTAGTAAGTGTCAAGTGTCTGAGGCTGGATTTGAACTCAGCCAGTGCTTTATCCACTGCGCCAAGTAGCTGCCCCATGAGGCACACTTAAAATTTTTTTTTCTTGATTTTTGTTGTTTTATTTTTCCCAATCTGTTTTCTTTTGCAACATGGCTAATGTTTGGCATGATTTCACATATATAATCTTTTTTTTTTTTTTTGCAGGGCAAAAATCCTCTTGAATCCAGGGCCATTGCTTTATCCACTGCACCACCTAGCTGCCCCTCACATATATAATCGATATCAAAATGCTTGCCTTCTCAAGGAATGAGGAGGGATGGGAGGAAGGAAAAGAATTTGGAAGTCAAAAATTTGAAAAATGAATGTTAATGAAAAGTGTACATGTAATTGGGAAATACTTAATGAAATAAATAAAAACTTTTTTAAAAAATGCATTTTTAGTTGAACACTTTAAGGTCTTTTTATGAGAGACAAAGTGTCACAATGGATAGAATACTGGGTATTGGTATTTAGAAAGACCTTAGTGAAAACTTCGCTCCTTACTTGTAACTGTTATTGTGACTGTTGACAAACCTCTGATCTTCTCCCAAACAGGACTGTCAACTGTTCTGCAATTTACCATCCTAGGCAATTGCCTGGGACTCTGAAAGCTAAGTGACTTGCCCAAGGTCACACAGCTATCAACCAAAGCAATCAACTCCTTTTGTATTTCAGGTACTGTTCTGAGTGTTGGAGATAAAGACAGGAAAAAAAAAAGTGTGTGTGTGCTTGGGGTGGGGATGGGGGGTGGGGGTGAAATAATCCCTGCCTGGCTTCTATTCTCTCACTAGGGATCCAATACATGATGTGACATGCTTCACAATCAGGACCTGAACTCAGGTTATTTGTGACCCAGCCTGCTCATCATCCATGATCCACTACAGTCACTCTACTGTGGTCAAAATATTCCCCAGTAGTCCACCTGCTTCTCATTTAACTAAGTTGTTCCTCAGATGAGAGACAAGCCTCAGGTTCAAAGCTTTTCCAACTTGGTAGGAAGCAATCAATGCCACATACCAGATACTTACTGACAGAATGGAAGATCCTTCAAGGCAGGAGCTATTTTTTCTTTGGGGGGAGGGGACTTTATGTTGAGCACACAGGCCAGGGTTTTAGAACTGAAAGTGACCTTCTAACTCCCAGTCTCCAAGGAATCCCTTTTGCCATTTTTTTGCCACTCCTCCACCTGGCCTTTCAATCCCTCCCCAGTTTGATTCCACCCTCCTCCTTCTAGAATTATTTCACATAACTCACCTCCCACAGTTGGCATTCCAGCCAAGGGCCAAACTGACTACTAGCCATCGCCCGATCTCAACATTCCATCTCTCATCTCTGTGTTGTAACAAAGGCTGACCTCCATGCCTCAGATGCATTCCCTTTCATTTCTGCCTCTTACAAGCCTTCCCCCACCGCACCACCCCCAACCAGGTTCAACTCAGGAGCTAGCTACCTCCTCTGGGAAGCCTTCCCTGATTTCTCTAGTTGCTGGCACTCTCTACCTCCTTACACTGACCTTGTATTTACCTACCTGTGGATATGTTATACCCCCACTCCGAGCTCCTTGCGGACAGGAACTGGATTTTTTTTTTTCTTTTTAGATCCCCAGAACCTTGCATATGGCAGATACTTAATAAATTTTTGGTAAATTTAACTGCATGTATCCTAGAAATCACCTATTCTGAACCCTCCCTTTTATAGATGAGCAAGTCCAAGCAATCAGAAGTTTTGACATGTTAGTGGCATGGTGGTCCCCAACATTTCTTGTTCTGCAAAGCCTTTTCAACAACAACAAAAATGTATTGTGAACCTCAGTGCAATTTAATATACTACTCATAATATTCTTTATAATTATTTACTGCTGATGGCTCCATTAAAGAGTTTTTAATATGAATGCCTTGGACCACCATCCAATGGACTACTTGTATAGGAGACAGACTTCTGGGCTTGGAACTAGAGAGACCTGGGTATGAATCCTTTGCTTTAAACAGTTACTTGCTGTGTGGTCCTGGGCAAGTCATTTAACCTCTTGAGCCTCAAGTATTTCTTGTGGGAATACTAATAGCACTGAGAATTGTTGTTAACTAGCTTCCTAAAAGAGGGAGACCCTCCGATTCCATCAAGGTTTTAATATAGGTAAATTGTTGTTGTTTCAGTCATGTCTGACTCTTCATAACCCCACTTGGGGTTTTCTTGGCAAATATATTGGAGCGGTTTGCCATTTCCTTCTCCAGCTCATTTTACAGATGAAGAAACTGAGGCAAACAGGGTTAAGTAGGTTGCCCAGCTAGTGTCTGAGGTTGGATTCGAATTCAAGTCTTCCTGACTCCCAGCCGCGTGCTCTATCCATTGCATCACCTAGCTGCTCTTAATGTAGGTAAAGTGCTTTGTAAAACCCTATATAAATGCTAGCTATTATCTAAGGTCACATGGGTAATAGGTGACAATGCCAGGATTTGAACCCAGGCTCTTTTGGAGAACTTAGGACCACCAACATGCTACAATGTGGCATCAGAGTATAATTTTAATGAAGAGTTCCACTCATGTATATAAATATGCATACATCTATGTATCCATAAATGCATATATTCACATGTCACTGTAAACTCCCTGAATTTGCTAATTAGCCTCCTAAAAGAGGGAGACCCCCAATTTTCATCAGCTACTAAGTCTGCCATATACCCAAGTCGGTTGGAAGCCAGAACTCCTGGAATCAGTAAGCCATGGTCACAGCAAGTTGGCAAAACAGAATCGAACAAAATCATTACAAAATTTCTGGAGAGATTTATTGGAGTCTATTTGCAAATGGCTGGATTTATCATCATATGCTTGTAGAATGGCTTTGAATTATGGAAAACCTGGATCCAAGCCCTCCCTCTGACACATACTCCCGGTGGGACCTGAGACATTTAACATCTCCGTGACTAAATCTCTAAGACTGTAAGTAAATGTCTCCATAAATTACAGCAGATCGTGGCATTTTCATACTGAAAATTCTCTATGCCAAGAAAATCACAGGTAGGAACAATGATTTTTTTAAAAAATCAGCACATATCAGCACATATACTCTAAGGAAATTCATAATTCAGTAAAGAACATACCAATCTACCAATAATAATGAAAACAAATGCTTTAACAATAGTCCTAAATACATAAAATACATGTGGTTATTTAGCTATTTTGGGGAGGTGGAGGGAGGCTTGCACTAGATTGACTTTTCTTAGGCTCCGCTGGGCATATTTGTATAATTTGTATAGAAAGCCTCATGGAATTCTAAGTTCCTGTGACAGAGAGACTCAGAGGTGGAGAAAGAGACAGAGACAGAAAGAGAGACAGACAGACAGAGACACAGAGACATATAAAGAGACACAGAGAGACAGAAAGATAGAGAGAGACAAAGAAAGACAGAGAGAGACAGAGACAAAAAGACACACAGAGACAGAAAGACAGAGAGACAAAGACAGAGAGAGACAGAAACAGAGACAGAAAGAGAGACAAAGGCAAAGACAGAGATAGAGACAGAGAAAGAGACAGTAATAGCAAGAGAGACAGAGTGAGACACAGAATATAAAATGGAAGCAAGGTTCATAGCAAACCTTCAGCAATATGGCTTATTTCATTTTCTTTTTCTTTTTTTTTTTTTTTTTTGGTGAGGCAATTGGGGTTAAGTGACTTGCCCAAGGTCACACAGCTAGTAAGTGTCAAGTTTCTGAAGCCGGATTTGAACTCAGGTCCTCCTGAATCCAGGGCCAGTGCTCTATCCACTGTGCCACCTAGCTGCCCCAATATGGCTTATTTCTTACAGTTAAGCAAAGTCACTCATTTCTCGTCACATGCTTGGACCCAACACTGTGCCTCAGCATTTGTCCTCCATGAGTGAAGCCATGCCTATCTAAATTAGAAACTGTTCCAGGAGGAGTCAGTTGAGAATGATGGGAATCTGACCCCATTACAACTGCAGATTAAGAGTTTAAAGGGCTTTTAAGAGTTTATCTAATCCAACACAGTCATTTTACAGATATGGAAACTGAGGCTACGAGAAGCTGGGTGACTTGCCAGGGGTCATAAATCAATTAAGTGGCAGAGCTGGGATATATGACTAGAAAACCATCTCCATCCATCCTGGCCTTGCCTGCCTAGGGTCCACATCTCTGGATCAAAGGGACCCTGTTCCGTATTAATGATATGAAGTTGGACTCCTCTGTCACATGATCCACTAGTAGAGTGAGGGGCTAGGTGGTGAAGGGGCTGCTTATTCTACCCCACTGCCACCCCATTCAATTGCCAAAGGTTAAGAACCTGAGGGTACCTTTTTGGATCTTTGCCATAGTCTGCTCGGTTTAGGAGTGCCTGGTTGTTATCTTACATCAAATGGGTGTTATCTTACATCCAGATACATGATGGAAAATGAGAATTGAGTAGAAATTATCCACAACATTGAATTTGGAATCAGAGGACCCACATTCTAGTTCCAGCTCTGTCGTGTGACCTTGTGCGTATCACCTCACTCTCTGAGACTCCATCTACTCATCTGTAAATTGGGATCAATAATACTTGCAGTATATTTCAGAGCATTTTGTGCATCAAGCACAAAGCTTGGTGATGGTTTTGATGATGACACCTCATAGTCACTGCTCACTTATCGTTTACTAAAGGATCATCACAAGTCTTGGGAGGGTGGGAGAGGACTGTTTCAAGGATTAAATGAGCGAAAACATTTGAAAGTGCTTTGTGATCCATAAAGCGCTTTATACATACATGTAAGGGGATATTATTGTTCTGGTAAAGAAAACAAGTCCTCTCAGGGGATAAACCAAGAAAGGGGTGGGGACATAAGAGGTTAGGGATGGGATCAAACAAATTTATAAAAAAGCCACAGTAAATCCAGGGACTTCACTGGAATAGGAATGGAGCTCAGTTAGTGCACGTAGGCTGACATGGAGATGACAGATGGACTGGAGTAAGAACTTGGACGTGCCAAGTGTTTCATTTAATAAATCAGCTGACACTCCCCTACATTTGCATTGTTAATGATGGAACTTGAAGACTAGCTGATGCTGCAGAAACTTGTCTTATGGCGTCCTTCCCCCCATTCCCACCAACGCCCCCCACCTGCCAACTTCTTTTAAATGACTTGGCAAACAATGCCATGTTGCTTGGAATTCAGGTCCAAGACTGGCTCTGAAGTGAGAACAGAAACCTGCTCATACTCTGAATTCTATTGAACTTCCCAACTGCAAACGTGGGGTCACAGATGCCCCCAGGACCGACATAATTGAAAGTCTCTCACTGGCTCAAGACCATTGGCTCCACTGAGTGCAATGGGACAATATTGGACTATATAATAGATTCACTTTCTTACATTCCCTTCCTTTCCTTTCTGTTTGCTTCTTTTCTTTCCATTCCATTCAGCCATTTCCCTTCATTCCATTCTCCTTTTCTGTTCCTCCTACCCTGCCTTTCTTTCTCTCATTTTTCTTCTTCTTTTTCTTTTCTTCCATCCTCCTTCCCTGCCTGCCTTCCTTCCTCTTTCCCTCCCTTTCTTTCTCCCTCCTTCCCTCACATTCTCCCTTCCTTTCTTCCATTCATTCTTTCCTTCACTCTCTTCTTTCTTTTCTTCCTTCCTTCCTTCTTCCCTCCTTCTTTCCCTCCCTTTTTTCCTTCCTTCTTTCTTTATGCTTCTCATCTTCCCTCTTTCAGTAAATGCTTATTAAGTGCAAGATGGCCTTTAGTCCCTGTAGTAGGTGTAGGTAATAGAGAGAAGACACATAAACAAACCAAGAAGACGTCCACAGCTACCCGATGTAGCACTTCTCTGTCTGTGACTGCAGGAGCTGCAAAAGAAAAAGAAAAAATCAAGGGGCCCTCAGTGTAACTCAGCTAAACAACTGATTTGAACCCAACCCTGGCCTTGCCTCTGTAGACAAGCACCGATCCCTGTGACCCTTCTGGACATTTCATGTGTCCTCCTTTTCTTACGTCTCCCCCCACCCCCACCATGACAGGGAGGTTCCAAGTACTCTTTCCATTTCAATAGGGGAGGAAACATACTTATAGAGGTATTTATAAGCAAAAAACCAAAGTCACCTATTTTTTCTTAGGGTAGAGTAGGAGAAGAGGGACCAGGAAAGACCTCATAAAGAAGGTGATGCTTGAGCTGAGTCTTGAAAAAAACCCACAAGTCAATGGGAACAAGGCCATGCATTCCAGCCATGAGGAATGAGGTCAGAAAAGGCACAGACGTAAAAGAAGGTAAGTCAGTCAGTCAATGAGCAATTATGAAGTGCTTACTATGTGTCAAGCACTGTGCTAAGGGAAGGATAAGACCTCACAGCCAGACTAGGACAAAGGATATGTAAAGAGTAGCAGGTAGGTTGGAGCCAGATTATGAAGGGAGGGCCTTGAATACCAAACAAAAAAGTTTCCATTGTATTTCTGTAAATTGGTCAGTCACCAAGCTTTTATCAAGAGCTTACTGTGTCATGAGAGTTTATGCTTTATTTTTCTTTGTGATGCTCTCAGCTCCTAGAAGGATGCTCTGCACACAGCAGATCCTCAATCGGTGTTTTCTGTTGGGTGGAGTTAAAGAGGGAGATGTTGTACAGTGTGTTGCAAAGTCAAAAGACCTCTGGCAAATCACTTGACCTCCCTGGGCCTCAGTTTCTTTATTGTGAAGTAAGAGAGTTGGACTAGATAGCTTTGGAAGTCCCTTTTAGCTCTAAATTAGTATTCCATGATCCTGTGTCCTGAGTTCAAATGTGACTCCAGCACTTAGCAACTATCAACTGAGAACAAATTATTTTGCTTCTGAGGTTTTTTCCTTCCTTCCTTCCTTCCTTCCTTCCTTCCTTCCTTCCTTCCTTCCTTCCTTCCTTCCTTCCTTCCTTCCTTCCTTCCTTCCTTCCTTCCTTCTTTCTTTCCTTCCTTCCTTCCTTCTTTTTTCCTTCATTCCTTTTTCCTTCCTTCTCTCCTTCCTTCCTTTTTTTTTTTTTAAAGCTAGGTCTTCCTATCTCATCCAGGCTGGAAGTGCAGTGGCCATCCATGAGCCCAATCCTCATGCTGATCAGCATGGAAGCTTCCATCCTGGGTGAATTTACTTCTCCCCAAGCACTTTGGTGACCCTATATTTGCAGGGACTCACCATTTTGGTGCCAAACAGTCCTCCCATCCAGCACTGTAGCTCAGAACTCCTAAACTCTATCAATCCACCCACATCTGCCTCCCCAGCAGCCTTGATTTCTTCACCTACAAAATGGGAAGCAAATTCAATCCAATTCAAGGAGCACTCATTAAGCACCTACTTACATGCCAGGGAATGGGAACACAAAGGCAAAATGGAAATTAATCACTACCCTCCCAGAGCTTCCATTTTACTGGATAATAATATTTGTATTCTATTACAAGGAGAACATCAAGTTAAAAATCCGTTCTGATCTTTGTCAAGTTTCCAGACAAATAAGAGGGACACAGAAACACGCCCATCTCTCTCAGCCACTGTCTCCTCTGACACTTTCTGCCAACTTGCCATTGGCTTCCCTTCTTGTCTTCCATGTGAACATTTACATTTTCAAGGACAGCAAAAGGAATCATAGCCAAAGTCTTCCATGATGGGAGACCCTAGTAAAGAAAATCTGGGAAGAATGAAAGAGGGAAAGCCCTCAGGGGGCAAAGGATGGGACAAATAGTGCTGGACAAGTAAGAGGGATTGAAAGAGGGGGAGAGAAGAGAGGCAGGAGAGATGAGAACAGCGAAAAGCAGAATGGGAGAACTGAGCAGAGACCAGGAGGTGAGTGGTGTGTACAGGAGAAGCCGAGCCCTACAAAGGTTAGAAAAACACTGATCTCATTTCTCACAGAAAACCGGAAAGAAGCTTTCGATGTTGTCACACAGCCTGAAGACCTGGGTCCGGCAGGCTGCCAGCAACCTGACAGTCATCCCACCTGGCAGGAGAGACCTTCCAACTCCATGCCAACCCAGTGCCATTCAGCTCTGCTTTCCCCCGAACGGAGCCTGGCTCCGTCCCCATCGGGAGGTTCAGATCAAGCCTCCCTCCATTTCCAATCCTCCACCACCTCCCTCTGCCAGCTGTCCCTGCCCACAGATTTGCAGGTGGCATGTCTGGACACTGCTGACTGTGGGGAAAAAAAAAAAGTTAATCTCTGTAGGACCGGCCAGCCACATAACCTATCACCAACTTTGAATCCTGCCTGAAAAACCCACTGTGTTCTTCTAAGTCACTGGATTTGGAATCAGAGGAGTCGAGTTCAAATCCTGACTTTGCCATTTTCTCTCAGTGTGACCTTAGGCAAATGAATTAACTTCTCTGGGTTGAAGCTTCCTCCTCTGTAAAGGGAGGGATTAGAGTAGAGAGCCTCAAAGGACCCTTCGAGTTTTAATCCTAATACCTGCTTGTCTACTTGGGTTTTGAGTTGTTGTTGTTGTTTTTTTAAGTCTTTTGGTATTTTCTCCTGGACAAATCTGGGCCCCGGGAGGAGCTCCATTGAATAGCCGGGAATTGAAATTGATCCCAGAAGGTCTCTGAAGGTATGTAAGCACACACACTGACTGACCCAGCTCCCAAATAAATCACAAATGTCGATGGCCCCGCCCCACAAAGGCTTGAAGAGAAAGCCATTAGCGAGATAACAGAGAAGGCACGGAGCTCGCTCTAGAGACGTCTGTGTCTCAGAACGTCGCTGACGCCATGACAGTTTGAATAGCATTGAAGCTAAACTCAGGTCAATCCACCCAGTCCACGCCCTCTCAGCAAACAAGGGCTTTCCATTCGGCAGCTATGCAAAGAGCTATTCAGGACAACCCAGCGGGGCCTCTAAGATTCAAAATTAATGAGAACATTTCATAAGAGCCAGACCTCAAGGACTCTTCACATCCCCTTATCCAAAATTTCCCACCCTTTTCTAGCAAGTGGACCCCTCTCTGGTTGCAAGAAATTGCTGAGACATCGTAAGATACCAGTTAAATTCTTCGTATCATTTCATTGTAATGATAATTATCAATATATTTTATGAAGTGCCTGCTATACATTCGCAGGGCTCTTTCTTGATGCTTTACAGTTATTGTCTCATTTGATCCTCACAACAACCCTGGGATTTGGTGCTATTATCATTCCCATTTTACAGATGAGGAAACTGAGGCTAAATGACTTGCCCAGAATAAATGTCTGAGGCTGAATTTGAACTCAGGTCTTCCTGATTCCAAGTCCAGCACACTTTCCATTCTTAATAATAACGGTGACCTTAGGGAGTTGCTGTTGCCAATCTCCATTGTCAGAGGGGGTTCCCTCATTGGAATTCTCTACACCAGTGAAAGGCAGCTAGAAAGACTCAGTAGAGTCTCACTGGGTCTGGAGTCAGGAAGATCTGAGTTTGAATTCAATCCTGGCTTCTTTCTAAATGTGTGACCCTGGGCTAATCACTTCACCCTGTTTGCCTCAGTTTCCTCTGTAAAATGAACCGGAGAAGGAAATAGCAAACTGCTAGAGCATTTTTGCCAAGAAAAACCCAAATGGGGTCATGAAGAGTTAAATACAACTGAACAATAGCACATCAATGAAATTTGGTCCGGAACAAACAGATTCATAAGAATTCACATTTCTATAGCACTTTAAGGTTTGCAAAGTACTTTATACACATGATCTCATTTGATTCTTACATTGGCCCTCTGAGATAGGTACCATCACTACCATCACCATCATTTTGCACATAAGGAAACTGAGACTCAGATTCATGAAAAAACTTGTCCAGTCACACAGCTAATAAAGGTCAGAGATAGGATTCAGGACAGGCTTGCTCACTCTGTGTCCAATGCTTGGCTTTTATTAACCAGATTTTTTTTTTCTCCATCTTTATGTCTAGTAGGTGTTCTCTCTCTCTCTTTATACCAGAGGGATGGGATGGGGGAACTGTGTTCCTCTCTTTAGAACCTTGGGGAGATCACTTAACATCTTGGGACCTCAGTGCCCACATCAGTAAAATAAAGGGATTGGATTAAGTGATCTCTAAGGCCTTTTTTATCGCTAAAACCATTAACCCATGCTGCAATCTAGGGTAGGAAAATTAGTAAAAACAACAACAACAACAAAAACAAACTACAATTATTTTTGCTGTTGCTCAGTCGTTTCAGTCTTGTCCAACTCTCCATGACACCATTTGGGATTTTCTTGGCAGAGATACTGCAGTGCTTTGCCATTTCATTCTCCAGATCATTTGACAGATGAGAAAACTGAAACAAACATTGTTAAATGACTTGTCCAGGGTTACATAACTAGGAAATGTCTGAGGTCAGATTTGAACTCAGGAAGATGAGTGTTGTTTTGATTCCATGACCAATGCTCTATGCACTATGGCGCCACCTAGTTGACCTAATAACTATTACTACAATTGCTATTGATCAAAGTGCCTGCTTTGTACCCCTTATCTCACATTTGCTATCTTTACACATTTGATCCTCATCACAGCCTTATGAGATATATAATTAGTATCCCATTTTACAGATGAAAGTCAGGGGGCATAGTGACTTTTGCTAGTAAGTGCCTAAGGTTGAAGGATTCAAACCCAGGTATTCCAAATTCCAAATTCCAGCACTCCAATGGCTAGACCATGCTGTCTCTGACACAAATCCACCATGAATTTGATAAAAATCTTAAATGATTTAATATTTCATGTATAATTTGAAAAATAGAAATGTGTGTGTGTGTGTGTGTGTGTGTGTGTGTGTGTGTGTGTGACATTCTATCTTCCCTGGCATCTTCCACTCCAATCTACCTTCAACTCAGTGATTTTCCGATTTTCCTAACGTGCTGGTGTTCTGCCTATTCAATAAACTCCAATGTCCCCTCAAGATCCAGTATAAAGTCCTGTTTGGTACCTAAGCCTTTCACAAGCAGTCTTTTTTCCACTCTTCTCCCTCCTCCCTGTCCTACTCTACGATCCAGGGATACCGACTAACTGCATGTTCAAGTCCATCTCTACCTTATCAGGGACTCCCGCTCCTTGAGTGTGTGGGAGGGATGCTTTGCCCTTGCCTATGCCCCAGACACAGATGAGATCATAGATCCAGCTCTCTCCTGCCCATCTGCACCTGGCCGGTCAAGGGTGGTTTTATCCCACAGCTTCTGGAGCCCCGCTCTAAAAGGTGAAGTGAAGATGGTAAGGGGAGACGGGGAGACAGGAAGGCGGAGGGCCAGCAGACCGTGAAGGGAGCGTGCAGGTCCTCCAGGAACTCACGATGTTTAGGCTGGATTAGAAGAGATTTAGGGGCGATCTAATAGCTGTTTTCTTGTAATTGCAGAGCTGTCACTTGGAAGAAGCAATTGGCTTGCCCTGCGTGACTCTGAAGGGCCAAGTTGAGAGTAATGAGGGGGAAGGGATCGTTTAACTTCATGTGTGGGGAAAAAAAAAAAACCGTTCTTATGGTTAGAGCTATCCTGGCTGAGGGTGGCCGTCCCTTGAGATGCAGCTTGATCCCTTCCCCACCACCCATGACCCCTCAGACAGCCAAAAGTTGGTTGGCAGCACCTCTGGCCCAATACAGAGGGCATTTCTGTGTGCTCTGAGCTGGACGGCCCCTCTAATCCATCCCGCTTCTTGGCGTCTTGGTCCTGTCAGTTCCCTGTGAATGACTTTCCGTAAAATCACAGCAACTCAATGCCTCAGAGTCAGAATAGACCTTTGAGACCTTCTAAATCATACTAATATTGATGATGATGAAGAAGAGGAAGAAAAAGAAGAAGACAACAATGACAAGGATGACTAAGTTGATGATAACTAGTATTTCCTGGAGCCTTAAGTTTTGCAAAGTATTTTAGGTACTGTCTTAGTAGAGACCACAGCAATCCCAGGCAAAAGGAAAGTCTTCTTGACTTTAAAGTCCCATTTTTACTAACACAATCAATTGGGTGACCTTGTTGTTCAAGCTCAGATGAGAAATGACTTCCTCAAGGATTCTAACTCAGAACCTCTGATTCCTCATTCTGCCGCCATACTTCATCCCATGGATAATCATGCAGGAAGAAGACTTGTGGGAAGAAGTAGAAAATATAACTATGTGATGACTTTAATACTGAGAACCCTGGCCTAGAGTGTCCTTTCTTTTTTTCTTCTCACCCCCGACTCACTGGTTTATAGCCTCTGGTTTTTGGTTTGTTTTTGGGTTTTTTTTTTGCGGGGCAATGGGGGTTAAGTGACTTGCCCAGGGTCACACAGCTAGTAAGTGTCAAGTGTCTGAGGCTGGATTTGAACTCAGGTACTCCTGAATCCAGGGCTGGTGCTTTATCCACTGCGCCACCTAGCCGCCCCTATAGCCTCTGTTTTTGCACCATATACAGCCAATACCCCAGCTGAGGGGGCATCAGAGAGGAGGGTGACCCACTCTGAGACGCTAGGAGGGAGGACTGTTGAGTGATCTGATTGAGTGGGAGGAAAACAAGAAACCAACCCAGAAAAGGAATGAAGAAAACCAGCTTCCAGTATCAATTATTCTGTTTCTACCCAGCTGTGTCACCTTGGGCAAATAATGGCACCTCCTGAGTCTCAATTTCTTCATCTGCAAAAGAGCAATTATAAGAGGTAATATCTACAGAGACCTTGAAGATTTGCACATGTAATCTCAGCCAACCCCCATTTCACAAATGACAAAACTGAGTCTGGGACGTTAAATTAAGTGACTTGCCCAAAGTCACAGAGCTACTAAGAATCTGGGGCAGGCTTTAAAATCAAGTCTTTTTTTTTCCTTGCTTTTTTCCTTTTTCCTTTCTCCCCCTCTTCCCCCCAACATGGCTAATATAGAAATAGGTTTTGCATGACTTCATCTATATAATGGTTATCATATTGCTCTCCTTCTCAATGAGTGGGGAGGAGAGAAAATTTGGAACCCCCATTTTTTTAAATGAATATTTTTTTTTTGCAGGCAATGGGGGTTAAGTGACTTGCCCAGGGTCACACAGCTAGTAAGTGTCAAGTATCTGAGGCCAGATTTGAACTCAGGTACTTCTGAATCCAGGGACGGTGCTTTAACCACTGCACCATCTAGATTCCCCCTAAATGAATATTTTTTAAAAACCACCTTAACACAATAGATTTCAGATTAAGGTCATGGCCAATTTCCATTCCAAAGAGTCAATGATGGAATTTCTTTACCTCTTCTGGATGGACAGAGGACTAACAGAGACAAAATACTTTCCATACGCCCAGATGTGGTTGATGTGTTTTCTCTTTGAAATAGGGAGGATTCTTTTGAGGAAGTTGGGTTATTAGGAAGTAATATAAAAAGAAGAAAAATTTCAAAAATAAATTTTTTTTAAACCACAAAATCAAGATTCCTGACTCCAAGCCCAGCATTCCATTCACTGTGACCCCTGATGGTCTCTAAGGTCCCTTCCAGTTGTATCTACCGTTCTCTAATTCTGTAAATTGTTGTTGTTGTTTTAATTTACCCACTATGCCCTGGGACAAGGTTGCTGCTCCTGACTTCCCCAAGCCCTGGCCTCTATCACATCCATCCTTTAGATCAGTGCTTCTTAAACTATTTCCATTCTCAACTTCTTTTTGCCAGAGTAACTTTTTTGTTTGTTTGTTTGTTTGTTTTTTGCAGGGCAATGAGGGTTGTGACTTAACCAGCTAGTGTCAAGTCTCTGAGGCTGGATTTGAACTCAGGTCCTCCTGAATCCAGGGCCAGTGCTTTATCCACTGGGCTACCTAGCTGCCCCCTGCTGGAGTAACTTTTACTAACCCTGGGTATATAGGTGTAGAACATAATCTTTTACTGTTGCCAAATTTTTTGCATCCCCTCCATTCAGTTACACCACACCATATGGGGCTGAGACCCACAGTTTAAGAAGCTTTGCTTTAGATTACCCACCTTTATTCTGAAGTTCTTTCACATTGGATTTCTGATTTGTCTCTACCCAGCCTGATGATGATGCCCATTTTACTGATGAGAGAATAATTGCATGGCAGGCTGTCAGAATGACAGGATCTCAGAGTTAGTAGGGACATCAGAGGCCATGTAGTCCAAACTTATGTGCATAAGACTCTGCTCCGCGACACATCAGACGAGAGGTCGTCCAATCTTTGCCTGCAGACCTTGTGGGAGGGCAAAACTTCTACCTCTCCTGATCTCCCATGGCACTTAGGGGAAATTGGCTTCTCTGCCAATTCTACAGCTCTATATGGGGACACAAGACCACACCTGAAGATCTGGGTTCAAAACCAGCCTCAGACAATTCACTATCTGACCCCTGGACCAGTTCATGTAACCTCTTTTTGCCTCAGTTTTCTCATCTGTGAAAGGGAGGAGTTGGATGAAGTATCCTCTAAGTTTCCTTCCACCTCAAAATCTATGATCTGATGACCATTCCTTCTTCAGTGTAGATAACCTTTCAGATGCTTGAAGATAGCTGTCATGACCCTTCTCAATCTTCTCTTCTAGATTTAAAACATCTCAATTCCTTCAGCTTTTTAAAATATTCTGATAACCATGACCTTTTAAGATGTTCCGATAATTATTTCAACATAATGGGTTTCCTTTGTAATCCTGTTTGTTCTGTCTTATGTATTTTTTTCTTTTTCTTTCTTTCTTTCTTTTTTTTTTTTTTTTTTGGTGAGACAATTGGGGTTAAGTGACTTGCCCAGGGTCACACAGTGCCTTATGTATTTTTAAACATTATTTTGAGGAGGGATCCAACACTCTTCATCACACAACCAAAAGGGTCCAAGAACCATAAAAAATGAAGACCCTTTGATCTAAGCTTTACATGGCATGATCTGTAAAGGCTCCATGATTCTCATCTCTCTCCTCCATTGATCTCCAGTTGGCCAATGGCTTTCTCTCAGTGTGACTCCCAGAACTGAACACAAATCTGCAGGGGGAGTCTGCCCAGGGCAGAGGACAGCAAGACTCTTCCCTCCACCAAGTTCTGCACACAGAATGTATCCTAATATCATATTTGCATGTCACCCTATGGACTCATACCAAGCTTGGAGTTCAGTAAAAACTCCAGATCAGATAAGTGAGAATGTTGAGATTAGCTCAGAACTTACCCTGCTTCTTGGAAAGAGCGGCAGCCTTTGATGTTCATGGGCAGAGGGTGTATTTCTGGGAATCAGTGGGAGCAGGAACTCAGTCTATCATCAGGGACTTCCTCCCCAGTCCAAAAGCTACCCCTGAACTGTAGAGCGCCCTCGCTATTCCAGTCTCTCCTCTTGTAGAAGAAAAGCATCCCACGTTAAACATATTAATTTACATTAATATTTTAGGCACTTAGGGTCACAGACCTAGAGCTGGAGGGGCCCTGGGAGAGCATCCAATACAAATCTCCTATTTGACAAATGGGGAAACCGAAACCTAAGAAGGAGCTAGAAGGGACCTTGGAAACCATCCAGTCCAACCCTTCCATTTTGCATATGAGTTAGTCAGTCAACAAACATTTGCTAAATACCTACCATTTGCTGGCTAAGCTCTGGGGCTCTGATATTCCAGATTCAAATCTTACTGTAGACATGTACCTACTGTTGTGACCACAAAAGTTAAATGATTTGTGCATGCAAAGCAGAATCTTTCCGAGCCCCTACCCTCCACTCCTTGGGTTCAACTGAAGAGAGGCTGAGGCTCCCAAAGCACTTTCTAAAAAAAATAATAAACGTTTTTGTTTATAGTTTTGGCTTCCAATTTTTATCCCTCTTCCCCTCCCTCCCCTCCCCCCTCTGTGAGGCAGTAATCAGATATGGGTTATACATGTATGATTATGTAAAACATTACCATATTTGTCATTTTGTATAAGAAAACTTGAATAAAAGAAAAAAAAAGAAAGTGAAAAATAACATGCTTCAGTCTGAGTTCAGTCAATATCAGCTCTTTCTTTGGAAGTGGATAGTATGTTTCATCAATAGTCCTTTGGGATTGTCTTGAATCATTGTATTGTTGTCAATAGTCAAGTCATTCACAGTTCTTCATCTTTGAGAGTACAAAATCAGAAGCTACTCTTCTAAGCAGTTGTGGGGCTTCGGGAAAGTCCTATGACCTTGTTCAAGGTTACCCAGCTAGTGAGTGGCAGAGAGGGGTGGGTGGGTGGGGTTTAGAACATGGCACCACTGACTCCAAAACCAAGACTTTTTCCATTACTTGGAAGCTTCAGCAGCAGCAGGAAGAGCAAGAGCAAAAGCCTGGCAGAAATGTGAGACCCCAGGGGCAGAACCATTAAGGAAGAGGGAAAGACACCCACCATGCTAAAGGAGGGGGAAGTTCTTGCTCGGTACCAAACCCAAGCAGGCTCTTTTGGGACCGGGCCTCTGCTATTTGTCAGCTTCAGTCAGCGTGTTGGGTTTGATTTCCCCCTTTGACACCCATAACTCTCTCTTCCCCACTAGACAGATTGTTTGCACAGGACCAGACAGAGGCAGGGAAGGAGTGGGAGGGCAATGAATGCAGCATGGGAGACTGACTCTGGGTCCGATAGGACCAGTTACAACCAGAGCCTGGGAGCTTCTGTGGGCTCCCATCCATACAGCGCAGACAGACTGTCAAGTTCAGGCTGATAGGATATTGTATTTAACGACAGGAATTCCAGCTTCAGTAACAGGACCTTTGTGTCAATAGCTAAGGTAAATAAATACATTGCTTTATAAAAACGAAAGGCTACGTGCACAGGCTGTCCTCAGCCCCGCTCTGAGGCGGATGAGCAATTAGGCCCCACTTGGCATCTGTGGCCAGCGCCCATTTCCCGGCACACAATACCCTCCTTTATGCTGTGCCCCAATGGGCTGTATTGGAAATACATTTCTGGGCTGAGTTGGACTACAGTAGCACTGGTAATCATTAACTAGAAATGGCATTTATGATGATGAGAAGATCTTGCTGCCCACTTTCTCTTTTCATCCCGCTGACAAACAGAATGTACTGAATTCAGAACAGGTAGCACCAGTCACACCAAAGACAAAATGTTCTGCCTTGCCATGAGACTGACCTAGTGTGACAGTGGGGTTTTACAGTGTGGAACTCATTTCTTGGTTCAGTCCAAGAGCATTCAGGGAAGGGGCTTGCCAGGAAGAATTGGGATACAATTGTGTTTGTCTTTAATCAATCAATTAATACCTATTTATAGGGTGTCTGCTATACTCCTCCCTAAGGTCTCATCTACCTCTCTTAATCTAATGGAAGGGCATGTTGGTGGAGTGAGTAGACACTGGGCTCAGAGCCAGGACAATCTTGATTCAAATCTCCCCTCTAACACACAGGTTGTGACTCAGGAAAAGACCTTTAACCTCTCCAGTTCTCCCAGATTTGCAGAGGTGGTATTAACCTGCACTGGGGGGCAGTTAGGTGGTGAAATAGATAAATCACTGGCCCTGGAGTCAAGAGGATCTTAGTTCAAATCTCACTTCACACACTTCTTAGCTGTATGACCCTGGGCAAGTCACTTAACCCCAATTGCCTTAAACATCTAGGGCCATCTCCAGTCATCCGGATGTATATCTTGCCACTGGGCCCAGATGGCTCCAGAGACGGTCACAGCCCTCCCTCACTTAAATCCAATTCATTGTAAATCATGACATCACCTCCCCCATGTCATGGTCCTCTTGGAGAATAAAGGACAAACAACAACAGCCTGCACTGGTAGAGACTTTTCTCATCTGGGAGTTCCCTGTATTAACGAAATCACAAGTCTGTCCTATGCTTACTATGTGCCAAGTAGGTGTGGGAAATTAAAAAAAAAAAAAGTTAAAGAATTCCTGCATTTTTCTTCTTTTTTCAATGGAGTGAGGGATGGGAGGGAGAAAAATAGTTTAATTTTTTTTCCTAAAAATAAAGATCGGAATATGCTACCAAAAAAAAAAAAAAATACCTGCCCTCAGGGAGCTTAAATTCCAGGAGTAAAAAACACCACTCCAGGGGCAGCTAGGTGGCGCAGTGGATAGAGCACCGGCCCTGGAGTCAGGAGTATCTGAGTTCAAATCCGACTTCAGACACTTAACACTTAACACTTACTAGCTGTGTGACCCTGGGCAAGTCACTTAACCCCAATTGCCTCACTAAAAACAAATCAAAACAAAAAACACCACTCCCATATATAGATATATACAAAGTAAACATCAGGTCATTTTTGTGGGGGAGGGGAGGCACTAGCATTGGGTGAGGGAGGAGGGGAGGTTGGCATGGGGGCTGGTGTTTAACCTGAGCAGAGCAGACAGTTCACAACTAAAAGGGACAGCTGGCCAGCTAATCTTCAATCACTTCTGGCTTTTCAAAGAGGATAATGATATTAGCTAATGACATCAACAACTAACAGGTATATAACTCTTTCCAGCCTACTCATTCTCATGTCTTTGCTTTCCTCAATCCTAGTTGCAGTTTGGGAAGATGAAGAATAATTTCATTCCTGTTCCTATAGCACTTTAAAGTTTGCAAAATGCTTTCCTCACAAGAGCCCTGTGATAGTCATGGGAGACATATTAATGTACCCATTTGACAGGTGAGAAAACTGAGGTCTAATAAAGCAAAATAACTTTCTTAAGGTCCTATAGCCTGCCAATAGCACTGCTACTTACAAAAGCTTCTGTGGTGCTTTGAATTTCCCAACAGTCCCTTGCTGCAAGCTGTACCATGGAAGTGAGATACAGAAAGTGTCTCCTCAAATTGATTGCTTAAATTTAATGCAGAAACAATCTTAGCTAGAAACAAAGCTCATCTTAATACAGGATAAAAGACTCCAAACAAATACAATCTCTCTGTTCTCTACAATTCTATCAATAAAAAAGCATTTATTAAGCACTTACTATATGCCTACCATGTAGAAGGGATCTTTGTTCAGATAAGTGTTGGATTTTATCCTGTAGGCAAAGGTTTTATTTTTGTTTTGCTTTGTTTTGGCAAGGGGGATGACACGATTAGCTCTGTGTGGGGGCAGAATATTTTGGCCTCTGTGTAGAAGGATTGGAGAAGGGCAAAACTGGAAGGAGAGAGATCATGTCTAGGACCATAGGTTTGAAGCTGGAAGGAGCCTTATTGACCACCTCACCCAACCCCTCAGGAAACTGAGGCACAGAAAGATTAAGTGACTTGCCCAAGATCACATAGGTGGGTGGCAGAGCTGAGATAAGAACCCAGGGCCCCTGAGTCCTAATTCATCTTTCCATCATTCTGTAAGTGGCTAAAATTAGCCTTGGGCACCCCAAAGGGGCCACCCCCCCCCAGTGAAACTGCTTTCCCCAAAACCGCCCCAGACACGTAAGTCTCATGCCTCGCTAGCCCACTGCTCAGCAGGGATGTGCACGAAGGGCCTCAGGAACACCCCAGATTCCTCTGCCCACCCCCTACCCCCTCTTGGGGTACACCGGCTTGGGGGCATTGTGCCCCTGCCGGCCTTGGACACCTGCTCTGGGGACCCCAGCAAATTAGCTTGGCACATGTGACCCAGCCCGAGGTTTGAGGGGAGAGAAGGGATATATAGCTTGGGGGGGAGAGATGCTAGGGGGTCGGTCAGTAGAAGTGCAGAGGAGCAGGGAGGACTGAGAGAGAAGGGCGGACAGTGAAAAGAGGATGACAGAAGGAGAGATGAGGAGGACTGAGAAAGGAGGTGAGAGAAAAGGGAGGAGATTTCACAGTGACAGGAGAAAGTGAAAATGCAGTCAGGTTGTATTTTTCTTTGTATAAACCTCTAAGTTTGTTCTATATAAATAAACCCTAGTATTTTGTTAAATGAAAAAGAGGCTTCCTGGGGGCAGCTAGGTGGCGCAGTGGATAAAGCACCAGCCCTGGAGTCAGGAGTACCTAAATTCAAATCCGACCTCAGACACTTGACACTTACTAGCTGTGTGATCCTGGGCAAGTCACTTAACCCCCATTGCCCCGACCAAAAAAAAAAAAAAAAAGAGGCTTCCTAATCTTGTTTCTATCAAACTGGGAGAAGCAGTGGGGGAGGGGGAGCCGCCCAATTGGCTCTTCCCATATTAAGTTATAAATTTACAGATTAAGAAGCAGTTATAATTTTTTCAGATTAGAACCAGTTAATAATATATTTTTTTACAATTCCCTGCTCTGTCCCTCAATTAGGGGCTTATCACAACAGTCCAGGTGGACTATTTGTTCACCTTAATATAACAACTAATAATAATCTTAACAATTAATCTTAATAATTAATAGTCCAGAAGGAGAGCATTGAGAGAAGGGCATGAATGCAAGAGAAATTCTAGAGGTAGGATCATTGAGACTTAGGTTAATGAAATGATTGATTGCAAGACTAAGTCAGGGACCAAGAGTTTAAATCGTTAGCTTAGGGTGAAATTGTCGATGGATTGAAAAACTGAATCTGGTTCCAAGATCTTAAATCATTGGCTTAAGGTGAAGTGATTGATTGAAGGTTGAATCACATACCAAGAGCGTAAATCATTGGCTTATATAAGGTCTCCAGTGGGTGTAGGGGGGTAAGCAGAAGAGGTATAAAAGGGAGAATGGGTCCCCTGATTTCCAGCCAAATGCTTTCACTGTTAGGTACAATGAAAGCAGGTAATATAATGTACTGTCCTGTGACATCCAATTCCAGGAAAAACAATTTGTCTTCTCAGCCTGGGACAAGTTAAACTAAAGAAAGAGGGCATCCAGAACCTCATGATATCTTGTAACAGGTGTTCTCTAGAGTCATTTCAGCCTCACAGCTGAGTTCAAAGGTGATTTCAACCTAAGAGAGCCTCCATCCAAGAAGCACACACTGTAAGAAACAGATTTAGCAAGTATCAACATTATGGCTTCAGATCATCACAGGAAAAGTGAAATCATGGGATGGGAAGATCATTTATATCTCTCAAATTCTGGAGCTTCTGGTGGAATGTTCCTATTATCCTGTGTTCCAACTCACACTCTTTGGTGTTTCCCTGAATATCTATCTCAATGATGACCAAAGCCAAAGAATTTATGGCATTTAGAAGTTGACCTTCTGTGATGAAAGTCTTGGTGCTTTGCTACTCTAGGGCTCAGATAGCACATACGTGGCAGTTTGTTCCAGGCTGTCCTTGTAACCCACCCAGCTTGGCAACATGTGCTTCAATGTTTCAGGGTCACTGCTAGGTAGATAATCCAAGGAGGTCAAAGAGAGAGGGTGAGGTCCCATAGAGACAAAAATGTTTATAGCAGCGCTTTTTGTTATAGCAAGAAATTGGAGGCAAAGTGTATGCCCAGCATCTACGTAATAGCTGAATAAATTGAGATAGACAGATAGATACATACATACATACATACCTACATAGATGTAGAAAGATGGATAGATAGGTATAGAAAGATAAAGGGATGGATAAAGAGATAGACTGATGGATAAATAAATAAGATAGATATAGAGAGACAGATCTAGACAGATAGATGATAGAGATGAATGGATAAATATAAATAGAGATGGATAGATGGATGGATAGATAGATTGAGAAATGGATAGATGGATGGATAGATAATTAAGATGAATAGGGGCAGCTGGGTGGCACAGTGGATAGAACACCAGCCCTGGATTCAGGAGGACCTGAGTTCAAATAAGGCCTCAGACACTTAATAATTACTAACTGTATGACCCTAGGCAAGTCACTTAACCCTGATTGCCTCACCAAAAAAAAAAAAAGAGTAGATATTGATTGATGATAGAGATAGATAAAAATAGAGACAGATGACTAGATAGACTGATAGATAGATGAATGGATAAATAGATAAGATAGACAAACAGACAAACATAGATAGGTGGATGGATGGATAGATAGATAGATAGATAGATAGATAGATAGATAGATAGATAGATAGATAGATAGATAGATAGATAGATAGATAGATAGATAGGCAGTGCCTACCCTCAAGGAGCTTATATTCTAACCAGGGAAATCAATGCAAAAAGGGGGAGATGAAATATAATAGATTATTATTGCACAAAATAAACAACTATGAAGAATTTAGAGAAACTTGGAAATATTTGTATGAACTAATAAAGTTAATTAACCCAATCAGATTAAAATGGCCTTTAATAAAGTAAAGGAAAATAAATTAAAGAGAAGAGGAATGGAATAAATATTGATATGGTTCTTACTCTATGCTAGACACTGTGCTAAATGCTTTTTTTTTTTTTTTTTTTGTGGGGCAATGGGAGTTAAGTGACTTGCCCAGGGTCACACAGCTAGTAAGTGTAAAGTGTCTGGAGCCGGATTTGAATTCAGGTACTCCTGACTCCAGGGCCAGTGTTTTATCCACTGCACCACCTAGCCGCCCCCGCTATATGCTTTTTAAACAAATTTTATGTCATTGAAACATTTCAGAATTCTGATCAATGCCATGGCTACCTCTCAGTAGAGAGGTGGTGGACTGTGGATACAGAATGAGGTATACATCATCAGACATTGTAGAACTGATGGCACATTTCCAGGTCAATGTGTTGAATTATTTTCCTTTACTATGCCAGGGGGGTGGGGGGGGGGGGGGGTGGGGGGAGGAGAAGGTCTGGGAAGTCATTGAGAAGTGACCATAATATTTTTTAAATGAATAAAATGTTTGTTTTAAAAGACTAAACAGGAAAATGCATGTTACAAAAAAGAAAGAAAGAAAGAAAGAAAGAAAGAAAGAAAGAAAGAAAGAAAGAAAGAAAGAAACCTTACAAATATTTTGTTGTTGTTGTTGAAGGGAGAGTCACCTCCAGGCCACAGCAAGACATTGCAGGGAAGACTTTAGTGGGAGAATTTATCACACTTTCTACCCAACGTGTACTTCAAAAAAGAAAACAGAGAATCCCCTCAAACATCTTGCTACTGGAGAACAATTATTTATTTCTTCAGTCCCAAAAGTACTACTTCTTAGTAGAGTACCAAAGTACTGGGTGGGTGAGAGCTTATGTATTCTCAGGGTTAACCTACAGAGCATTTCCTAAAAACCATTCTCAGGCTCAATACCCTGTCACAGGAGAGGCATGGGGATACACTAGAGAATGCCCTGCCTCTTCACTCAGAATACCTGGTTTCATATCCTTATACTGCCACTTACTATGTAACCGAGAACAAGTCATTTTGTTTCTCTGTTTGCTTATCTGTGTCAGCATAGGGTTATATTAGGTCACCTATAGGTTACCTTTTACCTCTAATAGTCTGTGATTAACCCATATAAAGCATATTCTAGAACAGGAAAAGATAAGAATCCTTAATAAAATAATAACAACTGGGACTTATATAATACTTTAAGGTTTGCAAAGCACTTTACAAATATCTCATTTGATTCTCACAATAACCCAGGAAGGTAAATGCTGTTATTATCCCCTTTTTGCAGATTAGGTCAAGTGACTTGCCCAGAGCCACACAGCTAAGAAATGTCTAAAACAGGATTTTAAATCCTGGGCTGTAGGTCTGATGCTCTATCACCTGCATCACCTAGTTGTTCTTATTAAATCATTAACATGAGAGCTCCTTCAGGGCTTGCAGTAGAGTATGAATTTGTATTTGAAGTAATACTGTGGAGTCACTCTTCCAGAGCAAGGATGCCTACATCTCACCCTTGAGGTTCTAGGGGTACCTTTGAAGGGTTTAGGGTGATTCTTCATTCATGCCACTTCGAGACCCTATTCTGGTGTGTTTTCTTCAGTTAGCTCCTACTGGTTAGCACTGCAGTTCCAATTAACCAAGTACCCTCAGTCATCTTTTATAAATTTATGTTTACTTCAAAGATAGAGGAAGAACAAAAGTATAAGCTTTTCAGCCCACCACCAGCTGAGGACACACTATCACCTATGCTACCTCAGTCCCTGGGGGAGAAGTGACTCAAAATTCCTCTATACATTCACCCACCAAGTCCACTCTCAAATGCAGCCTAAGCCGTTGGATGTGTCCCCATCTCAGCTACTGAGGGGCATCTCCAGTTGTCCTGATGTTTATCTTGCCCCTCGACCCAGATGGCTCTGAAGGTGAGAGTGAGGCTGATGACTTTGCACAGCCCTCCCTCACTTAAATCCAATTTACTGCAAGTCATGACTGCATCCCGATGTCAAGGTCCTCTTGGAGAACAAAGGACAATCAATAATCTCAGTTACCTCTGGGGTTAGATCCCTGAAGTTATTCTTCAATTACATCAAAGCTGAACAACAAAAAAAACCCTGCATAGACTCTTCCACTTCAGGTGGTTTACCATCCCAACCTTACAAGGTCATAGCCATTGACAAGCTCTTCTAAAAGCAGACCCAACAGAGACAGAAGCAACAACAAGGCCATGAACTTGGGGACCATATTGGTGACTCCAATAGGGAGATAAAAGCCTGAGGGCCCCCCCCCCTTCTCTCCACTGAGCTCCTTCTTCACTGGAACATCCCCAGGAGGAGACAACTTTGTGCAACTCTGCCTCACTTAAATCCAATAGAAAGTCATGCCAGGTTCTTTATTAGAATGTCAAGTTAGTTATTGAGTTCTCGGTGGTTTGACAGTGGAAGCCAGTGCATTTGGGAGGCATCTGGGGGCTCAGAGCATTAGTTGGTAATGCCAACAATGTGACTGAGTTCTTAACAGTGGGGACTAAATCTTATCTAAACCTTGGATTCACCCCTGAACCTAGAACCATGCTCTGCATGCAGCTGGTGCCTAATGCATATTTGTAGCATCTTGTGAGATCTGACAAGTCTTTCTTCTCTTTTATTAAAAATAAATTTTTGTAGATATCTTTTTTTTTTAATTTCCCCCATTATCCCTCTTCCTTCCTTATCTCAGAGAGCCATCCTTTCTATTGGAAACTAAAAAAATGCCCTTTTTGCACCATGGCTAATATGGAAATATGTTTGGCATGATTTCACACGTATAATTAATATCATATTGCTTGTCTTCTCAATCGGGAAGGGAAGGGCTAGAGAGAGGGCAAGAATTCGGAACTCAGAATTGGAAAAAAATGCTAAAAATAAATAATTTTTAAAAGAAAAAGATTCAAATAAACACACAGAAAAACTGATCAAAATGTTTGAAAAAAATCTAAGAATATATACAGTGTTTCAAAACCAGGGACCACCCCCACCCCTGCAAAGTTCTCATATTTTTTTCTTTAGTGCCAAGCTAATTCTATATTTTTTGTGACATTCATTTTCAAGTGTTTTGTGGTAGTCATTCTTTTCATTTACTTGTGGACATTTGCACATCTTTCTTTATTGCCCAGATAAGCACTAAAAAGTTGTAAAAGTAGCTATCTGCTACAGTCAGCTTTATGACCTGTCAAACATACATTAGCAGCCTTTGAACTGACTGCCCTTTATTCCTGGCATTCACTCCCTCTTTATTGTCTTTACAATCCCTGGCTTCCTTCAAGATTCAACTTAAATCCCATCAGCTGCAGGAGGCCTTTGCTAGTTTCCTCAGCTTCCATCAGTGACTCTGTTAGAGAGAGTGAGGCTGAAAGCTTTGTGCAGCTCCCCTCACTTAAATCCAATTGACACACAAGTCGAGATCACCTATGATGTCATTGGAAATGAAGGGCAAACAACAAAATGTATTTTGGATGTACCAATTTATATACATAGGTAGATATACCCCAATAGAATATAACCTCCTTGAGGTCAGGGACTGTTTTTGCTTGTTCTTTCTATCCCCAGAGTTTAGCACAGTGCCTGACGCATTGTTCAATTGTTCAGACATATTTCACTGTTCGAGATCCTGTGGGCCACACTGTCCATGGGGATTTTTCTGGGCAAAGATACTGGAGGGGTTTGCCATTTCCTTCTCCAGCTCATTTTAACAGATGAGGAAACTGAGGCAAATAGGGTTAAGTGGCTTACCTAGGATCACACAGCTATTAAGTGTCTAAGGCCAGATCTGAACTCAGGTCTTCCCAACTCCAGGCCCAGTGAGCCACTTAGCTGCCTGACACATAGTAGGTATTTAATAAATACCTTGTTTAATTGATTGGAACCATAGGACTCTAGGAAATTGTATTGTTGGAGGAAGGAGGCGGGGCATTCTCTATCAAGAAGAGATTCTTTCTAACCTATCTTATTTATGAATCTAATTTAAGCAAGCAGAAAAAGCAGAAATTCTCTGTGCCCAGTAAGCAATAGCTGACAAGATCAGAAATGAGTCACTTGGTTCCTCCAGACCTCAGTCCACTTAGTATCTCTCCAACAGCAGGTCCTGGAGTAGATGTGAGTATGACTGGCAGAAAGTCTGGGCCCATCAGAAAACAAAACACCAAAGGGATCACATTCCTATGGAGATAATCTGTCTTCCACTCAGGCTAACAGGGAACCATAGCGATGGTGATCCACAGGTGTCTGGCCACCAAAACAAATTGCCCCACTGTAAGGGAGAGGCAAGGCCTCAAGGCAGATACTAGTGCAACCTGGCTGATTTCCAGGAGTACCACCTCCTTTTGGTAGGACCATCAGCACATTTTTGTGGTTGTTGTGCTTCAATCATGTCCAACTCTTCATGACCCCATTTGGGATTTTCTTGGCAAAGATACTGGAGTGGTTTGCCATTTCCTTCTCTACTTCATTTTAAAAAATAATAAATTCCCCTCAATTATATGTAAAAACAATTTTCCCTTATTTTTTCTAAGTAATATTTTATTTCCCCCAATTATATGTAAAGACAATTTTTAACATTCATTAAAAATTTTGAGGTCCAATTTTTCTCTCTCACTCCCTCTAAAAACAATTTTTATATTAATTGGGTTTTTTTAGTTTTGAGTTTCAAATTCTAGTCTTCTCTACCCTCTTGCTGAACAGTAAGCAATCTGATATAGGTTTATACATGTACAATCATCCAAAATGTTTCCATATTAGTCTTTTGGTACAAGAAAACTCAAAAGAGAGAGAAAGAAAAAAGAAAGAGAGAAGGAAGGAAGGAAGGAGAGAGGAAAATAGTATACTATAGTCTGTATTCAGATGACATTGTTTTTTTTTCTCTGGAGAAGGATGGCATTTTTCATCATGAGACCTTTGGGATTGTTTTGGATCATTGTTTTACTGAAAATAGCTGAGTCATTCATAGTTGTTCATTGAACAATATTGCTGTTACTTTGTACAATGCTCTCTTCATTCTGCTCTCTTGACTTTGTATCAATTTGTAAAAGTCCAGGTTTTTCTGATATCATCCTGCTTGTCATTTCTTATAACATAATAATATTCATTACATTCATATACCACAACCATTCAACCATTCCCCAGTTGATGGACATCCCCTCAATTTCCAATTTTTAGCCACCATAAAAAGAGCTGCTATAAAGATTTTTGTATAAATAGGTTCTTTTTCCTCTTAAAAGAAAATCCTTTGGGTTACAGACGTAGAAGTGGTGTTGCTAGGTCAAAAGGTATGCACAGTTTTATAGTCCTTTGGGAATAGTTCCAAATTGTTATACAAAATGGTTGGACAGTTCACAACCTACCAACAATGCATTAGTGTCCCAGTTTTCCCACATCCCTTCCAACATTTGTCATTTTCCTTTTTTGCCATACTAGCCAATCTTATGGGTATGAGATAGTACCTCAGAGTTGTTCTAAATTGCATTTCTCTGATCAATACTGATTTAGAGCATTTTTTCATATGACTATACTTTCAATTTCTTTGAAAACTGCCTATTCATATCCTTTGTTTATCAATTGGTGAATGATTTGTATTCTTATAAATTTAATTCAGTTCTGTATATATTTGAGAAATGAGGCCTTTATCAGAGATACTTGCTGTAAAATATATTTTTTTTGCCAGTTTTCTGTTTTCCTTATAATTTTGGGCTCAGTTTTTGGGGTGAAAATCTTTTTAATTTTATAGAATCATAATTATCCATTTTATATTTGTAATGCTTTGTTTGGTCCTAAATTCTTCCCTTATCCATAGATCTGGCTGGTAAATTATTCCATGTTTTAATTTGCTTATGTTATCACCTTTTATATCTAAATTATGTACCCATTTTGACTTTATCTTGGTGTATGGTATGAGATGCTGGTCTATACTTGGTTTCTGTCATACTGTTTTTCAATTTCCCCAGTAGTTTTTGTCAAATAATGAATTTTTGTCCCAAAAGCTTGGTTGGGTTTATCAAACATTAGATTACTATGGTCATTTACTAAAATCTATTGTGTACCTAATCTATTCCACTGATCCACCACTCTATTTCTTAGCTAGTACCAAATTATTTTTTTTTAAGTGAGGCAGTTGGGCTTAAGTGACTTGCCCAGGGTCATGTGAGATTAAAATTGGATATTAGATCATAAATCTACCCTACTTAACCATTCCCTTAATTTATCTCCCAGACTAGTAAATGGAAGAAGATTCTAGTTTTCTAGATAGACCTTTTATTGTATGGTAGTCACAAGGTGATGTTGATTAGAAGGATAGGAAAGTAGAAATACAATACAAATCGTCTTAAGTCTAGGCTTAGTCTATATTCTGTATAAAACTCACCAAAACCCAAGGCCACCTTTGGGGAAAGAGACCGAGTCAAGCGCGTGCTGTTAACCGAGAGCCGGGCCGAGTCAAACTCCAGTCCACGTCTGTCTGTGCAGCGCAGCCAGGAGACCAGCGGAGCAGGAAAAAAGCCCCCACTTCCGTTCTCTCCTTGCCTTTTAAGCTCGCACCCCGGAAGTCGAGTGCTCAGCAGGCAATCTGGCGTGCGTCGCAGGCAGACTGGTGTGTGTAGCTCATGCTGTTGGTCTCCTCCCCAAAAGGGTGGTCCTAAAAAAAAACTGGCATCTCTCCATTATCTAACCAACTGTTAAAACTTTTTACCATAGTCACATAGCTAGTAAGTGTTAAGTGTCTGAGGCCAGATTTGAACTCAGGTACTCCTGACTCCAGGACTGGTGCTCTATCTACTGTGCCACCTAGCCGCCCCAGTACCAAATTATTTTGATAATTACCACTTTATAATACAATTTGAGATCTAGTACAACTAGGCTACCTTTCTTCACATTTTTTCCATTGATTCCCTTGATATTCTTGACCTTTTGTTCTTCCAGATGAATTTTATTACTTTTTCTAGCTTTATGAAGTAATTTTTGGTAGTTTAATTGGTACAGCACTGAACAAGTAGATTAATTTAGGAAGAATTGTCATTTTATTATATTGATTCAACCTTCCCATGAGTAAGAAATATTTTATAACTGTTTAAGTCTGACTTTATTTGCATGAAAAGTATCTTGTAATTGTGTTCAAATAGTTCCTTGGTTTGTCTTGGCAGGTAGACACCCATATATTTTATTTGTTTGTTTTTGTTTTGTTTTGTTTTGTTTTGGTGGGGCAATGAGGGATAAGTGACTTGCCCAGGGTCACACAGCTAGCAAGTGTCAAGTGTCTGAGGCCGGATTTGAACTCAGGTCCTCCTGAATCTAGGGCCGGTGCTTTATCCATTGCACCACCTAGCTGCCCCTGTCTGTAGTTATTTTAAATGAAATTTCTCTTTCTATCACTTGCTGCTGGCTTTTGTTGGTAGTATGTAGAAATGGTGATGATTTGTGTGAGTTTATTTTGTATCCTACAACTTTGCTAAAGTTGTTGATTATTTCATCCAGTTTTTCAGTTGATTCTCAAGGATTCTCCAAGTATACCACCCTATCATCTGCAAAGAGTGATAGTTTTGTTTCTTCAATGCGTATACTAATTCTTTTGAATTACTTTTTCTTCTCTTATTGTTATAGCTAGCATTTCTAGTATAATACTTGAATAATAGAGGTGATAATGGGCATCCTTGCTTCACCCCTAATTTTATTGGGAAGACTTCTAGCTTATCCCTGTTACAGATGATACTTGCTAATGATTTTAGATAGATACTACTTATTTTCAGGAAAGCTGCATTTATTCTTATGCTCTCTCTTGTTTTTAGAAGGAATGGGTATTGTATTTGTCAAAGGATTTTTCTGCATCTATTGAGATAATCATATTATATGAATATCAATGTGGTTAATTATGCTGATGGTTTTCCTAATATTGAACCAGCCTGACTTTACTGGTATAAATCTCACTTGGTCATAGTGTGTGATCCTTTTGATATATTGCTATAATCTACTTGCTAATATTTTATTTAATTTTTTGCATTAATATTCATTAAGGAATTGATCTATAGTTTTCTTTTTCTATTTTTGCTCTTCCTGGTTCAGGTATCAGCACAAATTTTACAAATGGGGAACTGAAGCAAATAGGGTTAAATGACTTGTCCAGATACAGATAGTGTCTGAGGCCAGATTTGAACTCATAAAGATAAATCTTCCTATTTCCAAGCCCAGTGTTCTATCCACTATGCTACTTAGCTGTCTATTATTTATTTTGCCTGTGATTTCATTTAATGTAATTTCATTAATTTAATTTGCCTGTGATTTAGTATCATACCTCCACCAAAGTACTCCTTAGTGATGGGTTGGTGTGATCAGAATTTCCAAATGCTGTCCTCAAAGCACAAGTTCTAACAACTTAATTCAACAAACATTCATTAAACACCTACTGTATATAAATCCCAGCACTACTAATTTGGCTAGCTTTTACATTTTTCTGAAATATTATATCTCTGCCTCTTTTTGGTCACACAGTTCAGAGAGCCCAATGATTCTTAATTTTTTTCCCTCCTTGATTTGTTTTAAGTTAGTTGTTTTTGCTATGAGATGCCTTACATTTTCCTCTTTTTTCAATATTTTGATTTTGTCTGTTTTTGTTTTTGTTTTTGTTTTTAACAACAAACATTTATTTTATTTTCCATTTACATGTAAGGGTAGTTTTCAACATTCATTTTCATAAGATTTAGAGTTCCAAACTTTTCTCCCTCCCTCCCTTTCCTCCCCCCACCACAAGATCACAATCAGGTTATATATGTTCTTTTTATCAGTTCTTTCTATAGGGGTACATAGTAAGCTTCCTCATTAGTTCCTTGGGATTGTCTTGAATCATTGCACTGCTGAGAGTAGTTGTCATTCACAATTGCTCATTGAACAATACTGCTGTCACTATGCACAATGTCCTCACAGCTCTGCTCACTTCACTATACATCGATGTTCATTAGTCTTTCAAGGATTTTGGGGGATCATCCTGATTGTCATTTCCTGTAGCACAAGACCATTCCACTACAATCATATAACACAGCTTTTACCATCATTCCTCAATTAATGGACATTCCCTTGATTCTCAATTCTTAGCCTCCACCAAGAGTTGCTATAAATATTTTTTGTACAATTTTCCCCCCTTCTCTCTTTTTTATGATTACTATTGTTAACTGTTTCCCTTCCATCCTATTGCCTTCCCCATGATATTTATTCTATTATCCATCTTCTTTCATCCTATCCCTCTTCAAAAGGGATTTGCTTCTGTCTGTCCCCTCCCCCACTTTGCCCTTCCTTCTTTTGCCCCTCTCTTTTTATCCCCTTCCCCTCATATTTTCCTGCAGGGTTAGAGAGATTACTCCACCCAACTGAGTGTATACATTATTCCCTCCTTGAGCCAATTCTAATGAGATTGAGGTCTTTGAGCCAATTTCTATGAGTGTTAGGCTCTTTTACTGCCCAGATTAAATAGATTACTCCACCCAGTTGGGTGTGTCTGTTAGTCCCTCCTTGAGGCAGCTCTGATAAGTTTAAGATCTTTGAGCCTTTTCTGAAGAGTGTAAAATTCATTTACTGCCCTGCTCCTCTCCCATCTCTTCCCCCACTCCATAAGCCTTTTCCTGTTACTTTCATGTAGGATTTCACTTCTGCCCTTCCCCCTCCCCCAGTGAATTCCCTTCACCCCTCAATTTAACCCTAAAGATGTTATCATCTAGCTAAGTGACACAGTGGACAAATCATCACCCCTGGACCCAGGGGGATCCCAGCCAAAACCCGGCCTCAGACACAAGACAGTCACCCAGCTCCAATTTTTTTATGGTTCTCTAGGGTCTTGTATTTGAAAGTCAAATTTGCCATTCAGTTCAGGTCTTTTCATCACAAATATCTGAAAGTCTTCTTTTTCATTAAAGTCCCATTTTTTCCGATGAAAGATAATGCTGAGTTTTGCTGGGTAGGTGATTCTTGGTTGTAATACCATTTCCTTTGCCCTCTGGAATATCATATTCCATGCCCTCCAGTCCTTTAATGTAGAAGCTGCTAGATCTTGTGCTATCCTGACTGGGGCTCCACAGTACTTGAATTCTTTCTTTTTTGGCAGCTTGCAATATTTTCTCCTTGACCTGAGAGCTCTGGAATTTGGCTATAATATTCCTAGGAGTTTTCTTTTTGGGATCTCTTTCTGGAGGTGATGGGTGGATTCTTTCAATTTCTATTTTAGCTTCTTCTTCTAGAATTTCAGGGCAATTTTCCCTGAGAATATCTTGGAAGATGGTGTCTAAGCTCTTTCCTTGATCATGGTTTTCAGGTAGACCAATAATTTTCAAATTATCTCTCCTGGACCTATTTTCCAGGTCAGCAGTTTTTCCCAGAAGATATTTCACATTGCCCTCTATTTTTTTATTCATTTGGATTTGCTTTATTGTGTCTTGGTTTCTCATAAAGTCACTGGCTTCCATTTGTTCAATCCTAATTCTTAGGCAATTATTTTCATCAGAGATCTTTTCCATTTGACTTTTCAAGCTGTTGACTTTTTTCTCATGTCTTTCCTGCATCTCCCTCATTTCTATTTCCATTTTTTCCTCTACCTCTCTAACTTTATCTTCAAAGTCTTTTTTGAGCATCTGTATGGCCTGAGACCAATTCATATTTTTCTTGGAAGCTTTAGATATAGGGGCCCTGATGTTGACATCTTCTTCTGAGGGTGCCCCTCGGTCTTCCTTGTTACTGAAGAAACTTTCTATGGTCCTCACCTTTCTCTGTCAGCTTATCTTGCCTTTCTTTTACTAGACTTTTAGCTCCTTAAAGTGGGGCACTGTTTCCAGGCTGCAGTATCCCAAGCTTAAGAAGTCCCAGGTGGTATGATTTAAGGAGAATCAGGTTCTTCCCTCGCCCGGCCTGTTTCCTGGTCCTAGATGACCCCAGACCAACTTGCCAATCAACCAGCTTTGTGTGTTGTGGTTGTTAGCTCTGATGAGCCTGTGCCCCTTCCCCACTTGGGCCACTGCTACTCGAACCTACCTCCTGGTTCTCCGCAGGGGTGTAAAATCCAAGTTCTGCCTTAGCACCAGCATAGACCCCTGTAGTCTCCCCCCTGCCCAGGGCTCAGCCCACTCACCAGACTGTGGGCTTAGTTCTAGACAACACTGGTGCTTCAGCTGATGCAGAGGCTTTGGGGGGTCTGCTTCTCTGGTGAGGCCTTCCTGGGACTGAATCTGTGTCAGGGTGACTGTGGGGTTGGGCCCGACTCCTGTATCAGCACAGCAGCTCCCTCCTTCTGACCTTCCAAGCTGTCTTTGGTTCAAAGATGATTTCAGCACATTCTTCTGTGGGTTTTGCTGCTCCGGGCATTTTCCTATGGTGTTATTTGGATGGTTTTTGGAGCAATCATGTCATGAGTTCGGGAGCTCACTGCCTTTGCCCCGCCATCTTGGCTCTGCCCTGGAAGTCCCCTTTGATTTTGTTTTAATATTTCTTTTCTCATGGAGTCTTTGGCTTCTATTCAGTTCTTTTTAGTTTTCAGGAAGCTTGCTGCTTGGGCAAGGCTTTGTACCTCTTGTGCCAACTATTTATTCCCTTTCCAATTCTTTTGTCCATAGCTCTCATTTTTTTTCTATTTTTTCTCCTGTAACATGCTCATTTTCTTGACCAAAACATTTTAAGCCATTAAAAAAAACAAACAAAAAAACTTTTGCTTTATCTCTTCCAGGAATTCTAGTTGAACTTATACCCAAATCTCCATTCTTTAAAGGAGAATAAACCTTTCAAATTTGAAATTGCTATCATAAAGTTATAAATCCACAATGAAAAAAATCATAAAGGGAATGGATATCAGTCTGAAGAATTTTCTTTGGATTCTAGGGTGGAGATTAAGAGAAAGCTTCTTTTTAAGTGGAGGGTAGCCCCAAATTCCAGACTATATTGCAACCTCCTATTATGCCAATAGCTGAGTCAGAGAATTAAGGGACCAATCACCCAGTCATACAACTACTTAACGTCAGAGTCAAGATTCAAATACAGGTTTGACCTGACTGTAAAGCCAGAGATCTTTTTACTAGACCAGGCTGTCTCTTCTCAGACTTTATCCATCATGTAGAATCTTCTGTTAATACATCATCAATGCCCTTTTAATAATTGCCTAGCACTAAAGTTGTAGAAGGGGGCAACAAGATGACACAGTGGATAGAGCACTGGGTTTGGAATCAGGAAGACTCATCTTCATGAATTCAAATCTTGCCTTAAACACTAACTGTGTGACCCTAAGGAAGTCACTTAACCCTTTTTGCCTCAGTTTCCTCATGTGTAAAATTAGCTGAAGAAGAAAATGGAAAACCACTCCAGTATCTCTGCCAAGAAAACCCCAAATAAGTTCATGAAAAGTCAGGACTGAAATAACTCAACAACAAGAGTTGAGCAAAGAGGGAGAGTAATAGCACCAGTTGGCAGTGATGATTTTACATTGCTCAGTAAAGCAATAATTCACCCTCTGCACAACTATCAATAAAATCTTAAAGTAGATTCTTATCATGTTACTTCTCTATGGCTCTCTATTGGCTCAAAAATAAAATATGAACCACATAGTCTATCACTAAAGGCCCTCCACTGTCTAGCTCCAAGCTAACTTCCTGGGCTGATCTCATAGGGCCGATCCCTCTATTTTGGAACAACCACCCTGGGGCCATCTAGATTGGTGAGGCAAGGCCCATGAACTCATGTAACCCAGAATATCTAGCCCCAAGACCACACTGCTTAGGCCATGTGTGACATCCATCCAGTCATCTACCCCAGCCTGATCTGTTCTCCCTCCTTCCATTTCTTACTCTAGAAACCATAATCAAATCAAAACTACCTTTGCTTCTAGAAAGGGCATGATAACCAACTCCTTTATGCCTACACTCACCATCCCTGGGACTCCCAGACACACTTCCCTAGTCCCTACTGCCCCATTAGAGTATAAACTCTTTGAGGGTAAGACTATGTCATGTTTCTATTTGCTAGCACAGTGCTTTGTACATAATAAGCAATGAATTGTGTTCATTCATTCATTCCTACCCTCTACATTCCAGCCAAAATGTTCTGTTTATTGTTTTCCAATTTCACCATTCTATCTCCCACCTCTGTGCTTTTATATCCTCTGACTCTGATGCCTAGAATGCTCTCCCTTTATACCTCTAGCTTCCTTCACCTCTAGTGCTGTCTACAACAGATAATCTTTCCTAATGCCTTCCCCCCCCCTCCCATTCCGCCTCTGAAGTTGTGTGTGTTTTCCTTCCTCAAATTAACTAGTATTTACTTCTCTGTGTACATGTTATATCCCCATCCCCAAAAGAATATAAGCATCCTTGATTATTCCTTCATTCTTTTTGTCTGGCTCTTCTAGTACCCAGTGTGGTCCCTTATGTTAGAGCTGCATCAATCGAGATAAATTATCCCCACCTCAATTAAAGTAAACCATAACATGCTATGCCCTGATACTCCAACCAGATGAGAACATATTTCCATTGTTGTTTGTTTTTGTTTTTTTTAGTCAGGCAGTTGGGGTTAAGTGACTTGCCCAGGGTCACACAGCTAGTAAGTGTTAAGTGTCTGAGGCTGGATTTGAACTCGGGTCCTCCTGAGTCCAGGGCCGGTGCTCTATCCACTGCAGCGCCACCTAGCGGCCCCTCTTTTCCCCACTCTTGACTGGAAGTGAACTAGTGAACTTTGGAGGACCAGAGGATTTGAACTTTCCATTGGCATCCTGCTGGCTGGTGTCAGTGTCTGCATCTGAAGTCAAGGATAGACTGGATATGATAAGGAAGGAAAGATTCGAGACTCAACAAGAAGCCCAGGAGAGAAGATAGACTCTAGCTAAGGGGAGCATCTTAAGTCCTCTAACACAGGGCTTCTTAAACTTTTTCCACTCATGACTCCTTTTTGCCCAAGAAAATTTTTACATGACCCCAGGTATATAGATTTATAAAATATGTATACATAACCTTTTGGTGTTGCCAAATTTTCCATGACCCCCACATTCAGTTACATGACTCCAGGAAACCCACAGTTAAGAAGCTTTGCTTAAACTGAGCCAAAAGGATTTCATCCTCTACTAATTAGCAAAGAACCCACATACGGTTCTCCCAGTTCAGTAACTTTTTATTTTTGAAAATTAGAGTTTCATTTATTCTTTTTTATATCATTCCTAGATATTCTTTTTTTGTGTGAGGCAATTGGGGTTAAGTGACTTGCCTAGGGTCACACAGCTAGTAAGTGTTATGTGTCTGAGGCCGGAATTGAACTCAGGTCCTTCTGACTCCAGGGGCGGTGCTCTATCCACTGCGCCACCTAGCTGCCCCATTCCTAGATATTCTTTTCCCACTATCTTCCTTCCTGCTCTTGCACCCCTTAGCCTCAACAAATCTAGTGAGTTTTCCCTTGAAATGAAGAATTCACACCAGGACAATGTCTGACAGTTATCCAACTTTCTGTACCTACAGAAACACATTTTTTGCACAGAAAAGAGTGAGGATTTAGCTAGATTTTCTGATATAGTTTTATCCTCCCTCACTTAAAGTTATGCTTGGCACATAATAAACACTTAATAAATGTATCCTCTTCCCTTCCCTTCTGTCTTCTTTTCCCTCTCCTCTACCTATCTTCCTCCCTCTTTCTCTTCCTTCCTTCCCTCCTTCACTGAGGCCAATGTTCCATTTCCATCTATGACTAGACTCACAAGCTCAAAGAATGACGACCCTGTAAGGAATCTCTAGTCCAATGCCCTCATTTGACAAGTAATGAGGCTGGTTTTGAATTCAGGTCCTCCTGAATCCAGGCCAGTGCTTTATCCACTGTGCTTCCTAGCTGCCCCCGTGATTCATTTATAATGTGCCATGTTTAGAGAGAGTATTTTGGGAGATTCCTTTTAAAAAAAATTATTGATTATATAGAGAGATCTACTGACATATTTCTATTTATATATTTATGTATTTCATATTATATAGTTATTTTACATATTTATATATAGACATTTACATAGAAATTTATTTCCAAATCTATTTCCCTCTCCTCCCTCACCCCTAGTAACAAAGAATGGTCTCTTATTCACTAATTAACAACAAAGCTAATTAATGTATTAACCAATGCTAACAATAGATGCAACAAGAGATACTGTCACCACTTTTCCAAAGAAGGCATATCTTCTCATCTCTTGGTTATCATAATTGCAAAAGTACTTGGTTTTTGAATTGTAAGGTTCTTTACTTTTTTATCTCTATACCTTTATTTTATTTTTATTTAAAGTTTTGAGTTCCAAATTCTATTCCTCCTTCCCTCCCTCCCCTCCCCCTCCCTGAGGCAGTAAGCAATCAGATATAGGTTATACATGTGCAATTATGTAAATAAGGTTCTTTCCCATCTCCATTCCTACAATCACAATATATTCCATTTCCTGATTCTGAACTTCACTTTGCATAGATGTGCCAAATAAACTCTCTTATTCTTCTCCATTTTCTTTGTATTCAAGATTTCTCTTTATGTAGAAATATTCTGATCCAGTCACATCCCACACTTTGTTTTGTCATTTCCCCATCCATGGACATCTGCTTTGTGTCCAGTTTCTTGCTACCATGAAAAGCAGTTCTACAGTATGAGTATTTCAATGTGATATGGAAACTTTCTGTCTTTGAGATCCTTGGGGTATATATCTGGCAGTAGGATCTCAGTGAAACTTTAAGAGCTACATTTTTTTAAAAGTATTTTATTTTTTTACAGTTACATATAAGGGTAGTTTTCAACATTTGTTTTCACAGGATTTTTAGTTTCAAATTTTTTCCCACCCTCCCTTCCCTTCCTCCTCTCCAAGACGCAAAGCAGTTTGATATAGGTTGTATATGTACAATCACATTAAACATATTTCTACATTAGACATCTTGTGAAAGAAGAATCAGAGCATAAGGGATAAACCTCAAAAAGAGAAGGAAATAAAAACAGTCCAAAAGTAGAAACAGTATGGCTCAATCTACATTTATAACTCACAGTTCTTTTTTCTGGATGTTGAGAACATTTTCTATCATGAGTTCTTTGAAACTGTTTTGGATCATCGCACTGCTAAGAAGAACCACATCTATCACCATTGTTCATCACACAATGTTGCTGTTACTGTAGACAATGTTCTCTTGTTTCTGCTCCTCTCAGTCAGCGTCAGTTCATATAAGTGCTTCCAAGTTTCTTGGAATTCCTCTTGCTCATCTTTTCTTACAGCACAATAGTATTCCATTACATTCATATACAACAACTTGTTTAACCATTCCCCTATTGATGAGCATTCCCTTGATTTCCAATTCTTTGCCACCACAAAGAGAGCTGCTATAAATATTTTTATACATGTGGGTCCTTTTCCCTTTTCTATGGCCTCTTGGGGATACAGACCTAGCAATGGTCAAATGGTATGAACAGTCCCATAACCCTTTGGGTATAGTTCCAAATTGAGCAACTATATTCTTTAAAAAAATGTTTTCCCATAGACTTTAGAGCCTATTCTTCTGTTCCCAAACTCTCCACTCCAACCAAAGTGATCTAATCTCTGTTCCCAGAATACCAAGGCATGGAGTAGTAGAAGCAGTGCTGTATTTGAACTCAAAAGACTGGGGCCTGAATCTGGCTCTTCTATTTGTTGTGTAAACTTGAGCAAGCAACTTAACCTCTCTGGGCCTCAGTTTCTTCATTTGTCAAATAGGAAGTTGGGCTAGATGACTTCTAAAAGGCCCTTCTAGCTCTAAATCTATGATCCTATGATCCCTCTTTGCTTTCTTCTCTCCAGGTCTTTGCTCACTCTTTTTCCTTTGCCCTCTCTCTCTTCATCTATCAAATTACTACCAATCCTTTAAAACAGTAACAAAATACTTAGCCCCTCTTGACAAAAGCCCTTGGACCAATCAACACTTTGTTTTTGCAGTTCTAATGAACATACCATATTCTATTGTGTATCAGAGTTTTCTGTGTTTTTGTCTTATCTCTTGTTGTTGTTCAGTTATCTCTTACTAGATTGTCAGTTCATTCGATAAATTAATTAATTCAATATACATTCATTGTTGCTGTTGTTCAGTATTTTTTTAGTCATGTCCAACTCTACATGACCTTATTTGGGGTTTTCTTGGCAAAAAGAGTGAAGTGGTTTGCCACTTCCTTCTTTAGCTCATTTTATAGATGAGAAACTAAAGCAATCCGGGTTAAGTGACTACCCAGGGTTACACTGCTACCAAGCATCTGAGGCCAGATTTTAATTCAGAAAGATGAGTCTTCTGGACTCCAGGCCCAACACTCTAGCTGCCCATACATCAATTAAGTGACTACTCTGTGCAAGGCACTGTGCTAAGCTCTGGAGATGCAAAAAGAGGCAAAAGACAGTCCCTGCCCTCAAAGACCACACAATCTAAGTTCAGTGAGGACAGGGACTATCTTACTTAACTTTGTATCTCTCCCCTGCACCTAGCACACTACTGCGGGACACAATGCAACTCAACTCAATCAGCCTTTTATTAAGTGTCTCCTATGAGTCAGGTACTGCAGTGGGTACTCCAGATACAGACAAAATGAAGAGTCCTTGATCTCTATGTAACCACAGTTCAAATGTCATCAGTTATTTAAACTGTAGCTACAAGTACAAAGTAATTGGGGGAAGAGGGCACTAACAATTGGGGGAATCAGGCAAAGTTTCCTGAAGACATTGACAAGAGCTGTCTTGGAGGGAACCAGGGAATCCAACAGGGAGAGAGGAAGGAGACTATATCAGACATTTGGATAACCTGTGCAAGGGCACAAGGGCTGTAGTCAGTGAGTCAGTCACACTTTCTAAGTTCTCACTAGGTGCCAGGTACCATGCTAAATACTGGAGTTACAAAGAGGAGCAAACAATAGTCCTTGCTCTCAAGGAGCTCATAATCAAATGGGGGAGACCACATGTCAACAATTATACACAAACAAGATCAATTCAGGATAAATTGGAGAGAATCAACAGAATGGATTAAGGAATACTATGAAAAGCTTGTTGCTGCAGAAGGTGGGGCTTGAGCTGAGATTTGTTGTTGTTCATTCTTCATTCTGAAAGAGGACCAGTGACATGGGTGATGTCTTCACTTTCAAGTGAATTGATGTAAGTGAGGCAGAGCTGCCTGATTTCGAAAAGCCAAGTTCATCCACTGCATCCTGGGCCATCCCCAGTTGTCTTGACTTTTGTCTTGCCACTGGACCTTGATGACTGGAGAAGAGAGTGAGGGCTGAGACTTGAAGGAACCCAGGGAAGCTAGGCTAGAATAGATAGATGACTGTAGATGGGGAATGAGAAGACTAGTATGTAGAGTCAAGTAGAATAATATGAAATCAGTCTAAAAAGATAGATTAGAACCAGCTCATGAAGGTTTTGACCTTGGTATTTTATCTTAGAGGCACTAGGGAGACACTGAATCTTGTAGGGAAGGAGAATGCTTTGGTGCTTGATAAATGTGTGATTTGGGGCTGAATCATTTAACATTTCTCAACCTCACTGCCCTCTTCTGCCAAATGGGGCCAATGCTAACAACTCTCTGAGGGGTTTGTGACTATTCCTAACAGAGATATTCTGCATAAAGTGTTTTGGATTGATGGAAAGTGTCTTAATACTATGTGAAAACCTCATTGGCAGCAATGCCTAGCCATGGTATAAGATCATCACACGATGACTTCAGAAAAGAACAAATTTGCTTTACTCACTGCATTTTTAGGGCTGATGCCCACATTGGTTTTTTCTTTTCTTTTCTTTTTTTTCAAGGCAGTGAGGGTTAAGTGACTTGCCCAGGGTCACACAGCTAGTAAGTGTCAAGTGTCTGAGGCTGGATTTGAATTCAGGTCCTCCTGAATCCAGGGCCAGTGTTTTATCTACTGTGCCACCTAGCTGCCCCCCATGGCTTTTTCTTCATGAAGACGTAAGGCAGATGGGGAATGAAAACAGGGTACCAGGTCAATAGTTCTCAAAGTATTGTCCAGCAACTCCAGGGGCTTCCAAGTTAGGTGTCCTGCAAGGTCAAAACTATTATCGTATTTACCTATTAAAATACTCTTCCATTTTTCAATGCCATATCTGTGTGAGACCAACTTTTGTTCATATACTTCAACCAAAACAAAGTTAATACAAGAGATTGAATGCAGAAGTAGATAGGTGAATCCAGCCATCTTCCATTAAGATGTAAGGGCTAAAATTCTAGCTAAACTATCTAAAATCTAATGAGTGGTCGCCAATAAATTATAAGCTTTAGCAAGAGTATTTAAGTATTTATTAAAGAGCATTAGGATCAGAGAGAAAGGTAAAAATCTAACTATTTCTAAGAGACCCCATCATCTGACCCACCATGGCGAGGTCAGGAACCAAAAGAGACAGAACCTCTCTGCCAGTGTCTGCTTCCTACTTCGTGTCCTCCTCCCAGAAATGGGAGGCTCCTCAAATTGATTGGCTGGTAGCCTCGATTACCCACAAGCAAACGTCACTTCCTGATGCTAAGGACCTTGACCACATGGCTTGCTCTCAAAGGCCTTCTCCTCATGGCGGAGCTTTGCTACAGTAAGTCTCCAGCAGGTGGCGTCATTACAATCATTACAAAGCCAAACATTTGCAAAAATCCATAAAACAATACCACTCTTCTCACTAATATTTTTGGTCATGTAATTACATTCTTATTGTTATTTTTATATGAATTAATACATTTTAAATGATCAGTTTAAATTTTTAATATAGTAAATATCAATAGATAAAACTACCTAAACAAACTCAGTCATTTTTTATTTTTTATTTTTTTTAGTGAGGCAATTGGGGTTAAGTGACTTGCCCAGGGTCACACAGCTAGTAAGTGTTAAGTGTCTGAGGCCGGATTTGAACTCAGGTTCTCCTGACTCCAGGGCCAGTGCTCTATCCACTGTGCCACCTAGCTGCCCCTAAACTCAGTCATTTTTAAGAGTGGAAAGGGATCCTGAGACCAAAAGGCTTGGGAACCATTGTTCTAGGTTATAAATGCTTAGCAAACAAGTATAGTTGTTAGAATTAATGTTTAATGTGAAATTTCTAATAAAATAGTGAGAGATAATAGATGGAAAGTAAACATGAAAGCAGGAAGACTTGGATTCATGTCCCAACTATGACATGTACTGGCTATAAATGATAAGACTGAATAAGCCAAAGGCCTTCAGTCACATAGCGGTCTGCCAAATTAGACTGTGTTTGTATGAGCAGGCAGGGAGGAGAGCTGGGCAGCTTCCAAAGCCATGATGGAGAAGGCAGATCAGACTGTGCCTGCCTGTCCACATGCACAGCGATGTCTCCAAGTGGGGAGGGGTAGGGTTAGCACACTTCGGATGTAAAAGAACATGGTCTGTGGCCAACAAATTGGGACAAGCCATCATTTTTGCCAATGCCTACTACTCCTTGCCTTTGTGTAAAAAAAAAGGGGGGGGGCAGCTAGGTGGTGCAGTGGATAAAGTACCGGCCTTGGATTCAGGAGAACCTGAGTTCAAATCCGATTTGAGACACTTGACACTTACTAGCTGTGTGACCCTGGGCAAGTCACTTAACCCTCATTGCCCTACAAAAATTTAAAAAGAAAAAAAAAAGCCTTGGAATTGGAACCAGATGACGTGGGTTTGAATTCCAACTCTGGTACTTCCTCATTATTGTGGGCAAATCACTTCCCGCTCTTTGGGACTCAGTTTCATCATCTGCAAAATGAGGGGATTGGATCAGGTGATCTCGAAAGCTCCTTCCAATGTTGTATCCATGACCCTATATTCTTGTGATTCATGGTGGGCTTCTGTTTGGTGTTGACTCCTCAACTTTGGACCACAGCTTCCTTCTAACTCCCACCTTGACCTTGGATACTGAGTACCTGATGAACTCTGGTTCAACTTGGCAGGGCATGGCCTTCTGTTGACTCTCCTGGATCCTGATTTGGAACACACCCTCTTTCCCCAAGAGGTTTTTACCCTCAGGCCCTGTTAATTGCCCTTAATAATAACCACACATTGGCACTGCTCCCCCCTGCCAGGGAGCAAAGTTCCAATGTTTTCATGCCCAAACTGTGCCCCCAGCACCTACTCTCTACATAGTCTCACTACCAGAAGATTATCGTCAACAGAAAGTATCTGTGATGTTGGAAATAGAGGCGGGGGGGGGGGGGAATGGAGGGGGCAGAACTCCAATAAGGCTAAGGGTCAGACCAAACATGAGGACTGGCCCAGGGCCATGGGAGAGAGGAAAGGGACAAGGGTTTTACAACTTGACCTGGGGGTAAAATTTTCCCTGGCTGTTATATATATATATGAAAGATAGCAGCCACTTTGCAAAGATGCCCCATGTGCTTCATGGAGGCCACAAAAACCAAGCTGTCACATTGACGGGTCCCAAGTGAACTCAACTGTTAGTCACTATCATAAGATCATGTATGTAGAGTTGCAAGGGATCTTGCTATTCCCCAAACTCCATCTCCTAACTCCATACTTTTGCAAAACTAGTTCTCCTTGGAAGACTACATGAATTCCTCATCTTTACTTTTTGAAGTCCCTGGCTTCCTTCAAAGATCAGCTCATGATCATTTTCCCCCATGATGCCTTTCTTGATGCCCTAGGAGTCAGTGCTCTTTCCCTCCTCAAATGATCATATGTGTGCTTATCTGATTTCATATATCCCTTTACTAGAATGTAAACTTCTTGAGGAAATGGACTGTTTTTCACTTTTTCTTTGTGTTCTCAGCACCTAGGATAGCGCTTTATTAACAGTAGGCACTTAACAAATGTTTATTGGGTGGGATAGAATTGGACTAAATGCTATATTAATGGTAGCTATCAGTTGTAGTAGCATTAGTAGAATTGAGCATCCTGAGATCCATTCATGTATTCATTCAGATGCAAGGTGGCAGCTTCCTTGGTTAACTGACTGGGAACAATTGGCTATTTATGAATCAATGACCTCTGTAGTTCAGGTGCGGCAATAATTGTATTTTAAAAGGTGCTTAGTCACAATCCAAGGATTATTCCAAGGACCTAATTGATGGAGAGATTGGCTTCCTGAGAAATCACAGCTGGACCAACATCGAGCCAGTCATGTCAGTCATCCGGGGCAAAATTTCATTGTACATTGTATCAGTCCAGGATTCAGAAGGGTAGGAATGGTGTCTTATATCCACACTGGGTACATTTTAGCCAGAGTCATTCCATCAAACTGAAAAATAAGAGTTGGGAGAGGGCAGGGTGTGTGTGAGTGTGTTTTCTTAACATTGATGTTATAATGAAACAAGCTGTAGAATTCAGAGAACTGGGTTTGTCAAAGCTCTGATTTTAACTAGACCTTGGGTAAATCATTTCATCTATCTATAACTCATTTTGTTCACCAAAAAAGATGAAGACATTGGGGTAAATGACCAGCAAGTCTTTTCTACCTCTAACAGTTTAAAATATTTGTTCCTTATAGGATGAAAAATTTTCAGCTGGAAGGCATCTTGTCCAACCCCTTTATATTACAGATAAAGAAACTGAGATTCATGAATGTTAATCAGTTTATTGAAGATCACATGGGTAGTGTCAGAGGTGAAATTTAAAACTTAGGGCTCTCTGACTTTGGATGCTAGGTCCTTTCTAAATGTGCCATCAGTCATCTCTAAAAAATGCCTCCTTGGTGCATTTAGGAATCAGTTCCATGACATTTCTTCTCCAATAAAATAAGAGGGCCTTTGGAGACCTTATTTCAGCACCAGAGCTAGCTCCAGTGTCTTCTCCAAGGAGAGCCTTTGGTATCTTCCTTGTGGGGAACTGGGTAGGGCTAGCACACTGTGGGTGTAAAAGAACATGGTCTGTGGCCAACAAGTTGCAAGTCTCATGGGACAAACCATCATTTTTTGCCTTGGTATCTCATAACCTTTCCCTAGGACTTAATTGAGGACTGAGATTGATCACTACACTCATGTAGGCAGCTTGAGCTGAATTTGTGGCGCCTGCCAGCTTCCCAAGGGATGACATCTGTAGCAACAGAATAAAATGGAAGATCTGAAGAGCATAGGTATCAGTTATGTGTCCCATCTTGAACTGTGTGTCCTTGAGCAAGACATCTCCCCTCTTGGGATTTGCACTTTCTCATCTTCCAAATGACTTGGTTGGACTAAATGACCTTCCTTTGAAGTCTCCATTCTGTTGCCTTTCCTGTCTCAGTCTTCCTTGTTATACCAACACTTCCTACTCTATATCGTCTAAGTCAAGAGTCCCAACTATTCTTTGGGGGTGGGGGAGGGAGCTGGCTGATAGTTAATTTTATTTCCCTAAAGACTTGAGCTCACAGGGTCATGGATTTAGAGCTGGGAGGGAAACCATTAGAGACCATTAACTCTAACCACTCTCCTCTCTCCATTTTACTAATGAGTAAACTGGTTTGTCCAAGCCATGCAGATAGTAAGTGGCAGAGCTGGGATTTGAACCCAAGTCTTCTGTCTCCAAATCCAGTGTTCTTTCCTACTCCCTTGTATTGTCTAATGTAGCCTAAAAATCCCATTTATTTTCTTGATTATCATGTTTTACCACAAGGATATCAGAGGCCACAGGACTATTAGTTTTCTCATCATTCGTTTGAATACCCACTCAGAGATTAAGGGGTATCTTAGTTGAAAAGGGGAGCAATGAGTGAAGGTTGCCAAGAAATAGATTCCAACTTGACACAAGGGAAAACTTTTTAGAATTGGAGCTACCCTAGAGTGGGGTGGGGTCAGCTGGGTGGCTCAGTGGATAGAGGACTGGGACTAGAGTTAGGAAGATTCTTCTTTCTGAGTTCAAATCCAGCCTCAGACCCTTACTAGTTGTGTGACCTTGGGTAAATCACTTCACCCTGTTTGCCTCAGTTGCCTAATCTGTAAAATAAACTGGAAAAGTAAATGGCAAACCCCTCCAGTATCTTTGCCAAGAAAACCCCAAATGGGGTCACCGAGAGTCAGACACAACTGCAAAAGACTGAACAACAACAACAACAAACAGTGGGGTATGCTTTGTCAGTAGGTAGTGGCTTTCCTTTCACTGGGGGCCTCCAAATAAAGGTTGGCTTGCCACTTGGTAGGTAGTAGAGGCATTTGTCCAGGTCTCTCAGATCTTTTCCAACTCTGAAATTCTCTGGGGGTCTGAACTAACTACAGACCAAGGAAACTTCTGGGATATCACTATTACTCTCAGATCAGAAGCAGGAATACTGCAACCCATTGGAAAGGATGGAGATCCTAATTCTCCAAGTCCTTCAAGATAGGAGAGAGAGAGACAGAGAAAGAGAGACAGAGACAGAGACAGAGACAGAGAGAGAGAGAAAGAGAGAGAGAGAGAGAGAGAGAGAGAGAGAGAGAGAGAGAGAGAGAGAGAGAGAGAGAAGAGCAAAGAATGAGAAAGAGAAGCACAGAGACACAAAGAGAGACAGAGATGGAGAGAGGGACCCTATTTCCCTCCTGCTTTCCCATCTTTGTGATTTGCCAGGTAATCCCCCCCACTCAAGAAGTCTCCTGCTGCCCCACCTCACCCCCTAACACACACACACACACACACACACACACACACACACCACACACACACACACACACTACTGCTGATTAATCTCAGTTTCCAAGTCAGCCAGACAGCATTCCTTTGGGTGTGTCCAGTAAGTCAAGGGTCCAGGGACATTGGCAGAGAGATCAGAGACCACTAAATGCTTGGGCAGTTTTGTCCTGCTAAATGGAAAATTTTCATGTGATTTCCTGTAACCTTCCTCTTCCATTCATATCCCCAAGGAGCTACAGACAGATGGCTGCAAACCCACAGGGAGGGAAAGAAATTGTGGCAGAAGGAAACCAGCACCTCTTAGTAAGGAATAGATAGGATGAAATAAAATCTGTCCCTCAAGCTATGACTTTAGATCCATTGTGGGCCAGTCCAGGGTGGAGTCCAGAAGAGACAATATCTTTTTTAATTCCCCAACATAGCCATAGGGAACAGAGGCAAAGGAGACATTCTCTCCTTATTTAGAACAGGTTCCCCCCAACCCATTGTCCCTGCCAGACAATCTCCCAACAACCAAGCTCTGCCCATTCCAGTATTATAAGGAACAATGAATACCAGGTGCCAGGCTTACTGCCTCGGGTCTCTGCACCTTATATTTTAGGGGCAACTACTGTGTTCTCCATCCCAATGCCAGGGGAAAAGACAGGTGTGACTTACCTTTTCTCTGTCCTCTAAGAATTTCCAATCTGTTTGGTGAGAGAGGGCTGAGTCTAAGAGTCAGGGAAAATCTGGGCTCCAATTCTGCCTTGGCTACTTACTAGCAGTGTGGACTCAGGGCAAGTCCCTTAAGTGATCTCTGCCTCAATTTTCTCAGTTGTAAAATGGGAATAGTCATAGGACCTACCTCCAAGGGCCATTGGGAAGCTCAAAGGAGAGTATACATATAGGGTCCCTGAAAATCTTCAAGCTGTCTTCAGCTATATTAGTAAATGTACTCTGTATTTCGTCCCCATATTTTGGGGGGCTTTCCTAGCTTAAACTTCCCTAAGACTTTTTGGGGGGACCCTGTATATAAAATGCTTTGCAAACTTTCAAAGGGCGAAGTAAATGCTAGCCATTATTATTGTGAAGATCAAATGAGATAATGTATGCAAAGTTTCACAAACCTTAAAGCAATACATAATTTTAGCTATTATATTGAGACATACTTAATGAAACAATTAGAGAGTAGGATGGGAAAATATGCAATCTAATGCTAAATTATGGGAAATTGAAATAATTGCTTTAAGAATTAATAGAAGAGAGAGGACACTGTAGGCTGTAGAGGACAGAGAGAAAGAGGAGACGAAGCACTTACTAAGCACCAGGTGCTTTGCTAAGCACTTTGCAACTGTCTCATTTGATCCTCACCAGCCACCCTGGGAACTAGGTACTTTGTGATGCCCATCTTTATAGTTGAGGAAACGGAGGCAGAGGTTAAGTGACTTGCTCAGCATCAATACCGTTAGGAAGTATCTGAGGTCAGACTCAAACCTGTGTCTTCCTGACTCTAAGTCCATCTCTCAATCTTCGTACCACCTAGCTGCCTTTCCGGGCCAAGAAGACTTCATTGAAGAAGGGCCGCTTGACTTGAGTCCTGAAAAGCAAAGAGGAAATATATCTACTGGATAATTGTGTTCAGTTCTAAGCCAACATGTTTATATAAATTCAACTTTTTTTTTGGGGGGGGCTTTCATATAGTTTTCTTAAAAAATGTTTGTATTGACCTTTTCTTTTTATAATCCTTTATCTCCCAATATACTCATTCCCCCATACCCAGTAAACTATCATTTTGGGGGAAAAAAAAAGAAAGAAAAGAAAAGAGGTGGGGGTGGGTAGGTTTTGTTATTTTTTTAAAAAAAGGGCAACTCAGAAAAATCTCAGTAATCTCTCTCTCTCTCACTCTCTCTCTTTGGTGAGCAAATATGGAGTTAGTGACTTGCCCGGGTCACACAGGTAGTAAGTGTTAAGTGGTCTGAGGCTGGATTTGAACCAGGGTCCTCCTGAATCAGGGCCAGTGCTCTATCCACTGCTCCACCTAGTTTCCCCTCAGTAATACTCTCTTTTTTTTTTTCAGGGCAATTGGGGGTTAAGTGACTTGCCCAGAAGGTCACACAGCTGTAAGTGTTAAGTGTCTGAGGCTGGTTTTGAACTCAGGTCCTCCTGAATCCAGGGCCGGTGCTTTATCCACTGCGCCACCTAGCCGCCCCTCAGTAATATCTCAATGGAGTCAGAGAGTATATGTAAAGTTAGACACCCATAGTCCCCCTTCCACTCCAAAGAAGTCAAGAACGCGTTGTTTTCCTTTCTCTTCTTTGGGCTGAGCTTGGTGAAGGACCATGGCAAACCCAAACACTCCTAGAGGAGGACAGCCAGGGTGTTTGATGGACTTCAAGCCATTGGATATGAGTTTCACTTAAAGGAGCAAGGAATGAAGAGTGGCTTAGTGGCTGTAGAAAGATTGTTGACTTTGGAGTCTGAGGACTAGATTCAAGTCTTGGCTTCTTCCTGGACAATTCACTTATCATCTCTGAATCTCAGTTTTCTCATCCATAAAATGAAAGGATTGGAGTAGGTGACCTCTAAAGCCCCTTTCGGTTCTCAATATATGATCCTATGCCTGAATAGGCCTTAGTTTTCTTATCTATCGAATGGGAGAATTAGAGTAGATGAACTTTTTGATAGATAAGAAATTATCCACGTCATAGAGCTTAGAACTGGATAGAAGCCTTCTAGCCCTCAATCTGTGACCCTGTGACTTCATGGAGACTCTGTTTCCTTATTTCTAATATGAGAGAGTTGGAAGCTATAAGGCTTCTATCCAGTTCTAAGCTCTATGATCCTATCACTGTCTTCAAATAGTCAAAAGGTCTTCAAAGCAGGGATTGGATTCCTTTTTTTTTTCCTGCTTAAGACATGGCCCCTCCCCCAACCCTGAGATCAAAGAGAAAGGAAAGGGCCTGTATGTACAAAATGACTTTTAGGCAATACTGTTCAGAGTAGCATGAAATGGGAAGATAAGGAGGTCAGCCACATATTGGGAAACAGCTAAGCAAATTATGAATATTCCTGCTCCACAAGAAATAATGACATGGATAATTCTGAGGTAATTGGGAAAACTTGGCTTTGAACTACTGCAGAATTGAGTGAGGAGAACGAAAAGAAAAACTGATACGAGAACAACACTGTAAAAACAACAGCCGAAAGATCTGAGAATGCTGATTGAGACGGTGTCCACCATTTTTGATTCCAGAGGTACGATGATAGAGCATGTTACCACCTGCGAATGAGGTGTGTTTTCAGACATGGACAATGAGAATTTGTTCTGTTTGTCCAGGCATATTCATTACAAGGGTTTTTTTTTTCTTTTATTGTTCTATGGGGGGTAGAATGGGAGTCACTTGTCAGTCTAGAGCTCATTGGAAGCAGTTTTTAAAATATTACCTTTAAAGAGACACATTCAGCAAGATCATAGCAGATAGTTCTGTTTAAATAGAAAAGCAAGGGGGCAGCTAGGTGGCGCAGTGGATAGAGCATCGGCCCTGGAGTCAAGAGTGCCTGGGTTCAAATCCAGACTCAGACACTTGACACTTACTAGCTGTGTGACCCTGGGCAAGTCACTTAACCCCAATTGCCTCACAAAAAAACAAAAATAGAAAAGCAAGGAGAGGAAGGAAAGAAAAAAATGAATGTTTATTAAGTGGAGAAAATGATCAAATTAAATTTTTAAAAAATTTATTCTGCTTGTAACCGAGGTCAGATTTAGAACCAGGGGACTGAAGTGGCCAAGAGGCAAATTTCAATTCAATGAAAGGGAAAATTCAGGCTGCCCCAAAGTGAAATAGACTACCTTGGGAGGTCATGGCTTCCCCTCCTCCACACCCCCCCCACACACTTTTGAACAGAGAATCATTGCACATGTTGTAGATGGCATTTTTCTTCAGATGTGATTTGGGCTAGATGATTTCAGAGATCCCATCTAACTCTGAAATTATATGATTCGGTGAGGGAGCCCAGTATTACAAGTAAAGTTGTTGTTCTTCAGTTATGCCTGACTTTGTGACCCCATTTGGGGTTTTCCCTTGCAAAGATACTGGAGCGGTTTGCCATCTCCTTCTCCATCTTATTTTACAGATAAGGAACTGAGGCAAACAGTGACTTGCCCAGGGTCACACAGCTAGTGTTAGAAGACAGATTTGAACTCATGAAGATGGGTCTTCTTGATTCTAGACCCACTGCTCCTATCCACTGTGCCACCTAGCTACCCATTGCAAGTAGAGGGAACCACATAAATAAAGGCATGGAGGTGGGAAGGAATGAAGGATGTGGGTTTGCTAACAATAATCTTTATGCAAACACAAACAAGATGTTTATGAAGCACATTTCTGCCCCAAGTCCTCCATATTCTCCACCCAGGACACTTCCCAGTGTTCTGCTCCATTTCCCCTTTCAAGAGAATTTGTGTAACATCGAGTTCTCTGAAGGAAGCAACACCATAGAAACTTGGCCATGAGAATTTGTAGCAAGATCGACAGTTAATGGTTTCCTCTTTATTTGAGCCAATCATTGGGCTTTATTCCAACGAATAGTTCTTGGATTCAGCGCTCTGTGAAAAATGGGAGCCAGCAGCTGATTTGCCCAGTGAAATCAAGGTTCACAACTTCTCTGAGAGCATTTCTCCCTTGAAGCTGAAGATTCTGCTTCCTAGTGTGGTACAGTGGGTGGACTCGGACTCTACCTCTGACACATCGTCTGTATGACTGAAACTAGTCACATCCCCTCCTTGGGACTCAGTTTATTCATTTGTAAAATGAGGGGTTTGAATTAGCAGGTCTCTTTGCCCCTTCCAGCTCTAAGTCTATGCTCTTCCAACTTAGCACTGAAATACAATTTATAGATAATCTTGGAAATTGGAGCCTAGAACTTGTTCTACTAGAAGACTCCGCCTCCCACTTCTAATATCTTAAGCCAAGTCTGTGCACCTTAAAAAGAAAAAGAAAATTAAGATAGTTAGACAGATTCAAAGACTTTCAGAAACTCATTTGGTAAGGGCATTGGCTTGAAAGACTAGGACTTAGAAAATCTGAGTTCTAGATTTGTATCTGTCTCTAATTTGCTGCGTGGTCTTGGGTCAATCACTTAACTCCCCTGAACTACAGCTCTCTTACTTATAATGTGATATATAAATATGTATGTATATATGTATTATGTATAGGCATATATGTAGGTATATACACATATATAATTGATCAATGAGTATTAAGTGCCTACTATGTATGATACTGGGCACAGTGTTAGGCACTGGGGTTACAAAGACCATCCCTGCTCTCTAGCTTAAAATCTAACTGGAGGAGAGTGATAATATCAGCTCTGATACTCTATTATTCAGAACAATTCCAGTCATCTCACCAACTCATTATTTAAAAAAAAATTTTTTTTTTTAATTTGCAGGGCAATGAGAGTTAAGTGACTTGCCCAGGGTCACATGTAAATGTCAAATGTTTGAGGTCAGATTTTAACTCAGGTCCTCCAGAAGCCAGGGCCAGTGCTTTATCCACTGTACCATCTAGCTGCCCCCATCACCAACTCATCATTGAACATCTACTATCTCTATATTGCAGAAGTGTGCTAGGATCCAAGCCCTCCCAAAGTTTCTAATCTCATCAGCAAGACAAACCAAAAAACAACAGTCGAAACCAATGGAAGGAAGTGCCAAAAATAAATGACTATTTAGAGCCTGAAGACCTGGATTTTAGTTCCACTTGGAGAGAGATAGCACTTGGCTCTGGGCTCTCAGACCAGTTCTGGACCTCAATTTTCTCACCTGTCCATGAGTGGGTTCATAGCATCACGGATTTTGAGCTGGACAGGACCTTACCTAAGAGATTACCAAGCCCAACCTCTCTTATTGTTACAGATGAGGAAATGGAGGTCTCTAGAGAGGTTAAGTGACTTGCCTGAAGTCATACAGGTAGCAGGAGGCAGAACTTCCCCAAATCCAGTGCTCTAAATTTCTTTCCAACTCTAAGATCTTGTGGTCCCAAATGCTGTAATGAATGGCAAATGTACTACTGTTGCCTACTGTTTCCCTTTCTTTAATAGACAAAGACTACTTTTTACTATTCTGCTCATAGACACTGCTTGAGAAAGACCCACACCTCCCCTCTTCATCCATCACTTTCCATGAACAGTTCCATTGTCATTATGACCTCATTTGTAACCCTATGCTAGAAAGCCATCTCTAGGAACACATGGTGCTTAAGAGGTGAGACAGCTTAGAGACCCTTCTGAGAGTGTTGGTGCTGATGTGAGAGAAAGAGTGGGACAAATGGCTGAATTTCAAGGCAATTAAAGCCAGCAAGTTTTTATCATGTCCCTAGTGTTCAGAAGGCACAGGGTTTAGGCACCAGGAATACCAAGATAAAAATAAAATGACCACTGTCCTCAAGGACACTCTGGGGGAAGACAACATGCGAGCAGATAAATACAAAATGTAAATAAAATAAATGTTTGAAAAATGGAGGTGGGAGGCAAAAGAACTTATACCAAGAGACTTATCAAAGGTTTCTAAATAGAGATGGCTCATAAACAGTACCTTGAAAGAAGCTATTCTCATCCTGTGTGACAAGTGCTCAGTTTTCCTCATCTCAAATGAGGATCATAAAACCTGTTGAATCTACTTCAACAAGGCTGTTGTGAAGGTTAAATAAGAAAATCTCAGTAAATAAACTTTTGTAAACCCTACCATGATAATAATGGTGATAATTATAAGCAATGTTGTATAGTGGAAAGAATAATGAACCAGAAAGACCTGGGTTTCAATCTCATCTCTGTTCATTCTAAGCTGTGAAGCACCGGGCAATTATCATCTTAAGAAATGTATACCAGAGCGGGGTGGCTAGGTGGTGAAGTGGATAATGCACCGGCCCTGGAGTCAGGAGTCCCTGAGTTCAAATCCGACCTCAGACACTTGACACTTACTAGCTGTGTGACCCTGGGCAAGTCACTTAACTCCCATTGCCCCGCAAAAAAAAAAAAAAGAAATGTATACCAGAAAGAGCAGTGGATCAGAGTGGTCTTGAGCTTAAATATCAGCTATGCTCCTTATGAATTCTTTCTTTCTGAGCCTCAGTTTTCTTATCTGTAAAATGAGGGAAACGAACCAGATGACCTCTGAGGTCCTTTCTAGCTCTTCTTAATCCTTATTATCAAGTAGAACAATAAACTCTTTTCCTGGTGAAGGCCCTAACTACTGGAGTTATCCACCATGCCATGAGAAGGAAATTGTGAGGTCTTGATGACATCTTGGAAAGAAGGGGAAAGAGCTGGCATATTCCTAAGAGGACAGAGGAGAAGGAGGGGTCCAATGAACACCTTAGTGTCCTTCATGAGCAACTGTTCAAAAGGGACTCAGTGGGAGAGCCAAGGACAAGTTTAGAAAGACCACAAACAAAAGCTTGGATTGTTGGGAAATGGAACCTTTTTTAGAAGCCTTCAAAGCCACTCTTTGAAAAACCCTGGCAATGGACAGAGTTTCGAGCCTGGGGGAAGGCCAAGCCTGGCCTGAATTCATAATTGCCAAACAGTTTGTTGCCTTTATTTGCCAAGACCTACTAATTGAACTTTTGTGGGTCTGGCTTGCCCATAGGAGAATTGGAGCTATTGTTTGGCCATAGTGAGCGTGTGAGTAATTTCTTCCACCTGGGGCAGAAAGTCAAAGCTAAGGATCCGATCAATGCAATTCTATTTATGCATTTTTAAGCACCCTGGTATGTGCCAGGCACTGTGCTGGAGATACAAAGACCAAAAAAGCCCCCAAATCTTCATTGGATCATAGATCTAGAAATGGTGGCAACTAGAGAGAGTGTCCAGTCCAACACTATCATCTTACAGATGAGGTGCAGAAAAGTTAAATCAGGGATTCAGGGTTTCATGCATCCCTTTGGCAGACTGGTAAAGTCTATAGACTCCTCCATAGAAAAATAATGATGTTTTTAAATGTATAAAATAGCAGAGGTGACAGATGACATGGGGAGTTTGGGGAACCAGTGGGCCAGTTTGTCTGGAACAAGAACACATGAGGGTCTGCAATATAAAATTAGTCCAGAAAGATAGATACAAGGCAGCTAGCTGGTGGGGCAAATCAATCTTCATTTTCTGGTTTCTTTGTGGCCCCCACCAGGGCCCAGATAAATCAGGTTGAAATCAGGTAGGCTCAATACAGTAAGTAGGAATAATTCTCTGTGGCTCAAGTAGAGTGAAAATTGGTGGATGGCAGAGCACATTATAGTATATGAATGCAATGGAATATAATTTTAGTAATGTATTATATTGCATTAAATATTTCCCAATTACATTTAAAAATTTTTAACATTCATTTAAAAAAAATTAGTTCCAAATTCTCTTTGACCTCTCCCTGCTCCTTTGAGGAGGCAAGCAATATAATATCATTTATGCATGTGAAGTCATGCAAAATATATTTCCGTATTAGCCATGTTGTAAAAGAAAACACACAAAATGAAAAAAAATTGCTTTTTTAAAAAAGTATGCTTCAATCTGCACTCAGAATTCATCAGTTCTCTCTCTCCCTGGTGAATAGCATTTTTCATCATGGGTCCTTTGGAATTATCTTGGATCATTGTCTTGATCAGAGTAGCTAAGTCGTTCCCAGTTGGTCATTGACAATATTGCTGTTACTATGTACAATGTTCTCCTGATTCTTCTGTTCTGCTCACTTCAGTTTGCATCAGTTTATATAAGTCTTTCCAGGTTTTTCTGAATCCACCCTGCTTGCCATTTTTTATAGCACAATAGTATTGCAATGGAATATTATTGACATAAAGGGAGGTTTCTAGAGAAACCCGAGAAAACTTGTATAAACTAGTAGAGGGAAGTAAGCAGAACCAAGACAATATTGGAATGGAATCAATGGCCATGTTTTTACATAATTATAACTTTGAATAGTACATATTTGAAGATAGTATGTTGGAATAGTGTGGGATTTGAATAGTGGTATTCTTACACCAAAAACTATTCTTTTCACTCTACCACCAGTGATAGCCAGACCAGGCAGCATCACTGTTTTTCTAGGGGAGGTTGTTGGATACCCCATGTTTGAAGTGGGCTTGCACAGATCAAGTACATCAGAAAAAAGTGGCTGGAATGATTTTGGTTCATTCTGCCAATATTATTTCAGAGGGTGGCAAATCTGAGATTTAGTATCATCAACTACACCAAAGAGGAATTCCAAGAGTCAGGACAATCAGGAGGCTGTTGGTTATATTAGAAAACTTGCTGGGCTTTAAGTGATTGGATATGGGTTTGATTTCCTGTTCTGATTCTTCTTGTGTGACCTTAGACAAATCACTTCCCCCTTCTGATCCTTGGGTGCTTCATTTATAAAGTGATTCATGGTATTAGAAGACAGTGAAGAGCTCTTCTGGATCAAAATCTAGGATCTGGTGAATTTTCTATTGACAATTGATGTTGGGGAATGAGGGAGAAGTGAGGAGAAGCATCCTCACAATTATAAATAGCCCAAATTGGAATAGGTTGCCTTATGGGTAGTGGGTGGCCTCCCCATATTATATCAAAGCCTGTATGACTATTTATCAAAGGTTTTTTTTTTTTTCTTAAAGGGGATGGACCCTATGCTTCCTTCCAGCTTTGAAATTCAGGGTGATTTATAAGAAATAAATCTCAAGACTGGAAGGGTGAGAAAGAAAGCTTGGCACCAGTGAATTGGGGGTGTGAGGCTCTGAAAGAGAAAATCATGGCTTTTGATACCTTTCAGATGTAATTGTCCAAATCCATCCAAATTCGCCCCCTACACTCCCCCCACCCCCACCCCCCAACAGTAGATTGCCTCTCATGAGAAAAAAACAAATACTTTTCCATTTCCTGGAGCTGAATGAAATGAATGACAGCTGTCAAGTGAGCTTGGCCCAAGGGGGCTTAACAAATAACCAGCTACACGTTTTTCAGGTTTATTGGAAATTGTCCTGGTAGAAAACAAACAGGGTTGGTGTGAAGCCTATTAGGAAAAGAATCTGAACAAAGACTCCATTTGGCAGCTGTTGCCTCAGAACTGAATGGGCTAAGTAAGAGTCTGTTAAGCAAAACATAAAGGCACCTAATTGAGGCAATTAAGATGAAATTAAATAAAGGAAGATTTTTAGATGGAGGTTCATGGAAAACTTCCACCCTAGTGTCAGTCAAGAGGTCTCACCTAGAAGAGCAAGCATCAACTTGGCATTGAGGGCTTTTCAATAAGGAGGACTCTGGAAAATAGGTCTGAGCTGCCATGAGAAATAGACCTAGTCATTGTGTTTGCTGATGGAAAATATGTGTGAGATTTTTCAAGCTTGAGATTGTTTCCCATCTCCATGCCTCTGCACAGGCTGTTTCTTTCCTATCCTTTGCCTAGAACACTCCTCCTATTCCTCTTTCTCCTTCTCCTCTTTTTTTCTTCCTCCTCTTCCTCTTTCTCCTCAATACAAGGCAGACTCAATACAAGGCTGGCCCTGGAGTGAGGAAGACCTGAGTTAAAATCTGTCCCAGACACATAATAATGTGTATTTTTACTTTAACATTTGTTACACAGTTAAAAAAACACCAGTTTTTACACAGTTACACAGTTTAAAACTATGTATTTATTTATTTACTATCCTGTGCCTCAGTTTCTTCATCTGTAAAGTAAGAATGATAAAAGCACCTTCCTCCCAGGGCTAATAATAGTTGTAAAGTTCCTTGCGGACCTTGAAGTGCTCTATAAATCCAGCCATTAGCTATTGCTTCCTGGAATCTCTACTCTTTTCAAGTCTCAGCTTAGGGGCCCTTTCCTGATTTTCTCAGGTTTTTTTCTTTTTTTCCTAAAAATTACTCTATCGTTTTGTGTTTACTCTGCCTGTGAACCTGTTGCTTTCCTCCAGGTTGAATGTAAATTCTCTGAACACAGGGATTGAGTTGTTTTGGTCTTTGGATCTCTGGCACCTAGCACAGTGGCCATCTCATAAAAAGGACTTAATCAACCCTTAGGAAATTGAACCAAAGTATAATACTGAGGACAAGCATAGGGGTGGGGGAGGAGTGCTGAGAGCAGACAGGAAGCAAATCTACCTAAGACACATTTTCTTGTAAACACCCCCTCTCCCCTATGAAAATGTAATAACATTTTTTTTTTTATCTCTAAAATGAGAGGCAGTACGGAGTAGTGGCTAAAGGGCCAGGCCTGACACCTTGGAAGATATGGGTTCAAGTCCTGCCTCTCTGGCACATATTATCTGTATGACCCTAGGCAAGTCACTTAACTTGCAGGTGCCATATGGCCAGTTCTCTAAGATTATAATTTGCAGAGAGGTGCCAAGTTCTTTCCTGAGGAAACACCCTCTTCCAATGAAATGACAGTTCTACTCCTCTATATTTATTAGCACTTACATCACCTCATTTGAGCCTTACAAAAGCCCTATGCGTAGATGCAGCAGGTATTATTATCTCCATTTTCCATATGAGGGAAACAGCCTCAGAGAGGCTCAAAGATTGGTCCAAGTTCACACAGCTCATTAGTGGTTACAGGAAGGATTTGAATCCAGGGCTTCCTAATTACATGTCTAGCCCACTATTCATTATGCCACACTGCTTGCCATAGATCAGGAGCTTACTAAATACTTTTGGGTTGGTTGGTTGCCACTCATTTGTACATTCAAGGAGCTTGGTTTAAAAAAATCAGAGAACCTGGGGGGCAGCTAGCTGGTACAGTGGGATAAAGCACCAGCCCTGGATTCAGGAGGACCTGAGTTCAAATCTGACCTCAGACACTTGACACTTACTAGTTGTGTGACCTGGACAAGTCATCTAACCCTTATTGCCCTGCGAAAAAAATCACAGGACCAGCTGTATTTCTCATGCATCTCAGGCTAAGTCCAAAAGAACAAACATTTAGGATCACAGGGTCTAGTAACTGCTTGACACTGCAATATTTTGGAAGGTTGCTTGGAGAGGTGCCCCTCCAAATCTGATGCCCTACAAGCTCAAATCTAGCATCCTATGATTTAATATAATCCTTTTAATTTTTAGACAAGGAAACCCAACAACAGGAAAAAGGAAGTCATTTGCTCAAAATTACACAATGGGTAAGTAACAAAACTAGGAAGCCAAAAGGCCAAGGTCCAGTTTCATGTGATAAAAACCACCTGAACAGAAGGAAGAATCAGATGAGGAGTTTGAGAAATAGAACACGAACCAGGCATGGAAATGTGATCTTGTAGCAATAAGGGACTTCTATTATTCAGATATAAGCTAAGACTCTCTGGGGACTGGGGCAGGGGTCACAACAGCAGATTCATTTATAACTTGTCTTGGTGCTAATTTCATCCATTAAGAGTTGGAGAAAATGATGCTCTAGACACCAAAATAACCATAAAAGGGGGTTGGTTGCTAAAAGTAACAACAAAAGAAGTCTAAGAGGCCAAAGAAAACTCTATGATCAATCAATGCTGTGCCTACCCATGATTCCAAAAGACTAGTGATGAAGCATGGTGATAAAGCACTAATGAAGAGGTGAGCTCACTCAGGGTGTAAAATGAACAAATTTTTGAACACAGCCAATGTGGGAATTTCTTTTACTTACCTATTCCTACTTGTTACAAGGGTTTTGGTTGTATTTTTTCCTCTTCCAAACAGCAGGAGATAGGAGAAAGGGAAAACAAATTTTAATTGTGAAAAGAATGGAATATAATTTTTAAAAGAAAAATCCTTCACCACAATGATATAGAAATAGAGAAAAGCAAGGCATAGGTTGACATGAATCTTATCACTGAGGAGGGCAAATTTCAAAGGGTTCATAGAAAAGATCGATAAGAGCCAATGCAATGAAAGTGGATCTTGAAGGGGAGATGTTTTCCAAAATTCAATTCCAAAAATAGAAGCAGAAATAGTTCCCAACTCAGTTCAATTCAATAATTGTTTAGTGAGTTCTTCTGTTTTCTAGGTACTCTGCATAGTCCCCCTGCTCTCAACATTTTACTAAGGGAATGCATCCTGTTCACAAGTAAGTGAATACAAATGTGACATGGCAATCAGAAAGGGCAATGGTATCTGGGCTGAATTAGGAGAGAGCCTCCATGAAATAGCAGCCAGAATAAGAGCTAGTAGTTCTCTGTTTCCTGCTCTTGTCAGACATGTAGAATATCATATTTGGTTCTGGGCACCATATGTTAAGAAAGAGCAGATGGGAACATGCCAGAGCATGGCAAATAGAGACCCAGAAAACCTATCATATAATGATCAGTTGAAGGAATCCAGGAACAAGAAGGAATCCAGAACAAGAGATTTAGGGGGAGATACAATAGCTGTCTACAAGTTGTTGAAGCATTGCCCTGTGGCAGAGGGATTAGAATTCTCTTGCTTGGCTGCAGAGGGCAGAACTAGGGATAATGGGAAGGAGGCAGAGAAAAGGACATTTTGGCTGAAAGAATTGGCAGGTATAATTTCTGAGTCTCATTTGGTAATCTATGAAAGACTGGAAAATTGAAAGAGGTACCACATGATTGGAGGAAGGCAAGTGTTATCCTGATTCTTTTTTTTTTTTTTTTAAGGAAAGAGTACTGTCTACAAGCTGTAAAATGGTGATCTTGTCTTTCGTTCCTGACAAAATTCTAGAATACATTACTAGAGGATGGTTAATGAACAACTAGAAAAGAAAACGCTGATTGAGATGAGCCCACATGGCTTCCTCAAGAATGGGTCATGCCAGACTAACCTCATTTCCTCTTGTGACAGGGTTACTAGACCAGCAGATCAGGATAATGCTGTTTATTTAGGCTTCAGGAAAACATATGAAAACGACTCTTGTGCTATCATTTGGACAAGATGAAGAGATATGGGCTATTCACTGGGACAGGTGAGTGGATTTAAAACTGGTCAAATACCACAACCATAATAGCTGTCAGTAATGAAAAGATATAGACTCAATGGAAAATGTGTCATGGAGGATCCTAGGAATCTACCCTTGGTCCTTGCTAGTGAATGTTTTCATTAGGGACTTGAATAGTGGCATAGAGGACATGTTTATCACATTTTCAGAGAACAAAAAGCTAAAAGGGATAAGTAACATTTTAGATGATGGAATCCAGAAACAAAAAGATCTTGACAGACTTGAATGTTGGGGTTGAATATAGGACAGAGTTGCAACAGAAGTAGCCTGGATAGAAGCAACTAGGTGGCACAGTGGATACAGCACTGGCCCTGGAGTCAGAAGGATCTGAGTTCAAATCCAGCCTCGGATACTTGACACTTACTAGCTGTATGACCCTGGGCAAGTCACTTAAGCCCAATTGCCTCACCAAAAAAAAAAAGAAGAAGAAAAAATAAATATAGAATTTTGGGGGGCAGTTAGGTGTTGCAGTGGATAAAGCATTGGCCCTGGATTCAGGAGGACCTGAGTTCAAATCTGGTTTCAGACACTTGACACTTATTAGCTGTGTAACCCTGGGCAAGTCACTTAACCCTCATTGCCCTGGAAAAAGAAGAAGAAGAAGAAGAAGAAGAAGAAGAAGAAGAAGAAGAAGAAGAAGAAGAAGAAGAAGAAGAAGAAGAAGAAGTAGTAGTAGTAGTAATAGCAGCAGCAGCCTGGATAATGGTTAGAGAGCTAAGAGCCAGGAAGACCAGGTTTCAAATGCATCTTTGATACATCTTGGTTGTATCACCATTCACAACTTCCCAACTTCAGTGCTCAAAACAATTATCTAAGACTCTAAGTTACAGAAAAGATGCCAATCTGTTCCAATAGAGAGTTTTCTCACCAAAAAACTCCCCATAGCAATAAAATCATGAGTCCCATTACCTATTCTAAATAAAAGTCCTTCATTGAATTCAAGAAAATCAGCTTCACAAGCCCACGCCAAAAAAAAGCATCAATACACAGAAACTCATCTAAAAACTAACTGGAAGTTTTTGTAGCTTGCAAGCTCGAGATGAGTCACCAGTGCAATGTGGCAAGCCCCAAAGCTAGTAAGTTCTTAGATTATGTTGAGAAGTGTAGGGTCAAGAATGAGGGAGGTGACAGGCCCTCTGTACTCCATTTTTGCCACACCTGGAGTATTGTGTTTCATTCTGGGCTCCACATTTTAGAGAGGACAATGAGAATCAGGAGAGTATCCAAATGAGGGTTGTCTAGGATGGTGAAAGTTCTCAAGATCATACTTTATGAGGACTAATTGAAGGAACTGAAGAAGGTTCCCTGGAGTCCATAGTCCCTGAGGTGATCCTTCTGAGAAGCTCCTGGCCAGGGATGGAGTGCAGATAAAGAGAGCTAGTATTTGCTTGAAATCTTGCAAATGTAACTAGTCTTTATAATGAACAGTAAGGAAAGTAGAGGAGGAAAACTACCTTTACTTATCCACCAAGGATAAGTTCACTGAGATATACTATAATGTTGAAAAAGAAAAGATTTCCACTTATTTGGGTCACCTAAGTGGTTCAGTAGATAAAGCACTGGGCTTGAAATCAGGAAGATTCATCTTCATTGTTCAAATATACCCTCAGGGGGCAGCTAGATAGCACAGTGGTAAAGCACCGGCCCTGGATTCAGGAGTACCTGAGTTCAAATCCGGCCTCAGACACTTGACACTTACTAGCTGTGTGACCCTGGGCAAGTCACTTAACCCTCATTGCCCTGCAAAAAACAAAACAAAACAAAAAAACAAATCTACCCTCAGACACTTATTAGCTGTGTGACCCTGAGCAAGTCACTTAACCCTATTTGCCTCAGTTTCCTCATCTGTAAAATGAGCTGGAGAAAGAAGTGGCAAACCACCCCAGTATCTTTGCCAAGAAAACCCCAAATGGGATCACAAAGAGTCAGACACGACTGAAATCACACAAAAACAACAAAGATTTCTATAAATTCATAGGAGATAAATTTCATACAAAGGAACCACAAAACCTATAACCTTGGATCTTTATACACAAATGCACAAAGTATGGGTAATTATCAAAGTAAGCTAAAGAACCTATTGTAAGCCAGAACATTTGACCTCATCAGTATCCCTGAGACTTGGTGGGATTGGATGAGACCCCCAAAGTGGAATATAGACCTGGAAAGATAAACCTTATCCCCCAAAGAACAAGATAGGTAGTATAGGTAGTAATAGGTGATAATGGGGGGAGGGTGAGGAGTAGACATTGAGTAGCACCATATATTAAGAAGATATACTCCAAGTATCTGAACTTTAAGTGTAGATAATAGTCATTTGACTTGTGGCAGAAATACAAAATGGCACACAATATGCAGGTCACTGCAAAATGTATCATGCTTTCCTTTCCATACTTGTTGACAAAGAGATCCTTAGTCCTATTAGTCTTGTGAAGAGATTGCTCAGAGAACTTCTATGGCAAGCTCTTTGTGAATATCTTTCCCCACAGAGTTGCCTTCTCATTTCACCAGCACCTAGTACACATACTTAACTGGTTTTCCTATACTTACTAATCTTATGCCTTGGTGTACAGATTCAAGAATTTACAGCTGGAAGGTACCTTAGGGGTCTTCTAATCCAAGCTCTTGGTGTTGTAGATGAAGAAAGTGAGACCCAAAAGGCTAAGTGATTTGCCCAAGGTCACACAAGTAAGTAGAAGAATGGGAATTTGAACTAGGCTCTCAGCATCAGTTAGGTGGTCTAGTGTTTAGGGCACTAGACTAAGTGGGGGAAGACTCGAGTTCCAGTCCTATCTCAGAGGCTTAGTAGCTGTGTGACTCTGATTAAGTCATTTAGCCTCTGTGTCCTTATCTACAAAATGAGGATAATAACAATACTTATTCACAGGGTTGTTAGAAAGATCAAATAATATAACCTTTGTAGAATACTTTGCAAATTGTAAAGCCCTGTATAAATGCTAGTTACTATTGTTATTACCCAAATCCAGCAGACTTCCTACTGTTTCACAAGCAGTATAGATATAAGGTATTATTATTACTTCAACAAGACCTCTGATTTCTTTAATTGTGGGTCCTCCTTCCAGGGATGCAGATTGCAACCCCTTTCTAACTTAGCAGAGGGTCTTCAAGAATTCATTTCCCTGCAGCCACCCTGGGGAGAAGTCTGCAGTCCATTCTGGGGCCAGTACGTGTGGTCTTTACAGCTGGAGGTTATTAGAAGGAGGAATTGTAGCTGGAGGTAGTACAGAAGTATGCTCGATGTTTTTGTGACATGAGTGATGGCACCCTTGGGACTTAGAAGAAAAGTGACCAGGTCTTTCCAGAGGGTGCTTTTCACAGCAGAAGTGTGTGTGAGGAGCAGCTAGATGGCGCATTGGATAGAGCACCGGCCCTGGAGTCAGGAGTACCTGAGTTCAAATCCGGCCTCAGACACTTAACACTTACTAGCTGTGTGACCCTGGGCAAGTCACTTAACCTCAATTGCCTCACTAAAAAAAAAAAAAAGTGTGTGTGTGGTTAAGCTTGAGTTACAGAGAATGGATTTGAGAGAGTAGAAAGTCTTAGATACTGAATGTAGTGTCTGAATGCCATGCTTATCTTTGCTATGATCCATGAGTGGATACGTAGCCTGAAGAAGAGAAGACCTAAGGGATAGGATAGCTTTCTTCATTTATTTGAAAGGCTAAAGGAGAAGGAATATGTGTATTCTATTTTATATCACAGAGAAGAACCAGGAACAGTGAGAAGTCAATTAGACCAAGGCTTCTTAAACTGTGGGGTCACATAACTGAATGTGGGGGTCAGGAAAAATTTGGCAAAAGTCAAAAGGTTCTGTATACCTATTTTATATACCTATATACGCATAAAAATTTCTCCAGTGAAAAGGGGTGGTAAGTGGGAAAAGTTTAAGAAGCCTTGGATTAGATGATATTTTGGGGGGGGAAACTCATCAATCAGAGCTGTCCAGAAGTGGGATCCCTTCTCAGTGGGGGACTTTAGGCAGAGGCAAAATAATGCCCACCTCACATGCCTAACAAGTGACCAACCTGCCTCTGCCCACTTGCTGGGTATGTAGCTGTGGGCATTATTGTTTAGATTGGACTAGATGAACTCAGAGGACCCTCATAACTCTGAAATCCTGTGCTTCTGCCTAGGCTGGGGTAATAGCCAGCAGATGTCTGAGGCTGGTTTTGAATTTGTCTTCCTGACTCCAGGAACACTATTCCCTCACCTACCATCTAGCTGCCTGGGATAAAGTATCATGTTCCTCCTTTTATGTATGAGAAAACTGAAGCCAAGGAAGATTGTAACTTATCCAAAGTCACAAAGGTACTCAGTGATAGGTTAGAAACTTGGTTTCTTGTCTTACACTACAATATTCTTTGCATTATGCTATTCTGCTTTTTAAAACTATTAACTTTTCCCCAATTTCTCTCTTTCTCCCCTTCCTCCCTGCTCTCTTTTCTCTCTCTCCTTCCTCCCTCTCTCCCCCTCCCTTCTCCCTCCCTTTTCTTTCTCTCCCTCCCTCTTGTCCCTTTCCTCTCTTTTCTTCTTTCTTTCTCTTTCTCTTTCTCCTCCTCTTCCCTCCTCCTCTTGCCTTATCTTCCCTTTTTTCTCTCTCCTCTCCTCTTTCTTCTTCTTCTTTTTCTTCTCTCTCTTTTCTTCTTCATTTTCTTCTCTCTATTTCTTCTTCCTCTCTCTTTCCTCTTCTTCTTTCTCTTTTCTTCATTTTCTTCTCTCTCTTCTTCTCTCTCTTCTTCTCTCTTTCTTCTTCTTCTTCTTCTTCTTCTTCTTCTTCTTCTTCTTCTTCTTCTTCTTCTTCTTCTTCCTCTCCCCCTCTCAAAAATCAAAACAAAAAACCTTTCTTAACAAATGTACATAATCAAGCAAAACAAATTCCTACATTGGCTGTATCCAAAAATGTATGGTTTATTCGGCACCCTAAGTCTACTTCTCTGTCAGGAGACTGGTAGCATCCTCTGGAATTGTGGTTAGTCATTTCCTGGTCAAGTTCTTAAGTCATTCAAAAAAAATTTTTTTATAATGTTGGCATTATGCAAATTGTTCAGCACTATGCTTTTTAGTGGACACTTCCATGGGAAGAATACTGGATGAGTCAGAGACTTTGGGTTCAAATCCTGGCTCCCAAGCTTACTACCTGAGGGAACTTGGGTAAATCAATTAACTTCTCTAGAGATGTTTCCTCATCTGTAAAATAAGGCCTTTAAGGCCATTTCTAAATCTATGACCCAATTCCCCAAACAATTATACCAGCAGCCTTCCCACTAGCCCAAAGAAAGCCTATTTAGCTAGTCAGTACTGAGGAGAAATTGGTTTGCTGAATTTCAGTTTATCCAAATAGTGCTTCTTAGCATAACATTTCCTAGTTATCCTTCAAAATCATCTGACCTCTTTAAAAAGTCAAGGGGCTGAGTCACTCATCCACAGAAGGGTGGAGGGAGGTAATTGGAAACAGCAGCAGCTCCAGTTCCAGCACAGGTCCCCACTATAAAAGACAGAGCATAAGAATGGAGGAGAATATTTCTTTCAGCGGGATCTAGTGGCAAGGTTATTCCCAAAAGCAAGAGATAGCTGATCAGAAGCCATTTCCTTGGCACTCATCAGGGTAAATTTGAGTCCACTATGACTTTGCAGTGGTTCATCACCAACTTTCAGAATCTCCCTTTTCCTTCAAGGGTGATACTGCTTGCCACTTCTTCCAGGATGTCTCCTCTAGGCTATTAGACTGAAAATGTTCTCCCCCTCTCCCAATTTTCCCAGAGCACTTTGTTTACATCACTCCTTTCCCTCTTCATACTCTTCCTCATTTTATTCTTTTTGTGTGCATGTCATAGCAATTGAAAATAAGTTAGTGAGGGAAGTCTCCACCATTTTCCCTCTTTGTAACCTCAGTGTCTTGCGTACATTATCATGGGACTTTACCTGTGATTTCATTGATGTGGAAGAACTTCTGAAGAGAACTTAGTCTCCCAATGAAGGTCTATACCTTCTCCCAACCTCTAGTCTTAGGCAGTTGCCTGAGACAGTTAGAAGTTAAATGACTGGGGGTGGCTAGGTGCGCAGTGGATAAAGCACCAGCCTGGATTCAGGAATACCTGAGTTCAAATCTGACCTCAGACACTTGACACTAGCTGTGTGATTCTGGGCAAGTCACTTAACCCCCATCGCCCTGAAAAAAAAAGTTAAGTGATTTATTTAGGGTCACACAGTGAGTACATGCTTGAGGAAGGACTTGAACCCAGGCCTTCCTGACTCTGAGGCTGGCTTTCTAGGTGCATAATAAATGCTTGTTGATTTTTTTTTCTTGAGTAAAAAATAGTATTAATGTAGTATTTAAATTCTCAGGTTTCTACTACTTGCTAATTCACAATAAGCTCAGGTAGAAGGACCCAAAGTAGTAGAAAAACTCAAAAGAAAATTGTGATAGGAGTAAGGTCAGCCGGCCAAAAGGGGAGAATAGACCAAATTTGCTGTGCTCTGACCTTGGCATTCCCATCTCCATCCTCCATGGCTGGAAGGCCCTAAGGAGGTCATGGGCCTGCCACAGCTGAGCATGATTCCAAATTAGAAGGCTGGGCCTGGTCTCCTTGACTTCCAACCCTCCCTCCCAGGGGCTCCGGCTTGCCAAGCCTGGGATGGTCCCACAGAAAGGCAGGGAGGCCTATGCACCTGGCAGCCCCATAATGCTATTTACCTGGCAGCATGCTCTGCCAACATCCGCTGTTTTGTTCCCACAAAGCAGGCCTGGTTTCTTCTTAATGGCTGTCACCTGTCACCTCCGTCTCCACCCCATTCTTGAGTCTGAGGTACTTCCCCCCCAAGGCTGCTGCTGGACCTCTCCCTGGGTCCCCCTTTGTGACGGATGCACTCCCTGAGTGCCTCCCTCCCCCCACCTGTTTCTTGAGAGGCATGGGAGAGGGCAACATCAGGCCTCTGGAGGAGTTTGCTCACTCTAAAGTGGTGGGTGAGGACAAGGCCCCCGACCAGCCTAATTTCTCACCTTGTTTATTTTCAAGGGAGGAGCCAAGGGGTGGGGAAGGGTCAAGGGAAGCCACTCCAAACTATGCTGAACAATTTGGGGGTAAGGAGGAGCAGAAGGAGGTAAGGGGCCTCTGAGACTTTTAGCCAACCAGAAGGACCCAGAACCACAGACCAAAAACCATCAGTCACTGAAAAAGGAGACAAAAAAAGAAGAGATGGAAAGAAATTTAGCATAAGATTCTCAAACTATTTCTTATGATCATAGATGAAAGAATCCAGAGATTTAGAGTTGGAAGGAACTTCAGAGGCCATTTAATTTAACCCCCTCCTCATTCTACAAACAAGTATGGGGGGGGTGGAAGGAAGAAAAAAAAGAAATGTACATGATAAGTGTATATATATTTTAAAGGAATAGCAAGTTTGTACATAAAAGATTTGCAGTTTCATGTGCAATCATCTTTATTATCATACTATGGTTGGGTTTTTTGGTGAGGCAATTGGGGGTTAAGAGACTTGCCCAGGGTCACACAGCTAGTAAGTCTTAATGTCTGAGGCTGGATTGAACTCAGGTCCTCCTGAATACAGAGCCGATACTCTATCACTGCGCCACCTAGCTGCCCCATTATCATACATGGAAATTATTGCTTTATTCCATAATTAAAAATAAAATCATTTCAAAAAAAAGAAAAATTGAGGTCTAGACAAGTTCAAGTGATTTTGCTTACAGTCACATAGGTGGTCAGTTATCAGAGATAGGATTTGAATGCCAGAGCTAGTGCTATTTCCACTGCAGCATGCTGCTTAATATTTATTTATAGCACAATATCACATATAAAATCAACCACTATTTAACAAGTACCTACTAAGTGCGCCAGTATGTTGCTGATAGCTGGAGGAGACCCAAAGTTCTGTTAAATAGTAGCCTGGTCCTCAGAGCTTTCAGGATCTAAAACAGAAGATAACTCCAATACACAATGTTAGGCAACAAGTATTTCTTATTAAATACTTACTGTGTGCTGGACTCTGTACCAAGCACTCAGGTTACAAAAAAAGATACGGTCCTGCCTTCAAGGAGTGTACATTCCACTTGGGGGGGGGGGTGGAGACAACATGGAACAAGGTACATACGAAGGGTGTAGAGAGTATTTGGGGAGTCATTTGTAAAGGGAAGGTGTTAATGAGCAGCTGGGAAAACAAAGGTGGAGATGAATCATTGGAGAGGGTTATCATCAGGGAAGTAGGGAAGGCTTCCTCCCATCATAGATGGTTGAGGCTCAAAGGTACTTTTGGAGGTACTTTACAGATAAAGAAACTGAGACACAAATAGGCTTGAGACTTGGCCTGGGTAACAACTGGTGTATATCTGAGGAAGGGATTATGAGCACAGGTCTTCTTGACTTTTACGGATCCGGACACTATTCACTATACCACTCAGCCCATATTTGTTGAGGAGATAAATGTTTGGTAGAATTTCAAAGAATGACTAGTAGCTGAACGGGCAAAGATGAGGAGCAAGAGAATTCTTATCCATCTTCATATGGACAAGTGCCTCAAATAACACAGGACCTCAAGAATCTATTGATCTTTTTATCAGCAAAGGTAATCCCTTCACTGATGCTGAATGATCCCCCTCTATTCCTTTATCTGGAATAGCTAGGTGGCTCAGTGGATAGAGCACCGGTCCTAAAGTTAGAAAGATTCATCTTCCTTAGTTCAAATATGGCCTCAGATATTTAGTAGCTGTGTGACCCTAGAAGTCACTTAACCCTATTTGCCTCAGTTTCCTCATCTGTTAAATGAGCTGGAGAAGGAAATGGCCAACCACTTCAGTATCTTTGCCAAGAAAACCCCAAATGGGGTCACAAAGAGTAGAACAAGACTGGAAGGCTTGAAAAATAACAAATTCCTTAAATACTACTAGTAAGGCATTTATAGAGAACTTGAAGGTCTTTAAAACCCTTCTCTCACAAATCTATGAAGTAGTGCATTATGATCCCCATTTTCTAGATGAAGAAACTAAGGCTTAACAAAATTGAATTGTTCCCAAATCCCCCAACCAGCAAGTGTCAGAGTTGTAAGGATTGGAATGATGCCACCTACTGGAGACTTGCTGTGGGAAAGCTCCACCATGAAGAAAATGCCTCAGAGACATTGTGGCTTTTCCTTGGCGTCAGGAAATGACGTTTGCTCATGGTGCTGTCTATCAAGGCTACCAGCCAATCAACTTGAGGAGCCTCCTATTTTCTGGGAGGAGATAGGAAGGAGGAAAGGGAGCCTGTGCGGAGAGCTCTTGGGCTTTTTGGGTTCCTGACTGGATGGTGGTGGCAGCAGAGGACTTCACAGGAAATTTGAGGAAAGATAGGAATGCCAGGCTGTTGGAATTCTGTTCTCAATCTTTTTCTTTTCTATTTTCCAATGAACCCTTAAAAACCTAAACTCATTTTATTCAGTGATTTTAGTCAGTTTCCCCAAAACTGGGGGAACAGATTAGAATCCACATTTAGAATCTTAAATTACACAGGAGTTGAAATTCAAATGAGGTCCTTCTGACTCCAAGTCCCAACAGTCTTTTCATTATGTCACATTGTTTTAGTAGACAATTCATGATAGTGGTGACTGAAAAATTCATCAATTTGCATGACTTTTATTATAAATTTTATTTACGTATGCAAGCATTTATTCTCTTTTCCCACTGAATATTAAAATACAAATTAAAGAAAGTCTTATAACAAATATTCAATGTCCAGCAAAACAAATTCCCACATTGAGCATATCCAAAAAACTAAGTCTCATCCCATATTTTAAGTCCATCACCCTCTGGCAGGAGGTGAGTGGCATGTTCATCTTCATTCCTACAGATTTGTGGTTTATCACTTCACTGATCAAAATTCTTTAAAGTCTTTCTAACTTGTTTTTCCTCTACAAGGTTGTCATTGCACAAATTGTTCTCTTGGTTCTGTTCACCTTTGCTCTGCATCAGTTCACAGAAGTCTTCTTAGTTCTCTCTGAACATCTATTTAATCCCTTTCTTATGGGATAATAAATTTCAATTACATTCATATACCACAATTCATTCAGCCATTCCCATAGATGGACCCCCTCCCTATTTCCAGTTCTTTCCTGGCCACCACAAAAAGAGCTTCTATAATGTTCGTACCATATGGGTCCTTTTCTACTTTCCATGGTCTCATTGGTGGTATGAGCCCTAGTAGTGGGATCAGTGGATCAAAAGGTATGCACAACTCAAGGGCGGCTAGGTGGCACAGTGGATAGAGCACCAGCCCTGGATTCAGGAGGACCTGAGTTCAAATCTGGCCTCAGACACTTAACACACTTACTAGCTGTGTGACCCTGGGCAAGTCACTTAACTCTAATTGCCTCACCAAAAATTAAAAAAAAAAAGTTATGCACAACTCAATGACATTTAGGTTGTGGCCCCTCTTTCTCATGATGCACCTCTGCCAATGTCATTAGGTTGGACCCTTGGGACCACAGGCTTGTGGTCAGTCTCTGGTCCCTTACTTGAAACTTTCCCCAGTTAGCAGGACATTTTAGAGCTATGTTTCACTGGCATAGACTTCATCAACTACAGGTCACCTTCAGACACAAGGAAGTATCTGATTAAGAATTTATTTAGGGAGGGGCAGCTAGGTGGTGCAGTGGAATAAGCACGGCCCTGGATTCAGGAGGACCTGAGTTCAAGTTCCAGCCTCAGACACTGACACTAGCTGTGTGACCCTGGGCAAGTCACTTAACCCCCCCATGCCCCAGAAAAAAAAATAATTTATTTAGGGGCAGCTAGGTGGCACAGTGGATAAAGCACTGACCCTGGGATTCAGGAGGACCCTGAGTTAAAATCAGCCTCAGACACTTGACACTTACTAGCTGTGTGACCCTGGGCAAGTCACTTAAACCCTCATTGCCCCCCCAAAACCAAACCAAAACAAAAAAAAGGCTTTATGTAAAGTCCTTACCACCCACCACCATTTGACTTTGGTTGGACAAGTCATTTAACCTCTTTCAGTGTTTGTTAGTATAACCAGTCTTGGTGTGCCCATAGATGTTGTCATGAAAATCTTAGAGGGAGGGAATCTACCAGTTGGGAGGAGGACCCTAGCCTGCATCCCCTTAATTTCAGTCCTTTACCTCTGACCTTGAATGAAAATGAGCAAAGCAGGAAGAGCCGTGGTCTCCCAGAAGCAATAGAGGCATCAGAATTGAGGACTTCAGTGCAGGATGAACCCAATAGAATATAAGCTCCCCAAGGGCAAGTCTATTGGGAGCAGTGCCTGTGATTTGTCTCATAACTTATATCCCCTGTGCCTACCATAAAACCACAGAGAGCACCTTTCTTGAACATTCTTCAGTCATTCAATTGGGTCCAGCCCTTTGTGACCCATGGGGTTTTCTTGGCAAAGATACTGGAGTGGTTGGCCATTTCTTCCTCCAGGTTTATGAAGGCAGATGTTAAGTAACTTGCCCAGGCTCACACAGCTAATCTATAAGGTCCAATTACTAAGCATCTAATAAATATTTATTGAATTAGGTCTAATCCATTTTGAATGTAATTGCATTATAATAAATGAAATGGATTTTTTTTTCAGGGCAATGAGGGTTAAGTGACTTGCCCAGGGTTACACTGCTAGTAAGTGTCAAGTGTCTGAGGCCGGGATTTGAACTCAGGTCCTCCTGAATCCATGGCCGGCTGCTCTATCCACTGCGCCACCTAGCTGCCCCGAAAAATGCACTCTTACATAACCAACAAGGACAAAGCTGCACCCGAATGTGTGGGAGAACGAGCTATTTAGCACCCATCCACCTCTGACAGGTCTTATGTGGCACAAGACAAGTCACTTCTCCTCTGTGAGATGAGGATAACAAGATCATGTAAGTCAAATGCTTTCCAAATTTTAATTTGTAACGAATGATGATAAAGGTTATGAGGATGAGAGGAGGATTATGATGCTTAGAGAGTCATCAACTATGTGTTAAGTGCTTAGTATGTGTTCGGTGTTGGGATTATACAGCAAGCAAAAGATAGCCAGTCCCTGTCCTCAAGAAGCTTACACTCTAATGGGCAAGACAGCACATAAAAGAGCTGAAAATTCTGTCTGGATTCCTTCTTCAAAATGGAGGTCTGGAGAGGAATCTTACCAATGGGAGGAGTGCACATTCGATGGCAGTTGAAAGTTTACAAAGTGCTTTACAAAGATCTCTCGTTCTACCTCCCAGAAAGCCTGCAAGGTATTATTATCTCCTGCTTTTTGCTGCTGTTTGTACGGTCACTTCAGTTGTGTCTGACTCTTTGTGACCCCATTTTGGGCTTTTCTGACAAAGATGCTGGAGTGGTTTGACATATTCTTCTCCAGCTCATTTTACAGATGAGGAAACAGAATCAAAATCCCAGGGTCACACAGCCAGGAAGTGTCTGAGGACAGAATTTGAATCTCAGGAAGATGAGGTCTTCCTGACTCCAAGTCCCAGCACTTTAGCCTCTGTGCCACCCTAGCCTGCCCCATTTTACAGTTGAGGAAATTGAGGGAGAGGGTAAATGATTTGCCCAGGGTCACACAGCTAATGAGTGTCTGAGGCTGTATTTGAACTCATGTCTTTCTGATTCCAAGTCTAGTCCTAGGACTCAGAAGAAAATTTAGAGCCTTTTGTTGAAGAAAGAAAAAAAAAAGCCAAAGTATTATTCAGCAAGGAGGCACGGGAAATAAAAACCAATTTGACTAAAAGTCAGGAAGACCTGAGTTCAAATCCTGACTCAGACAGGGGCAAGCAACCTCTCTGTCCTCAGTTTTCTCGTTTGTAAAATTAATGGTCTATAAGACCCCTTTTAGCTCTCCTTTTATGATCCTATGATTCTATGCCCCAGTGTTTATTACCTGCACTGGCCCCCCAGCCCTCAACACCAAAAGGAATACAATGTCAACCATATGTGTCAATTACCCAGAAATCCCTTTTCTAGGCTACAGAATCTTCAAAAATTAGGCCTGATTCACCAGCAAGAAGTTGAAAGGGCAGAGGGGAGACAGTGCCCAAGGAATGTCTGCCTGCTTTTTGGGGGGGTTGTTTCCTAGAAGATGATGGGGGTCTAGAGAGGCAGGGGGTAGGTTGACCAGCTTACTTAAAAAAAACAAATTCCATCGCGACTGATTTTAAAACCTGGGATCTGAACCAAGCCAAATAGCAGAACAACATTGCTAATTAGCTGAGCCCCAAACTACACCCAAATATTATTGTTTCTTACTGAAACCTTGAACCAAGTCCCCAAAACACCAAATAACTAGTTTGAACTAGAACTAGTCCCAGACCCACATTTTTCTGAGATGATTGAATCAGAAAAAGAGACTGTGAACCAAACCAAACAGCATCAACACAGTATTTCATTCATTCATTCCAAGGGCGTTTTTAACGAGTGTCTACTCTCTATTCAGTAGAGAGGCAAGAAGGAAAATTTAGTGGAAGAATGAAAGCAGGAAGTCCTGACATTTAGGAGCTGGTGACCACTGGTGAGTCCCAACCTCTTAAGCTTCTCCCTAATATCATTCAAACCATCACATCGTAGATCGAGGGGCTCAGGGGGCACTTCTGAGGACACCCAGTCTAACCCCGATCATTTTTATAGCTGTGGAAAACTGAGGCCTAAAGTTTGTGCCAGCTGAGTGGTACAGTGGATGGAGTGTTGGGCCTGGAATCAGGAAGACCCGAGTTCAAACCTAACCCCAGACACTAGCTGTACAACCTTAGGTAAATCAGGTAATGCTGCTTGCCTCAGTTTCTTTAACTGCAAAATGGGGATAATAATAAACAACCTCACCCCCCTCCCCAGGGTTGTTGTGGGGATCAAATGAGATATTTGTAAAGTGCTTCGCACAATGCCTGAGACATACATAGGTTGGTGCTATAGAAATGTGATGATGATAATAATGATGCTGGTGATGCCGATGGGTGACCTTGGTATTGATATGTCTAGCTCAAGGTCACAACAGATAGTAGATATCAGAAGTCCAGAGTCATTTTTCTTTTACAATACGTGGTTTCTGACCTGCAGTGAGAAAAGGAATTCCCACAGCAACAAAATCACAAGTCTTTGACAAATCCAGAACAAATCAGAAAGATGAACTGTGCATTATAGGATGAGAGCAAAAAGCCAGGGGTCGTTGCCTGCCTTAAGTTGACAAAATTGTAGGGGAAATAAGACCCAGACATTGATGAATCTAATACAAATCGAGATAAGGAGAGATAGAGTAGTGTAATGGATGGAGCCAGCCATGATGACTTGGCTTCCAGCTCAGCCTTCCAAGGGTGAGTCCAGGTTTAAAATTAGGATTCTATGACCCTGGGCAAGTCACTCAGTCTCTTAGGGTCCTTGGCAGCTTAGACTATAATTAAACAGAGAAGGTGCCCACCTGCATGGACACAGAAAGTTTCCCTTACTAATGAAATAACTGGTCCAGCCACTAAGTGTACAAGAAAATTATAAAGTGCTATGAGATCAAAGAAGGGAGGTAACTCAACCTGGGCTCTAAACAAATGGAGGGGTAGGGCTGGGAACGATCTTCCACAGGAAAGCAAGAGTGAAGTGTGCTGAACACTGACTGGTTTTTCCTTCCTAAGAATTAAGAGGGTCAGCCTATTTAGAAAAGGAGAGCAATGCAGAGGGATGGCAGGAATCATGAACTGAAATGTATATGCACTTATAGGAACTGTTGGCATCTGGGAGTAGGTGGGAGGGATATTCTGAGTCAGAGGAGCCTTTCCAGGCCACTGCATTTCAGACCCTATGGATGGTTAACAACGTCATCTGCATCTGGGTTCAGCTCCCCACCAAGGGGGAGTTAGTTCTGATTCACTCACTCAATTTGGTTTAACTGATGTTAAGGGTAGAAGGGGAGGAAGGAAAGGGAGAGGAGAGGAGAGGAGAGGAGGGGAGAGGAGGGGAGAGGTGGGGAGGGGAGAGGAGAGGAGGGGAGAGGAGGGGAGGGGAGAGGAGGGGAGGAGAGGGGAGGGGAGGGGAGGGGGGAGGGGAGGGGAAGGGGAGAGGAGAGGAGAGATTGAATTGGGTGGAAAAGATGGATGGGATGAACCTCTAAGTGGAATATGTTGTGTGATGGCTGCAGAGGGATTGTCTAGAAGTGGGAGTGAGGAGCCAGGAGTAACCTACTCCTCTCCCTGCTTCCTTGAGGCACTGATAAAGACATCTTAGCCACAGACAAATGTAGACATAAACAAAAATAATCGTAGAGTTGGAAAGGACTTCAATTTTCATCTAGTCCAACCCTCTTTATTTAGAGATGAGGAAACTGAGGACTTTGCTCTGCCACAAATTTCCCATAGTCTGAGTTACCTCCCACTGAAATCTAGCTAATCTCTGTGTAGGCAGTAGACACTTAATAAGTGTTTCTTGAATTGAACTGAGTCGATACAGTTGATACCAGCAACCCAAACGCCAGTTTGGCAAGAGTGCCCCGTATGGATCACCGTGAAATAGGAGCTTAGAGATCCTCTAGACCAATCCTACATTTTATAGACAAACTGAGGCTCAAGGAGGAAAAGATTATCCAAAGGGCACCACGCAGGGACGTGAATGAATGAGCCAGAATTCAGACTCAACACTTCAAATCCATTACTCTTTTTTTTTTTTTTTGGCAGGGCAATGAGGGTTAAGTGACTTGCCCAGGGTCACACAGCTAGTGTCAAGTGTCTGAGGCTGGATTTGAACTCAGGTACTCCTAAATCCAAGGCCAGTGCTTTTTCCACTGCGCCATCTTAGCTGCCCCCCAAATCCATTACTCTTTAAACTACCTCACATCAACTAGGGATATTTCCACCACATCTTCATTCCTGCCTCTATCCATCCAACAAGTATTTATAAATTGACGACCTACTATGTGCAAAGCACATTACTTTCACAGTCACCATGACCCCCACTACTTGGAGGGGGTGGGGAGGGGAGGAAGGAAAAGTCTAATTGCCTTTGGGTTTTTCAGCATTGCTTCCGACATCTGCCAGGGCATCTCTGTGAAATCCCCAGCACTGCCATCCCAGGTTCACTGATCCAGGCCACCAGATGCCTGCCTGGGGATACAGAAAATGAGGGTCTCTTCATTTTCTCTGAAGTCATGACATAAGTTGTTGTTCTTTGTCCATGATATCCCATAGCTTTTCTTTGGGGTTTTGTGCAAGCTGCCTTGACCTTTCTCCACTTCCACTTCCTAAAATCCCTAACTTTCCCTTAGCTCAGCTCAATCACCATTTCTTACAAGAGGCTGTCCCTTATCCCTCTAGATGCTAAATTTCATCCTGAAATTACTCTGTAGATAAGAAGTTTATTTATCTATTTAAACTTCATATTTGTTTGAATTTTTGTTTGTGGTTGAGTCATTTTTCAGTTGTGTCCAACTCTTTGTGACCTCATTTAGGGTTTTCTTGGTAGAGATACTTAGAATGGTTTGCCATTTCCTTCTCCAGCTCATTTTATAGATGAGGAAACAAGCAGAGTTAAGTGACTTGCCTAGTTAGTAAGTGCTTGAAATTGAATTTGAACTCAGGAAGATGAGTCTTCCGGACTCCAGTCCACTACACTATCTTTTACTTAAGTAGTAGGCTGGCAACTTGGCATGGTAGAAAAAATGCAGAATCCTGACTTAGAGGACCTGGGTTCAAATCCTACCTCTTATGTTTACCATCTGTGTGACCCCTGGGAGAGTCACTTAACCACTGGGTGCCTCAGTTTCTGCATCTCTACAATTAGATATCCTCTGAGGTCTTTTCCAGGTCTAGATATAATATTATCTCTATTATTATAATTATATCTATGTAATTAGATATAATTATATCTACATATTATGCATTATCATAATTAGATCTATATCATTAGATACAATTTTTCCAATCTAGATTTAGATTTCCAATGTTATTTCTATCAATACAATGTAAACTCCTTGAAGCAGGGTTTGCTTCCTTTTCTTTTTCTTTCTTTTTTTCTTTCTTTTTGCAGGGCAATGAGGGTTAAGTGACTTGCTCAGGGTCACACAGCTAGTGTCAAGTGTCTGAGGTCGGATTTTGAATCAGATCCTCCTGAATCCCGGGCTGGTGCTTTATCCACTGTGCCACCTAGCCTGCCCCTCCTTTATTTTTAATCTACAGTCTATAAATCTATATGGGCAGCTAGGGGGCACCTAGTGCACAGAGTGCTGGGTCTGTAGTCAGGAAGAACTCATGGGTTAAAATCTAGCTTCAGACATTAGCCAGGTGACCCTGGGCAAGTCACTTTACCTTTTTGCCTCAGTTTCCTCTATCTGTCAATGAGCTGGAGAAGGAAATGGCAAACTACTCCAGTATCCCTGCCAAGAAAACCCTAAAAGAGGCCACACAGAGTCGGGACACGACTAAACAATAACACAACATAAATCCTATGATCCTAGATATGCTTCTAGAGGACAGGAGCCATTTCATTTTTATCTCTGCACACTTAATAAGTGCTTGCTGAGTGTTAGATTAAGGCACTTCATCCCTGCCAGCCTCGATGTGTCCTCTTGCAGGACAGAGGCAAAGGGCCTGGTCTCCTTCCTCTCTCAGCAAGATTTGATAGGGCCTGCTGTCTTAGATGCTCCTTAGAAGAGAAGGACAAATGCAGACCCGTTCTTGTCTTTCCCATGAGGAATTCCCTCTCTTTTCTATAGAGAGACTAATTAATTACCTCTGTGGCCATGGCGGAGCCCTCTCAGGACATGATTACATTTTCATTTGTCATGGCTTTGAGGGCAAGAGGAAGATGGGGATGAACAAAGGCAGGTTCTTTCATAGGCATTATCTCCCTCCCCAGGTGCTATGGATATAATTGTATGTGGGACAGGTAGGTTTGGTTTAACAGGTAGGCCTGCTGAGCCCCTCAAGAAAAGGTGTTCTCCACAATGTCACCTTTATTACTCCAGCAAATCACACAGAAGAGCCTCTGTTATTCAAGCCTCCACCGATTTTCAGGGAGGCTCAGTCAGAACAAAAGAAAAAAGGAATGGCTCTGCTCCAGCTCCTTGTGTCAGAGAGGTTCCCACAGACCTGGGCCATTGGGGAGAGGGGAGGGAGCACCAGACTTTGGAGGAGGAATCCTGGGTTCGAATTCCAGCTCCTGCCCTTGCTAGCTGTGGGAACCAAGGGAGAGTCATGGAGAGGCAGTGTGGGGTAGTGAATACTAGGACCTGTAGTCAGGAGGACTTGGGTCGGAATCCAGCTTCTGACCCTCTTGAATTGAGTCACAAGTTCCCTACAGTGATGCTCTCTGAAGCTTGGTTGTCCTCATCTGTAAACAGGGGATAATCTCCTTGCAGAAAGGAGAGCGTTTTTGTTAACCGTTATTAAAGGGCATCTGAGCTGTTTGTTATTTTTACTATTGGTTGCACAGCCCACCCTAGGCAAAGTTTGAAGGTCTCTTTATTTGGACATGGCCCCCTCTGACCTTATCTTTCTTTCTATGCCTTCTAGCTCCCTCAAAAAATCTCAGGAGATGCCATACCTACCACCGAGGGAGTGAGGGATTCACATCCACCCAGCCTCGGTCCCTGGGCCTAAAAGATGTCAGAGGAACTTCACGATCATAGATTTAGAGACGGGAGGATGATGGTCATGATGGTGGTGGTGGTGGTTATGGCCCTAGACATTTTCTGGGGTAAATCAAAGAACCTTCTCCTGAGCAACTAAACCAAAGGACAGACACACCTAAAGAGATAAGTGGCACTGGATCAGACTGAGTTAACTCCAGGACCACCACCCTTCATTCTAGTCTCCCCTACCCCTCTGGGAGATAAGATTAGGTATGGCTGCTGTCATTTGTGGCATGAGGAGGACAGAGATGGCGTTGAGAGATCAGGAGCTGCCCCTCACCCAACTTCCCCCAGCCACCACCAGTGAGGGACGGTCCTCCCCCAATAAGGGAACTTTCCACAGTAAGATGATCACCCCCATACATCCTCTAATAAAGGATTTCCCTGTCTCCTGCTCGAGGAGAAAGGATCTCAGAGAGCCACACCTCTGTGCCATGCCTTCTCCCATGAGAAGAAGTCCCAAGGATTTCTTTCTTCATTTCCTTTCCCTAGCACCTAAATAAACTATTATTTTATTCTAATTGGATTTGTGTGCAAGAGGGTGTATTCTTTAAAGAGGTAATTCCCAGGGGCAGCTAGGTGGTGCAGTGGGATAGAGCACGGCCCTGGATTCAGGAGGACCTGAGTTCAAATCTGGTTTCAAACACTTAAACTTACTAGCTGTGTGACCCTGGGCAAGTCACTTAAACACCAATTGCCTCACCAAAAAAAAAAAACAAACACCAATTTAGGTAACACCCTTAAGGTTGATGAAGCACCCTTTACAAATGTTATCTCAGTGATGCTCACAACCACCCTACAAGGTTGGTGCTATTGTTATCCTCATTTAGCAGATGAGAAAACTGAGACTGAGATTAATTAATTTACTCAAAGTCATGTGAGTAGTAAGTGGCAGATGTGGGATTCCACCCCTGTCCTCCTGACTCTAGATCTGCTCTTTCCATTGTACCAGAGTCATCAAGAAGTAAGCTCAGATCTGCTACCCATATGACCCTGGGCAAGTTACTTAATGTTTCTTACCCTCCATTTTCTTCATTTGTAAAATGGTGTGGTCATGGTGGTGGTAGTGGTAGGCAGTAGTAGATTTTGATTCAAAAATAAATTAATTCAATATTTTTACACATGCAGACACATACACATATTACTTTGCAAAACCTTAAAGTTCTCTATAAATGTTCTAATTTCTACTAACAAGAAAGGTTAAAAACCATCATGCATTTTAACTCTGGTCTATATGAGGCAGCTTTTCATGTTGAACTTATCAGTATAGGATCTCACAGTGACAGAGACTTCATGCATGAGGTCTGGTGAGTAAATGGGTCTTTTGTTTTTATTTGGGGGGAGAGGACACTTTTTTTATTTATTTGGTTTTTTGTGGGTATGTGGGGGGAGGGGATAGTGCTTTCTGAAACTGCCTTCTCTGTCCTCATGGCTTTGAGGAAGGTAGGATTTCCCATCCAGGAAATCTGATGAGGAAAGTGGTTTCTGTGGCAGTGATATCATAAAGCCACATGGGTCATAAGGGGCAAATCGAGGATTTTGAACCCAGTTTACTCTGACTCCAGACTTTGAGCGCTACTACAAGACCATGCGCCTATGGAAGAAGCTACAAGAACAATGAATCCATTGTCCCTCCTTTTCTTAGCGCTGAACTTTAACAGAGACTCCTCTTTTACCTTGGACAGAGACGCAATATGGGACCCAGAGAGGTTGTCCCTCAAGCCACGATTGTTGACCAAGCTCCCTCAAAAAAAATTTAGTGAATTCCCTTTGCAGAGTCCCTTTTGAGGGACAAAAACTCCTCAGCATCGTACCCTGCAGAAGTAACTCCTGTTCTTGAGTTTGGGGATAGAGCTCTGAATATGGATCTAGTTGGGATGCAGCATCATTCAGTAGCTTGGCCTTAGTACTGTGTCTCTGGGCACCTCCCTTCAGAGTCCCGAGCTTTAGTTTTCTCACCGATAAAAGGGGGCTAGTATTACTTGGAACCTCTACCTCCGAGGGCTCAATGAGACTCAAATGGACAACCCTTTGCAAACTCTAGAATGTGAGTCACCACTATTATGCCTTAGTAAATGCTAAGGGCATCCAGTCTTCCAGTGCCCTGGGTGTATGTCTGCCCCTTAGCCCCTTTCCTTGTGCTTTGGGGCCTTCAAACGCCCTCCAAAAGCTGCTTGTGTACCTCCAATTCCTTGGCACTCAGCCCAACTAATCTCCCAACATTGAGAGGCATTATGAAAGTTAAGCTGCATGGAAAAAGAATAATAATTCTGTTCTACCAGCAAGGCGCCAGGGTCAGTACTGCCTTTTATGAGGTTGTGTGTGTTCTTGGCAGGAGCAGATAGCTTTTTTTGAGTCCTCCTCCCATCCCCCCCCCCACCTCCTTGCCCCATTGAGCTGTTTACCTCGGGTTAGCAAAGTCAGCCCAGGATGGCTGCCAGGGGCTGCTATTAGGAGGCTAATCTTGTTTACCCCCAAACCACAGGATTTCTCAAAGTTATCTTCCTGAACTGTGTTTGCTGCCTGTAAAAATCTCATGGGATCCATGGGATCCTCCGCCGTAGAGCTAGAATCAAGCTCATGGGATCGTAGATTCAAAACTAGAAGACACCATTGATGCTGCCCACTGTCGCTCCCTTCGCTTTACAAATAATCAATGGCTAACGTTGATATAGCGTTTAATTTGTGCTGGGCACTGTGGCTTTGTAGCATTATCTCATCGGATCCTCCAGCAACCCTTGGGAGGTAGGTGCTATTGTTAACTCCATTTTATAGATGAGGAAAGTGAATCCCAGAGAGGTTTCTAATTTGCCCTTTGGTGGGGGAGGTGACACCAAGATAATAAATGGCATGACTAAAGATTTAAACTAAAGTCCTCTGGCTTCAAATCCCGCACTGTGTCCAAGGCATAAGCCGCCATTGAAATGGTGTCGTCTACAACAGGTCCAGAAAAGGAAAATGAATTGTTCAGGATCTTTCAGGTCTAAGCTGGGACCCTTAAGAAAGGCAGCTTAAGGGGCAGCTAGGTTATGTAGTGGCTAAAGCACTGTCCCTGGATTCAGGAGGACCTGAGTTCAAATGTGGCCTCAGACACTTGACATTTACTAGCTGTGTGATCCTGGGCAAGTCACTTAACCCCCATTGCCCTGCAAAAAAACAAAAACGAAACAAAAACCAACCAAAATTTTTTTTAAAAAAAGAGAAAGGCAGGGGACAGCTAGTTGGCGCAGTGGATAGAGCACCAGCCCTGGAGTCGGGAGAACCCTGAGTTCAAATCTGGCCTCAGACACTTATCACTTACTAGCTGTGTGACCTTGGGCAAGTCACTTTAACCCCCAATTGCCTCACTAAAAAAAATTTTAAAAAGAGCATTAGGATCAGAGAGAAAGGTAAAAATCTAACTATTCTAAGAGACCCCATCATCCGACCCAGCATGGCGAGGTCAGGAACCAAAGAGGAAAAAAAGCCCTCTGCACGCATCCACTTCCTACTTTGTGTCTTCCTCCCAGAAATGAGAGGGTCTCAAGTTGATTGGCTGGTAGCCCCCTGATAGAGAGTACCCTCAAGCAAATGTCACTTCCTGATACCAAGGACCTTGACCACATGGCTTGCCCTCAGACACCTTCTCCTCATGGCGGAGCTTTCCTACAGTAACTCTCCAGCAGGTGGAGTCGTTCCAATCATACAGTCCAATAAGCACAGAATGGGTTCACTGGCCCCCTAATGTCATCTCTCAAGTATCTCACTTTTGACCTAGCACCTTCCTGGGGTCTCTGTTTCATCATCTGTACAACAAGAAACTAGGCGATCTCTGAGGTCATTTCTAGTCCTAAATCTATGACCCTTTATGTAAATTTATCCTAAATCAATAACTTCCATTTTTGAAATGGAGGGGTTGAAGGATAATAGAGTGAGCAGAGTCTTGGATGGGAGGCAGAGGACCCCAATTCGAGCTTCGCCCTCTGTTGTTTGCTCCCTGTGTGACCTTAGGCAGTCACTTAACCCATGCCTCAACTTTCCCCATCGAGAACAAGTGGTGATTGGACTGAGTGATCTCTACAATGCCTGCCATCCTGAAATCCTAGGAAATTCTACACTTTGGGGACAAAATAGGGAATTAAAAGCTAGGGGCCCTTGACTCCAATTTAAGTTTTCTCTCTCTCCCTTATTTGGATACTTTTTGCTAGTATGGTAGTAATTTGTCATGTCAGGCCCAATTGCCTGCCCTAAAATGGACATCTAGGTAGTGCAGTGGATAGAGCATTAGGCTTGGAGTCAGGAAACCTCATCTTCATAAGTCCCAATCTGGACTCAGACACTAACTGTGTGACCCTGGACAAGTCACTTAACCCTGTTTGCCCTCAGTTTCTTCATCTGTAAATGATGCTGGAGAAGGAAATGGCAAACCACTCCAGTATCTCTGCCAAGAAAACCCCAAATGGGGTCACAAGAGTTGACTCAACTGAAATGACTCAACAAAATGGGGATAAAAATAGTATCTACCTCAGCAGGGTTTGTGTCCATCATTTTAATTTATTTTTTGGCGGGGGTTGTGAGGCAATTGGGGTTAAGTGACTTGCCCAGGATCACACAGCTAGTAAGTGTCAAGTGTCTGAGGCCAGACTTGAACTAAGGTCCTCCTGAATCCAGGGCGGTGCTTTATCCACTGCACCACCTAGCTGCCCCTGTCATCATTTTGTAAACCATAAAGGTCTGAGTCAGTAGCTATTGTGATTATTCCCCGGTTCAATTTACAAAACAACAACAACAACAACAATTCATCCTGGTTACTTGTCCAATTTTAACTTAGAAAAATGAGTTAAGTAAAGGGCCTAGATCAATACCTGTCACTTCACCTTAAGGAAGGGGACCAGGGCCCTTCTGAATTTCTGAACTATGTTCTCAGATAAGGCTGAAAGACTCTAAACCCCCTTACCTCTGTCCACTTGCTTAGTTCAGATGCAAGAGAGATGAGGGTTCAAATATCAAAGCCAAGTCTTCTGATCTTTTTCCATCCTTCAAAGGCTAAGATAGATTTAATGAGAATTAAAGCTGAGGGTTTGGGGTGAGGAGGGAAAGAAGGGGGGTGAAGTTGGAGTCACCCAATGGTCCCTTCCCCTGCCCCAAACCTCAAATAAATCAGTTTTTCATTTCAGTTACTTTGTTGGCATGCCCTGGGCATCATTAGCTGCCAGAATCAATAGCCCTGAGCTTGGGTAAGCAGAACAGGTTTTCTCTCTGTCGGGGGAGGGGGATCTGGTGTAAAGCACCATGGTCCTGTGGCTGACCTATGAAGATCAGGAGCCAATACCAAGAGGAGTCTTTTGTCAACAAGACTTCAGCTGCAGAACTACAGTAGAATCCATTTAGTAGAGTAGAAGCTTCCTGAGGGCAGGAGCTGCCTGCCATTTTTCTTCTTGTCTTTGTATGCCTAGTGCCCCCAGTGCCTAAAGGGGGAGTGTGACATCATTAATAGAGACAATGACCTCTGGTTCAAGTCCCTTCTCTGACTCTTACTGGCTGTGTGACCTTGGAGGAATCTCAGCCTCTCGGTGTTCTAATCAACTCTCTCATCATTAAGTTCCAGAGATGGTTGCTCACTTGCATTGGCAGAGGAATGTGAAATCATAGCTCTAGTACCTATCCCCACAGCCTTATACATGGTCAAACCAGGAGCTTAAGATCTGGGAATCAGAAGATCTCAGGGGTTAGCTAGTCCAACCCTTCCATTTAGCAGATACGGAAACTGAGGCATTGGGATGGGTGGTTAAGTGATTTACCTAAAACTTCTCTGGGAGTAACTGTAAGAAGTGGAATTTAAATTCACCTCCTCTGACTCTAGAGTCAATGTTCTTTCTTACTATACATATTCATATATTACCATGCTGAATACATGATCACTGAATTGAGTGAAATGGAATTAGAAACCTATTGATTTCTTGCCAAGTTCCCAAAGGTTGGACAGACTTTGATGTTTCATTTGTATGTTGCATCTTCCCTCTCAGGTCTGAGATTTGTTTAGTTGTTCCAGAAAATCAAGGACTTGCTTAATACTTCTTTCACTTTCTTTATTTTTTCTTGTTTTTTCTGTTTTCTTTTGCAACATAGCTAATATGAAATATGTTTTTCATGACTTCACATGTATAATTGATATCGTATTGCTAGCCTTCTCAAGGGTGGGGGAGGGCTGAGGAGGGAGAGAATTTTGGAACTCAAGATTTAAAAAATGGATGTTAAATTTTCTTAATGTAATCAGACAATATTTAGTGAAATACAAATTTTTAAAAGACTTGCTTAGCTTTTCTCTGCCTATTCAATTAAGAAACTAATGTTTAGGGGCAGCTAGGTGGCGCAGTGGATAGAGCACCGGCCCTGGAGTCAGGAGTACCTGAGTTCAAATCCTGCCTCAGACACTTAACACTTACTAGCTGTGTGACCCTGGGCAAGTCACTTAACCCCAATTGCCTCACTAAAAAAAAAAAAGAAAGAAAAGAAAAAGAAATTAATATTTAAAGATAGTGTAGGAGGGCAGCTAGGTGGCACAGTGGATAAAGCACAGGCCACGGGTTCAGGAGGACCTGAGTTCAAATCCAGCCTCAGACACTTGACACTTACTAGTGGTGTGACCCTGGGCAAGTCACTTAACCCTCATTGTCTCACCAAGAAAAAAGAAGAAGAAGAAGAAAAAAAAGAAAAGAGATTTTGGGGCCAGGTTAAGGCTCTTGAATTTACACATCTGGGAGAGTAGCTCTTTTAAATTCTATAGTCTCCTAAGGTTAGTGGGGGGAAGTTGTCAGAATGATTTCTCTTTTATGACTAGAAACAAAGAGAAACAATATACCATGTGCCACCCACCAAACCAACTGATTAACAGTGATATGGGACTGTGGTCCCCCTGGACCCACCTCTCCTCATTTCTCGTATTGAACAATTGATAACTAGAAGTGATTTATCCTGGACTGAGCAAAGAGAGTTGTAGGATCATAGATTTAGAGCTGACAGTAATGTCTGTGTTGGGACAAAAGTCTATTGTTAAATTTTCAGTGTGAGCATTTGCACTTGGAAATCACAAATGTTACAGATCAGAGCTTGGTTTATTGTTTTAATTGGTTGTCTAGACATAAGAAAGTAACGAACTGTGGGCAGCTAGGTGGCGCAGTGGATAGAGCACCGACCTGGATTCAGGAGGACCTGAGTTCAAATTCAGCCTCAGACACTTAACACTTACTAGCTGTGTGACCCTGGGCAAGTCACTTAACCCCAATTGCCTCACCAACGCCCCCCCCCCAAAAGAAAGCAATGGAAAAAATATGAATATATTAACATTTAAAAGTATACTATATAGCTGTGTGCAGTGCCCCTGGGCAAGTCACTTCACCCCCATTGCCTCAACAAAACAAAACAAAAAACTGTTTGTAAAAGCATACTATACTTACTTTCCTCTAGAGAACAGGTTGTTAAACATTTACCAACACACACCTGACTGAAAGGCTCTTGGGAATCATTTCATCCAAGGATGGATTAAATGGCTATTTTAACCATGAGAAGACTGAGTCTGAGGGGTCATATAGGATTGTAGATTTAGAACTAGAAAGGAACGTGGAGACCATTGTATCGAAACCCTTTTATTTTAGAGATGAGGAAACTGAGTCACAGAGAGGCTAAAGGATTTGCCCAGCTTCACACAGATACCAAGAGACAGAAACTGGATTTAAACTAAGGTTCTCTTACTCAAATCCAGGACCTTGTCATATACCTTCAAAACCACTATACCTCAGTTTCCCCATCTGTGAAATGAAAAGGTCAGACTGGATGCCCTGTGATTCTGTGATTATCCCCAAGGATTCACTTCTATGTAATACTATTTCATCTCTCCTCTGTCCTAAAACCCCAGCTCAGTCAATCATAGATTAGTCCCTGGAAAGGATAATCTAGTTAGTCAATAACGGTTTATCAAGTGCCTACTATGTGCCAGACTCTGTGCTAAATGCTGGGGATACAAAAAGAGGTAGAGGACAGTCCCTGACCTCAAGGAGCTTACAATCTAATGGGAGAGACAACATGCAAACAATTATGTGAGAACAAGCTATATGCAGGATAAATAGGAAATAGAATTGGGGCAGGGTGCGAAGCTTCCTGTAAAAGATGAGATTTTAGTTGTGATGTAAAGGAGACCTAGGAAGTCAGGAGGCAGAGATAAGGGGGTAGAGAGTTCCAGGTATGAGGAACAACCAGTGAAAAAATGTCAGGATTATAAATAAAGAGCTGAAAAGGACCTCAGAGACTAGAGTCCAACCCATTCTTTTTTTTGGGGGGGGGGTGACGGCAATTGGGGTTAAGTGACTTGCCCAGGGTCACACAGCTAGTAAGTGTTAAGTGTCTGAGGTTGGATTTGAACTCAGGTCTGCCTGAATCCAGGGCTGGTGCCTCTATCACCTGTGCCACCTAGCTGCCCCCAACAATCTTTTTACAGATGAGGAATCAAGAGCCAAGGAGGCTGAGTGATTTGCTCAAGGCCACATAGATAGTGAGAAGAGGTGGGATTTGAACACAGAGCTCGGATTTCAGAGCCATGAATCTTTTCCTTGGTAGACTACAAGAGGAACTAGAATTCCCCAGCTAAGTGTTTGCATTCACACAATCATGTTCTCTCTCCCTGCCTCATCCCCCCACCCCCCAAGTTCTGCCACATCATTGATGGTTCAAGTTCCCTTCACAACTGGCTGATGTTCTGGCTCCCAGCAAGCTCTGGGCCAGCCTCGTGAATACCAGTGCTGTGTGAGCAATGCTTGGAACTTCATCTTGAGGAGTGGCTGCTAGGATTTCCAACAGGACACTGGAACCCACCCACTCACTTTGTTGAGCATCCTTTTCCCTAGATGTCGCCTGTGTTCTTGGAGGCTGAAAAGCTGATAGTGGCATCAGCTAAAAGAGGAGGGATGTGTCCTACATTCTCAGGACAGGATGGGATATAATTGCGATGCAGGGGGATCGAGGGCAGGCACCACACTGAGTTCAATGCCTGCCCCAGAAAGCTATGTGAGAGCATCTCTCTCCAGCTAGACTGTAAAGTCTCTGCAGTCAGGGTCCTATCTCACACTGTACTTTTCATGTGTTCAATAGTACCTAGTGAAGGGTCAGTCACATAGTGGACAGTCAATAAATATCTGTCAATTGGATAATTCCTCCCACTCTGGAAGTAATTGTGTCACAGTAATAGCAAATATTTTTATATGCTTTATGGTTTGCAAAGCCCCATACATATATTATTTCATTACTTTTTTTGTGGTTTTTTGTTGTTGTTGTTGGTTTTGTTTTGTTTTTGTTTTGTTTTGTTGGGGTTTTTTTTGCGGGGCCCATGGGGGGTTAAGTGACTTGCTCAGGATCACAAGCTAGTAAGTGTCAAGTATCTGAGGTTGGATTTGAACTTAGGTCCTCCTGAATCCAGGGCGGTGCTTTATCCACTGCGTCACCTAGCTGCCCCTCATTTACTTTTTTTTTTTTTTTAGTGAGGCAATTGGGGTTATAGTGACCTTGCCCAGGGTCACACAGCTAGTAAGTGTTAAGTGTCTGAGGCCAGATTTGAACTCAGATACTCCTGACTCCAAGGGCCAGTGCTCTATCCACTACACCATCTAGGCTGCCCTCTCATTTTCCTTTTTTTTTAAAAAAATATTTTATTTATTTATTTATTTATTGCGGCGGCTAATGGGGGTTAAGTGACTTGCCCAGGGTCACACAGCCAGTAGTGTCAAGTGTCTGAGGCCAGATTTGACTCAGGAACTCCTGAATCCAGGGCCAGTGCTCTATCCACTGCCACCACTTAGCTGCCCCCTCTCATTTACTTTTGATCCTCACAACAGCCCTGTGAGAGAGGTGCCATATTAGCCTCATGTTACATATGAGGAAACTGAGGTTCAGAAGAGTTGTTTGACTTGCTCAAGGTCACTCAGCTTTTAAGTATCTGAAAGAGCATTCGAACTCCAGTCTTCCTAACCTGGAGTCTGCTACTCCAACCCAACTACTTGCTAAGTCTTTTATGAAACACGTATCTTCAGACAGCACCTGCCACAGATGTCAGACTAGTTTGGTCCTATTGAGCATCTCCTGGTAGTGTGTTCATGTTTCAGAGGACAAGTGATCTTCCAGCCTTTGCTAAAAGACTTACTCTAGGAATGAGGAACCACTCCATAAACAACCAACAAGCACTTCTTAAGTATCTACTATGTGCCAAGGCCAAGGGGATACAAACACAAAATGAAACAGAGCTTGTCCTCAGAGAGTTTACATTCTATGGGGGGGAAACAACATGGACACGTAAAAATGGGTACAAAATATATTTAAAAGTCAAAAATACTTTGGGGCAGCTAGGTGTTGCCATAGTGCACAGCACTGGGCTGGTAGTCAGGAAGAGCTGAGTTCAAATCTGTTACTAGCTGTATGGCCGGGCAAGTCACTTAATCTCTGCCTCAGTTCTTTTATTTGTAAAATGGGGATAATAGTAGCACCTATCTCCAAGGGTTGTTGTGAGGATCAAATGGAATAAAATTGTTTAATAGGGGCAGCTAGGTGGCTGATAGAGCACCGGCCCTGGAGGTCAGGAGTACCTGAGTTCAAATCCTGCCTCAGACACTTAACACTTACTAGCTGTGTGACCCTGGGCAAGTCACTTAACCCCAATTGCCTCACCGAAAAAAAAAAAAAATCAAGTGACACATAAACAGGGAGATGTAAGCTCCTTAAAGGTCTTTACCACTGTCATGGGGGAGGGCCAGCCCAGAATTCAAGGAGAAGAGCATTCCCTCCCACTTTTCCTGATGATGCATGAGGCTGTGCTGATTTCGCCGAGCCCTCAAATATTGCAGAGCTTCCTGGATAAGCTTCATAACTCTGCAAAGAGTCTGACCTAACCATCACACAGGAAAGGACAAGTAGATAAAGAATGTCCAGAATCCAGACTGTGAAAACAGACAAACAACTGTATGTAATTCTCATTTTCTCTCTCTGTCTCTGTCTGTCTCTTTGTCTGTCTCTGTCTCTTTTTGTTCCTCTCTGTCTCTGTCTCTCTCTCTCTCTGTCTCTATCTTTCTGTCTCTGTCTCTCTCTGTCTTTCTGTCTCTGTCTCTGTCTCTCTTGAATTACAGTTTATCCCTTGTGCATCTCAGGACTTAGGGGCATCACACCTACACCCCCTTCCTCAGCAATCTGGAAATCCTCATAAAATGTTTTGGCCCCCCCATTCATACCAGAGAAATCCTGAATTATTAAATTGATATTAAAAAATAAAATACATTGCTATTATATGATACTGAATATATAATACATTTCTGAGTTTTTAAACTTTTTCTGCATCATCTACTGGTCTTTGTGTGTCAACTGTAGCTTCTGTAAAACTCCCCCAAAATTTCCAGTTAATTTCTTATGCTGATCCATGATATATCAAAAACATGATAGAGAAAATCATGATGTGGAAGGGATAAGTATATTCTTTGGACAATAATTTTTGCCACTCCATATTTTGTTGACTTTTCCCTCTTCCTCCCATCAGTCGCTCCTCTCATCACCAAGACTTCAACTTCTGTTTTTTCATCCTTCTTGGATATAAATTAGCTGAGGTGGCTGTGAATAATTCTAGCTGATTCCTAATGGGTTGAAACCTTTCAATCCTGTCTCTGCTATTTTTTTCTTTCTTTCTTTTTTTTTTTTTTTTGTGGGACAATGGGGTTAAGTGACTTGCCCAGGGTCACACAGCTAGTAAGTGTTAAGTGTCTGAGGCTGGATTTGAACTCAGGTACTCCTGAATCCAGGGCCGGTGCTTTATCCACTGTGCCACCTAGGTGCCCCTATTTTTTTTTTCAATCCATGTGACCTAGAAAAATTGAAAAGTTGCTTCACTGCTCCATGCCTTGGTTTCCTTCTCTGAAAAATAAGGGAGTTAGACTAGATGATTTGAACAATCCCTTGTAGCCCTAAATCTTCTAGTTCCCCTAAGACAGAGAACCTGAAGTGATAGTTATTTTTCAATCACAAAATCTTAGGTCTGTCTGGAACTTTAAGAAATCATCTTCCCCAATCTTCTGACGGAACTGTGTGTGTGTGTGTGTGTGTGTGTATGTGTGTGTATACACATACACATGTTTCCAGTATTCCTTAAATTACACTTCATTGACAAGCATTTATTTTACCTGCTCATACATATACTGACATATTCATAGATCTACATATATGTATATACATACAAAATGTGCATACATAAATATAAATGTGTCAATGTATGTATGAGTAGAAAAAATCAATGTTTTTTGATGAGGTGTAATTTGAGGAACACTGGGAATTTGTGCCTGTCCTCGAATCTCTCTCCCCATTATGTCTGTAATTTCACCATTAGGGTTTCATTGCTGTGTGCTTTCTTTGCCCACTCCCAGGTTTCAAACACAAATGGAAGAGATAAAAATCTACTTTCTAACAACTTAATGTGGATTATTTTATCAGATCACTTTCTTTCCTTTCAAACAAGCCTAAGGGTACTGAGATTTTGAGAGGAAAAGAAGCACTGAAGTGTGGGGTAGAGAAGGATACAGATACAAATTTGCCACTTTCCAGTCTTGAAGAACCTCTGCCCTCTTCATCAGCTCTACCATTCCAAACCCATAATAACAGCTCACATTTCCACAATAATTTATTTTTTTGCTTCCCCCCCCCCTTTTCTGGGGCAATGAGGGTTAAGTGACTTGCCCAGGGTCACACAGCTAGTAAGTGTCAAATGTCTGAGGCCGGATTTGAACTCAGGTCCTCCTGAATCCAGGGCCGGTGCTTTATCCACTGTGCCACCTAGCAGCCTCCTCCACAATAATTTAATGTTTACAAATTATTCTCCTCACAACAGCCAGGTGAGGGAGGAAGTACCAGTATTCTTGACCCCATTTCATAAATGAGGAAGCTGAGGACCAGAGAAATCAAGTTACTTGCCTAAAGCAACATAACCAAGCCTAGCATTCTTTCCATTAGCCCACTTTTTTTTTTCCCTCACCAATTTTATTCTGAAAGAATTCTGTAGAAGAATCTATGACCTAACTTGGTAACCTAGTCCAAGACTTCACATACCAAAAAGAGTCAGACAGCTATCAGAAATTTTTCCTCCTATGATTAAAGCTCATTTCATCTTTGAGCCTCTATAAAGACCAGTATTCACCATTTAATACAGTTAGGACCTGATTGGGACAAATAAATCTTATGAAGTGGTCCCATGTATTCAAACATGTTATTCAGAGTTATGTAAAATACGATCATTGGTTCCAATTCAATGGAAATATTCAGTGTGGATTTGAATAATGAGACCACTTTTGGGGATTCAGGACCTGGCTATAATTCTTCACGAATTTTAGCATTATCCATTTGAAAGTAAAAGCAGGCCTCAAATCTTAACTTCTCCTACATAATTAGTCCCTATTGTTTATTGGATTTATTCTCTAATCCTTTAATCATTTGCATTGTTTTTAATTCTTTGCATTGGCAGCTAGGTGGTTCCCAGCGTGCTGGGCCTGGAGTCAGGAAAACCTGAGTTCAAATCCAGACTCGGACACTTATTAGATGTGTGACCCTGAGCAAAGCACTTCACCCAGTTTCTTTTTTTGTAAAATAGGGGATAAAAATAGCATCTATCTCCAAGAGTTGTTGTGGGAACAAACAAGATAAATGCTTATTAGGGCAGCTAGGTGGCATAATGGATAGAGCACCAGCCCTGGAGTCAGGAGGACCTGAGTTAAAATCCAGCTTCAGACACTTAACACTTACTGGCTGTGTGACCCTGGGCAAGTCATTTAACCCCAATTGCCTCACCAAAAAGAAAAAAAGATAAATGCTTATTTAGCATAGTACCTGGCACATACTAGATGTTATATAAATATTAGCTATTTTTATTATTACTATTATTATTCTACAACCTTCCACATTCTGGACAGCCGGGGGAAAATATAACTCTCTAATTAGTGAGATAAAGTATAGATTCCTTAGTAACACATATGCGTGTATATTTATTACTTAATATGTATATATATATATATGTATATATATATTTGAATTCTTGTTACTTAGTATGTGAATAAATGGATACCTGTTACTTAGGAGGTATATATTTAGATTCTTATTACTTAGTATATATATTTGGCTACTTATTTCTTAGTATACATACACTAAGTAATAAGTATACCAAGATAGATCAATTCAGTTATTTTTCAATTCTGTCTGACTCTTTGTGACCCCATTTGATGTTTTTCTTGTCAAAGATACTGGAGTGGTTTGCCATTTCCTTCTCCAGCTCATTTTACAGATGAAGAAACTGAGGGAAATAGAATTAAGTGACTTGCATAGGGTCACACAGCCAGTAAGTATCAGGGTCAGATCTGACTCAGAAGTTGAGTTTTCTGACTCCAGGCCCTGTTCTCTATCACTATTCAAATAGATCAGTTCAAATATATATCTCTCTGGTAATGTTTTACATAATTGCATGTGTATAATTTATATCTGATTGTTTACTGCCTCGGGGAGTAGGGAGGAGAGGGAGGGAAGGAGAGATAGAATTTGGAACTCAAAACTTTAAATAAAAATGTTTATACTTTAAAATATATTTTATGTGCACTATAGATTATATATAAATCTATATTATTTGTTTTGTATTGTATTATGTTATAATAAATTATATTGCATTATTATTATATGTATATATTCCTCTAGGGAGGAAGAGATCAATAGGGTGGAATGGAAAGAACAATGGATTTGACGTCAAAGGACCCAAATTCAAATCCCCCTCGGCCACTTTTCAACTCTTTGAGCTTGGGAAAGTCCATGAATACCTGGACAAGTCACCTCTTCATCTGTAACAAGAGGAGGTTGGAGCAGATGACTTTTTTTTTTTTTTAGTGAGGCAATCAGGGTTAAGTGACTTGCCCAGGGTCACACAGCTAGTAAGTGTTGTGTCTGAGGCCAGATTTGAACTCGGGGTCCTCCTGACTCCAGGGCTGGTGCTCTATCCACTGTGCCCCCTAGCTGCCCCAGCAGATGACTTCTAACATCCCTTCCAGCTCCAGCTCTAGGATTCAAAAGTCACTGGAATTTGAGTGTCCTGGGGAACCTTCACAAAGGACCTAGATTGGAACTCAACCATGTAGCATGGTTAGGGTTTGGAGGGATAGAGAAGATGGAGGAGGGAGGAAATGGCAAGGGGAGGGGGGGGGAATGGTACGGGCTAAGGCACATCAAGTCCTGGGCTGATGATTGTTCCCTCCCTGAGAGAATCATTCTCTACCACATTTCTGTTGCATTACATTGTGTGCCATCCATTCGTCATGGCCAGATGTATTTGTTCCAAGCCCCCAGCTTCCTCTATTGATCTCTCACAACTGCAGGAAAACCTCTGAGAATCTCACCTCCTCTCAGAAGCCTCCTCTGACCAAGCAGAAAGGAAGAGATCTTTCAGTGTTAATGGCATTCACCCCGAATCTTGATTTGAACCCCTGCTTCTCAATCATTCTCAGATCATTTGGGACCTGCGCTCGTTCATTCTCTTTGCTAAGCATACATTTTTTCCATCTGTCTTTCCATGGATGTCTACACTGGGCTTACCTGTTTTGGACTATGACCCTGAGGCATAGTGACTAGAACAGTTTTGTTTTTTTTTTTAATAGAAAAGGAGCCAGGAGAGCACTCTGAATGCACAGACCAAAAAGGGACAGCTTGAAAACAAAGGCTCATAGGATTGAAATTTGGAAGGGGTGGGGCAGCTAGGTGCACAGTAGATAAAGCACCAGCCTGGATTCAGGAGGACTGAGTTCAAATCTGGCCTCAGACACTTTACACTTACTAACTGTGTGACCTTGGCAAGTCACTTAATCCTCATTGCCCAGCAAAAAACAAAAACAAACAAAAAGAAAGATAGAAAGAAAGAAAGAAAGAAAAGAAAGAAGAAAGAAGAAGAAGAAAGAAAGAAAGAAAGAGAAAGAAAGAAAGAAAGAAAGAAGAAGAAGAAGAAAGAAAGAAAGAAAGAAAGAAAGGAAGAAAGAAAGGAAGGAGGAGAAATTGGAAGGGGTCTTTGAAATTATCTCTTCCAATCCTCCTGTTTCTCAGAGGAAGAAACTGAGGGCTACTGGAAGAAAATGCCTTGTTCTTGTCAACCTGCAAGCCATAAGGATCTCTCAAGTAAGGCAAGCAGTCACAGTCAAGGTCAAAAGAAAAAAAAGACAAAGAAACAATGAGTGCTTATGAGCCAGGCACTAGCATTTTAGGCAGACAAAATCTGTACATCCCATGTTAGCCGCAGTATTCATACTGGGTACAATAACACAGCAGCTATGAACACAGAAGCATTCAAGCAAGCAAAAACCACAAGGAAACTGGTTTGACCTGTAAGGAAATGCACCAGAAAAATGGATTGTACAATTACAGCCTAAAACAAAAGATAGAAAAATAAATGGCCAATTTTACTCTGGGGAATCCTGAAATCTACAGTATCCCAAGTCAATGGAGTCCTAGTGGAAAGTCTCTGTAGCAATTTCCCCATAGATGTAAAGGGTCCATTGCTTATCCCAGATAAGCCCTTGCATTGTTGTGACACAGGCTCTGAGCTAACTCTAACAATCACTTTGGGATTATCCTAGAGCCTGGCTTCTATTTTTCCTCTGAGAGTCTTAGGGGTAACTCTGAGAGGTTGGAAGTGTCTCTAATATGGTATGTATGGACTGACCAATCAACATCTCAAAAACCTCAATGAAGATCAATTAGCTTTTACAAAGGGATATTTACAAGAAAGAATAGTACAACTGAAATACAAAAACACCCCCAAACCAGGAACATACTTTCTCCTCTACATACTCATTCAGTCTGTGAGGAGAGTGGAATCAAACTTGACATGCTTACTTTAAAATATTCCTTCCTGGGAGTCCTTTTTTTTCTCTTTGCAAAATCCTGATGGAGTTTACCCGCCATGGCTATATTTCCTTGCTCAAAGAACACAGGCATCTTGGCTGCTGGGCCAATTCCCTTCTAGGTTAGGTCAAGCAGGCCACTCCTCAGGGCTGGCTCCTGACCAGATTTGGCTATGACTGCTACCAGCCCCAGCTGCTGAGGGCATCTTGGAAGGCCAAAGCTTATAAGGTTGTGACCTGGTCCATTCCATCTGCAATGTTCATTCACCTAAGTTCAGGAAAGAAGAAACACAAAGAGACAACCCCACCCCAATGTGGTGACAACTCCATATGTTCATGGTCACATGCTGGCTGGATGAACATGTTAGATATGTTGCTACCACTGAAACTATTGCTATCTGGTGCATTCTTTCTTCCTCATTTGCCACCAAGGAAGAAGGCAAGAGTTTTTCCCTCGGACTCTTTTGTATGTCCACTTAGCAGCTGACTGAAAGGCTTTTAACATCACCATGCCGTAAGCCCACGGGAAATAGAGGATACCTGTGCCTGCTCTGAAGCAGGGGGCAAAACCCCTTCATTACACACATGCAAAAGGAAGCTTAAGAAGCCTCCATATGGGTTGGTACCAGACAACATATTGCTCATGCTCAATAGCTTGAGTCCTCATTGACCAATCTTCTAATTACACAAACACACACACAATGTGTGCATTTATACATATAATGTTATATATTTAACTATATATGTGCATATATAATGTGCATTTTGTCTATATGCACGTATTTATATCAACTGTTGTTATTGTGTCCCCTAAAAGTAAAGGAAAACTATTAGAGCCGTTCTAGAGTTGACCGGAACCTTAAGACAAAGGCTTCTGATTTGCTGTCTGTTGCAGTACCTACTTTGAAGGACTTCCTGTATTTGCCTCTTTAGATCATCACTAATCAACTGTCTCAAGTGACAGCGGAAGATGGGAATTCACTAAATTCCATCATATACATGTATACACACATACACATACACATACACACATACATGAGACACACACACATATAAGAGGCATATATATGTATTTTTCCATTTTACATAAAAACTTTAATTTAGCAAATGTGGTTTTCAAGGGACAGTCATAGTTACAATGACAGAGCTATCCCCACCCCCTGTCCTGCCTCAGAGTTCCTGTGGATCAGACAGTAGAGGCACTGAAAAGTAGAGGCTTCTCTCTCTCTCTCCAAATACACATTAGATATTAGATATTAAATATGTATGTATGTATATATGTGTGTCTATACACACATGCACACACATCATGATATATCATGATATACCTAGTTGATCTGGTCACATTTGCACCTGGGTCTCTCTAGGGTTTGAGTCTCAGCAGTCTAGAACAGAAATGACCCCAGAGCCAAGATGATCCTTAGCTAGCTAAACACTTTCAACCCTCTTTCCACCCCAGTACCATCATTCCTCGGTACCATAGCCATGCTGCAGAGCCACGGGACTCTGTCATGTTAGAACAGAGACCTCATTACACAGAACAGAGAAAATGAATGCTGGTTGATAGATGGAACATAGAACACAGAATCCCTGAGAGGGTCTTTAGAACCTAGAACATCCAAGGATGCTAGGGTCTGTAGACTGTGGAATGTCAGAATTTGAAGGGACTTCAGAACACTTGGCATTTACTAGCTGTGTGACCCTGGGCAAGTCACTTAACCCCCATTGCCCCTCAAAAAAAAAAAGAACACAGAACATAGACTCTTAGAGTTAGAAGGAAACTTAGACCCTAGAATGTTAGAACTTAAAGGGATCTTAGGATATAGATTATGGAGTATTAGAAATGAGAGGGAACTTAGAATTCAAAGCTCCAAGGGACCTCAATCTATGTAACACAGACATGGAAGGGTCTATAGAACATAAAAAGTCAGAGTCAGAAGGAACCTCAGAGCCCAGAACATAGGATTTTAGACTGGGAGGGACCTTAGAACATAGAATTTTTGTTGTTCAGTCATTTCTGACTCTTCATGACCCCACTTGGGATTTTGTTGGCAAAGTTACTGGAGTGGTTTGCCATTCCCTTCTCCAACTCATTTTACAGATGAGAAAACTGAGGTAAACAGGTATTAAGTGACTTGGCCAGGGTCACACAGAGAATAAGTTTCTGAGGCTGAGGGGCAGCTAGGTGGTGCAGTAGATAAAGCACTGGCCCTGGATTCAGGAGGACCTGAGTTCAAATCTGGCCTCAGACGCTTAACACTTGCTAGCTGTGTGACCCTGGGCAAGTCACTTAACCCCAATTGCCTCACCAAAAAAACAAAAAACAAAAACAAACAAACAAACAAAAAGTTTCTGAGGCTGGATTTGAACTCACGAAGATGAGTCTTCCTGGCTTCAGGCCCATTGCTCTACCCACTGCACCACATAGCTGCCCCAGCACATAGAATAGAGAATGTGAAAACAGGAAGAGCCATTAAAATAGATAATGTCAGAGTTAAAAAGAACTCAAAACATAGAATGTGGAGTGGCATAGTTAGAATAAAGAGCACTGGATATTAGAGATGAGAAGGAATCCCAGACCCCTCCTTTTTGATATATGAGGAAATTAAGGCTACAAGTTTTCTGACTCCAAGCTCAAGATTACCATAAAGGTACAAGCCACCACTTAGGTCTTGATTCCATAGCTGAGTGGTTCTCTGAAAAAAATGTGGGGCCAGGGGGCAACTAGGTAGCACACTGGGGGGCAGCTAGGTGATGCAGTGGATAAAGCACTGGCCCTGGATTCAGGAGGACCTGAGTTCAAATCTGGCCTCAAACACTTGATACTTACTAGCTGTGTGACCCTGGGCAAGTCACTTAACTCTCATTGCCCCGCAAAAAAAACCCATCCAAAAACAAACAAACAAAAAAATATGAAGCCAAAGTCTTTTTTTGCAAGACACAGCATTGTCATTATAGCCTTAAGAAGCTACTAATCGGGGCAGCTAGGTGGCGCAGTGCATAGAGCACCGGCCCTGGAGTCAGGAGAACCTGAGTTCAAGTCCAGCCTCAGACACTTAACACTTACTAGCTGTGTGACCCTGGGCAAGTCACTTAACCCCAATTGCCTCACAAAAAACAAAAAGCAAAAAACAAAGAAGCTACTAATCCATTACTTGTAAGCGGCCACTATCTCATGTTTCTAAGAGTTTTCTGAAGTGCCTTAGATGGGGTTCAGATTTCTGCCTTTGGGACCCTCGAGGGAAATGGAAGCGGGAAGAGGCTCTTTGCCTTCTCATAGCTCTCATCAAGAACAGGCTCAAAGGCAGAGAATGTGCCTGAGCCTCATCAGTAACATAGAAGTTGCTGTGAGTGATCCTGGCCTTTTAAAAACCTGGGCTGGAAACTTCAGGGCCAGCCCTTGGCCTCTGGAAGGAGCACTGAGCCGTTGCTCTGGTTTGAAGCAAATTGGATATAATCGGCGTTCATGCTTCCTGAGATGTGTCATCTTCTGCTTTCTCTTCAAATATTTCAATTGTTAAATTAATAATAAAAAAGAGAAATTTTCAAACAAGGAGTACAAAGACAATATTTTCCAACATAGCAAAGTTTCTTGGAAAGGCTGCTTTGGTGAGAGAGGTCCAGAGCCCGATAGCCTCGCTGTGCCTCAGTTTTCTCATCTGCCAAATAAGAGGGTTTATCTAGAATGATGATCTTCAGTGTCTCAAAGGTCTAAATCAAATGACGACTTAGAAAAATATTTTCTCTCTCTCTCCTCCCTCCTCCTTCCTTCCCTCCCTCTCTGTCTTTGTCTTTCCTCTTTCCTTTTCTCCCTCCCTCCCTCTCTCTGTCTCTTTCCTCTCTGTCTCTGTCTCTCTCTGTCTCTGTCTCTCCTCCCTCCCTTTTCTAAAAGTTCAATGTGAAATACCAACCTTAATCCCCTAGTAGCAGCAATGTTTTTCCTGCCCCGGCATTGCACAACTTGTGGTATGGCCCTGTGCCACCCATTACCCATGAAGCGAGGTTTGACGTCGCTAGGGAACATCATGTACAATACCCACGTTTTATCAAAACCAAATAGCAGAACAATGCATACAGGGCCTCGCACAAAGCAGACTCATAAGATTTCACCAAGATAAAGACAATAGAGAAGAAATATACAGTCTGTCTTCATTAGAAAATAAATAGACCCGGTCCCTCCCTCCCTCCCTCTTTGAGCCCCCCTGTTCCCCCTTTACCTGCTCACCGCACCCCACCCTCTTGTCATCAAGTGCTTCCCTTGGTCTCCAACTGTTCAGGTTTCACCTGTCTGGCGACCCAGTCGTACCTGGTTACACCACAGTGGGGTGAGGTTCAGGAAGGGGGGAGAAGGGGAACAGAAGGACTCCTACTGACAGTCCCAAAGAAGGTCGGTCCTTGGACTTTACTCTCATCTCCCTAGTTGAACCCTGATGGCAGTGAGGAATGGTTCAGAGCTGAGCTGGCTCAGTTTAAGGAAGATGGGATCAGTAATGGGACAAGCTCCCAAGCAAGAGCTTTGTGACATTTAAGTGGAGGCCTTGATGGAGAGCCGAGGATTCTGGGTTTGTCTTCAGAAGACCTGGGTTGGAGCATCCTTTACTCTGGTTCAGATCATTGTTTTAGAGCTAGAAGGAACTTCAGAGATCATGTAGTCCAACCTCCTTATTTTAGCAGAGAAGGCAAGTGAGGCACTGCAAAGAGCAAGAGCTTCTTTAAGGTCACACGGGTAATAAGTGAGGAAATGATGACTCATTCTCATGTTCTCTGATTCCAAAGCCAAAATCCTTTCTATTTGCCTACTCTGTGACCTTGAGCAAGTCATTTCCTTTCTTCTGGGCTTCTTTCATCTGTCAAAGGAGATGGTTATCTTAGATGTTCTCTGAAGCCCCTGGCATCTCTGACATTCTGAGATATAGTGCTATCATGTTTTGTTTTGTTTTGTTTTGTTTTGTTTTAAACAAAATCCCTCCCCCAGTTCAAGAGCACAAATCAGGCACGAGTCAGAAGTCTTGGTTTTTCTCTTTAACTAGAAGGCTCCAAGGAGTTAGAAAAAGAAGGAAGGCTGTTACCAAAGAGAGCCTTCCTTGATGGCAAATCAAGGCATCCCGACTGATTGAGGGCTAATGGAGGGATGACTACTACCCACCTCCTTCAATGATGACCTGAAAGAAGTAGGACAGAAAAGGACTTTTAGACCCATCTATTGCCTTCAGACCATAGGGGCCACCCCAATCCCCATTGTGGAGGGGCACAGTGGCAAAGTAGCTGAAGAAGGGTGGCCCTACCTTCCACCATGTCCATGGGACTCCAGGAGCTAAGCCTTGGTTTTAGACACAAACCACTTCTAAATACAGAACATTTAGAAGAGTGAATATTCAGGCCTTAGTCCTTATGACTAGGATTCATGGGACTTAGAACCAGAAGGGACCAGTGGATTCATCTAGTCATGGAATCATCGATATTGAGGTTATCTAGTTTAACCCCCTCATGTGATAGAGGAGGAAACTGAGGTTCACAGAGATGAGGGGACAGAATCACATGGACTTCCAAGGCCATCTGGTCCAAACCCTTTGTCTGTAGATGTGGCGATTCTAAGAGGTTCAGTGATTTGCCCAAAAGTAACAACAGAGCTAATATTCAAACCCTGGTCTTCAAATTCCAAATCTAGTGCTCTTGCTGCTAAAATGTGACCATCAAAATTGGATCTCATTAGGTCAAAGGCTGCTAAAGGGGTTGTTTGCTCTCTTCCATTCTTCCTTGTGCCTACTTGTGTCTTTTTTGAAAGCCTCAATGTGAAGTGGCCCTAGGATCTCTCAGGCTGTGCCAGGGGGCTACAAGCACTAAGCAGTTTCTAAAATGCTGGAAAAGGTTGAGATATGGTCCCATCAACAGATCGAACCTGCAGCTTAACTAAGTCTAACACAAACTCTGAAAGGAGTAGGCTTCCACTCACCAGGATGAGTCTGGGCCATAGAGTATGGCTATCATCCCCCCTCGGGTCTCAGAAAAGTTAGGGGATGGTTTTCTAATACTAAATTAGAATTGAACACCCAACCAGGATGCTTCCCCACAAGGTTATCACTTGAGAATCATTTAGTCCTTCAGGACAGGGACCAAGTTTTTCCACTTTCTTTGTATGGCCAGGTCTTAATACAGTTCCTGGCACATAGTAAACATTTAACAAATGCTTGTTGACTGACTTATAGTCAACCAGACTTGTAGCTTTTAGAAAGGGGTATTTGTTAAAGTGGTATAATTGATATAAAATATCTCCCTAAAAGTCTGTGACATGCTTACAATCAACCACACCCTTACCTCACAAATAGGCTGGACACTTGGTGATGAATTCTTTGGCCATGGCAACCCACCAAACAAAGAAAAATACAAAATGGCTCTCAGTCAACAGGAACAAGACTTTTTTTACCTGTCACTCTTAGGGATTGCGTTGGTATAGCTAATTTCCATTCCAGGCACTTGTTTGGGGGGTCCTTTTGAGTTTCCTGATGGGAGGGGGGTTGTCGGTAACTCCTTGCCTCTTGTCTATGTGAGTTGCCTGCCTTGAGACTCTTGGGCTATCAGACCCTTGCCTCTGCACAACGATTAGTGAGTTATCCCTTCTGGGTGTAGCCCTTGGGTGTGAGATTTAAACTCCTAATTCCAAACCATTACAACATGGGTATCAGATTGCTGCTGATTACTTAAAATGCCCTGTTTGTATATGCCAACCACACCAGCCCTTTTTAGAAGCCAAGGCTTTCACTCCTGGGTTTAGCTCTGAATGAGTCTTATGCTGATTGAAACCTTAGTTTAATTAAAACAAGTAAGGCTAATTAAAGAACCCAGTAGGTTCAGAACACTTCAGTAAAATGCCTTTGTAATTATAACTTATGGTTCATTAATGGAAAAGGAAAAAAAAAATATGAAAGGGAACACCAACTCACACAGCATTAGAGCTGGAAATGAAATTAGAGGGTATCTAGTAGAACCCCTACCCCACCCCCATTTTAGAGAGTAGTAAAGGAAGGCTCAGGGAGTGAAGTGACCCACCAATTCCCAAAGAGAAGTGATAAGAGCTGGGACTGGAACCCAGGTATTGTCAAACACATCCAGCTAGATGCTCTACAGTCTCCTATAAGGACAAGAGTCATCATGTCACAGAAGCCACCTGGCCTGATTTCCACATGAAGAAGAATCCCTTCTTTGTCCTGGCTGACAAGTGGTCATCCAAACTTTACTTCAATACTTCTAGAAAGTTCTGGGTCTTCAGCAGTGTCTATTGAAGTGCTCTCCATAGGGTGAGCACTTAATAATGTTAGTTAAATGAACATTCAAGTGACTGGTATAGAAGAATGTATGTATTTATGTATGTGTGTATGTATATTTATGTTTATGTATATATGTATGTATAAATATATTGTGTACGCAACACATACATATGTGTATATATATATATATGTATATATATATGCATGCATGCATGTATGTGTATTTTGGGCCCGGGCATATAATTTCATCAGTGTAGCGAACACCCAGGGTAGGAACTCCCTCTAAAGTTGCAGATTATTATCTTATTTATAACTTAGAAAATTGTCCCGGTGACTGAGAAGTTAGGACTTGCCCAGGAACACAGTGTCACACAGACAAAGGTGAACCCGAGTCTTCTTAACCTCAAAACCAGCCCTCTAACCAGTACACCACACTGCCTCCAGACAATTCTGGCTTCAGTCCCCAATGTGGGAAAGTAGGAAAGGATAAGACTTGGGATCAAATTCTAGCTCAGCGGCTTTCTAGCTGTGTGATCTGAGGCACGGGATGATTGTGTTCATGATAAATTAGCTCAGTGGGATGAAGCATGGTGAGAATGAGGCCAAGGTGGGCCCAATCCCACTGTTCGTCATTAGTCATTGCTCTATGCCAGGCTCCCAGCTGCCCATCTCATAAATGATCACAAGGAAGAAAAAAACAAGAGAGTCCAGATATCTGTCTCCATACCATTTCATCCCCACCATTGGTCTGACAGCTCAAAGGCCATGACAGGGTGAGAATCATCATTGTCAACTCTGAGGAACAAATCATCAACTTATCATGGAGCTTATTCCAAATGACCCCCCAGAGGCCACCTCTAGTCTTGGCAAGAAGAGTATCTCATGAATAATTCAAAATGCTTGAGAAGATCATGGCTTCAGAGATAGAAGGACCTTAGAAGCCTACCTCTTCATTTTTTTTTTTTTTTTTGGTGAGGCAATTGGGGTTAAGTGACTTGCCCAGGGTCACACAGCTAGTAAGTGTTAAGTGTCTGAGACTAGACCTGAATTCAGGTCCTCCTGAATCCAGGGCCGGTGCTCTATCCACTGCGCTACCTAGCTGCCCTCTACCTCTTCATCTTACAGAAAACAGGTTGAATGATTTACCCAAAGTAAGTGTTTGAGGTGGACAATCGAACCCAGGTCTTTCAGACTTCAGATCCAGCCCAATGGTCCATATGCTGTCTCTCATCTCAGAGCACCTACCATCCTTTCTAGTAAACCTCTTTCCCTCTTGTTGGAAGTTAATCCTCTTGGTCTATTCTCCTAAGAGATGGAAAGTAGATTGGTCTTTTTTTTTTTTTTTTTTTTTTTGGTGAGGCAGTTGGGGTTAAGTGACTTGCCCAGGGTCACACAGCTAGTAAGTGTCAAGTGTCTGAGGCCGGATTTGAACTCAGGTACTCCTGACTCCTGAGCCGGTGCTCTATCCACTGCGCCACCTAGCTGCCCCAAGTAGATTGGTCTTTAACCCAACATTCCTGGGAGACTTCTAGCTTTCTTGGGAAAAGAGATGTGGAGACCCAAACCTCTCACCCTCTATACATCATGCATTCCTGGCCCCATTATCAAGCAGATCACTAAGATACCTTTGGCAGCTCATCCTTCTAATGAGATCATAGCTCTCTGCACAATCCCAGTGGCATCTTCCTTAGAGGACCTGAGGCCACGCTACACAGGACCTTCCCCTTCACCTTTTCCTCTCTACTAGGTCAGCTCCCCCTACTTCAGTTAGGAAAAGCCAAACCCAATAGATGGGCCTGCCAACAAGCACAACCAACAACCAACAACCCACGCACATGGCTCTCTTGTATGCCATGAGGCAAATAGAGGAGAAGAGCTATTGTCTGCAAGACCGGAGGGCTTTGTTTTGCCGAGAGAACCTTCCTCTCTCTCAACCTCTGAGACTGAAAATCAGCCTGTTCAGTTGGGAACTGCTGAGAAAAGAGCATTTCAGGTCAGTTTCTCAGCAGGAATACAATATTCAAGAGAACTGAGGGCTTCAGGGTCAGGGCTGGGAAGAGAATGTGTGGACTTGTGATTTCACCGGTGGAAGGAAGCTCTCAGAGATGATAATTCTACTAATGCAGATTGGCAACTTTGAGTCTTAGAGAGTTGTCTGGGGGGGGGGGGGGGACAAAGGTTAAGTTACTCACCCAGTGTGTCACAGCCAATAGGTGTCAGAGGCAGCTCTGGAACACAAGTCTTCCTGACTCCAAGGCTGGCTCTTCATTTACTCTGACATGTTCCAAGAAAATTATTCTCATTATGTTCATGTTATGGAAAAGATACTTAAAAGCTCGTAGGTTTAGGGCTGGAAGAGATTATCAAGTCCAACCCTCTGCCTCTTTTTACAGATGAGGAAACTGAGGCACGGAGAGGTTAAATGACCTTGGAGGTCATCTAGTCCAACCCTCTCATTTTATAGATGAATAAACCAGGGCACAGGCAGATTTAAATGACAGCCACTGATTATTCAACTGAAGGCTTGAACTTGGGTCTTCCTGACCCCACATCCAGTGATGTTGTCCATGATTTTATACTGCTTTTCACTTAAATTTTGTTTATTTGGGATTCTAACATTTCCAGCTACAAAATTGTGAGGCATAGTTTATTGTCATTTATTATTGTCATTTTTATTTTTTGAAAGCCTTCAGTTTCCTAAAAACGTTGGCAAATAACTGGACATTTAAGAGTCTGAGACTCAGCTGAACCAAAATCTGAGCAGAAATGCTGCCTGCAAGGGAGAAGAAAGGAGAGAACCTTGAGAGATCGCTTCCCTTTCCAAATCTGACATCCACCTTGACTCTCTATTGCTGTGACAGCCTGAGAACTTCACTGCCTCCCTCCCCACCACCATCATATAGTACATTCAGAGCTGGGCGGAGCCTTCATTTTCTAGCTGGTAAAGAAGCAGTTAGGGGGCTCAGGAATTGGGACAACCAGACTTCAAATTTGACCTTAGATGCTTCCTAGCTGTGTGACCCTAAGCAAATCAATTTACCTGTTTCCTCATCTGAAAAATGGCAGCAAGGTAGCACAGTGGATAGAGTGCCAGGCCTGGAGTCAGGAAGTCCTGAGTTCAAATCTGACCTCAGACACAAAGTAGCAGTGTGACCCTGGGCAAATCAATTCATCTTGTTTGCCTCAGTTTCCTCATCTATAAAATGAACTGGAGAAGGAAATGGCAAACCATTCCAATACCTTTGCCAAGAAAACCCCAAATGGAGTCACAAAGAGTCAGACACAAATGAAAAATGACTCAACAACAACAAAATGGAGATAATAATAGCACCTTCTTCCCAGGGTTCTTGTGAGAATCAAATGATATAATTATTGTAAAGGGCTTAGTAAACCTCAAAGTTCTATATAATGCTAGTTGTTGTCATTAAGAAAACAATAGTTTAGAGAGGTATAGTGACTTGCAAGTCTGTAAAATGAGGAAGTTGGATTCAATGACTTCTAAGGTCATTCCACTTCTAAATCTGTGTTCTTATGACTGTACCTCTTAAGATCTGGCTCTACATACATGATTCCATAGTCTTAGCATCATCGATTCAGACTTAAGAGGGGCCTTAGAGGTCATTTTACAGATGAAGAAACTGAGGCTCAGAGAGTTGACGGGACTTGTCCCACACCATACCATGGACTTGAACCCATGTCTCCCTACTCCATATCTTGGCCCTATTTCCACTGTTCATTTTTTTTTTAACCAAAAGGGCAATTTTTTTTAAAGTTGAAATTAAAAATGGCAAGTTAAGACTGAGACTAGGACTAAACTCAAACCAGATTCCCCTCACCCACCTTTCCCCAATCCTGATTTCCAATAGCATCACCTTCAAAAAACTCAAATGAAGATGAAGAGGAGATCAAATATTGGTGATGGCTACTGGGGTCCTATCTGTCCCTTCAGGACAGCAAATAGGTGGCTTTTTCAGAGATTCTGTAGGGAGCATCCATATATACATCTAGGCTAGAGAGGTTGTAGAGAGGGCAACTGGTAGAGGTTTTTGTTTTTGTTTTTTCCCCAATAACTAAGATGCTGATCAGTGCAGAAAGCCCTCAGGAACCGGTTGGTTCTGTTAGTAGCTCCCATATCTTAAATTATGCATCTCATCCACCCTCAGGTTAAAAGAGGCTGCATCCACTATGACTATTGAGCAATTGGATGGCATCTGCCAAACACCAATCTCGCCCTTCTCTGAACTCCCATAGTACTTACTGTCTGTACCACTCATGTTGGCACTTCATTATGTACTACCTGGCATTGGTACTTAAACGTTTCATATTTGCACTCTCTCCATGAGAAAAATGTTACCCTCTCCACTCCAAACTGTCCTCTACCCAACAGCCAAATCTATATTCTTCCAACACTAGTCTGATCTTGTCACTTCTCTTGTGACTCAGGAAACTTCAACCACCATTGGGCCTAGACTCTAAAGAGATTGAAGAAAAAGAAAAAGGACGTCTGTGTACAAAATATTTAGAACAGCTCTTTGTGTAGCAGAAAAAACTAGAAACTAAAAGGGTGCCCATCAATTGGGGAATGGCTGAACAAGTTACCGCATATGAATATAATGGAATACCACTGTGCCAAAAGAAATGACGAAGTGGATGGTTTCCTAGAAGCCTGGGAACTGATGTAGGGTGAAATCAAGATAACAAGACATTATTTATTTATTAAATACTCACTGCATGCCAGGCAGAGGACTGGAGTGAGCAGAATGAGGACAACAAGTGCTAACAATATTACAAAGAAAAACTAACTTGAAAGAAGAGAGAGTAAGATCAATGCAATGAAGATCTGTGATTGCTGTTGACTAATGATGAAGTGCACTCCCCATCTCCTGAGAGAAACAAGGGATAGAAATTAGGATGCAGAATGAGACCCATTTTCAGACATGGCCAGTGAAGATTTGTTTTGTTTGAATGTGCATAGTTGTTACCAAAAGGCATTTTTTTCCCCAATAAAAGTGGGTAGGGGCAAGTAGGATGGCAAGGGGGATAGGGACATAAGAGAGGAGAGAAAAGGAGAGGAAAAAGGAGGAACAGATAGAGGAGAGGAATAAAGAAGAGAGGAGAGGCAGCTAGTTGGCACAGTGGATAGAGCACCGGCCCTGGAGTCAGGAGTACCTGAGTTCAAATCTGACCTCAGACACTTAACACTTACTAGCTGTGTGACCCTGGGCAAGTCACTTAACTCCAATTGCCTCACTAAAAAAAAAAAAAAAGGAGAGGAGAGGAGAGGAAACAAAGAGGGTCACTGAGACATCTTTTTTTAAAAAATTCAGAGAACAGAAGGAAAGCCAGTAAGAAACATAGATAAGCAGGACAGTTTTGAAAGCTACAGTTGAAATTAGGATTATACTTAAAAAGAGAAGCAAGTTGTACATGGTAGAGATCTGTATTTGCCTTTATAATCTTCCTTTTTTCCCACTATATATATGGAAATGCTTATTTTATTTGGTTTGTCAAGTTCAAAGTAAAAATAAATTTTGAAAAATTAAAAATAAATTTGACATAACTTTACAAAACAAAACTATAAATAATAGAAATTCTTGGTTTCGTATATGATGATCTCTTTCTGACCTATTTTAAAATAAAATTTCGTATCAACAATCCTTTATTTTCTTGCCCTCCCGTTGAAGAAAAAAACAAAACAATCATTAGTAACAAACATGTATAGCAATGTAAAGCAAATTCCCACGTTGTCTATATCCAAAAAACATTTGTCTCATGTCATTTTTAGTTCATCACCTTTCTCTTAGGAGGTAGATATTTCTTAGGAGGTGGTGATTTCTTCATCACTGGGTCTCTGAAGCCATGGCTGGTCACTACATTGATTAGAGTTCTTAAATCTTTCAAAAGTGCTCATTTTTAGAATGATATAATTGCACAAATTGTTTTCCTGGTTCTCCTCACTTCACTCTGTATCAGTTCATACTAGTCTTCCCAGGATTCTCTGAGATGATTCTAGTCATCATATTTACTGCCCAGTAATATTATTCCATTCTATTAATTTACCATAGACCTAGGAGAGGAACTGCTGGGTCATTACACTATTCAGTAACTTTTTGGGCATCATTCCAAGTTGCTTTTCAAAATGGATAGACCAGTTCAAAACTCTACCAATAGTACATCAATGTACATGATTTAGACATAAGAGGTGATACCATAGGTAAATTAGGAGAGAAAGGAATAGTGTACCTATCAGATCTTTGGAAAGAAGAACAGTTTTTGACCAAACATGAGATAGAGTATATTATAAAATGCAAAGTGGATGATTTTGATTATATTAAATTAAAAAAATTTTGTACAAACAGAAGCAATGCATCCAAAATTAGAAGGGAGGCAGAAAGCTGGGAAACAATTTTTGAGGCCAGTGCTTCTGATAAAGGCCTCATCTCTAAAATATATAGGGAATTAAATCAAATTTATAAGAATCCAAGTCATTCCCCAATTGAGAAATGGTCAAAGGATATGAACAGGCAGTTTTCTGATGAAGAAACCAAAGCTATCTATTCCCATATGAAAAAATGCTCTAAATCTCTAATGATTAGAGAGATGCAAATTAAAACAACTCTGAGGTACCACCTGACACCTATCAGATTGGCTAAAATGACAAAAAAGGAAGATAATAAATGTTGGAGAAGCTGTGGGAAAATTGGAACACTAATACATTGTTGGTGGAGCTGTGAGCTGATCCAACCATTCTGGAGAGCAATTTGGAATTATGCCCAAAGGGCAATAAAGCTGTGCATACCCTTTGACCCAGCAATCCCACTTTTAGGTCTTTTGCCCAAAGAAATCATGGAAGGGGGAAAGGGACCCACATGTACAAAAATATTTATAGCTGCTCTTTACGTGGTAGCAAGGAATTGGAAGTTGAGGGGGTGCCCATCAATTGGGGAATGGCTGGACAAGTTGTGGTATATGAATACAATGGAATACTATTGTGCTGTAAGAAATGATGAGCAGGAAGAGTTCAGAGAAACCTGGAGGGTCTTACGTGAGCTGATGATGAGTGAGATGAGCAGAACCAGAAGAACATTGTACACAGTATCATCAACATTGAGTGTTGACCTACTGTGATGGACTATATTCTTCTCACCAATGCAATGGTACAGAAGAGTTCCAGGGAACTCATGATAGAAGAGGATCTCCAAATCCAAGAAAAAAAAAGAAAGAAAGAACTGTGGAGTATAGATGCTGATTGAACCATATTATTTCTTTTGTTTTGGGTGCTGTTGTTTTTTTTTTTCTCTATTTTGAGGTTTGGCATCACTGCTCTGATTCTTTCTCTTGTAACAGGATTAATGCAGAAATAGGATTAATGTTATTATGTGTATATATATATATTTGTGTGTATATATATATATCTATATGTATACGTATAGAGATATATAGATATAACCTATATCAGATTACCTGCTGTCTAGGGGAGGGGGGAGGGAGGGGAGGGAGGGAGAAAAATCTGAAATTGTAAAGCTTGTATAAACAAAAGTTGAGAACTATCTTTACATGTAATGGAAAAAATAAAATATCTCATTAAAAAAAAATAGTACATCAATGTATCTGTTTTCTCACAGCCCCTCCAACTTTATCACTTTTCTTTTTTTGTCAGTTTTTACAATCTTAGGTGTATGAGGTAGAACCTCAGAATTGCTTTAATTTGTATCCATGGTCTATTTTTCAGGTCAGTTGTCTTATATCAGATTAATTTATTTAGCTGTTTATTTTCTTTCATTTTTTTCAGTCTTTCTATTATTTCTTGCTGTCTCATGGAACCAATGATTTCCACTGGGTCTTTTCTAGTTTTCCATTACTTGGGTAAGGTTTACCACTTTTTATTCTAAGTTATTTATTTTCTTTCAAGATTCTTTTATCTCACTGCATCATTTCTTCTAGTTATTCATGTCATCTTCATGAAAAATCTACTTCATCCTTTGAGTTTCTGCTTGTTCTTGTTACAGAGTTACTCCCTCCTTTTTGTTACTGGTTGGTGTTTCCTTTGATTTGCTCATCCTCTCCAGATTTAGTTCCTGAACTGGGGCTTGGTTCTAGGGTCATATTTTCTACTTGTGGAGGTGTTTGACTTTGCTTAGTTTTGTTCAGTGTACTTAGGTTTCTGTGCTGACCTCCAACTCCCAAGGTGAAGCCTCTCTCTGGATCTTTGAGGTTCAGAGCCCTACATCTTCAGGACCCTTTCTGGTGTCTCAGAGAAGAATTTTAGGGATTTTATAACCCCAGTTTGAAATGGTTGTTGTCAATCCCCAGCACTCCCAAGGTCCCAACCCTGGAATTTTCTGACCATCTTGGAACTTTCTGGGGTAGGGGAGAAGTCCTTTGAGTTTCAAGTTATGCCAGGAAACTACCTTGTGCTGGAACTGGTGGAGGGTGCGGGTTGAGTGCCCTTTCTTATTGCCCCATGGCTTCTACTCCTGTGTAGCTCTGAAGTGGATGAGGTCACTTATTAAGTTTCTCATTGGATTCCCTCATCATTATTCAGTTTGGTGTGGAGTTCTGGTTTTCATGTTGTTGGTATGTGGGAGCTAGACAATCTGCCTCCTGTTCAGGCAACCATCTTGCCCACAAGTGCACCATGAATGGGGTTTAATCCTTTATTTTTAAAAATGTCTTATTGAAGATAAAGGCCATTTTTTCCCATTGAGGTACTGTGCATTGTATTTACCTATATATATGCTATCTTACTAAAATAATAACTTCAAGAGAGTAGAGACCTTGTCTTATTCAAATTTTATATCTCCCTTAGCAACTCTAGCTTTGCACATAGTAGATACTTAATAATGTCTAATGTTGTATTTTGTTGTAATCAAGTGGAAATATAAGTTTAGGAGAAGGCTATATATATATCATCTGTCTGTCTCAGTCTATCTCTATCACCTATAGCTCTCACTTTCTGTCTCTATCATCTATACCTCTCCATCTCTATCTTTATTCTTCTCTGTCCCTCTTTCTCTGTCTGTGTCTCTGTGTTTCTCTGTTTTTTATCTATCATTACCTAAGGTGTCCCAGCCCCGCCCCCCCCCTTAGATTCTGATTATTTCAAGAGAAACCTGAGCAGCAAGATTGAAATAACTCTCATCATTTTCCCATTCCCTGCCAGGGATTAGCCTTTATGATGGTGCCTTGCTGCAATGACCTTGATCTTCCTTTGTATTCACTTTGTGGTCCAACGGTAGCTATGGAAGCTATTTTAAAGGTCAAAAACACCATTGGAAGCCCTGCTTCTTCCGGTCTGTATTTACTTCCTGCAGGTAAATCTAGCCTAGGAGACAAGCAGGTGCACTCCTCAATTACTGACAGCAGCAGCTGCCTCCTGGCCCTGAAGCTCAGGTACTTAAGATGTGTTTAAACTGTTCCCATCTTCTAATGGGTCAAAATCCAGATTTCATTTTATTAGCAATTTAGAACAGGAAGCACTCAAAGTCCACCCCAAATGGGTCCAAAAAAATGGAGATAATAACAGTACCTACCTCCCAGGATTGTTGTGAAGATCAAATCAAGTAATACTTTTTTGTGTGTGTAGGGGGGGCAATGGGGGTTAAGTGACTTGCCCAGGGTCACACAGCTAGTAAGTGTCAAGTGTCTGAGGTCACATTTGAACTCAGGCATTCCTGAATCCAGGGCCAGTGCTTTATCCACTGAGCCACCTAGCCGCCCCCAGGTAATACTTATTTTAATTTTTTTAAAGCATTTAGCCCAGTGCCTGGCATATTGTAGGTACTATCCAAATGCTTCTTGCCTTCCTTTCCCATTTAAAGATGAAAGCAGCTTTAGAAACCACTCAATCCAAGTATCACATTTTTTTAAAGTAATAAACATTTTTAGTTATAGTTTTGGGTTCCAATTTTTATCCCTTCTCCCCCCAACCCTCCTCCTTTCCTGAGAGGGTAAGCAGGTATAGGCTATGCATGGACAATTATGTAAAACATGACCATATTGGTCATTTTGTATAAAAAAATTGAATAAAAGGAAAAAAAAGAAAGTGAAAAATAGCATGCTTCATCTGTGTTCCATCAATATCAGTTCTTTCTTTGGAGGTGGATGGTATGTTTCACCAATAGTCCTTTGAGATTGTCTTGGATCATTGTATTGCTGAGAATAGTTAAGTCTTTCACAGTTCTTCATCAAACAATATTGCTGTCTCTGTGTACAATGTTCTCTTAGTTCTGCTCACTTCACTATACATCAGTTCATACAAGTCTTTTCAGGTCCTTCTGAAATCATCTTGCTTGACATTTCTTATAGCACAATAATATTCCATCACCATCATATACCACAGCTTAACCATTCCCCAATTGATGGGCATTCCTTTGCTGCTAGTATCATATTTTATAGATGATAAAACTGGTCTAACAAATGAAAGAGGCTAGTCCAAGGCCACACAAGTCATGAATGGCATTGATATCTTAAAGTGCTAAGTCAATCCCCATTCTTCTTGACTGCTTTGCAGCTCTTAACACTATTGCTCAGCCCTTCATCCCAGATATTCTCTCCTCCTTTGCTTTTTGTGGCATTATTTTCTCCTGTTTCTTCTACCTATTTGTCCACTCATTTGCAATGTCCTTTGCTGGCTCATCCTTTATTTCCTATCTTGTGACTGTTCCTTGAGGTTCTGTTCTGGGTCATCTTCTATTCTCTTGCTACATTTTCTCTTTTGATGGCCTCTACAGGTTTGTCATAGGGGAAATAGATAGGAGTTTGAAATAGGGGTTCTTAGGAATTCCTCTTTAAGGAATTACACCCTCTTGCACACAAATTCAATTAGAATAAAATAATAGTTTATTTAGGTGCTAGGGAAAGGAAACGAAGAGAGAAATCCTTGGACTTCTTCTCATGGGCAGAAGGCATGGCACAGAAGTGTGGCTCTCTGAGAAACCTTTCTCCCAGAGCAGGAGACAGGCAGATACTTTTATAGAGGACCGATGGTGGTCCCATAAGGTGATCATCTGATTGTGGAAAGTTCTCTTATTGGGGGAGGATCATCCCCCACTGGTGGTGACTGGGGGAAGTTGTATGAGGGGCAGCTCCTTAATCTCTCAAGTCATCTCTGTCCTCCTCATGCCACGAAGGCAGCAGCCACACCTAATTTTATCTCCCCAGGGGTGGGGGAGACTGGAATGAAGGGTGGTGGTCCTGGAGCTAGCTCAGTCCCGATCTGGTGCCACTTATCTCTTTAGGTGTGTCTGTCCTTTAGTTTAGTTGCTCAAGGAGAAGGTTCTTTGAATTACCCCCCAGAAAACTTCTGAGGTACCCAGACTTGTGATCTATTTCCCAAACTCCTTATCTCTTTCTTCTTGTAGTTCAAGTGGTCTGTAGTGTAGTTCAGTGACAACATCACATCTGTTTAAGCCTGTCAAGCTTTACAATAGATTTTGCCCCTGGGATTCTTAGATTTCCTCACACGATCATATCTTCTTACTTTAATATATAATATTTCTATCACCCTCCACCATCTTTGCTCTATCGTATTCCTCCTAGAGCCATATTCCAGTCTTGGTTCTCATCCTACCAAGCCTCAGTAGTATCCAAGGGGCTAAATTTGATTCTTGAGATCTCTTCTTCATCTTTTTGTTACTCAAATTATCTATTTTTATAGATAACCAAAGTAAGGGATCTTATTCATGGTCTCCTTCTTGTATTTTGTTTTCTGTAAATACCTGGAGGGTGGGGAGGAAAACTAGGGCTTTGTATCTGGGTATAAAAATTAGCAACTGAGTTTAGCACCTTATTAGCAAAAATAATTAGCCAAAATAGGAGGCCATCAGATAACACATAGATAACACCCAAGTGTGAGTCATTATAGAACTAGATCCCCCTAGACTCTACTCAATTTGGCTTAATTACTTCTTGTATAATTGTCACATCATGAATTATAAAGTTGTTAGAGGACGATTTAGTGCTGCTTATCTCAATTGTGTTGCTTGCCCCTGGGGCCAAAATTGCTATTCCGACTTGTGGTCATTCTTCCTACACAGTAGTTACTCTTTGTGGTTACGGGCACCGGCAAGGTGAATATGTATTAACAGTTTTCTTTTCAATTTGAAACCTTTGATTACATTTGCAAGCTTCAAAGCAATTCATTCTTTTAAAAAACTTTTAAATTCTTTTTGTTGTTATTTTTATCTCACCTTTATCTATGCCTCTGTTCCCAGCACAGTCTTCTTTTTTTTAAATTTTTTTTTTTTTTTTGCAGGGCAATGGGGGTTAAGTGACTTGCCCAGGGTCACACAGCTAGTAAGTGTCAAGTGTCTGAGGCCGAATTTGAACTCAGGTACTCCTGAATCCAAGGCCAGTGCTTTATCCACCGCGCCACCTAGCTGCCCCGCCAGCACAGTCTTCTTAAGGACCTCTAGCTCCCACCACTGCGCCCTTAGGACTTCTGATCTTTCCCTCTTCCCCATAGCTAAACTTTCTTTTATATGGCATCTCTCCTAATTAGAGGCTGAGCTCTTTAAGAACAGAGACTATAGCATTTTCTATTTGTATCCCTAGAGCCTGACATAAGTAAGCTCTTAATAAATACTTTTTCATTCATCCTTTCATTAATATACCCTTTCCACCTCACCTACCTAGTGCGTGACATATTGGAGAGGGGGGGGGGTGTTTGGTTCTTTTAATCATAAAAGCATTTTATTATTTTTCAGTTACATGTAGAAATAGTTTTCCATGTTTGGTTTTTTTTTTTTTTTTTTTTTTTTTGAGGGGCAGTTGGGGTTAAGTGACTTGCCCAGGGTCACACAGCTAGTAAGTGTTAAGTGTCTGAGGCCGGATTTGAACTCAGGTACTTCTGAATCCAGGGCCGGTGCTCTATCCACTGCGCCATCTAGCTGCCCCTCCATGTTTGTTTTTATAAGATTTCTAGTTCCAAATTTTTCTCCCTCCCTCCCCTCCCCCCTCCCCAAGACAGCAAGCAATCTGATATAGGCTACAATTACATTTAACATATTTCTGCATTAGTCATGTTATGAAAGAAGAATCAGAACAAAAGGGAAAAAGCTCAAAAAAGAAGAAAAAAGTAGAAACCACATGGATCAATCTGCATCCAGACTCCACAGTTCTTTTCTCTGGATGTGGAAAGCACTTTTCCATCATGAGCCCTTTGGAATTATCTTGGATCATTGTATTTATTGCTGAGAAGAGTTGAGTCTATCACAGTTGATTATCACACAATGTTGTTAATACTGTATACAATGTTCTCCTGGTTCTGCTCATTTGTGAGTGACATATTGTAACATGAATTTTAAAAAGAAAAACCCAACCAATGTATCTACTGTGTCTGATAATGTATGCAATGCTCCCTACCCATAGTCCACCCACCTCTCTAAAGAAAAGAATATGGGACTTTTTTTTTATACTTCTCAAGAGTCATCATGATTACACAGAGCTCAGTTTTGGTTTTGTTTGTTTTGGGATCTTTCCTTTTCTGTTGTTATTATCATTTTGTATATTGTTTTCTTGGTTCTGCCTACTCCTTTTTGCATCGGTTCATAGGTATACATTTAGGCTAAGACATTCCTGCCAGACCCTGTTAGGCATACTACATCTCTGGCCAGGAGTCTGACAGCCTTCTCAGAATCAAAATCCCATCCAAATCCAACAAGCATTTATTAAGTACCTACTAAGTGCAAAGTAGTATGCATGTCTCGGGATACAAAGTCAAAATGTTAAAAGTCATTGCTCTCAAAGAGCTTACAGTCTACTACTGAATTTCTTTCTTGAATTATAATGGCAGGAAGCATCCAGCTACTCCAGCTTGAAGTGACCTTCAGGAACTCATCGAGTAGTAGCTGAGACATCAACTCATCGAGCAGCAATGGATGCCACATTTGGATATGAACTTGGTGGAACCAAAGCTGTATAGAAACTGCATTAAGTCTAAGCCCATTTTCCCCTAAGATCAAAAGGGTGAGGGAGATTTTTCCGCAATGCTGAAAGGGAAATGATAATAGCTCTCTTCTCGCTATGTCTTCAAAGTAAATATTAACTTTATAAAAAGTGGCGCAGTGGATAGAGCACTGGCCCTGGACTCAGGAGGACCTGAGTTTAAATCCAACACTTGACACTAGCTGTGTGACCCTGGGCAAGTCACTTAACCCCACTTAACTAAAACAAAACAAAAAAAACCAAAAAACTAAGGGATGTTAATTTGTTCAAAGGAAATGGGTGGCTAGTGGGAGAATAATTCCTATAATTGGGGCTTGAGCTTTTTAGAGAAAGACACTCCAGCCCTTCAGGAGGATTCACTACATCATATTCCTTGGATGCTCTTTTTCTTATGTCACTATCACTTCCAAATGACTTTCTCTCTGCCTCCAGTACTTTTAACAAAGAAGTAAGATCAAGCAAAATAGATTAACCCACTGTCCATGTCTAGTAATGCATGCCTCATTCCACACCTAGAGACTGGCTCTTTGATGCAAGGTAGGGGACTTCACTGTCAGTTCTCTGAATTCACAATTCACAATGCAATTGAGCAAGATCAAAGTTCTGAAGTCTTTCATTGTAGTATTCCTTTATATTATCATAGAAATCAGATAAATTGTTCTAAGTGTGTTAACTTTGCTCCTGATAAGTTCACCCAAGTCTGCCCAAGTTTTTCTACTTTATGCCCAGTTGCTTTTGTAAAATTTATTATTTGCTTATTTTTTAAATTCTTAAATTTTTTAAATTCCAAATTCTCTCCCTCTCAGTCAACTCTCCTCCACCTATTATATATTATATCAATTATACATGTGAAATCTTGCAAAATTAGCCATATCGCCAAAAAAAAGCAAGACAAAAAAAGTTAGAAAATTATATTTCAGTTTGCACTCAGAGTTCATCAGTTCTCTTTCTGGAGGTAGATGGCATTTTTTTTTTCCATTATGAGTCCTTTAGAATTGTCCATGATCATTGTATTGAATTTGCATAAAATGTTCCTGGGAGTTTTCATTTTGGGATCTCTTTCAGGAGGTGATCAGTGAATTCTTTCCATTTTTATTTTACCCTCTGGATCTAAAATATGGGGTCAGCTTTCCTTTATAATTTCTGAAAATATGATGTCTAGGCTCTTTTTTTAAATCACAGTTTTTAGGTAGTCCTATAATTCCTTTTTTTTTTTCAGTGAGGCAATTGGGGTTAAGTGACTTGCCCAGAGTCACATAGCTAGTAAGTGTTACGTGTCTGAGACCAGATCCGAACCCAGGTCCTCCTGACTCCAGGGCCGGTGCTCCATCCACTGCACCACCTAGCTGCCCCAGTCCTATAATTCTTAAAATTATCTTTTCTTGGTCTATTTTCAAGGTTAGCAATTTTTCTTTTTTCTTTTTTTAATCACAAAAACATTTTAATATTTCCCAGTTACATGTAAAAATAGGTTTCAAAATTTGTTTTCATAAGATTTTTAGTTCCAAGCTTTTCTCCCACCCTTCCTCCCCCCACCCAAGACATAAAGCAATCTGATATAGGTTATATATATACAATCACATTAAACATATTTCTGCGTTAGTCATGTCGTGAAAGAAGAATCAGAACAAAAGGGAAAAACTTTGAAAAAGAGGAAAAAAACAACAACAGCAAAGTAGAAACAGTATGGTTCAATTTGCATTCAGAATCCCCAATTCTTTTTTCTGGATGTGAACATTTTCCGTCATGAGTTCTTTGGAAATGTCTTGGGTCATTGCACTGATGAGAAGAGCCAAGTCTATCATAGTTGATCATTACACAGTGTTGCTGTTACTGTATACAATGTTCTTCTGATTCTGCTCACTTCACTCAGCATCAGTCCACTTAAATCTTTCCAGGCTTTTCTAAAATCTGCCTGCTCATCATTTCTTACAACACAATAGTATTCCTTTACATTCATATGCTACAACTTGTTCAGTCATTCCCCCATTGATGGGCATTCCCTTGATTTCCAGTTCTTTGCCACCACAAAGAGAGCTGCTATAAATATTTTTATACATGTGGTCCTTTTCCCTTTTCTATGATCTCTTTGGGATACAGATCTAGTAGTGGTATTACTGGGTCAAAGGGTATGCACAATCTGATAGCCCTTTGGGGATAGTTCCAAATTGCTCCCCAGAATGGTAGGATTAGTTCACAACTCCACCAATAATGCATTAGTGTTCCAATTTTTCCACCGTTTCTCCAACATTTATTATTTTCTTTTTTTGTCATATTAGCCAATCTGATAGGTGTTTTAATTTGCATTTCTCTAGTCAACTGTGATTTAGAGCATTTTTTCATATGGCAATAGAAAGCTTTGATTTCTTCATCAGAAAACTGCCTGTTCATATCCTTTGGCCATTTCTTAATTGGGGAATGACTTGAATTCCTATAAATTTGATTTAGTTCCCTTTATATTTTAGAAATGAAGCCTTTGTAGAAATAACTTTCTGTAAAAATTGTTTCCCAGCTTTCTGCTTCCTTTCTAATTTTGGCTACATTGCTTCTTTTTGTACAAAACCTTTTTAATTTAATGTAATCAAAATCATCCATTTTGCATTTCATAATGTTCTCTATCTCTTGTTTGGTCATAAATTGTTCTCCTCTCCATAGATCTGAGAGGTAAACTATTCTTTCCTCACGTGAGGGTGAGAAGGCACAGTCCCAAGTTTCAGACTTTTTCATGCTGCTGGGTTTTTTTGTTTGTTTGTTTTTTTGCTGGGCAATGAGGGTTAAGTGATTTGCCCAGGGTCACACAACTAGTAAGTGTCAAGTGTCTGAGGCTGGATTTGAACTCAGGTACTCCTGAATCCAGGGCCAGTGCTTTATCTACTGTGCCACCTAGCTGCCCCTTCTCATGCTGCTATTTTTATAGCTAGATCTGGTAGTCTGCAAGTCTTCAGTTCTTCCAGGGTGGTATGATCCAGAAAGAGGTATGGTCACTGCTCTCTTGGTCTACACTTCTGTCCTTTACCCAGGAAGGGGCCCTGCTCCTCTCCAACTGTAAATGCTAGTACTCTTTTTGGCCCTGGAACTATGACCAGGCTGCAGACTCTCCTAATATGCTTCCCTGCCTTGGAACTGTGATCAGGTTCCCTGATCCCTTGTAATAGCCCACAAGAGCTCCTATCCTTCTTGTAACTGTGACCCAGAACTGTATATGGGCATAGACTTGCCAATCAGCACTGGCTACAGCCAGTGCCAGCAAAGGGTCCCCTGAAATTTCTTTTTGACCAGTTATCAGACCCCCTTACCTTCTCTAGGCTGAGAGCTCCCAAAGTCACCACTGCCTTCATTGTAGTTGCCTCCAAGGCCAGTCACTAGTACTGCCACCATGTGAGCTCCAGGCTGGCACCTCCCTGGTGTCACAGACCTCTCCTGGTGACCTTCAAAGCTGTCTTAAGCTGAAAAGCTGTCTCTCCCTGAACTTTTATTGGCCCTGCTCCTCCAAAATTTGATTTGAAGCATTATTTTAAAGTTGTTTGGAGGAGAATGTTGATAAAGTTCCACTGGGTCCCAGCCTGTATTCCACCATATTGACTTCCTTTTATGTCCATAGTTTCTGATGTTGTAATAATATCTCATTACATTAATACACCACAATTTATTTATTTTCTAATTAATGCAAAATTAATGTGGCAATGTTCAGGTATTCCTAAAGACACTGGACAAAGTTTCCAGGATAGAAGCTATTCCAGGGCCCAGAGATTTCTCTTTTCAATGGAATATCCAATGAATTTTGATGAGTTGTGTGTGTCCCAGGCTCATATCCAAGTTCCCCAATCTGGTCTGTGGAGCCAGTATTAGTTTTTCATTTGCAAGCATTCAGAATTAAAGTTTTCCCTTTGATGTAAGCATACCCAGTTTGACTAAAACATTGTAGACATCAGTAGAAAACACGTGTAGAGCCCCCACTAATGTATGTGGCAATTTCTTTCTAAAATATTCTATTGATGTCCTTCTTTAAACACCATTTTCACTTCCCAGTGACCCTCTCCTCACCTCTAGTAGAATGCCTCCTTGAACAAAGATGGAGTCTTTAGTCTAGGAAAGCATGGGCTTAAACTCAGCTCATTTCTTTTAGTTCTATTCCCCAGAGTCCAGAAGTAACTTGGACAACATCATAGATCAGGCTCCACATTAAGTGAATTCCAGCAATGACTTTTATTCTATAAACAGAAGGAGGCAATCCCAATTCTCATGACAAAGGATGGGTTGGTCACCTCTCCTGAGTCAGGTCAAACTTTTCAAAATGCTGTAATGAAAAAAATGCAAGTCTTCTTTGTCCTAAGATGAGGAAGAAAAATACCATTCCCAAATGACACCAAGCCAACACCAAGAAATCCTTCACAAAGAGTAACCTTTTGTTCTTTCTTGAAAGCTTCAACAACTACTTCCTATTTCTGTCACTCAGCCAGATTCCTCCTTCCATAGCTAACCAGCCCTCTTTCTAAACATGAAAACAACTGTCAGGATGCCCCACTGATCACTCATTGGTCTCCTTATTCTGGAAGGGATAAACCAGTTAAATAAATCTGAACAATATAATAATCCCTGCATATGTGGCTGAGTGCAAATAAGGTTGGCCTCTCAGATCAGGTTTTTCAGATTCTGGTCTGGTCTCAACAACAAGTCTCTTTTCTGTCTGGGAAAGGAATGGGAATATCCACTTCAAAATTGACAAACTTCTCTTTATCTTAAACTTCTTCATTCCCCACTCCTTGCATCATCTAGTCCTCACTGAAACCTGGCTCCCTCTTAATGACTCTTTATCAGGAGACCTCATCCAGTTCTATGTGAGCTTTCACACCCACCGCTGGTGGTAAGAGAGAGTTGGAATATTCCTTTTTCTCATTGCTACTTCCAGACTCTCTCTCTGCCATCATCACTCAGTTAAGTAACCTCTTCTCCAGACCTTTGATATCTATCAACTCTAGCACATTTTCCTTCCTTCCTCAATGAGTACAGTACCTGACTCACTGTCTTTCTCTCCTCCCTCTTTCCTGAACTCTTTTTTTTTTTTTGATGGGGGCATTGAGGGTTAAGTGACTTGCCCAGGGTCACACAGCTAGTAAGTGTCAAGTGTCTGAGGCCAGATTTGAACTCAGGTCCTCCTGAATCCAGGGCTGGTGCTTTTATCCACTGCGCCACCTCGATGCCCCCTTTCCTGAACTCTTACTGCAAAACAATTCCTACCCTAAGGAGCTGACATCCTAATTTCATTCATTATGTCCAACTCCTCATGACACCATTTGGAGTTTTCTTGGCAAAGATACCAGAATGGTATCCTTCTCCAGCTCATTTTAGAGATGAAGAAACTGAGGCAAACAGGGTTAAGTGACTTGCTCAGGACCAACAGCTCGTATCTGAAGCCAGATTTGAACTTACATCATAACAGGGGAAGAAAAAACAAAGAGGAGCCAGAAATTGGGAGAGAGAGGGAAAGGAGGTCTACAGGGGGAGTAATTCAGGGTTGGAGTTTGGACAGGGTATGATCAGCAATAGAAAAAGGGGACAAAGGAATGGAGTCTGGTGAAGCCTATGAATCCTTTCTGAGAGTAATGTTTTTAAATGCATAAAATAAAATACCCAGGATTACAAAAGAAACCAATTATATTGAAATGTAGCTACAAAAATATCAGGTTTCCTGCTTCTGAGGGTTTCTCTCCCTAGCCTCTAGGCTATGCGGCTTTTCTTTTATAAGAGACATTCAAAATGAATACAAGGTATTGGTGACCAGGAGACAAGAACAGCTGGGGGAGTTAGGGGAATCAGGGAAGGCTTCATGTAAGAGTTGTCACTTGAGCTGAGCTATGAAGGAAAATACGGATTCTAAGAGGCAAAGTAGGGTAATATGTGCCTTTCAGGGATGGAAGAGAGCCCATACAAAGGCAAAGATGAGAAATGGAGTGCCTTGAATGTGGAGCACCACAAAGGTCAATTGGGCTGGACTCTAGAATGCATGAAGGCGAACAATGTATAATATTAGGCTCAGAATGTAGGTTGAAACCAAATTGTCAAGGACTTTAAATTACAGAGGATTATATTTGACACTATAGAGATCATAGGGAGCCAGTAGAGTATATTGAGCATAATAGTGACTCAACTTGTTGCATCCTCCATTAGGATTTAAGCTTCTGGAAAGGAGGAACTATTTTATTCAGTCATTCATTCATTTCTGTATTCCCAGGACTTCCTTCCTTCCTTCCTTCCTTCCTTCCTTCCTTCCTTCCTTCCTTCCTTCCTTCCTTCCTTCCTTCCTTTCTTTTTCTGGGGGACAATGAGGGTTAAGTGATCTACCCTGGGTCACACAGCCAGGAAGTGTCAAGTGTCTGAGGTCAGATTTAAACTCAGGTCCTCCTGAATTCAGGGCCGGTGCTTTATTCACTGTGTCACTTAGCTACCCCCTTCCAAGTACTTTCTACAGGGCCTTGGATATGGTCCCTACCTGTGATTTCATTGTGTAAGGAACTACTGGGAAGGAAATTTGTTACCATATATTCCTAGAGATGTTAAACCATCATTAAATTAGATAAATTAAGTGACTTGCTCAGGGTTGCACAGCCATCAGATGTCAGAAGCAGAACTTGAATCCAAGTTTTATTAGCTTTAAAGCCAATCGCTCCCACTCCCCAAAAAGTAAAACTCACCTGTGCGAATTCTCCAAAACAGAATATATGTGACAAACCATCCAGTCCCCAGATTTCAGAGCAGTAGCTCTGGGAAAAATCCCAGAGAAAAGGATTACCTGGAATCACTCAACAGGATCCACAGCCTATCATTTTCATCTTAATTTGGCATGTTTGTAGCTTGTGAAAACATTCACCCTACCATTTCCTTAGCCATCCCTGAAAATTAATTTAAAAGCAAAATAGCTGATGACACATTAGCAAATCTAATGGGGTAAAGCTGAGAGACCTCCCAGAGGTGTGAGGGCTGGGGTGCTGGAGATGGTGATGATGAGAAATGAGTCAGGGTTGGCAAAGGCAATGGCAGCTCCACCACGGCTAAAGAAGTATTCGACTCTCAGTTTTCTTCTGGTTTATCCACATTAGGGACTATCCTGGGTCAATGGTGTTTATCCTAACTGCCTTTATCCATTCCTTGGGAGACTGTACTCCTCCTCCTACTAGGCGCTACTCCACCCCCACCTCCTCCCTCATTTCTCTATCAAACAATCAACAAGTATTTGTTAAATGCCTTACTGTGTGTCAGAGAGGGCAGTGTGCCGGATCAAATCTAGCCCTCTAGACCCACACTTGCTGTGTGACCCTGGCTAGTCACGTAACCACTAGACTTCTAGGGAATTCTCTAAAGACTATAAGTTGCAGAGAAGTGTTTCCACCTCTGGAAATTCTTTATAGCAATAAAATCACAGGTCAATCTCCAGTCCTAGGCCTAGGCTGGGCACTAAATTAGGCCCTGGAGTTGCAAAGGCAAAAATGTCTCAGTCCAGATGTTGTTCTGTTGAAGGAGACAACTTGTATACACACACACACACACACACACACACACACACACACACATATACAAATACAAACACAAATACACATATATTTTAAGTCTCAACAAGTACTTATCAAGCATCTATGATGAGACAGGGACAGTGCTAATCATATGTATGTGTGATATATACCTGATAAGATTGTGTGATGTGATATAATATAATGTAATGCACTGCTGTAATAAAAATATAATACAATGATAAAATACAAAGATATAATAGGATATATGCATATTTAAAGCATACACACACACACACACATACACAAAATATGTAAGAACCAAATCTAAATTAATTTTATCCGGGGACGGCCTTAGTTGCTAGGAATCAGGAAAAGACCCCTCCGTCTCTGGTTGGTATATTGAGTACCAGCTCTTTCTTAATATCAATGTGGACAGAACATGATTAAGAAGGGAAATGTGACCCCCCCCACCCCCGCCCGCCAAAAAGGCAGATCGTACCTCCCAAAGCCAGATACAAATGATTTTGGATTCCCCACAGCAGTGGCGTCACTGCCCCTCCCTGGTCCCTTATTAGCGTAGCAGATAATTGAGAGTTGACTTAAAGCAAAAGCAATGCCACTTTTATGGACAGGCAGCTGTTTTATTGGGTGCTATTTATTTGTCTTCCCCCCTCTCTTCAGGGCTTACCCCATAGAAAACTCGTGGCCCGTCTACCTCATGGATGCATACTATGTCATGATGAGTCAGGAAATTTGGCACAAGGCATCAAGCCTGTCCAATAGAGGACATCAAAACATAGAAACTCAGACCTGGATGGGACCTGAGAGATCACTTAGTAAAAAACCTTCAGTTTAGTAGTGGTGGTGGTGGTGTTGCTCCTGCTGGTGCTAATAGTAGTAGTAGCAGCAGTAGCAGCAACAGCAGTATTTGGAAGGTCAAATACTGACAATGAAGCTTAAATACTTTGGACATAAAATAAGAAGACAGGGCTCATTGGAAAAGACCCTGATGTTGGGAAAGATTGAAGGCAAAAGGAAAAGGAGACAGCTGAGGATGAGATGGATAGATAGTGTCATGTAAGTGACAAACATGAACTTGGATAGACCTCTGAGAGATAGTCAAAAATAAAAGAAATTGGTGTTCTGTGGTCCATAGGGTCATGAAGAGTTGGACAGGACGGAATGACTGAACAACAATGAAAACAAGTAGTGGTGTTAGAAGAATAGCTAGGGAGCAAATTCTTTTTCCTTTTTTTCCTCCTTTATGGAATACCACAGTCATCACTGATTCAACAAACTGTATTTGTATTTCTGTACTTTGTTCCAATATTATATATTGGAACATATATATTCTAATATAATCTATAGGGGTGGATATAATTTGAATCTAAAACATTGACTGCACTGGTTAGACCCACTTAGGTCCAAGAATCAGAAAGGACATTATCCCTAAAGGAAGATAAAGTAAAGAAGGGAGAGAGATGTCTTACTAAAAATTTTTGGGAAAAACAGTTCAGTTTTCATTTAATTTTCTGTCCCCTAATTACTTGCTTCTAAAATATAATCAATGTAATATAAGAAAGCATTAGTGGGGGCAGCTAGGTGGCGCAGTGGATAGAGCACCGGCCCTGGAGTCAGGAGTACCTGAGTTCAAATTCGGCCTCGGACATTTAACACTTACTAGCTGTGTGACCCTGGGCAAGTCACTTAACCCCAATTGCCTCACTAAAAAAAAAAAAAAGCACATTAGTAATGTATTTTTAATAACACAATCTTCCCCCTAACATAGCCCCACTCCTTATTGAATTCAACTTTGCAAGAAGGAAAAACAAAGAAAACCATAAAAATGACATCTGCTAGTACCTGCAAACTTCTGTTCATGTACTTTCCCCCCACCCCCACACAACCTCTCTCTCTAAAGAAGGGAAGTATGTTCCATCACATTTCTATGAGACCAATATTAGTCAATAAATCTAAGTTCAACTGCTTTTGAGTGTTGTTTTCATTTACAGTCATTGTGAAGTCATCATTTAGCTTTTTCTCAAGATTCTGCTCACTTCCCTATGCATTGTTTCATACAAATGTTCCATGTTTCTCTGAATTCCTCATATATTTTTGTTTGTTTCTAACAGTATAATAGTCTTCCATTGCATCTGTTTGTATTCTCCTTGATACCACACTTTATGAAATTATTTTGTATCCACTTTGGATTTACTTATATGTGTTTATATTGTAATATGGTTTTATCTTTGTTTCCTAACACCCTTCACAGCACACAGAGGACTCTGTACCTAGGTGTATCATAATTACTTTGAATTCAGTTGAATTGGATTGGATCAGACTAGAGATGGGCAAGTCATGTAGTGATAGCATGGGCTGACCAAGGGACAGACAGAGTAAGTGATGCCCCTATTCATTAAAGGCTGATAGACCTAGAGGAGGGCCTCTAGAATGTGGGAAAGATCCTTTCTGAGATGTTAAGGGAAGGCAGTGTTGCTGCCTGAATGGTTGAAAGACTTGTGTTAAGGGGAAAGAGGGTGGGGGCCCATAACACTTGAGCGAGAATCACAGGAGAAGTGGTTGGTGGGATGTGGTCTGTAAGCTCTTTGAGGGCAAAGACCTTTTGGATTTTGTGCTTGGATCTCTTGTGCTTGGCACACAGATGTTGTTCGATCGCACTGGTGGTGCCCTCTTGAAATACCAAAGTATTTTTACCCAGCTGGGCTCTGAGAGAACAAGGAAAGGATGTGATTGGCATGTTCTGATGGGAGGGAGAGAGTTAGGGTGAAGGCTCTGTGTCTCCCTGGCCTGGAGAACAGAACTGGGCAGGATACCCAGATAGGTCCTAGACATCAAAGGGAGGTAGGTAACCTGAGGGACTGGACCCCTGGAAAGGGAGGATGCTGGGAACAGAGAGAAGGGACCAAAAGGCTGCAGTCCTTCATTACTGCCTTTCTGCTTGGCCTTAGGCAAGTTACCCACACCTCTGCGTGACTCAGGTTTTCCAAAGGTGACCATGGTGACCTAGTGCTCTGGGGCAAAAAGATGATGAATAAATAAATGACTATAAAACAGCTTGAAAACACCATGCCTCATAAAAATGCAAAACATTCTTATTAACTCATTATCAAGGCAGCTAATTACCATTGCCAAGGTCGTTGACCTGAGGGGGACAATGACCCAAGGACATAGCCTGGGATAAAGAAGGCTGGGTGACCACAAAGGAGACCACTCCTGCCCATTTGGAGATCAACTCCCCACGGGAAGTAGCTCAGACCCATTTGCTCACGTAAGTTCAGACTGAATGCAGACAATACAACAACCACTTATTAAGCACCTACTTTGTGCAACATACCACCCACCCTGAGGTAGATCACAAAGGTCTCTAATCCATCTTCTACATAGTTGCCAAAATAATTTTCCTAAGGCACAGACCTAACGACATCATCCCCTACTCAAAAGACTTCAATGGTTCCCAAGTGGAAACTACTTGGTGGGTCATTTAAGATCCTGAACCATCAGCCACTCATCTACCTTTCCATCCTTATTTCCTACTACTCCCCTTCACAATTTCTGCTTTTCCAGACAAATCGGATTCTAAACTATTCCCTAAATTTGATACTTTTTATCCTTCCTTCTTGCATTTACTCTAGTCTCACCTCCACCAAATGCTCATCTTCCTCAAGGCTCAGCTCACCTCCACCTACAGGAGCTTTCCCCACTGTTAGTTCTCTCTGCTACCTCAGTTTTCCTCCTTCTATTCTTATTTCTGATTTTTGTTGCACAGTTGCCAGCAGACTTCCTTCTAACCCCTAGTAGAATGTAAGCTGTTTAGGAGCCAAAACTGCTTGACCCTCTATAGGTATGAATTTTGGCTTAGGGGCAGTGTGGGGTAGTGGATAGAGAATTGTACCTGGAGTCTGGAAGACCTAGATTCAAATTCTTCTCTTAGACACTTAGTAGCTGTGTGACCTTGGGCTAATCACTTAACTGCCTTGTGCCTCCATTTCCCCACCTGTAAAATGAAAGGGTTAGACTAGAGGGCCTCTAAATTTTGTAAATCATCTTGGATTCTTGTCCTGCCTCTAAGCCTTTCTTCTCTCTTTTCATGTTGCTCCTTGTCTGCAGCCCAATGGTAGGGGAGGGGATTGTTATGGGGTGGTCTTCTCTACAGTATAGGGCCTAAGGAGAACAAAGGGTGTCTCTGCCCAATCCCAGGGCCAATTGTTTCAAAGTTCTGGCTCTATCAACCTCCCATATGACTTTAGGCAAGTCATAACCTTGTTGGACCTCACCAGCTCATCTGTAAATTGAAAGAGTAAGATCATATGAGTAGTTGTCAACCTTTTTGGTCTCTGTACCCCTTTACCCTCTTAAAAATTGGGAGTTCCGGGGCAGCTAGGTGGCACAGTGGATAGAGCACCGGCCCTGGAGTCAGGAGTACCTGAGTTCGAATCCAGCCTCAGACACTTAACTAGCTGTGTGACCCTGGGCAAGTCACTTAACCCTCATTGCCCTACAAAAATAAAAAATAAAAATAAATGTATGATGAGTCTTCCTGACTCAGGCCTGGCACTCTATCCATCATGACAGCTAGTTGCAACCCCCTCCCCAGATTTCTATTGCTTCTCCCTAAAAATGAAAGTGCATACTGCTCATGTTGGCATTTTTGTATTTATAAAGTAACTTACTGTATTAAAAGACTAGAAATTCATGTTCTTTAGGCACCACCAAAGTTGAATTAATCAAATATAGTCAAAGCAAAACCTTGGCAACTTTTTTAACCCTTAAAAACATGGGAGATTCACTAGAATTTCCCCCCAATCAAGATATCTTAAATTAGGTGCATGATATTGATGGAACAAACAGAGGCAAGGCACTCTCCATCAATAAAAGAGTATACCAGTTCTCCATGCTCACCAAACACTTCTCTGCATCTTGGATGAGTCATCCTGCCACTATAAATCAATCTTCTTGCTTTGGGCCCCAGGCAGCTCCAAACCTGGTCAATTACCTGGTCATCCTATGCTGTTATACCTGACTCTGGTGAACAAAGGAATCTTTGAAGACACACAGCTAGTATCAAAGACTGATTTTCTGATTATAGTCAATACATGGAGTGACTACTCTGTTTTGAGGAACAGGTGAGAGAAAAGCAGAAGCAAGGCTCTTCACATGTTCAGTGAGAGAGATCAAAGATTCAAGGTGCCACACACATGTTCAATGTGAACATCCCTTGCACCAGCAGCTATAAAAGAGTCTGTTTACTGGGTAAACCTGGAGAGTTCTTATGAAGCTCAGAAAGTCACTCTCCCTTCCCCTCCCACTTCCATATCAAAAGTACAAGTTGACTGGACTTTGTACATGATGAGGAGAGCTGGGGCAACATCTTCTTGCTCCGGACCCGTGGGACATAGTAAAAGGTAAGGCCATCTTAGAGTATTCTGGAAAATATATGTGATTCAAGGGGCAGCTAGGTGGCACAGTGGATAAAGCATTGGCCCCGGATTCAGGAGGACCTGAGTTCAAATCCGACCTCAGACACTTGACACTAGCTGTGTGACCCTGGGCAAGTCACTTAACCCTCATTGCCCCGCAAAAAAAGAAAAGAAAAGAAAAGAAAAGAAAAGAAAAGAAAAGAAAAGAAAAGAAAAGAAAAGAAAAGAAAAAGAAAATATATGTGATTCAGCTGAGTAAAAAGTGCTTGTGCCCTAAGCTTGCACACATTAATTCCCCACTCTCCATCCATACAAAAATGTGGTCCTGGGAACTAGGGCCATCCTATCACCTCCAGCTCTATCCCTGCATTCTGAGGAATGTGAATGCTAAGAGAAACCAGATGATACCCATCCACATTGAGATGCTGATGCTGAGACCTACAGGAAACAAAGGGAAAAGGAGGGGCCCTTTGACAAAAAGACAATCCTAGGGGCTGGAAGAGAAAGGGGCCTTAGTACATAGAATGTGCAAGCTATACAGAGAACATGCAGTGTTGAAGTTGGAAGGAGATTTGAAATATAGAATATTGGAAGGGACCTTAGAACATGAAAGATGCAGACTAGAAGGGACCTTTGAGATTTTCTAGTTCAAAGCTTCTTTGTTTTTGAAGGGCAATGAGGGTTAAGTGACTTGTCCAAGGTCACACGGCTAGTAAGTGTCAAGTGTCTGAGGGGCTGAATTTGAACTCAGGTTCTCTTGAATCCAGGGCCGGTGCTTTATGCACTGCACCACCTAGCTGCCCCTAGTACAAAGCTTCTTAAACTGTGGGTCTCAGCTCCTCGTGGGTCCAAAATTGGCAGTAAATATTTGATTTGTATACCTGTGAGAAAATGGGTAGTTGCCTCCTTTCAATGTGGATACAACAGTCAATCATACCCTTCCTGACCTGCTCATAGGACAAAGGTCTCCGATCCCCTCCTCCCCCTCAGGCTAAGTCACATGGTTCAAAGAGCCCTGTTTCTCTACAAGGTCCTCTGGAGTTGTTATCCATATAAGGAAAATAAGGTCCATTGCTGAGTCATGCCTATATAAGGAAGAGGGATGGGAATACTGTGTTCCGATTAGTGTGTAGATTGTAACCCTTGAGTAATCGGACCAATGATGAAAAAGGGGAGGGCCCATTTGCGCTAGGGTCTAGGGTATAAAACAGGGCCTGTGAGCCCCTTTTCTTTGCACCCATTTGGCTGCACACTAGGGTGCCTCTTCGAGAGAAGGAAATAAAAGAGTTTTTGTCACCTTGCTGCTGAGTTCCTGAGAATTATTGAGAAGAAGATGAATTTTTCCCTCACAATACCTATTTTCTATACATAAAAATTTCTCAGCCAAAAAGAGGTCATGAGTAGAAAAAGTTTAAAAAGCCCTGATCTGGTCCAATCAAGTCATTTTACAGGTGAGGAAACTGAGGATTAGAGATGTGAAATTCCTTAGTCAAGGTCACAAAGGTACTAAGTGGCAGAGCTGAGATTCCAGCCCTAGGTATCCGCTGTTCTCTCCATCACACCACACCACGCTGCCTCTCCAGAAATGTGTCTGGATTTCTGAAAGTGTTAGGGAGAAGGTAGGTGCTGTGCTTGGCAGGTTGGTACAGTACAAAAAAGTGGATCTGGAGTCCATTTAAATCCCAGCTCTCCCACTGAGTATCTGTGGGGTCTTGCCCAAGTGAGTGACTTTTGGCTTTAAGGTCTCATTTTTCTCATCTGAATGATTTCTGAAATTCCTTCCAGCTTTAAATTTAGTCATTTCCCCCCCCTTGGGGGGTACCTCAGCCTCTAGGCAAGGGGCTCAAGTCTGGTCATAACATTGGTCAGGAAGAACTGGGGAAAAATGGGTTTTGGGTATTTCAGTCCCAAGGGTAGGCCCAGTGGGGATGGTTACCTTGGGGCCCCACCCTTTGTGACCATTGGGAGACCAGAAAGAGCCCTAATTAGCAATTTGTCACCCAGGGCAATTCAAAGTAGTGGTGAGGTATGGAGAGAGGTGGAGACAGATACCCTCAGGGACACCATGAGGATGCCTTTGACATGGTCAGGCGACCACCTGGCAGATAACCATAGCCAGTTCCTTCCCAGAGGGATCTCCCTGGTATAGCTTTTTATTTTAACTAGTTATCCTTGATAACTAGGTGCTAAGCTCAGCTATTCTAACCTGCAGAAATGTGAGTGCTGACAGGGCCCCCTAATATCAGCACCTTGAGGCCATGCCCCAGTCACCCCAGCCTATTACAGCTCTGAGGTCTGGCTTGAAAGCTGCAGGCACAATAACCAAGAGCATCAGGGGAAAGGAGAAAGAAGAGAAACAATAGGAAGAAAGGGCTACTGAAAACTGGAGCTCAGAAAAACCTGGGTTACTCATACACAAGCAACCCCTTGCAACATTCCTACCAACTTGTTCTTTCCAAAGATTTATGTTCTCAGGTCCATGGATCAAGGGTTGCCTTTGATGTTCTTTTAAAACCGTTTTCAGCTAAGAGGCTTGCTGAGGGGGTGACACTCCATTTCCTCCCCCAAAATGGTGGTAGCTCCCTCTCCTGAGCCCAGACTCCCACTGTGACTCAGGCATGAACCCCGTGCTCTGTCCTGCCTCCCTCTTCTCATCCAGTCTCACCCATTCCAGAATCCCATCTCCCCAGGCCCTGCTCTCTACTAATCTGATAAAGTAATTTGGGCTAATGGCATGATAATAGTTTTTGATAACTTACAACCTCCCAGAGGACATTTGCATTTCCTATAAATCCCTTTGACTTTCAGGAGTGACTAATGGAAGAATTCCCGGACTGTGGCAGCTCAGCCTGGCAGGCATTTTTAGTCTAACAGACCTTCTTGGTCATTCCCTGAAATCAAAGATGGGCCTACCTCACTTACTCCCTTTTTCCTGGGCTAGACCTTGCCCGACTTCTTGTCAGAATCTAACATGAGGATTTAAGTCTGGAAACCCCCAAAGCATCTGCTCAACAGGGAGGAAAGGCAAGGATTAAGAGGCTGCAGGCAAGAGGGCATTCCGGGGTCCCCAGCTACTGTAGAAAATACCATGGTGGCATTATTGTATCTCAGTGTTAGGGGGGGGGGCCTCAGATTAGTCTGGGGCAGCTACAGGGCACAGTGGATAGAGCTACAGGTCTGGGAGTCAGGAAGACAGCCTCCTGAGTTCAAATCCTGCTTCAGACACTTATTGGCTATGTGACCCTGGCAAGTCACTTCACCCTGTTTGTCTTAGTTTCCTAATTTGTAAAATGAGCTGGAGAAGGAAATGGCCAACCACTGTAGTATCTTTCCTAAGAAGACCACCAACGTCAAGAAGGTTGGATACAACTGAAACGGCTCAACAACAACAGGTCCTCTCTCCTTCTAGCTATTACACAGTCATAGAGTTAACACCAGAAGGAACCTCAGAGTTCATCTAGTCCACCCTCGCAATTTACAGAAGAGGAAACTGAGACCCAAGGCTACATGGCTAGTGAGTATCCCAGATGGGATCTGAGCCCAGGACTTCTGACTTGAGGATCACTGTACTTCCCACTAAACCACCCTGCCTTTTATGTGTTTTGGTGTATTTTAAAAATTTACTTATTGGCAACTAGATGACGCAGTGGATAGAGCACCAGCCCTGGAGTCAGGAGTACCTGAGTTCAAATCCAACCTCAGACACTTAACACTTACTAGCTGTGTGACTCTGGGCAAGTCACTTAACCCCAATTACTTCACACACAAAAAAAATTACTTATTGCCATCTTTTCTTCTCCCTTCCTCCCTCCATCCCAAGTAGAATATAAGATCCTTGAGGTCATTTAGGGAGGGAGGGGGAGGTCTTCATATGCCCAGCTCCTAACATAGTGCCTGAATAGAACTGGAGCTTATGCATACTCATTGGATTAAATGGGATGGAATGCAGTGGAATCTACTTATGATGCTTCCTATGTTGAAATGGATGGGCCTGAATGTCCAGTAACTTACCAAATCCAATTGTTTGCATTGAGGTTTAAAGTTGAGTTTCCAACATTTAATTTAAATTAAAAAAAAAAAAAGAACAGAACTCGTGGTATGGAGTGTTTATAACAATAGCTCACATTTCTGTAGTGCTTTAAGATTGCGGGTGGTGAATACCTATAAGTCCTCCTGAGACTGATGGCGCTCTTCAGTTAGGGAGGGTCTGAGCTGCAGTTAGGGCAACACCAGTTGGGTGTCTATACTGGGGTATTTATTGGTGAACACGGGGCTCCAAGGTTGCTTAGGAAGAAACAAACTGGTATGGTAAAAAAAATCGAGGTCAAAGTTCCCAAGTCAATCCAAGTGGGCCCAGAGTAGGCCTCATACCGTTAGCCTGACAAGAGGGAAAAGATTGTTGTTATGGTTCAATCATCTATATCGACTCTTTGTGACCCCATTTGGGGCTTTCTTGGCAAGGATGTTGAGATGGCTTGGTTATCTCCTCTCCAGCTCATTTTAACAGATGAAAAACTGAGGCACAGCAGCTTAAGTGGACTTGCTCATGGTCATTGACCTAGTAAGTATCTGAGGCCAGATTTGAAATCAGGGGATGTCTCCCTTACTTCAGACAATTTATTTACTTGCCACCTAGCTGCCCCATGATCAGGGAGACCTAGTCTTTAAAAAAAAATGCAAACTATATACTTTTCAACAGTAGGGAGTCTAAGGTTTTCATCACCTTTTTACACTGGAAGAAACTGAAGCTCAAAGAGAGATAAAATATTTTACCTTTGGTCAAAGTCAAATACTTGCTTTGCTACTTAGTGTGAGTATGACTTTAATGCAAGTCACTTTCCCTTTTTGAGATTCAGGTTGGGGCAGCTAGGTGGCGCAGTGGATAGAGCACTGGCCCTGGAGTCAGGAGTACCTGAGTTCAAATCTAGCCTCAGACACTTAACACTTAACTAGCTGTGTGACCCTGAGCAAGTCACTTAACCCCAATTGCCTCACTTAAAAAAAAAGAAAAGAGTAGGAAGAGATCCAGGTCCTCTTCTCCAGATTAAATGATGGGAATTGAACTAGATGAGACTTCTCAGGTTCCTTCTAGCTCAAAATCACCTAAGCACAAAATCTCAAAGTTGAAATGGACCTTCAAAGTCATTTAATTCACTCCACTCCTGAAACAACATAAGCAACAAGTCTTTACTTGAAGACCTCTAGAGCAAGGAGGAACCAGGGCTTGGTCTAATACCTTCTAATGGAGCATTTCCACTGTGGGATGGTTCTAATTGTTAGAAGTCTTTCCAATGTCGTGACTCAGTTTGACTCTTTGCAACCTCTTACCTTACCCGGTTCATTGCTCCTAATTCTTTCCTCTGGGGCCAAACAGACAAGTCCTAATATTCTAATATCAGACAACAGTCCTTCAAATATTTTAACTCAGGCCATCATCGCCCCCCCTCCCCTCAGTCTTCTCTTATCCACATTAATAAATACCCCTGATTTGTTTAAACCAAATCTTCACAATGTCCTGATATGGGCCTGAAATCATTCACCAACCTGTTGCCCTCCTTGAATGCTTACATCAAGTAGAGGCCACATGTTGTGTATATCGTAGAGGGAATTGTCCAGGTGCAGGGGGTTAGTCCAGTATGGTCCCCAAGATCTTTTCAAATTTGTGATTCTGTGGATATAAGAAAGCCACAAGCAAGAATCAAATGGACAAGGTACAGATGGATTGTAATCTGCACCAGTGAAGATTACTCCCTGTGAGGAAAATGACTCCCACAATAATTTTCTGGAACTCAGTGGTGCTGTTATGTCAAAGGCTCATTTATTGTCACTCTTTTTTTTTTTTTTTAGTGAGGCAATTGGTGTTAAGTGACTTGCCTAGGGTCACACAGCTAGTAAGTGTTAAGTGTCTGAGGCTGGATTTGAACTCAGGTACTCCTGAATCCAGGGCTAGTGCTTCATCCACTGTGCTGTCTAGCTGCCCCATTTATTGTCATTCTTGAGAGAATGGGCCACCCCATGTGCAGCTGGTGGGTGATCACAAATGGAAGCTCAAAGGCCCCCTTTATCTCCTAGTCCCTAACTCGAATGGCCCCTCCCCTTTTTCATTATTGGTCTAATTACTCAAGGGTTACGATCTACTTGCAAAAACTATCTAATTAGAATGCAGTATTTCTTAGCCAATGGGGGAGGTGATACAGGGACAATTCTTCAATTCCTACCTTATATGGACACAGCTCAGGAGCAGACCTAACTGAGACCAGCTCAAGGTTTCTCTGAACCATGTGATTTTGTTTGCCAGAGGGGGAGGGGAGAAGGAGACCTTTTTCCTCAAACAGGTCCAGATGAGTGTAATTTGAATGGTGACTATTATATTCTTTTTTTTTTTAATTTTTTTTTCGGGCAATGAGGGTTAAGTGACTTGCCCAGGGTCACACAGCTAGTAAGTGTCAAGGGTACGAGGCCAGATTTGCACTCAGGTCCTCCTGAATCCAGGGCTGCGCTTTATCCACTGTGCCACCTAGGTGCCCCGACTATTATATTCTTATTGAGAGGAGACCAATCCCCATTTCCTCACACTCCCACACCCACCAGACCATAAAGTCGTTAATCATAGTCTACCGTGTACTGTAATTTTATTGCTTTGTGTATTTGTGCTTTAGATCCTCTTAGCCTGATTGAAAATAACACTAGGATTTAATAATAATCTCCATGTTTATTTCAATCAATAAGCATTTCTTAAGCACCTATGATGTGCCAGGTGTTGAAGATGCAGAGACAAAATTAAATAATTTGTGTCTTTGAGGTGCTTGCTTATAATTGATTGGAGGAGACAACCCATATATTCTTCAAGTCAGTCAGCAAATATTTTTCAGTACTTCTGATGTTCCAAGCACTATGCTGAGCACTGAGAACTCAAAGAAAGGCAAAACCGGTCTGCCCTCAAGGAGCCCCCCCCCAATCTAATAGGGGAGATGCCATGCTAATAACTATGTATATTCAAGGTGTGTGCGAAGGAGATTATGATTGTCTCAGAGGGAAAGCATAGACACATACAAATCCAATAGAAAAACAATAAATCCAAGGTAGTTTGGGACAGAGGGTACCAGCAGTTCAGAGGATTAGGAAAAGCTCCTTTAGAAGGCTAACCTTTTAGGTTCCTTGAAGAAAGAGAGGGATTCTTAGAGGCAGAGGTGAGGAAGATATGCATTCCAGGAATGGTAGGGGGAAGACTAAGGGGGGGGGGGGAAGGGGGGAGGCGTCTTACAAAAGCCCAGAAGCAAAGGTATGCTAGTAAATATTTAGCCATTGGCTTGGGGGTTCTATGAATGTGTAACATCTCGATTTAATCTTTATTATTAACACATTCTCAGTCACTTTCTTAACTGTAGTTAATGGATAAAACAATAATCAAGCCCTGATATGTAATATTTGCTACTCCCAATTTCCAAGATATAAATGGTGGTGACGATGACAATGTTGACAACAACGGTGGTGGTGGTGGTGGTGGTGGTGGTGGTGGTGCTGTTGTTATCCTGATTTTACAGTTGAGAAAACTGAGGGAAACAGAAATTAAATGGACTTGCCCAGGGTAATACAGCTAATAAGTGTCTGAAGTTGGATTTGAATTCAGGTCTTCTTGACTCCAGAGCCAGCTCTCTATCTAAATACCCACACTGAAAATTCAACAAATGGCTCTTGCAAGCTGGTTCAAGCTGACTCCAGCACACCCCTGCACAGAGGTCAGAAAAGACAGCCAGCTGGACTAGATCTCAGAATGTGGGAAGAGGGGTAATATACTATGAGTCAGGAGAAGTATGTTAGAGCTACATTGTGAAGGATTATAAATGCCCAACAGAAGGAGTGAGAGTTTATCCTCAGAGCAGTAGTGAGCCATGGGAGGAGTAAATGAGTGACCTGGTCAGACCCTTGCTTTAAAGTTTACAAAAATCTTCCTTGCGACCAGCCTTATGGAATCGGTAATGGTGATCATTATTACCCTATTTAGATGAGTAAACAGAGGCTCAGAAAGGGTAGGTAAATTGTTCTTGCTCCCATTTCTTGCTCCAAGGCCAAAAAAAATGTCTGAGTTCTCAGGGATTCAAGTCCAAAGCTCTTTCCCATAAGACCAGCCCATCCTCTCATAATAGTCCCCTTTATGGTAAACCTGTTAATGTTTACGAACTTTTTCCTTGCCCTTTGTGTTACATGATGCCAGAATTATTATCCCCATATCATAGATGCAGAAACTGAGACTCAGGGAAGTTCTCTGACTGCCGAAGTTGCATGACTTATAAACATCAAACCTGGATTTGGACTGGAAGAAACTTAAGGACAACTTGATCCATTCCCCATGCATTGGTGATAAGGAGCACATTGATTTGCAGAGAGGTTAAATAACTTCTGTAGCAGTTGCTGGCATGTTGCTTAAACTCTGCCTCAGTTTCCTCAACTGTAAAATGGGGGTAATAATAGCACCTACCTTTCAGGGTTGTTGTGAGGATCAAATGGGATCACATTTGCAAAGTGCCTAGCACAGTGCCTGGAACATAGTAAAGAGTTGCCATGTAAATGGCTTATTCACTTAGCTTCCATGGTAGATATATAAGGGATATAAATATGTTAGCTATGTATACACAAATATGTATAGGTAAGGATAGTTAGTACATAGCCAAGCCAGGACCATAACCCAAGGTCTCTGCTTTCAAACCCAGTGTCTCCCCTCAACAAGGGGCTTCATATCTTGTCTGCATCAACACATGGTGCTGCTCACCTATGGCATGCTCAGTAGCACCTGATTGAATGATTGTCTCTACCACCTTCTGGGTTAGACAGGCTCTCCAAGGGGAAGTCTATTCATAGAGTGATAGATCTAAGGGAGGAATTATCAGAGAATCATTCTGTCCAGACCCCTCATTTGAAAGTTGAGGAAAAACTGAGACCTAACTAGCAGTGACTTGCTCAAGTCACACAGTGGCAGAATTGGGATTTGAACCCAGTCTTATCAGGCAGGCCTTGGAGCTACCACTAGCTATTCCTCTTTAGTTCTGAGATAGGGAGAGGATGAATTAGAAGCCTGAAAAAGAAACAAGCTCCCCCGCACAGCACAGCGCAACTTCAGTCTCAATTTAGGAAGACTTAACAGATGTCCCCTTGGGTCCCGATGTTTCAATACACCTCGCGTTTTGGTCACCAGCTTAGATCCTTAGGGGGACAATTCAATCAGATAAATACTAATATGTTGTTTCCCTCCAGTAAAAAAGAAGCTCATTGAGGGCAGAGACTGTCTGCTTTTTGTCTTTATGTTGCCGGTGCACACTCTGTTCAAGGAAATCTAAGACAAAGCCTAAGGGTGGTAGTGTGTCATGGATTAGAGTTGGCCGGGATCTTAGAGCCCATCTTGTCCAACTGCCTCATTTTACAGAGGAGGAAACTGAGGCCTGGAACACTGGAAGACACTTGCCTTTCTCAAGGTCACACACAAAGTGAGAGGTGAGCTTGGATATGAATGCTGGCCCTTCGACTGCATCTCCAGTGCTTTCCCCTCCATTCTGGGCTACTTCCTCTACTGGCTCAGTCACTGACCAGGGATTCCCTCAGCTCTCTTGGTTTGCAGAGATGTGGACAGTCAGACCAGCCCAAAATGTGGTACTGGACAGTTTGCCTATAGCTCCCTCCATGCCTGTACTTTCTTTTCTTCTTTTTTTTTTTTTAGTGAGGCAATTGGGGTTAAGTGACTTTCCTAGGGTCACACAGCTAGTAAATGTTAAGTGTCTGAGGCCGGATTTGAACTCAGGTACTCCTGACTCCAGGCCGGTGCTCTATCACTGTGCCACCTAGCTGCCCCTCTGCCTGCACCTTTCAAACTAACCCCTACTTCTCCTCCCACCCCCATGAGCTCCTCTGTTCAGCCCCTGAAACCTCCCATCTCTCTCTGATTTCCTCCATTTGAATGTAAAACTGGAGAGCAAGGATTGTCTTACTTTTCTATTTGGATCTTCTGGGCTTAACTTCTCATCTGCCAAGCACTTAAATATTCATTTCATTCATTCATTCATTCATTCATTCATTCATTCATTCATACTTCCTTTCTTCTGTCCTCCCTCCTGGGTTATAGAACTGTGCATAACCTTTGATCCAGCAATACCACTGCTAGGTTTATATTCCAAAGACATCCCCAAAAGAGAAAAAGACCTATTTGTGCAAAAAATGTTTTTGGCAGCTCTTTTGTGCTGGCTAAGAATTGGAAAGCAAAGGAATGTCCTTCAATTGGGGATGGCTAAACAAGCTGTGGTATATGAGGCGATGGGATATTCTTGAGCTATAAAAATGAAAAGCAGGATGACTTCAGAAAGGCCTGAAAGACTTGTATGAACTGATATATAGTGAAGGGAGCAAGCAGAACCAAGCGAACATTGTGCACAAAGACAGCAATATTGTTTGATGAAGAACTGGGAACGACTTAACTATTCTCAGCAAGACGATGATCCAAGACAATCCCAAAGGACTAATGATGAAGCATACTATCCCCCTCCAAAGAAAGAACTGATATTGATTGAACACAGACTGAAGCATGCTTTTTTCCCACTTTATTTCTTTCATTTTTTTCTTTATTTGAGGTTTTTTGTACAAAATGACTAATATGAAATGTTTTGCATAATTACATACATATAACCTATATCTGATTGCTTACCTCCCTCAGGGAGAGGAGAGGGAAGGAAGGGAAGGAGAGATAGAATTTGGAGCTCAAAACTTTAAATAAAAATGTTTGTTATTAAAAAGAAATTAAAAAGATATCTCCCTGACCTGAGCCTTAGTTTCTTCAACTGTAGTAATAATAACAACATTGAGCTATTCCTTTAAGATTTACAAAGTGTGGGGCAGCTAGGTGGTGCAGTGGATAGAGCACTGGCCCTGGAGTCAGGAGTACCTGAGTTCAAATCCAGCCTCAGACACTTAACACTTACTAGCTGTGTGGCCCTGGGCAAGTCACATAACCCTAATTGCCTCACTAAAAAAAAAAAAAAAAGATTTATGAAGTGCTTTACATCTGTTATGCCATTGCGCTCTCACAACATCCCAGAGAAGTAGTTTACTATAATCAATCCCTTTTACAGGTAAGGAAACTGAGGCAGGTAGGGGTTAAGTGATGTGCCCAGAGTCACACAGCTAGTGCGTGTCCAAGACAGGGTTTGAACTCAGAGCTTTCTGATTTGAATCCTAGCACCCTATCGGATGCTATAGATCACCTCCAAATCAATGGCCCTGTGACCCAACATCTAACCTAATTAAGTTTAGAGAAGACTCATAATCAGAAGGCTGGACCACAGGTAATGAATCATCACCACCATGGTGGTGCCCTTACTAAGGCACAGAGAGGGTGCAATCTTCTGGGCAGAGAGCCTGCCCATAGCCTGGATCTTCAAGGGCTTGAAATATCCAGATAACCATCTCCAATCCCTATTTCCCACAACATGTGTAGACACAGCCTTACCCTCAGTGGTTTCCAGGATTTGGAAGTAAACTGGTTCTCTGCTCTTTCACCATGCCAACTGAATAAAGAGGAACTCTACTTTTGCCTCACTCCCCTGGGGACAAAACGATTGACAGCCTCCAATCCTTTATCTACAGAGAAGCCCTGCCCAGCTATACAATGAGATCTGAAACTGAACAGACCAGCAACTTTTCATGAAACTCTGAATCATCTCTATTGGTATGGTTAACTGAGATCCAGCAGCACCTCTTGGGAACAGAGCCTCCACAGTCCTCCACCCCATCAACTCTTCCCCACTTTCTGAGATGGTTGGCCCTGTCAACTGAGTCTGGGGACATGAACCATCAAAGAAATCATCAGCTCAAAGTTACTGAAGTTCTGTAAGAATGACATAGCCTAAAAAAAAAAAAATGACATAGCTTTGGTCTTCTACCATAACCTTCAGGAGAACAGAGAGGAAAACATTGGAGTCTTACCTTATCCGACAGTTGGAAGATTAGCAATAACGTCTTTAAGAAAGCGACTATTAGGGGCAGCTAGGTGGTACAGTAATAGAGCACGACCCTGGAGTCAGGAGGACCCGAGTTTAAAGGCCGGCCTCAGACACTTAACACTTGCTGGCTGTGTGGCCCTGGCAAGTCACTTAACCCCAATTGCCTCACCAAAAAAAAGGAAAAGAAAGAAAGAAAGAAAAGAAAGAAAGAAAGAAAGAAAGAAAGAAAGAAAGAAAGAAAGAAAGAAAGAAAGAAAGAAAGAACAGAAAGAATGAAAGGAAGGAAGGATGAAGGAAGGAAGGAAGGAAGGAAGGAAGGAAGGAAGGAAGAAGGAAGAAAGAAAGAAAGAAAGAAAGAAAGAAAGAAAGAAAGAAAGAAAGAAAGAAAGAAAGAAAGAAAGGAAGGAAGAAAGAAAGAAAGAAAGCACTATTAAACACAAAAGTGTGTATCTATATATACAGAACCATACTATACAAACTTCTATTTATTAATTCTTTCTCTGGATTGGGGTACCATCTTCTCTCATAGGTCCTTTGTGGCTGATTTGAGTATTTATGATACTCAAAATAACAAGTCATTCAAAGTTGCTCTTAGAACGATATTGCTGTTACTGTGTACAAACATCCTTGGTCTGCTCATTTCATTCTCACTATTTCATGTGTGTCTTTCCCTGTTTTTCTAAAAGCAGCCACCTCATCATTTCTTATAGTACAGTACATTCCATCACGATCAGATAGCACAATTGATTCAGCATCCCCTCAATTTCCAATTCTTTGGACCACATAGAGAGCTGCTATAAATATTTTAGAACATGTAAGTTCTTTCCCTTTCCCCCAATCACCTTGGGAAAGATACCTAATAATGGGATCGCCCTTTAGCCATAATTCCAGATTGCTCTCCAAAGTAGTTAGATCAGTTCACAGTTCCACAGTCAATTGGTGTCCCAATTTCCATATACCCTCCAATTTTTATTCTCCTATCACTTTAGCCTATCTTATAAGTGTAAGATGATATCTCAAAGATGCTTTAATTTGTAATTCTCTAATCAATAGACTTAGAGCATTTTTGCCCATCCAACTATATATAGTTTAGATTTTCTTCATCAAAAAACTGCCTGGAATGACTGTTATTTTTATAAATTTGACAAAGTTCTCTGTGTATATTTGAGTTATGAGACTTCCTCTGAGAAACTGCTTATAAACATTTTCTCCCATTTTCTATTTTCCTTCTGTTGTGGGCACAAAGTCCCCCAGAAGTTTTCTGGGGGCACATTGAAGAATCTTCTCCTTGAGAAACTAAACCAGAGGACAGATACCCCTAGAGAGATAAGCAGAACCAAATCAGACTGAGCTAGCTTCAGAATCTCCACCTTTCATTCTGATCTCCCTTACCCCAGGGGAGATAAATTTGGGTGTGGCTGCGGCCTTGTGTCCTGAAAAGAGATCTGTACCACCCCTCACCCATTTCCTCTAGTCACCACCAGTGGGAGGATGGTCCTCCCTCACTAAAGGAACTTCCACAGTCAAATGGTGACCCCCTCCCCCCATCAGTCTTCTATAAAAGTACCTACCAGTCTCCTGCTCGAGGAGATTGGTACCTCTGAGCCACGTACTTTGTGCCTATCTCCCCATGAGAAGTCCAAGGATTTTCTTTCATGTTTCCCTTCCCTTGCCCCCCTCCCTTCCCTTGCCCCTAAATAAACTACCACCTTATTCTAACTACTTTTGTGTGCAAGAGGGTATAATTCTTTAAAGAGGAATTCCTGAGAACCCCAACCCCTAACCCAAACCCATACCCCATTTCCCCATTACACTTCTAATCTTGGCTACACTGTATTTATTTGTACAAAAACTTCTAAGATATAATCAAAAATTATTCCACTTTGCAACCTCACAGTGCGCTCTCTCTCTCTCTCTCATTTTATTCATCAATTGTTGTCCAACCATAGATCTGATAGATAATGTTTCATGTTCTTCTTATTTTCTTATGTTATCTCCTTTGTATCTAGGTCATGTAGTCATTTTGACCTTATCTTACTTTCCAAACTTTCCCAGCAATTCTAACCAAAAAATGAATTCTTATCCCCAAAGCTTAAATCTTTACATTTGTCAAACACAAAGTTTCTATAATCATTTAATATGTGGTGTATTGTATATCTACTCTGTTCACTGATCTCGATTTCTTAGCCAGTACCAGATAGTTTTGATAATTACTACTTTATAGTATAATTTAAGATCTGGTCCTGAGGTAAGTGCTATTATTATCCCCATTTTACAAATGGAGAAACTAAGGCAAACAGGATAAGTGACCTGCCTCTATTTTATAGCTGCCAAGGGTGAGGTCCTGGAAGATTCAGTGGCTAATAGATTGGCACAGAAAGAGGCAACCTAACATAGTTTTATGGTAAAATTGGAAATTCCAGTTTTCAGAATTCCTTCCTTCCTTCCTTCCTTCCTTTCTTCCTTCCTCCCTCACTTCCTTTTTCCTCCCTCCTCCCTCCTTCCTTCCTCCCCTCACTGCCTCCCTCTCTCCTTCCTTCCTCCCTCCCATCCTCCTTCCCTTTCTTTTCCCTCCCTTCCTTTTCCATCCCTCCCTCCCCCCTTTCCTTCCTTCCTCCTTTTTTCTTTCCTTCCCTCCCTCCTCAGGGTTTTCTTGTAGGAGGATCAAATGTCATAATGCACTTCATAAACTTTAAATGCCATATAAATTTCAGCTATTATAGGTGATCTCTCAGGTCCTCTATAACTTTAGATCTATGATCCTCCAAGTTACTAGGGATGTGACCTTGGGGTACTCACCTGTATTCCTGAGCTCCAATTTCCTTCTCTGTAAAACAAGGGAGTCAGACTAGACCAAGGATTCCTACATTTGTTTGTGTCCTGGCCCCCTTGGGCAGTCGGTCTGATGAAGCCTTTAGCCCTTCCCAGGCTAATGCTTTAAAGGCACAAAATAAAATATACAGGATTACAAAGGAAACCAATTAAACCAAAATACAGGAATCAAAAGGTTATGTTTTGTTTTTAAGTTTACAGGCCCAGGTTAGGAACCACTGGACTAGAAGGGTCTCTAAGATTCTTTCCATGGGTAAAATCTGTGAACTTATACCAGGAAAACCACAAGGCCAAGCCTGTTATCCACACCATAACCCTCTTCCCCAGAAGAGGGGGTTGGCCTTTTCTTGGGAGAGGGTAAACTCCCTGATGATGCAGCAGGAAGTATGCTTTTGATTAGGCAATAGGCTAGAGAACTAATAGCCAACCAGTATGTACTACTTACTATACATCAGGCACTGGGCTAAGTGCTTTACCACTGTTATTTCATTTAATCCTCACAACAATCCTAGGAGGTACAAGCTATGTTTTAAAAATTTATTCATTTTGAACTTCGATACAAAAAGACAAAAAAAGAACATTTCCAGCACAGCATAAAAAGAAGATAAAACCATGAATTTCCATTTCACAGTTTACTTAAAAAAAACACACTATGTAATAAATATTACACATCGTTTTCAAAGCTACCCTGCTTTTCTGTGTTTCCTTCTGAGTTTTCTTTTGTTCTCTGCTCTGCACTTTAAATTTTTTCTCCCTCTCTCCCCATTCTACCCTAGAGAAGGCTACCATTAGACACAAATATGTTTATCTGCATGTATAAAACCATACTCTGCATACTTCTATTAGCAAATTCTTTCTCTGGATGTGGATAGCATCTTCCCTCATACGTCCTTTGTAGTTGATTTTGAGTATTTATGATACTCAAAATAATAAGTCCCAATATTGCTGTTACGTGTACAACATTCTTTTGCTTCTGCTCATTTCACTCTTCATTATTTCATGCAAGTCTTTCCATGTATTTCTTTGAGGTTCTTTTGGGGGAGGGGCTGGGCAGTGAGGGGTTAAGTGACTTGCCCACAGTCACACAGCTAGTGTCAAATGCCTGAGGTCAAATTTTAACTCAGTTCCTCCTGAACCCAGGGCCGGTGCTTTATCCACTGTGCCACCTAGCTGCCCCATTTTGGGGGGTTTTTTTTTAGATTCTTATTTTTTGTTTTGTTTTGTTTTGAGGTTCTTTTTTTCCTTTCCATGTATTTCTAAATCAACCAGCTCATGATTTCTCATAGTGCAGTAATAGTCTATCATGATTATATACTACAATTTGTTTAGCCATTCCCTAGTAGAAGGGCATCCCCAAAATTTCCAGTTCTTTGGTACCACAAAGAGAACTGCCATCAATATTTTAGAACTTGTAAGTTCTTTCCCTTTTTCCTTAATCATTTTAGGAAATAGACCTAATAGTAGGATTTCTGGATCAAAGGCTATCCACAGTTTTTATAACCCTTTAGGTATAATTTCAGATTGATCTCCAAAGTGGTTAGAACAGTTCACAGTTCTACAAACAATGAATTAGTGTCCTAATTTTTCTACATCCCCCCAACATTTATTGTTCTCTCCTATCGTTTTAGCCAATTTGATAAGTATAAGATGAGATCTCAAAGTTGTTTTAATTTGCATTTCTCTAATCAATAGAGATTAGAGCATTCCCCCCCCCCCCCCACCATATGACTATATATGGTTTTGATTTCTTCATCAAAAAAATTGCCTGTTTGGGGGCAGATCAGTGGCGCAGTGGATAAAGCACCGGCCCTGGATTCAGGAGTACCTGAGTTCAAATCCGACCTCAGACACTTGACACTTACTAGCTGTGTGACCCTGGGCAAGTCACTTAACCCCCATTGCCCGGCAAAAAAAAAAAAAATTGCCTGTTTATATCTTTTGATTTATCAATTGGGAATGACTGGTATTATAAGTTTGACAAAGTTCCTTCTATATTTGAGATATGAAACCTTTATCTGAGAAACTGTAAGATTTTTCTCCCCATTTTCTGTTTTCCTTCTAATCTTGGCTACACTGGTTTTATTTGTATAAAAACTTTAAATGTACTCTAATCAAAATTTTCCATCTCACAGTGCTCTCTATCTCTTCTTTATTCAGCAATTGTTGTATCCATAGGTCTGATAGATAATATATTTCACATTCTTCTTATTGTCTTATGTTATCTCCTTTGTATCTATTGTATTCATTTGTATCTAATATATTTATTTTGACCTTATCTTGGTAAATGGTAAAAGATATTGGTTTATGCCCAATTTCTGTCATACTGTTCCACTGATCTTGCTTTCTTAGCCAGTACCAGATAGTTTTGATAATTACTGCCTTATAGTATAATTTAAGATCTGGTCCTGAGGTAAGTGCTCTTATTATCCCCATTTTACAAATGGAAAAACTAAGGCAAACAGGAATAAGTGACCTGCCTCTATTTTATAGCTGCCAAGGTTGAGGTCCTGGAAGATTCAGTGGCTAATAGATTGGCACAGAAAGAGGCAGCTCCTGATCATGTGAGGGAAGCTTAGACATAGTTTTATGCAAAACTGGAAATTCAATTTTTCAAAATCACTTCCTTCCCTCCTTCCTTCCTTCCTTCCTTCCTTCCTTCCTTCCTTCCTTCCTTCCTTCCTTCCTTCCTTCCTTCCTTCCTTCCTTCCTTCCTTCCTTCCTTCCTTCCTTCCTTCCTTCCTTCCTTCCTTCCTCCCTCCCTCCCTCCCTCCTTCCTTCCTTCCCCCTCCCTTCCTTCCTTCTTTCCTTCCACCCATCCTACTGTGAGTTCATGAGAGTCAGGTCTGAGTTAGGCAACTCTTGAAGGAGGTTGTTTACCTTAGGAAACCAAGACCACTGAAAATAGCTGGCAGGTGAGTCACAAGGCTGAGTTTCCAAGCTTGTTGAAGGGAGGCCACGGCCAACCTTGCATTTGAACTCCAGGACTTGGAGAAGTGAAACATCTCTTTGAATCATCCAAATGGGTTATCTCAATTGCAAAACCCCCAGCTTCCTGTTTCTAAGAAATTGGGCCTGAGGAAAGGAAGACATTTCAAGAGGTTTGCTATGACCTTGGGGAGTTGGGAGGGAAGAGAAGGAGTAGACTTCCCATTCTGTAGTTCTGGAAGTCACATGGAAAGGAACTAGGCATTTGGGACACAGATTTGCATTAGTGGTGTGCCTTCCCCAAAGCTGGCCAGAACATTTCTGTCGAGTCAGGCTCCCAGACAGGGTGGACAAGGACCTAGGCTATATTTCCCAAACCCCTTCCCTTTCTCTCCTCTACCCCTCCAAAGGCCATTTCTTAATTAAGCCCTACAGAATACACAGGGCCCCTAGTCTACCACAAGCTCTGGACCTCATAGAAAAGCCAGAACAGCATTCAAAATGGCTTGAGATTTCACATCACACTGAGGTCTAAAAGGTGGGAAGGAAGGAAGGAAGGAAGGAAGGAAGGAAGGAAGGAAGGAAGGAAGGAAGGAAGGAAGGAAGGAAGGAAGGAAGGAAGGAAGGAAGGAAGGAAGGAAGGGAGGAAGGAAGGAGGGAAGGAAGGAAGGAAGGGGAGGAAACATTTATTAAGTGCTTATTGTGTACCAGACACTGAGCTAAGTGCTTTACAAATGTTATCTCATTTGATAACCACAACAACCTTGGGAGGGAGGTACTATTATTATCTCTATTTTATAGTTGAGGAAACTGAGGCAGGCAAAGATTAAGTGGTTTACCCATGGTCATACAATTAGTAAGTGCCTGAGGCTGTATTCGAGCTTAGGTCTATCTGATTCCAGGCCTAACACCGTATCCACCGTCCCACCAGCTGCCCTGATGATTTAAGTGACACCAATAGTGTAGTTACATAGATTCAGAGCACCTTAATGCTGGAAGGGACTTTAGAGATTAGTCCTCCCTTCTCCCCACCTCCCCACCTAACTCTCATCAGCTGTGGAAGCAGAGGTAAGTCCTTTCAACTGTCATCCTCAATTTCCTCATCTGAAAAGTGGGGTGATAAATATCCATATTCCTTCCTTCCTTCACAGAGTTGTAATGATTCATTCATTCATTCAGCCATTCAATGAGTATTTATCTCCTATGGGTCAACCACTTTGGATACAAAGACAAACATGAAAAAATTCCTTGCTCTTAAGGAACTAATCTTCAATTGAAGGGAAACAATGTGCACAAAGATAATTAAATATTAAGTACATTCAAAACAATGCAAAGTGAATTGGGGTGGGGTGAAGGGGAGTACTGGTGTCTGGAGAATCAGCAGGTGACACTTGAATGGAGCCTTGAAAGAAGGTAGGGAAACAAGTGATGTGGTTCCCCATTTGAGAAATGGTCAAAGGATATGAGCAAGCAGTTTTCATTTTTTAATTTAAAAAAAATTTTTTTAAAGCAGGGCAATGAGAGTTAAATGACTTGCCCAGGGTCACACAGCTAGTAAGTGTCAAGTGTATGAAGCCAGATTTGATCTCAGGTCCTCCTGAATCCAGGGCCCGTGCTTTATCCACTGCCACCTAGCTGCCCCCAAGCAATTTTCAGATGAAGAAATCAAAGCTATCTATTGCCATATGAAAAAAAATGCTCTAAATCACTAATGATTAGAAAAAAGCAAATTAAAACAACTCTGAGGTACCACCTCTCACCTATCAGATTGGTTAATATGTCAAAAGAGGAAAATGATAAACATTAGAGAAGCTGTGGAAAAAATGGAACATTAATACATTGTTGGTGGAGTTGTGAACTGATCCAACTATTCTAGAGAGCAATTTGGAACTATGCCCAAAGGGTTATGGGACTGTGCATACCCTTTGTCCCAGTAATACCATACTGAAGAGGTATCCCAAAGAGATCACAGAAAAAGGAAAAGGACCCACATATACAAAAATATTTATAACAACCCTTTTTGTGGTGGCAAAGAATTGGAAATCGAGGGAATTTCCATCAATTGGGGAATGCTGAATAAGTTGTGGTATATGAATATAATGGAATCATATTGTACTGTAAGAAATAATGAGCAGGGGGCAGCTAGGTGGCGCAGTGGGCAAAGCACTGGCCCTGGAGTCAGGAGAACCTGAGTTCAAATCTGGCCTCAGACACGTGACACTAGCTGTGTGACCCTGGGCAGGTCACTTAACCCCAATTGCCTCACAAAAAGAGAAAGAAAGAAAGAAAGAAAGAAAGAAAGAAAGAAAGAAAGAAAGAAAGAAAGAAAGAAAGAAAGAAAGAAAGAAAGAAAGAAAGAAAGAAAGAAAGAAAGAAAGAAAGAAAGAAAGAAAGAAAGAAAGAAAGAAAAGAAAAAGAAAAAGAAAAAACAATGAGCAGGCAGATTTCAGACAAACCTGGAAAGACTTAAGTGGACTGATGCTGAGTAAAGTGAGCAAAACCAGGAGAACATTGTATACAGTAACAGTAACAGTAACATTGTGTGATGATCAACTGTGATAGACTTGGCTCTTCTCGGTAGTGCATTGATCCAATTCCAAAGAACTAATGATAGAAAATGTTCTCCACATCCAGAAAAAAGAACTATGGATTCTGAATGCAGATTGAACCACACTGTTTCTACTTTTCTGTTGTCGTTTTTTCTTTTTGGGAGGTTTTTTCCCTTTTGTTCTGATTCTTCTTCTATAATACAACTTATGCAGAAATATGTTTAATGTGATTGTACATGTATAACCTATATCAGATTGCTTTCTGCCTTGGGGAGGGGGGAGAGAAGGGAGGAGAAAAATTTGGAACTAAAAATCTTATGAAAATAATGTTGAAACCTATTTTTACATGTAAATGGAAAATAATAAAATACTTTTATGATTAAAAAACCCCACAAGTGATGTGGGAGTACAAAGGTGTGGAGGTGGGAGATGGAACACCAAGTATGAGGAAGAGAGAAGAGGAAAGGAATGTATATGAAGATGGAGTCAGCTTGTGAACAACTTTGAACCAAGGAATTTGCATTTTATCATTGAGAGGACAGAGAAGCCTTGGGGATTCTAGAATAGGGGAGGGGCATGGTCAGACTTTGAGGGAAATTCATCCATTTGGCAGCAGTATGGAAGAAGAAATACAAGACAGGGAAACTGGAGTCAGGGAGACCAATTAGAAGTCTACTGTAGTAGTAGTGAGGAAGAAGACAAGCATTTACAAATTGTCTACTATGTGCTAGGTACCATAGAGAAGCACTTTAAAAATATTATCTCAGAGCAGCTAGGTGGTGCAGTGGATAAAGCACTGGCCCTGGATTCAGGAGGACCTGAGTTCAATTTGACCTCAGACACTTAATACTTACTAGCCTTGTGACCCTCAGCAAGTCACTTAACCCTCATTGCCCTGCCAAAAAAAAAACATCTCATTTGATCCTTTGATCCCTCGAGGTAGGTGCTATAATTATACCTATTTATTTATCCCCATTTCAACTTAACAATTGAAGAAACTGAGGCTGACCACCTTAAGTGACTTTCTTGGTCACACAACTTGTGTCTGAGGTTGGATTTGAAGTCTGTCTTCCTGACTCCAGCCTAGCACTCTATCCACTGCTGCATCTAGCTGTCCTTACACAGTACAAAGCATTTCATAAACTCTAATATGTTATATAAATGTCAGCAATGATAACAATTTAGTCACTGTGTCATTGGATTTAAATTTGGAAGGAACCTTAAAGGTCAATTATCTAGTCTGTTGTTGTTGTTCAGTTCTGTCCAGCTTTGGGGTTTTCTTGGCAAAGATACTGAAGAGGCTTGCCATTTCCTTCTCCAACCCATTTTACAGATGAGGAAACCGAGGCAAACAGAGTGAAGTGACTTGCCCAGGGTCACTCAGCTAGTAAGTGTCTGAGGTCAAATTTGAACTCAGGTCTTCCTGATTTAAGGTCTGGTGCTCTATCCACTGCAATATCTAGCTGCCCTAGCTGTCTGGTTTTGTGGTGTTGAACTTGAATAGAAATGGATCTCTGTGGCTGCATATTGCCTTAGAAAACCACAAACTAACATTATCTATGTTGGGTTGTGATTTTACTTATTTTGTGAAATATTTCAAAATCCTGTGTGTGTTTGACACCTTCACCCATTTTAATGTGTTTTAGCCATTTCATTCATTTTACAAATGAGGAAACTGAAGACAGGGAAGTATACTTATCTGAGTCCCAGTTCCTTCATTCTAGAGTAGAGGAAAGGAAATGCTAGAAAATTGAAGGGACTTGCCCAGGTCTACACATGGACATTGGCAGAGCTAGGACTAGAATGGAAATTCCCCTGATCCCCAGCAATGTTGCAGAAAGGATGCTGAACCTGGAGGCAGAAGAGATCCAAATTTCCATCCTGACTCTGATGCTTACTTGTGGTATGAACTTGGGCAAGTTTCTATTTCTCCATTTGTTCATCTGTAAAATGGGAATCACATGCCAGCACTACCTACCTCACTGCCCCTATTATCCTGGAAGAACATTTTGTAAACCTTAAGATATTCCAGAAATGTAAATTATTATTCCACTGGGCAACATGAATTTCTTATTGTTGAAAAAGAAATTATTCCTGTTCTTTCTCTCAAATGCATACTACCTCAGGGGATGGTTCAAGTTGTCTCTGAACTTTCTTCTCTCCTCAGTCAGTTAAGGGGTGGGGCTGAATCAAAGTAGAGCTGAAATTTTCATCAAGTTCATGACTTTTGGATGGGATCAACACATGCTACCTGTATGAATACATTGTTTATTTTTCTTTCTTCTTTCTTTTTAATATTTACAATCGGAAAGACTTTGCTTACTAAGTGACTTAACCAAATAGTAAAGGAGAGAACAGTTGTGTGTTATTTAACTTCCCTGTAAATGTCACCCGTCCTTTCCATCATTAGAGATTCCAAAGGTGACACCCCTGCTGGTAGGGGCCCCCAGCCTCGCCTTGACTCTGTCCTTCCATCCCCTGCAAATGCATGTTTTCTTTTGTTTTGTTTTGATGATAAGGCAAGGGAAAGGAGAGGAAGGAGACAAGGGATGGGGGGAAGGGCAGGAAAGAGAAGAAAAGAAAGAGAGAGAAGCAGGAATGAAAACAGAGGAAGGGAAGCAATTACTTGCTACACTTGAGGCACTGTGCTAGATTGTTGCTGTTTTTCAGTTGTTTTCCGTCCTTTTCGACTCTTTATGACCCACCCTACTGGAGTTTTTCTTGGTAGAGATAATGGAGTGCTTTGCCATTTCCTTCTCCAGCTCATTTTACGGATGAAAAAACTGAGGCAAACGGGGTGAAGTGACTTTCCCAGGGTCACACAGCTAGTAAGTGTCTGAGGCTGGATTTCTACGTGCCAGGGTACAAATAGCAAATGACAAACTGGCTCTGACCTCAGAATGCTCACATCTTACTGAGTCAGGGGGTAGATTAAAATATGCAAACAGATGTTTGTAAATGACAGTTTGAGAAGGGTCCACAACCAAGTGTACCAAGAAAGGTTTTCCAGAAGCGGCATGTGAGCTGAGCCTTGAAGGAAGGAAGAAAGGACCTGGGAGGATGTGGAGGGAGCACAGGGAATGCTGAGTTTGGGGATGAGCAATTAGGCCAGTAATCAAAAGCTGGATGGTGAAGAGCTTTGAACGCCCAACTGAGGCACTAGTTTTTGAGGTGAGAGGCGTGGGAGAGAAGGTGGTTAAGAAGAGAGAATGCCGAACATCTGGGTTTAACTTGTGCCGCAGATGCTTGCCAGATTTGTGACCCAGGGATACTCACTTAACTTCTTTGGGCCTCAGTTTTCTCATCTGTTAATTGGACTGAATGATCTCTAGGGTCCCCTCTGGCACTAAATCTATGACCTCTATGATGCTTTTCAGCTCAATATCGATGATTCTGTGCTGTTAACTCGGGCGATCAGAAGGACGGTGGTGTCCTGCACAAAAAATGGAGAGATTCTGAAGAGAGGACTTGAGGAAGATAACAAGCTCCCCTATGGGCATGGGAAGAGAATGAACAATGGATTTATTGGTCTTGTTATAGGTACTGACCTATCATCTACACCTCACACTGGCAGGAAGGGGAAGCACTACCTGCTACCATCATTTAGCCTATGATCCAGCTGATTCCCTTGATTTCTCAAGCAGCAATCTGGGATTCCCATCTAGCCTTGCACTCTAACGTCTCAATGGTGTGGGTGTCCGTTAGTAGTATTTCTTCCCAGATATCACTGGGACTAGAGCAGAGCAGACTGTTACTGAGAATCCTGGGAAGTAATATTCCATTGGACACATCACATAGCCTCCAACACAGTACCTATTCAATCGTAAGAGCCTGTGTTCTCTCTACCTCTGCAGAGTGGTGCAGTGGATAAGGAAAGCCGGGAGTCAGGAAGATGTGAATTTCACTTGTTGAGTATCTTGGCAGGAATTCCTGCTTCAATAAGAGTTATACAAGGTTCAACAGTTCTGAACTCTTCAGGGTCTCTTGGGTTTCTTCATGGATAAAATTAGAGACTTGCTTTAAATATTTCTTTAGCTTTAAAGCTCTCGGATGCTTCGGTTTACCATGAACAGTTATCAGTTCTGTAGAAACCCAGAGGATGAGGCAGAGATCAATGAGAAAGAAATGACCTCTAAATTCCCTTATGTTTCTAAATTCTTTGAACTTCTGAATAAGAACTGGAGGACTGGTGAAGGGAGGCTTGATAGAAGAGGGGCCTTTAAAAATGATCAGATTGAGATCAGTAGTGGGCTAAGAAGATGAGAATGAGTATTAAGCTTCTCCAACTCTGCCAGGCATTGTGCTAGGCACAGTACAGATTTTATCTCATTTGATCTACACAACCACCCTGAGAGGCAAGTGCTATTATCATATCCATTTAACAGTTGAAGACACTGAGGCAGAAGAGGTTAAGTGACTTGCACTAGGTCACATGGATAATAATTGTCTGAGGCTGAATTTGACCTCAGGTCTTCCTGACTCCAGGTCCAATGCCGTATCCACTGTGCAACCTAAGGCACAGAGGAAGGACTGACAATAGCAAGTTCATAGGATATGGAAGACTTCAGTCTGGAGAGAGTAGACAGTCAGGCAAGCAGTGTTGAGAGATAAAACTGGACAAGGGTGACAGGTCCAGAATATTGTTGTTTTGTCTCTTAGTCGTGCCCAACTCTTTGTGGTTCATTTGGGGTTTCCTTGGCAAAGATACTGGAGTGGTTTGCCATTTCCTTCTCCAGCTCCTTTTACAGATGAGGAAACTGAGGCAAACAGGGGTACATGATTTACCCAGGGTCACACAGCTAATAAGTCTGAGGCTGGATTGGAACTCAGGTCTTCTTAAATTCAGGCCCAGGACTCTATCCACTGCACCACCTAGCTGCCCTAGACCAGAATATGGCCCCTTGAAAGCCAGGCAGACAAGTTTAGATTGACATGGTAGGAGATGGAGAGCCCTTGAAGGTCTTTGAGTAGGGGAGTAGCATACTAAGAGCAGGTTTAAGGAAGATTAGTCTGACAATGATAACCCAAGAAAAAATTAGAAAAGGAATTGTGGAATCGCAGATTTCTGGAGCTGCAAGTGAGCTCAGGACCCTTCTGTCTTTAAACAAGAATCCTCTCTACAGTATCCCTTTACCATTGCTTATTAAGATTTTCCCTTAAGACTTCTAATGAGGAAGAGCCCACCACCTCCTGAGACCATCCATTTTACCTCAACTAGCTTATTCTTAGAAAGTTTTTCCTTTCACCAGGTCTAAATTTGCACTCTCTGTCTGTCTCTGTCTCTGTCTCTGTCTCTGAGTATGTGTGTCTGTGTTTGCAGCTTCTGTCCATAGTTCTGCTCTCTATGGTCAAATGAAGCAGTTCCCATCCCTCTTCCATTTGACAGTCAGTGGCAGGCACTTGAAGACAGCCATTGTGTCCCCTTCTCTCCCCTCCCCACCAACCTTCTCTTCTCCAGGTTAAATGTCCCATTCTTTCACCTGATCATCACTTGGCAAGGATCCAAGGCTCTTCACCATCCTGGTTGCCCTTCTCTAGACGTCCTGTGGACTATTCATGTCTCACTTTCTGACAGATGACCCTATGGTCCCAAGGGCCAAATCTCTCAGGATTTACAGTTGTTGTTTTTTCAGGGTTTGTTTGTTTGTTTGTTTTGCAGGACAATGAGGGTTAAGTGACTTGCCCAGGGTCACACAGCTAGTAAGTGTTAAGTGTCTGAGGTCAGATTTGAACTCAGGTACTCATGAATCCAGGGCCAGTGCTCTTTCTACTCTGCCACCTAGCTGTCCCCAAATTTAATTTTGATGTAAAAAATAAAACAAACAAACAAAAACTTCCTAAAATGCCTGAAGGTAAAATGGGTTGGTTGCTTTGGCCACTAAGTAGTAGGTCTTTAAGCAAAGACTGGATGGCTACTCATTGGGTATGTAGCAAAGAGGATTTTGGGTTTGGCATGATTCGGATGAGGTAGTCACTGAAACCCTTCTCTATGATTCTGTGGGTCCAGGAGAATATGGTCAAAAAAGAAATGGAGGTGGGGGCAGCTAGGTAGCATAGTGGATGAAGCATGGGCCCTGGATTCAGGAGGACCTGAGTTCAAATCCAGCCTCAGACACTTGACACTTACTAGCTGTGTGACCCTGGGCAAGTCACTTAACCCTCATTGCCCCGCAAAAAAAAAAAAAAAAAAGAAATGGAGGTAAGAAGGGTTGTTTCTTCCATTAGAAAACTTGGCTGGGAATGTAAAAAAAAAGAACTAGAACAATAGCAAGAGGGGGGTGGGGATCATGGTCAGATGATCAGTACAGAGAGAACAGAGATCAGTAGACAAGTGGTAGGGGAAGAGTAGGACTAGCTGTACTCATTCAAGGAAATTTCCTGGAAAGACATTTACAGCAGTGGCCAAGTCCATTTCCTCATCTGTCAAATGAAGGAGGTAGACTGGGTGACCTCTAATATCCCTTCTGACTCTCCATCCATGATCCCAAAAACCTAATTTCAAGGCATCCTGCTTTGTGGTAGACAATGGGGCAAAATAAAAGATTGTAGGCAGATTCATTCCCATTTGGGGGGAAATGGCCACATTTCCTCACCTCTCTGGCTCCACTGATTTCTGTCTTTGAGATCCAGAGTAAAGCGTTTGTGCACACTGAGGAAGGTTAGAAAATTGTGCTATGCTGTGTATGTCACTGACCATAGGTACCCTTGTTTTTGTTTTGTTTTGTTTTGTTTGTTTTTGCAGGGCAGTAAGGGTTAAGTGACTTGCCCAGGGTCACACAGCTAGTTAAGTGTCAAGTGTCTGAGGCTGGATTTGAATCCAAGGCCAGTGCCATAGGTACCCTTTTTAAGGCAAGGGAGTTAAGGTGAGGCCAAAGCAACCAGCCCATTTTACCTTCAGGCACACAAACAATTTGACTTCCCCAAATGAATACCCAGATGCCAAAGAGTGGAATTCTTAGTTATTTCAGATAAGCACTTTTAATGTCTTTATCTCTGCACCTTGTCCCTTCTGTGTCCAATGGGAGCTACCTGTCTACCCTACTCCTCTTTGCCCTGGCTCCAATCCCACTAGTACAACCACTCTGACCCAATCCTCCAATCAGATAGCCACAGACCTTTGAAATAGAACTAAAAGTAACCCAATTCTCCCATTTGAGAACCTCCCACCACAGATTCAGACTTGTTTGTGTTTGCAGATTCTGTCACTGTTCCAAGAAATACAGATCCATTTCCTTTGAATCCCGAAGGCCAAGGGGTGTTGATCTTTTGCTGTTCTTCTTCCAAGGTCACCTTTGATACCAACGTCTTGCTGATTTTTCTTTCACTATCAATTGTTGGGTTGTGGTTTTTTTTCCCCATTCCTCCTTTTCTTTCAACTCCTGTCTCTCTCCCTACACAACACACACACACACACACACACACACACACACACACACACACACTCACACTCACACACCAGTCAAACCAGATACTAGAGAATCAATGTTCAGGAACATTAAGGGAGACAGGTCAGTATAGTAGGGAAAGTTTTGGCTTTGGAGTCAGGACTTGGGTTTGAATCTTGTCTTTATCACTGACTACTTTGTAACCTTTGGCAATAAAAGGGAGTGGATTGTTAGGTTCTTGATGCTAAGAAAGCCATGTTTGTTGGTACCATTGAACCAGCCAGTAGATAAAGAGAACTTGAAGATGAGAGGGGAAAGGGAAAATGTGGCAGCAGTCTGCTGGGGAAGATGGAGATGGGAACAAGAGCACATGCAGAGTGTTAAAGATGGTTAAGGACTTCGGGACATGGAATATCAGGGCTGGGAAGGATCTGAAGACATGCATGGGATTGGAGAGATCACCTAAACAAGTCAAATCTGAGTGCCACACAGCTAATTAGCCCTGGAGCTGGGACCAAGACTCAGACCCTACCCTGCATAGCTTCTCAATTTATGAAAATTAGAAACAGGTTAAAGTCTTAGGGACAGAAGGGACTTTGGAGTTTATCTAGTATAATCTTCTAATTTTATAAATGGGTAAACCGAGACCCAGAGAAGTGACCCAACTCACCAAGGCCAAGTTGTAAGTTGGCAAAACCAGGACGAGAAGCTTATATGTGTATATAAACCCCAATTCTTTGGTGCATGGGTGGAAATGGGGGGGGTCCCACCTTGATTTTTGTCTTTGTATCTACCTGAGTGGAACACGGTGTCCAAGAACTGTTCAATTGAAATGCTTAATTTCTAGACCAATGGTCTCTCCATTAGACTACAAATTACATTCCAATAGACTATAAACTTGGGGTCCCAGTGCTACCGAATTTCTGTCTTCTTACCCCCAGCATCTAGCACTGGAGCTGGATCATAGTTGGTGCCTTATGAAGGTTTGCTTGTTTGACTGATTACTACTAATGATGCTACTGTCCCTTTGGCAGTGGGACTGAGGTTAGCTGACCCTGTGACTTTGACCTTAGCAACAGTTCAGCTAATCAGGCCTGGGAGCAAAGATGTGGAGGAAGGACAGTGAGAACCAGGATCCAAATACTGCCCTGGAACACTTTTTTTTCCCCCCAACTAAATATCAACTTACCAAGATGCAGTACAGAATAGTAGGGAGCTAACCTTTAAGTTAGGATGAATCTGAGTTCAAGACCTACATGGGACCCATAACAGCTACATCACCTTGGGCAAGTCAATCTCTCAGCGCCCTGAGGAAATTCTCTTGGACTGTACATTGTAAAGAAGATACCAATCTGCAGTGGTAAATGAAATTCCTCACCAGGAGCTCCCTACCCCATGAAATCTCAGTTCTCATTAAAAAAAAAAAAAAGATTTACTGCTCAGGAGAAGGAGAGGTCTCACCCAGCCCTCCCAGATAATGGATACTCAGCAGTGACAGCATCAGGCACCTGGATCCATTTCAATTCACTGAGTAAACTTCCTTCCTCCCTGTCCCTGCAAAGGTTCAAGCAAATTTCAAATTGTCTTTGCAAGAATCACACACATACACACATTTGTCAACCGCTTCCCATGTTTGTTTGTGTGTTTTTTTTAATTAAGACACTTATGGCAACTGTAAAAATGGAGACATCATACTGAGAAATACAGCTCTTTGATGATACAGATTTTTTTTAAAATTATTTTAACAGATTCCATTTAAAGAGCAAGATCCCTGATGAAACAGTGGCCATGGGGCTGTTCCCCCAACCCCTAACTGTCAACGCAGAAACCAGAGGGGAAGAAAAGCAAGGGTTGTCCAGTTTGCTAGAGAAAAACAAATCCCAGGTTCATTAAGCATGAAAAGGCTTGTACATTTCAGCAACCAAGGGGAGACCATCTGATTTAACTGCTCTAGTCCATGTCAAAAAAAAAAAGTGCTCTGGACAGCAAAGGTGAAAGATAGTTCTGTTCCAACATTGTCCATTCAACAAATATTTATTCAATGCCTACTATGTGCATAGGACAGGAAGCAGTAGATAGATTCTATGTGTGCTATGCACATAGTAAGTGCTTCAATAAATGCTTATTGATTTCAAGGATAATAGAACAACAGTATTTAGCACTTAGCATTTTACATGTCTTATACATTTGAAAGACCACATTCTTGCAAAACCAGTCTACACAACCATGCTAAAAGTTCCATTGCTAACCCTAAAAAAAATACTCAACATTAAAAAAAATACTAGAGCTTAGAAATGCTTTACATTTAAATAGCAATTTACATCATATAAACACATTCATCTCTTCATTGGTTAAAACTGGTCAAAGATTCATTGCTGCTTTGCACACCAGGTTAAGAATCACAGTTTTAAATAAGGTAGTAGAATTTGTGTCCAACATGCATCTTCCTCGTTGACAAGACGAATGTCTGGTTTCCTATAAGACCAAGTAAGAAATCAAACCTTGAAATCCCACAATGCCACACTCACAGGTCTATGGATTTTCTTTGGAGAAAAAAAATCATCCTTCTTGCCCCTGTCCCAAAGATGAAGCGATTTGGAACTTCCTGAATGACTCGTGGACCCTTCCAACTCAGCCCCTGAAGGTAATGTCTCTCAAGAGATGAGTCTGTTCACAAGAACACCATAATGCTACTTGTTTAAGCTACTCTTACAAGAAATCTGAGGCTCCCTATCTTAGAGAGAGAACCCTTTTTACATTTCCTTGGACTAAAGTACTTCCAGACTCAACCAATAATGTCTGTGAGCTGGCTAAAAGCATTCACTGCCTCAGGAAAACAAAACAAAACAAAAGGAAGTGTTTGAGAGGGCAATTCTCCCTCAGCTTCTGAGCCCTGTGCAGGGCATTGGCAGAAGTTTCAAGCAGAGGATTATGGGTGACTGAAGAAGGTAATAGGAACACAGGAATGAACCTTCCTCAGCCCCATTCAGTCCTGAGACCTCTAAGAGTGCTGGCCCTGGAGGCAGAGGTACTGGCTTCAAATCTCACCTGTGTGACCATCTGTCCTTCACCTACTTCAATGTCCTCATCTGCAAAATTAGGAGGTTGGTCCTCCAAGGTCCCTCCTACCTTTAAATCTAGGAGTCTAGGAAGATGTAAGTCAGAAGTCAACTCTCCAAGGACAGAGGGCTGATACAACCCTACCACACACCCCATCTCCCCTTTCGGCACTGTACTGAGAAGTACTTGGTTCTTATTCTCAGTAGTCAAAATGGCAGGGCTGCCTGCCTTGGGTTTTCCAAGTCTCGAACAGCCAGTTCAGATAAAATGTACAAGATCCAAATGGAGACAACTTGAGGGAGAAGCTGAAAACTGAATACCCCAACCTATTAAGATAAGGACCCAGGGCCAAGAAAGAGTGCTACCAACAAATGAGGAGCAATCTTCTTACTCAGGCATGGGCTGACGTTCTCCAACTCCACTTAACACTTAGAGAGATGCTTGTTGCTCAGGGCAATTAGCTGAGATGAAGAATGCTCACCTCAGAAAAAAGCCAGTCTCGGAAATGAGAATCAGGGACCTAGGTATTCTGACAATAGGGGATGAAAATAATCTGGAAGATGTGTGAATAAGGGTCAACGAGGATAACTGGGCAAGTTGACTCTTCCGTGGAAGATATTTCATTCAATAAGCATTTATTAAGCACCTAATATATACCAAGCCCTGTGTTAGGTCTTGGGAATACAAAGACTGAAAACAAAACAGTCCCAGCCCTCAAGGAGCTTATAGTCTATACATTTTAACACCCTCCAGGACATACAAGTTATGCCCATTTTTGACATCGGGAAGTAAAAATATTGTGATAGGTATTTTCTGTTGTCTTAGTGAAGGGACAGGCTCCCTCAGAGCTCTTTTCCTTGCTTAGAAAGCAAGATAGGCCTCAAGGAGAAGGAAGTATGTTGTAGTGCCGGGGATGGAGTCCTGGTCCTGGAGTCAGGGGAGCTGAATTCTAGTCCTGACTCAGCTAAATTCTCCACTGGACCCACAGGCAAGTCCCTACATCTCTCTCAAGCGCCAGCCATAAAATGAGGTTAATAACAGTTGCATCACTCCCAACTCACCAGGCAATTGTGAGGATCAAATAATAAACAGTAGGGAAAGACCTTTGTTAGGTCTTAAAGAGCTATTTAATGTCAGCTATTATTTTTATGGATGCCCTGGGTAGAGCCATGCTGTCTTTTGTCATTTTCTTGCCTCTTTTTTTTTCAGTCACCTAGTAATTGTCAACGGAAAAAATACAAACCACAAAGCTACAGGACTGGGGCCAGACTGTGGGTACCATCAGGCAGACAAATAAAAATTCAACCTGTCCAAGCCCCAGCTCCAAGATCAACTAACGTGCTTCTCTCACAGTCAAGACCCACTCTTCTCACCTTCAACCTATTTGCCTAGATGACTTTTTTTTTTTTTTAGTGAGGCAATTGGGGTTAAGTGACTTGCCCAGGGTCACACAACTAGTAAGTGTTAAGTGTCTGAGGCTGGATTTGAACTCAGGTCCTCCTGACTCCAGGGCCGTGCTCTATCCACTGTTCCACCTAGCTGCCCCTTCAAACCTTACTTTTTTTTTTTTGTGAAGCGACTGGGGTTAAGTGACTTGCCCAGGGTCACACAACTAGTAAGTGTTAAGTGTCTGAGGCTGGATTGGAACTCAGGTCCTCCTGACTCCAGGGCCAGTGCTCTATCCACTGCGCCCCCTAGCTGCCCCCCAACCTATTTGCAAATATTCATCAACCAGTACTCACTGAGTGCCCACTGTGTTGGGGAAATGAAAGAGAATTAAGGTCCCTTAATCTTGGTGGTAACATACCATGGTCCTCATCTTGCAGATCAGGAAAATGGGGCAGGAAAATAAGGAGAAGTCAAGGGCATGGGGCAAGTCAAAAACTAGAGTAGGAAGACTTGGGATTAGCTGGTCCTACTTCCAGCCTAGCTGTCCAGATAAAACTGGAGGTGCCCCGGTAACATGTCACAAGAATAAAAATCATCAGTTCATAAAATGAGACCTACAATGAATGTTAGAGGATCTCTACTCTAAACCCCTCATTTTATACATGAGGCATTTGAAGCCCAGACAGGGGAGTGATTGATCCAAGGTCTCTCTGACTCCAGCTCCAGCATCCTTTCCACTAAGACATATTTATTGCCAATTCTAGAAATGTTATTTCCTGATCAAAGTGTGGAATGCCAACCATCCAGGCTAGAGCAAGGATAGATGAACCCAGAACTGAGCCAAGAGAGAAAGAATCAGGAAAAAATTTAATTTTCAAAAATTACTCTCACACCCCCAACACACACGTAGCATCCCCTAAACAATTGTGACTCTCCTTTGAAATTCCACCAGTAATTCTCTGATGGCTCTTCTTGCTACATGACTCTGTTTCTTTTATGTTTTCTCTTTTCTAGGGTTCTGAGAGTTGATTCTTTTTCATTCTCCCTAAAAGACAATTTTGAGAGCCTTTCCTCTATTTTAGCTGAGCTAAGGAGCAGGAGATAACTTCTTAACCCTGCTTCCCAAGATGGGGTACAAATGAACCCACCAAATTACTCCCATGCCAGTGTTTCCTCCCATCTTGCTTATTCCATATAAAAACCAGGATAAGCACAACTAAGGATGGATCACAGTAAAAGGGTAAGAGACAGAAGAATCTCATCAATCATCCAGGAAAAAGGTAGCCTCTGCAGCAGAGATCAATTAATTAATTAATCAATCTGATTCAGAATCCCTGATTCAATAGTTCTCTTAACCTTTCTCTCCCCATTAAACTCAGTTAGCATTGCTCCAAGACCGGAGTGGAGCAGGCATCCTCTCCAGCCTCCAATCACTGATCACCCAGAGACCAAGTCCAATCTCCCAGCATCCTTAAGGCTCATCACCATTGATCCTGTAGGTTCCCAGCATATCAGAGCTATGTTATTGGAGTACAGTCAAGCTATTGTATCCAAGTCTTCCAAGGACACTTGGTGTCCTCATGAACAGAGAACATGTCACTTTATTCTAAGTTATCTTGCATTAAAGACAAACAAACAATATTTAATGCCCTCTGATTTCTTTTTTGTTTTTTTCTCTTCCTCTAGGCAGGTAGCAAAAGGTTGAGAATCATGTTATTCTTGCAACAAAAATGAACTTCACGACAAGAGACAAAAATTGATCATAACCACATTCAGCATCATATTTCACAGAAAACTGTGTACGTTTTTTCCCCATACAGGACATACTTCAAAGTAACAAAATAATTTTAACAACTGTAGTGTTCCTTCTTCCCGTTAGACGTAGATTGTTTCTTCCCTTATGGTACATAAATAGGAGAAAAGTAGTCTCTGAAATATTTACGTCCAGAGGTTCTTGCTTGTTGTTGTTGGTGGTGGTGGTGGTAGTGGGGTGTGTGTGTGTGTGTGTGTGTGTTTTGATTTGTCTTCAACAGCCCTAATTTTCATTTTCTCTCCATCCTCGGGCATTCTTCCCAAATTTATATACTAGTCTCCGTCCATCCACACGTTCCAGGATTTCTCGTTTGTAATAGTATCTGAAAGGAGAAAAATATGCAAGGAGGTTGGTTAGGTCTGAGTTGGTGGAAGACTTGAGTCTGGGAGGCAGAGCTGTAAGTAGGGTGGAGCAGTTGGCACTCTGCCACAAAGCACCGAAATTAGAGGGAGCTGAAACCACTTTCAGACCTTCAGCAACATGCAAATCACTGAATTTAGCACCTTGGTTAGGGGTGAGTGATTCTCCCCACTTCCCTCCAACCACTGTATGGAAGCCAGGAGACAAGTTTCCCAAGTGATTAGTCTGTCTGTCTGTCTGTCTGTCTCTCCCCCTTCTCCCCAACACATACACAAAAAGGGTAGCTCTTGGCCCCTTCCCCAGCTGAGGGTGTCCTTGAAGCCACTTGCCCCAGGAGCCAACATTATAGAATCACCCATTTAGGGCTAGAAGGGAGCTTACAAGTCATCCGGCCCAACTCCCTCATTTAACAGAGGAAGAAACTGAAGCACAGGGAAGGAGGGGGACTTTCCAGAGGTCAAACTGGTCCTAATGCCCCACCAGGGTCGGTAGGCGCTGTAAGTGGTCATTCAGCTTTTATGGCATTCTAGAATGATTCTGGAACTATTTAGGTCATTCAGCTTTTATGGCATTCTAGAATGATTCTGGGACTATTTAGGTCATTCAGCTCTTATGGCATTCTAGAATGATTCTGGGACTATTTAGGACATTCAGCTCTTATGGCATTCTAGAATGATTCTGGAACTGTTTACCTCATAGCTCGGCTGAGTTTTTCGTAGGTCATGCTGCTATTGTTCTTCTTCTTCCCCCAGAGCTGAGCCACTGCCTCTGATTTCAAGAACCTGAAGATGCCCTCAGACCGGTCTTCCCACTTTATTAACCCTGGGTTCTTATCTGGGTTCAAGAGAATATCTCGGATAAACTCCCACAAGTGAGTCCCTCGAGGGTCTAACCAAGAAAACAGAGAAAATCAATTACCAGGGAGTGAGAGGAGGTTAACATGACTTCTAAACACTTTAGTGGCTACTCCTGGAGAATGTAAGTGCTTTGGGGGCAGGGAGTGTTACTTTCCTGTTGCTGCTGTTTTGTTTTGACAGAGTCTGGCATATAGTAAGTGAATTGAATTGGACTGAATCGGCGAATTGGACTATCGATTCTTGCCAGTCTAACACCTTCCTTTGGGTCTCCCCCTCCTTCAGTTCCTTTTTAGGTGTTCTCTTCTCTTATTAGAATCTAGGTTCCTTGAAGGCAGGGAGTCGTCTTTCTTTATGCTTGCATTTGTACTCCTAATGCTTAGCGCAGTGCCTGGCATCCAATAAGTGTTTAATAACTGCTTGTTGGTCGATTTTTATTCTAATAAGGGTTAAACTTGATGACTTCTGAGGTGCCTTTTGGTTCTAAAATTCTATTCCCCTCAACACATGGGATATGTGCTTCAATTCAATTCGACAAGCAACTATTAAGCACCTACTATGTACATGACACAATGCTGGAAACCTTTCAGTGTGTGTTAGTTGAGGACTGAAGGCTGGACTAGAGCTCTTCCCCAGTAAATTCATCAAGTCATTTCTACATTTCAGTTTATATTTCTATTGATACTTCCCTCAACTGCTGGTCCCCAGCTCCATGTCTATGATCTCATACATCTGTCAAAACAGAAGACAATCTGTGGAGAAACTGCTATATCTTGGATCTTGAAAACAAGTATTTCTTTCCTACAGGTACAAGTATCTTCAGGAAAGGGGGATGGGGGTGGAGAGAAGGCCATGAACAGAGAGAGACAGAGAAAGACAGAGAGAAATAGACAGAGGAGAAAGGGAAATAAAGGAAAGAAGGAAGGAGGGAGGGAGAGAAGGAGTGAGGAAGGAAGGAAGAAGGGAGGGAAGAAAAGAAGGAAGAAAGGAGAGAGAGAAGTGAAGAAGGAAGGAAGAAAAGAAGGAAGAAAGAAAGAAAGGAGTGAGGGAGGGGAGGAAGGAAGGAAGGAAGGAAAGAAGGAAGGAAGAGAAATACCATTTATCCCCAAATCCCTCTTCATACCCTCCTCTTAGAATTTCCAAAAAAGAACTCCAACTCCATTAAAATGTAAACTCCTTTAGGGAAGGGACTGTTTTGACATTTCTTTGCATCCCCAATACTTAGCACCATGCTTTAGCATGGTGCTTAATAAATGTTTGTTGATTGACAGTAAACTCTTAATAAATGATTGTTTACTGGCTAACTCTGAGTGCCCAGAAAATCTCACTTGGTGGACAACTTCCTCTAAAATGTTCTATGGCCAAGTGCTTGTAAAAGAGTCAGTATTGAAATGACCAGGAAGAGAAGAGCCAGTTGGCCTCAAAATGAAATGTCATCTCACAAAAGGTTGGAACCTTTCACCTTTCCCAATATGTATGTGTGTGTGTTTTTTAAATGAGAGTAGACAGGGCAGCTAGGTAGTGCAGTGGATAGAGCACAGGATCCGGAGTCAGGAGAGCCTGAGTTCAAATCCAGTTTCATACATTTACACATTTATTTAGTACTGTGTGACCCTGGACAAGTTACTTAATCCCAATTGTTGTTGGTTTGTATTTTTTTTTTTTAAATGAGGGTAGCCACAGGAAGTGACATTAGCTTACAGACAAATTTTATCCTTGGTCACTCAGAAGGTGTAGAATGTGGTCCTCTCCTGGCAATTCATCCCAGCTCCTTGGCTCCATCTCAAGAGCAATGTTATATTTCTACAGCCCTTTAGAGCAGCACAGTAGTGAGAATGCTTTTTATAAAGTCAAAGGATCTGGATTTAAATTCTCGCTCTCCTTTTTTACTATTTATGCACCCCTGGCTCATTTTTCCTTACCTGCACATTTCAGGGGTTGTGTTAGATGGCTTTCAAGGTCAATTCCTTCTGGCTCTAAAACTATGATCCCAAGTCATATCACCTCTCTGGGCCTTGGTTTCCTCCTTTGTAACAAAAGGCAGCTGGACTACATAGTCTCTTCAGACCAGCTCTAAACCTATGATCTGCGATCCATTATCCCATTTACTACTCAGAACAACCCTGGGACATCAGTCATGGAAATATCATAATCCTTATTTTACAGATGAGAAAACTGAGGCTTCAAGGTAACAAAGCAACTCCCCCAAGGTCACATAGTCAGTCAGTAAGTGGCAGAGGCACTGCTTAGTTTTCACTATTAAAAGCTGAGTTTTAAATGTGACTCTGAGCCACCTAGCTGCCCCAGCTCCTCCATTTTAGGATGTGAGTAAAGGCTAGGGGTGGGAGGGCACAGAGAAGGCCAGCTGGAGAAGTGATTGGCAGCAACGAGTCTGACATGGTGTGAAAGCAAGCCTTGGCTTGGAGATCAAAAGCCATGAGTTCAAATCTTGTCTCTGTTATTTACTATCTGTGTGATTTGGGGAGAATCACCTAAAAGCTGTGGTTGAGAATTTCAATGACCATCCCAATGCATGGGAGAGTCAACTTCTTTGGCAATTACAAAGATCCATAAGGCAAATAGCTGCCTTGGGAGGTAGAGGGCTCCTCCCTAGGCTTTCAAGGCGAGATTGGATGCCCACTTGCCAAGAATGTTGGAGAAGGGATTCTTTTGACCATGTGTTGAACTAGACAGCCCCCTGAGGTGCCTATCAGCCTCTAAAACTCTAAAACTCTGTGATGCCATTTGGGGGAGGGGAGCTCAGGCTCCTCCTCTGTAACATGTGAGGACTGGATGAGATGATCGCTTATAAGCTTCCATAATTAGCATCCCCAGTCTGTACTACTGGTCACCCCAAAAACCTGTGCCCAGCTTCTCTTGGGCAATGGAGGGCCTTTTCTGCTCAACAGTAATAATGTCTCCATCTGCCTACCTATCCATTCATCCCAACATCACTCCACCTGTTTTATTCATTCAATGAACACTTATTAGTTAGTGCCTACTGTATACAATTCTAGAGAGAGGTGAAAAGAAATTGAGCTAAGCAATCAACAAACATTGATATAGTGGTTACCATGCACTGGGCACTGTCTACAAATACAAAAGTGAAAGCCTTTGCCCTCAAGGTGTTTATATGGTACATAGCCCCTTCCGTGTACAAGGGGGCTAAACCAAACATAGGGAAGTATGGGATACAATATTCTCTGATTATGGGCATTAAAGTGGTGAGACCAAAAGGGGATGTTTACCACCCTCAGGCATCAGAACAGCTTCCTATCACGTCACTGGCATCTGAATTGGATTTAGAAGACAAGTAGGGATTCAGCAGGTGAAAGGGGAAAGCATGATAACTGGGGCAAGAAGGCCTCAGAGATGGGTGATCTGATTGGGTCTGGGCATATCATCCATAGATTCAGAGGGAGAAAGCACTAGGAAGGTCGGGCGATGCCAGCCTGTGGAAGGTCATCAGGGGAGGCCAGCCTGGGCTCGCTGGTCACAAGGGGGCCACTTACTGTGTTTTTTGGTGTGAGATTTGGTTGGATGTTCTGGCTCCTTTTTCAGATCGGGTGAATCTGCTCAGGATGAACAGAAAAGACACTCGGGTTACATACTCCACACCATTCTTTTTCATTTTAATAATACAAAAATGCAAATGTCTGTTATAAAGAGAGACACCTTTCAAACTGGGATAAATCCCTTTTTTTTTTCTTTTTGGCATGCAAAGTTATATTTTAATCAGCCTGACAAAGGAACCATTGATGGGGTTTGGGTGACTACAGAAACGTATAGATTAGTTTAACAAAGAAATGACTCACTGTGGGCCCTGTGCCTGTCACCAAGGGAGAAAAAATGACAGAGGCAAGCTTGAAATCAGGTTAAAACTGTAAAACTGAGAGGCAAAATTGGGGGCATCGTCTGTGTTGTCTGTGGGACTTTATATTATGGTGATATTTAGGGAGACTATACAAAGAATGGGTATAATAACTACCTCAATGCAAACTCCACCCCCTCCCAACCCAGTTTGGTGTAGCACTGCCTCACATAAAAAATAACCCCCAAGCCGCCCAATCCAGAAAAGTGGTGGAGAGGAATGACTGTTAAGACTTGGAGTCAGAGCAACTGGATTTAAACACTGAGCCTGCCACTGGAGAGCTGTGTGACCTTGGGCAAGTCTCTTCCACTCTCTGGGTCTCAGTTGCCTTTTTCTAAAATGAGGAGATTGGACTAGCTGGCCTCTGAGGACTCTTCTCTAAATCTATGATATTATGACACTGTAACAGACTGGACCAAGAGGACTCACTCCCTTCTACAGAATGATAGCCCAATGGTGATCATTGGCTACTTCCAGATTTCATTCTCCTGAAACCGAATCCATCCCTATTCCCATTAAGAGACTATGGGGTGTGGGGGCGGCTAGGTGGCGCAGTGGATAGAGCACTGGCCCTGGAGTCAGGAGGACCTGAGTTCAAATCCGGCCTCAGACACTTGACACTTACTAGCTGTGTGACCCTGGGCAAGTCACTTAACCCCCACTGCCTCACAAAAGAACAACAACAAATAAACCAAAAAACAAATGTTGAAAACTATCTCTACATGTAACTAGAAAATAATAAAATACTTTTATAAAAAAGAAAAGAGACGATGGGGTGTCCGAGTTCAGACACCAACTGGACTTAAGCATTCTGGGCCACCTCTCATAGATGGAGCCATCTACCTGACTGAGCTTCTCTCTACAGAAGGCCCACAATGGCCCTGTGCAAACTACCTGAGTTGGATGGGAAGAGACAAAAATTTGTCAAGATGTTATCCCAGTCGCTCCTCTTTATACACCTCTTTATCTATATTATCTTGTTTCCTCTTCACAACCACAACAACAGGTCAGTGCTCCTACAGGTATGGAAACCAAGGCTCAGGAGGCTTCTTACTCACCCAGGGTCACCCAGCAAATGAGAATCTAAGGAAAGCTGTAGAATGTGGTCCTCTCCTGGCCCCTGTTCTAGCTCTGTCTTTGGGCTGAATCCAGTCTGCTCTGAGGTGACCTTGGTTTTTTGAAGGCTGTGCCAACCCGAAGGAGCACAAATCTAAGCGGCCCCGATGCAGTGCGTCCGTCATCAGAAGGCCAGCCAAGCTAAGCTGGGAGGGTCAGCCAGCGGCCAACTAACTTTTGGGATCACAGTAACTCAAGAAGAACCATGGCCAGGGGCAGCTAAGTGGCACAGTGGATAGAGCACCGGCCCTGGAGTCAGGACTACCTGAGTTCAAATCCAGCCTCAGACACTTAACACTTACTAGCTGTGTGACCTTGGGCAAGTCACTTAACCCCAATTGCCTCACTAAAAAAAAAAAAAAGAAAGAAAAAAAAAGAACCATGGCCCAGGACACTGAGACAGTGACACGGGCCTCCTTACCAGTGTCTGCCTTTTCCCATCCTCCTTTTTTTCTTTTTCTTTTTTTTTTAGTGAGGCAATTGGGGTTAAGTGACTTGCCCAGGGTCACACAGCTAGTAAGTGTTAAGTGTCTGAGGCCGGATTTGAACTCAGTAGTCCTGACTCCAGGGCCGGTGCTCTATCCACTGCACCACCTAGCTGCCCCTTCCCATCCTCCTTAATGCTAATGTCTTCTGTTGTTGACTTCCAATTTTTCCTGTAAGTATCCTGTTTGCATGTGGTTGCCTCCCTCATTTGACTGTAAGCTCCCTGAGGGTAGGGACTGTGTTTTTTCAAAAATTTATTTGTTTGTTTGTTTGTTTTGTAAGGCAATGAGGGTTAAGTGACTTGCCCAGGGTCACACAGCTAGTAAGTATCAAGTGTCTGAGGCCAGATTTGAACTCAGGGCCTCCTGAATCCAAGGCCAGTGCTTTATCCACTGTGCCACCTAGCTGCCCCCAGGGACTGTCTTTTGCTTCATTTGGGTTTTGACCTTTTTTTGTATCTCCATCACTTAACACAGTGCCTAGCAGACGGTAAGGGCTTAATAAATGTATGTAGGTTTGACTTGATGTGTCCATTCTATGATTTGGGTGACTACAGGAATTGTAGCCAGATAGAAACCTTTTGAAATATAAGGAAAAGTCATAGATCAACATATTTAGAGCTGGAAGGGAAATCAGAGATCATTTATCTAGTCTAATCCTATCATTTTACAGGTAAGTGCTTGATAACTGAAAGAAATTAATTTAAAATGGGTAATATGTGAATGTCTTCTTTGATGATCTATATTTGTTACAAGGACTACCTTTTCTTTTCCAAGGGGAGATAAAACAAATACTTGATAAATGAAAGAAGTGGTTTAATGCAGTTTGTTAGAGCCCGGGGTCTGGAGTCAGGAAGATCTGAGTTCAAATCCAGCCATCCAGCCTCAGATACTTACTAGCTGTGTGACCCTATGCAAGTCACTTAACCCCTATTTGTCTCAGTTCCTCATCTATAAAATGGAAGCACGTTGGAAAAGGAAATAGCAAACCACTCCAGTATCTTTGCCAAGAAAACCAAAAAAAAAAAAAAAAAAGAGAGAGAGAGAGTAGGACAACACTGAACAACAACAAAATGGGGATAATAATAGCACCTACCTCCCAGGGTTGTTGTAAGAATGAAAAGAGATAATATATGTAAAGTAGGGTTCCAATCAATATCCTCTGATTGCAAAGTCTGAGGAACCAACCAAATGAAGTCTACACAACTGCCCCACCCCTCTACCCCCCATGATCAGTTGGTTTCTCTGGAAGATGGGAAGGCTAATTCCCAGGAAAACCAAAGAGCCCTCCATCCCCCTCTCCACTGGGCAGGAGGGAGCAGGGCGAAGGAGATTGCAACATCCCCCACAGCAGGATGTGACAATGTCGTAACTGCCTTGGCACTGCCCCACTGACACAGAGTGATACATCATGGTGACAGGTCAATGCTGCTCCCTAGACAAAGAGATGTGGTTACCCAGAGAGCAGTGTGTGGTAACAGGAGCCTTCTAAGGGCACCCAGGAGGGGTACTTGGAAGGCCTTTCGGAGTCAGGGCTGGGCTCAGAGAAAACACTCCTCCCCTCAATGGCCCACACATTCCATGATTTCTGGGTAAAGGCCGCACTTTGGGGGTTAGCCAAAGTCAGGAAGAAATGGGTTCACATCCAGCTTATGTCTGAAGCTTACCAGCTACATGATCCCAGGGGAGCCCCATTGAGCTCTTTAAAACTCAGTTCCTGAGGGGCAGCTAGGTGGCACAGTGAGCACCGGCCCTGGATTCAGGAGGACCTGAGTTCAAATCCAGCCTCAGACACTTGACACTTACTAGCTGTGTGGCCCTGGGCAAGTCACTTAACCCCAATTGCCTCACCAAAAACAAAAAAACAAAAAACAAAAAAAAACCACCTCAGTTCCCTCATCCAGAAAATGGGGGAAATGGTATCTATAGTATCTGTCTGCAGTTATGAGGACACAGATGAGAATGTACATATAAATCACTTTTTAAACCATCAAGCACCATATATAAATGTAATTTATTGTTAAAGTGATGGTATAGACCATGAAGGCAAAGCTCCTCCTGGCTACATTAGCCCTTCTTTCTTAGGGCTTAAGTTTCGTAGGACCCAGGTTCAAATCAGTTTCTTTCATTGTAAAAAGAGAGGACTGACAAAAAGATCAAAGAAAGAGGAAAAGGATCCCTATGTACAAAAATTTAACAGCTCTTTTTGTGATATCAGACAACTATAAATGAGGGGGAGGGGGTGATGTCCACCAGTTGGAGAATGTCCAAACAAATTATGGTATATAAATGGGATAGAACACTATTATGCGTAAGAAATGATGAGAGAGACCATTTCAAAGAAAACTGGGGTGGGGGGCAGCTAGGTGGTGCACCGGCCCTGGATTCAGGAGGACCCGAGTTCAAAATCTGGCCTCAGACACTTGACACTTACTAGCTGTGTGACCTTGGGCAAGTCACTTAACCCTCATTGCCCAACCAAAAAAAAAAAAAAGAAAAAGAAATCTGGGAAGATGTGTATGAACTGATGCAGATGACCTGAGTAGAACCAGGAGAATAATGTATACATTGATAATAACACCATAAAGACAAACAATTTTGAAAGATAAGAACTCTGATCTCCACAATGACCAACCCTAATTCTGATGTGTCAGTGATGAAGCATGCTACCCTCTCCTGACAGAGGTGACAGACTAAGGGTACAAGAGAAGACACCCTTTTTTTTTTTTTGACATGGCCCCTGCACAAATGTTTTGCTTGACCATACCCATTTGTTACAAGGCTTTAATTTTTCTTCCCCCTTCTGACAATTTTGTCTTAGTGTAGAAGAAAATAGATTTTTGTTGGTCAAAAATAATATTTTTAAAAATAAAATAAACTGAGGGAGTTGAATTAGATGGACTCCCGGGTCCTTCCCAGCTCTAGATGTATGATCCCATGAACCCTGTATCTCCGATTTTGTTCCCCTAAAACAAGGCTCATCCACTGTTAGAGGCCCAGCAGTCCTGCCCGCTGGTTTTACAATGCAAGTGTTAGAACATGACTTCAACCCCACTGCCTTGCTCATAGCAGAGATTAGGGGTATTTGCATATGATTCAGCTGTGAGCAATTTCTTTACGGGATATACAAATTTCAGTGTTATAAGAGGCTACAACGCCCTAGCTTTAGGCCCAACAAGTCAGTGGATAAACACATCAAGCCAGAGTTGGCATGACAGGGTTCCAGGACTATCAAGATCATCAAGAATACTGGCAAGGTTCTTATGAAAATGGGCAGATGTCAGAGAAATCAAAACAAACTCAACTTCCCCCACCTCTACTTATCACAGAGGGCATCAGTTTAAGCCAGGCCCCGCCTTAGCTTTGCCGGTTAATCGTCCTCAAACACAAAGATTCTCAATCAAACGACTTTAGATGAAGCCTTGAGATTTAATGATGGAACCCACCAGTATTAGCAGATTGGTGTCATGGCTCTGGTCCAGTCTAGCTGTGGATAGAGGCTGCTTCCATCTGAGCCCCCATCGGTCAACTGGGGAAGTGTAGTGGGGTAAGTGAGGCAACTTGACATAATGGATAGAAGAACACTGCCTTTGGAGTCAAGTCCTACCTGCCTCACTTATTAGCTCTTAACAAAGCTCGGCAAGTCACTATTCCAAATTAGATAATATTCATAAAGTGCTTAGCAGAGTGCCTGGCACATAGTAGGTGCTTAACAAATGCTTGTTCCTTTCCCCTTTCCCTAAATCTAGGATCCTAGGAAGTCCTAGACATACTCATAGAATTACATATTTAGAGGCAGCTAGGTGGCGCAGTGGATAGAGTGCCGGCCCTGGATTCAGGAGGACCTGAGTTCAAATCCGGCCTCAGACACAACACTTACTAGCTGTGTGACCCTGGGCAAATCACTTAACCCCAATTGCCTCACCAAAAAAACCACAACCCCACAACAAAAACAAACAAACAAACAAAAAAAGAATTACATATTTAGGGCTAGAAGGGACCTATCTCAGCGCTCATCTGAGCTCATCCCCTCTAATCTTATTTATCCTGCATATCAGATTGCACACAGCACCTGCATGTGGTCTTGCTCATTGTATCATGAGCTTCTTGAAGGCAGGAACTATCTTTTTGCTTTCTTTGTATTCCCAGAGCTTAGTAAAGCAATTGGCACATTAGTCATTGTTTGTTGACTGACTGATCTTTAGTTGTACTGGACAGATCTAGTCTGGAATTTTGATCAAGCCTCTTCCCTTCCCAGACACCTCCACTAATACCACTTGACAATAGCTAGCATTTATACAGTACTTTATTTTTGTTTTGTTTTGTTTTTAGTGAGGCAATTGGGGTTAAGTGACTTGCCCAGGGTCACACAGCTAGTAAGCGCTAAGTATCTGAAGCCAGATTTGAACTCAGGGACTCCTGATGTCAGGGCCGGTGCTCTATCCACTGCGCCACCTAGCTGCCCCTATACAGTACTTTAAGATTTGTAAAGATAATATTTAAAGATGACATCTCATTTGATCTTCACAACAACCCTGGGAGGAAGGTGCTATTATTATCCCCGCTTTATAGATGAGGAAACTGAGGAAGGCAGAAGTTAAGTAACTTGTCCAGGGTCACACCACTCTGAACTCAGATGTCTGATGTCAGGTCTTCTTGACTCCAGGTCCAGAGCTCTAAACACTGCACCACCCAGCTGTATAAAATTAGACTCCTTCTCCTCACCGGGGAAGCCTTTTCCTTCATTCTCTAAAGCAGACAGGGGACCAAAATTTCCTGTCCCCATTTTCTAGCCTGGATTAAAACACAGGTTTATCCAAGGCAAGTTCCCTGAGCCCAGAGTATTGGGACTGTGTTCTCAGCCCTGACCAAACCTAGTCATCTCTAAGATTGGGTTGTTGATTGATTCAAATTCATTCTGCCATGAAGGAAATAGCTTTAGGTAAGAGTCCAGGGATTTCTGGAAAGGAACCTGTTTGCCTCAGTTTCCTTCTCTATAAAATGAAGGAAAGAATAGCACCTACCTCCAAAGATTCCTGTGAGGATACAGGAGATAATAATTGTACCTGAGGCCTGGTGCTCAGCTGGGAGGCCACATTTTCATCAGTGTCAAAGCTGGGAAGGACCTCAGAGACCATCTCGTTGAACCCCCTCTTTTTATAGATAAGGAAAGTTAAAGGGGAAGCGAATGACTCCAAGTGACCCAGCCTATGGGTGACAGAACCAGGAGTAGTACCAAGGGGGGCGGGGATTGCTTCCTTTTTATCTCTGTAACCCCAGGGCCTAGAACAGTGTCTTCACAATTGCATGTTGACTGGTTGATAGCCATTTGGCTTTATAGCAGGGGTGATGGTGGTGGGGTATGTGTGTTACCTTCCAGGAAATGCAGGCTCCCCTAACCCCCTGCCACACAGAGTGAGAACTGGGGCACAGCCAAGTCTTCTGATTTCCCATATCCCTGTCTTTCCACCCCAATATCTCCCACCACTGCTGTGACCTTGGGAAACTTTTGTCTAAAGAGATTGCCAAGGAGAAGTCCTGGCAGAGGATGCATGAGAGTGATACATGTTAACCTGGGACCAGTGCATTTTTTTCAGTCTATTACTACCTCTGGGTCACATCAGATCTTATATTAAAATACACACTCCTCAGCCTGGCATTCAGTGCCCTCCACAGTCTAATCCCAACCTCCCCCTCTAGCCTGATGTGATCAGTCCTCTTCCTATGGTCAAACCGGACAATTAGCTGTTACGAAATACTTCATCCCTAGTCTTCCAACCTTTGCGTTAGTGAACCTCATGCCTGAAAGGCTCTCCCTCCTAACCCCTCCTGCTAGAATTTCTGGCTTCCCTTAATAATAATAAATAATAGTAATAATTATAACAACAACAAATTACATTATAAGCACTAAAGCTTACAAGGTACTTGTCCTATATCATCTCAACCAATCCTCACAACAAACTTGTCCTCCCCCCCCCCCCCATTTTACAGATAAGGAAACTGAGTGAAATTGACCGACTTGCCCAGGATCAAAAATTAGTAAACATCTGAAGCAAGATCTGAACCCAGCTCTTCCCATGCCTCCCAAGGCTCAGTTTCTACAGGAAAGGAGGCGTTTTCTGGTTCCCGATATTGCTAGCCCCATCCCCTGTTAAGGTTAGCTTCCATCTATGCTGCATGCCTCTTTTTTTAGTGTCCCCAGTTAGAATGTAAGCCCTTTGAGGGCAAGGAATGTTTTTTTTCTTTGTATCTTCAAAGGACCTGGTATAGTAAGTGCTTAATAAATGCTTATTGAAAAGAAAACTGAATTAAAGAAATGCTTATTGATCTATCAACTGATTTTCTACATCAATGCCCTTGGCTAAATTGTATTCTTTCCTCTTCTCGACTTTTCAGAATCCTCCTCTCTCTCCTTCCTCTAGCCAGCCCTCCCAGACTTCCCTCGCTGAAGAATTCTTTCCACAAATATTTCTGATTACTTCGCTGGCCCCCCATCACTGCCCACCTTGGACCCTACTTATCTGTGTGTGTCCTATCCCTGCCAACACTCCCTCCCCACAAAAGTTCCTCTAAGTAACTTGCAAGCAAGGACTAGTTCATGTTCATCTCTGTACTCTTAGCACCGCTAGGGTGTTGCACAAAGTGGGCCCTTAGTAAACTTCGCTGAATAGTAATCAAATACCCCAGGTCAGATACATAATTCATAGATTCACAGAAGGGGTGGTTGATTTGGGAATGAAACCTTCCTTTCCATTCCTTAGCCTGAGCAAATTCTGTCTCTGAGAGCAAACAGACCGAAATTAAGCACAAGGATTAAGGGACTAAGATCAGGCCATCTGTTTATCTGTAGACAAAGACCCATAATGACGTGTGGCAGTGCTGGATGGCATCCCAAGGAGGGTAGGGAGAACGGGCAGGCACCCTGAGCCCATGCCATGAAGATCAGCCAGGAGGAATTGGGCGTGGTGAGTTGACAGAAGATAGGACAGAGGGGGAACACCAGTGAAGTGGAAATGAGAACAGTCTTCAGTGTTTAGAGGGCTGACATCTATCCAGAAGAGGGGCTAGCCTGATCTTCCTTGGCCCCAGAGGGGCATTGAATGGCAGATTCAGGAAAAATGAGTGGTTTCTAGCAGTATAATGGGCTGCCTTGAGAAGTAGCAGGTTCCCTATGACTGAGGGGCTGGAAAAAGAAAGGCTCATACGGTCATAGATTTTAGATAAGAAAGCATTGAGTCCAACTGACATATTTTACAGATGGGGAAATTGAGGCACAGAGGAGGAGATTGTTTGGTTTTTTGTTTAGTAACTTGCCTAGGATCATATAACTAGGAAGTGTCTGAAATGGGATTTCTATTCAATTGTGGGTTACACTAGAGAACCTTTACAATCCCTTGAATTCAGAGATTCTATGATTCTGTGGCAGGTTCTACAAGTCAATGCACATTCACGTGGAGGTAAGTCAAGACCCCCTCTCCACACTACCAAGCATTTTTTCATTTGGTACCCACATGGCTGAAAGAGGTCCAGAGACTTATGGGCAGCAGCATATGGGCTGGCTAGGTGGTGCAGTGGATAGAGTGCCAGGCCAGGTGTAAGGAAGACCTGAATTAAAATCTAGCTTTAGGGGCAGCTAGGTGGCGCAGCGGATAGAGCACCAGTCCTGGATTCAGGAGGACCTGAGTTCAAATCTGACCTCAGACACTTGACACTTACTAGCTGTATGACCCTGGGCAAGTCACTTAACCCCAATTGCCTCACCAAAAAAAAAAAAATCTAGCTTTAGACACTTACTAGCTATGTGACCCTGGACAAGTCACTTAAAAAAAAAACCTGTTTGCCTCAGTTTCCTTCTCTATAAAATGAAGGAAAGAATAGCACCTACCTCTGAGGATTCCTGTGTGGATACGTGAGATAATAATTGTACAGCTCTTAGTGCAGTGCAAGCACTACATAATCGTAAGCCATTAATATCAGCAACACGCCGTGCCCGGCATTAATGCATTCTAAGCACCTTTGAGAATGACTAATAAGGCATCAGTGCTGGCTCTAAAAGAAAGCAGAGTTGGCAGCCACCCCCCATTGGGGTGGTTCCAAGAGTTTATACAAAACTCTTATGCCCCTCACCTCCAGTACAAATACCTTGCTTATAACTGAAATTCCATAACTTGAGATTCAATCCTTTGGCTTAAGGTATTCACACACTCAAAGAATGTTAAGCCTGAAGGGGCCTTTTGAAGCAACCTAGTCCAATCCCCTCATTTTATGGGGGATGGGGGAGGGGAACTGAGATCCCACAGTTAAGTTATAAAACTGGAACTAGAGTCCAAGGTCTGGGACTCCAAGTCCCAGTCTTCATTCTAGTGTGGTGGGAGTCTTCCCCACACTTTGTCTCCTCCTGAAATGCAGACGCAAAGCTTTCATGTTCAATGTTGCCCTAATTTATACTTTAGTGGGAATGTTCTTATGAAATTTACCTATAATTTATACATTAGTGGGAATGTTCTTATGAAATTCTTTGCTGAAAGCAGGTTTTACTCAGGACAGATATGGGGAGGCAGAGGAGGGCATGATGGCAACAGGGACCAGAGAATATAGGGAGAAGGACAAAGAAAGGAGAGGGCAATTCAAAAGACTAACAAATCCATTTGAAATTCACTTGCTCCGGATATTGGAGATCTCCATGGAAATAGCTGCCCTTCCCCAAGGCACCTGGGAGCCATTCTATAAGGAAAGCTCATCGAAGTGAGACCTGACATAAGAAGCAAAGGGAAATCAGAGTATTCGACCCCAAGTGATTGTCTTACCAATCGGGAGGTGGCTGGTGGTTGTCATAGAGATCTGAGCTCGGCAGAAAGTTTTGCTGTCCATCATTTCTAAATCAAAGAAAGACAAGGGAAGTTTAGGAGCTGCCCCCCTTCCAAACTGGCATCGTGGGTGCTTTGAAAATGGCTTGAATGGTGGGGTGGTAGTTACCTACTGTGCTACCATAGTTTGTGTCATATAAATAATTATCTTCTTTCCAAGTGGTCATGAGAGAAGGGTCTGAAAGGAAAAAGAGAAGAAAAGGGGTGAAATTCAAAGGAAGGAAGAAGAAAACTTTTGTGACATCACCAGCTTGGTGACTTTCAAGATCATCATGATCTTCCCTGGCCACCAATCCTCTCTGTGTTTTGTCCCCATCAACATAAGCTCCTGTCTGTCTTTTTGTATTTGTATCCCTGGCACTTAACACAGTGCTTAAAACATAAGGATTATCTCTTGATTATAAAAACTGGCCTCTACCCACACAGACTGGCACCATCTCTGAAATATCGTCTTAGAGAGTTGCCAAGAAGTTGGACAGTTGAGTCACCCAGCCCATGTGTCAAAAACAGGACTCGAACCCAGGGCTTCCTGGCTCCAGTTCCAGGTTTCTATGCACTACGCCATGGTGCCTTTCACACCATAATTACTAAGGGTTTTTTGTTCATTTCACTGATTCATCCAAGTCCCTCCTGACCACATCCCCAGTGTACCACACTTGATCTTCTTCTGGGCATAAACAACTATGCTTATATTTTCATATAAGGGTGGGAGGGTAAGTCTTTCCAGACAAATTTGTATAATTAATGAGTAATGGCCTTTATATGTGATACATTTTCTTCTAATTGTTTTGGGCTCATCCTGAGTTCAGTTTGTTCATTAGCCCAAGTCCACTGATCCCCAGCCCTGGTCTGCTGACACCTCCAGTTTCCAGTTAGCCCCAGGGGTATTGGGTTTGTTGGCAGGTTTTTTTCCCCCAAAAATGAAACTAATGTTAATCCCTTTTAATTAAAAAAAAATGAATCCACCTATGCCATGCAGCCTTTTTAAGGAGGAGAAGAGTTGGCAAAAGCAAATAAAAATGCTGATGGGGAGGGGCAAGTGTCTCAGTCTTTGTTTGTTTGTTTTTGCCGGGCAGTGGGGGTTAAGTGGCTTGCCCAAGGTCACACAGCTAGTAAGTGTCAAGTGTCTGAGGCCAGATTTGAACTCAGGAACTCCTGAATCCAGGGCCGGTGCTTTATCCACTGTGCCACCTAGCTGCCCCCCACGTGTCTCAGTCTTTGAGGAGCAGATTCTGTGCTTGGGGAATACCTCTTCTGGGCCCTTAATGTCTCTTTACATTTCTGAATCAAAGATAAACTTCCCATCACCCACCCAAAGTGAAGTCTAACTCTCAGAGGATACCCCAACACCTGGCTGGGCTCCAAAGAGAAACTGGTCCCCTCCCAATTGTTTGAGCTACACTGATGCCAGCAACTAATTAGGACATTATCCCAATGTGTCTATTTTCCTGGCTTTGGAAATATGAAAAGACCCCTTCCTCTGAGCACCCCACTTAAAGAGTTTTTGTCCCCAAATGGAAAGCCTACACCTGGCAAAGGAGTTAGCCTGGTGGGAAGAGGCCTGAGTTTCGACTCAGAAGACCTGGATTTGAATCCCACCTGTATCCCTGACTGTCCATGTGACCTTGATCTGTCATGTCCCACCCCTCTAAGCCTCAGTTTCCCCATCTGTCGAATGAGGGGGTTGGACTGAAAGGGCTTAAGGTACCTTCCCATTCTAAGTCTATGATCCTCTGAGATCTTCATTTTGTTTTTACTGCATAAATCATCTGAAATCTGACTCACTGCCTAAGTCCTCCTGTTTACGACATAGGGATTTAGCTGGTATCTTAACTAATAGCTACATGTTGGGGCACCCCAAGCTCTAGCTCTCTGGGCTACACCCTCTCCTTGTTTGGTCACCCCAGACATCTGTTTTTTAGCAGCAAAGCCGACCCAGGAGGTTTGGGGGGAGGTTACCCCCTCTCGGGACCTTCTCTTCCCCACTCCAAGGGTGGACCAGCTGTTCCACCCCTTACCTCAACTCTCCGGAGCTGGTGCTGCAAGAAAGTTGGGGTGCTTGGGAAGGAAGAATGAGACTCCTTTGGGGCTTTCCCTGAAACCCCACCCCTGGGTCTTTGAGAAGAGGTGCCTGTGGGGTCACTGAAGGGAGGGGTTTAAACTTCCACAGAGGCCATTGCTCAACCCGCCTCTGAGGTGGGCTCAGAGACTAGAGGCAGAGGCCCAGCCTTGGGTGTGGAAGAACAATGGAGGCCTAGCCATAGGGATGCCCAGCAAAGCCTAATTCATGTGCTTACCTGATATTGGTTTTGCCTTTAATAATTGGAGAGTAACTATGTGGTCAAGGAATAAATACATGCACTGGGACAGTTTCTATTGTACTTGATTCACAAAACATCCAACGGCCAAATTCTGGCCTTGGGTCCCTGGGACACCCCCCACCCAATTCATCCTAGTAGCAGATTCTTCTTCCCTCTCCCCTGGTCCCCAGATAACCCAGGATACCCGAGATGGAACCCCAGCTCTGCTGATTGCTACCTGTGTGATCTTGGGTAAATCACTGAACCTCTCCGCGTACCTCAGTTTCTTCATCTGTAAAATGGATAATCCAGTATCTTTGCCGAAAAAAGCGCAAATAGGGTCACAGAGTGTCAGACATGACTGAAACGACTCAACAACAACAACACCTATAATGCCTGTCTCTCATGAGGTTCAAGTGAGGTAATTCATGGAAAGGAAAGTACTTTGCCAACCTTGAACCACAATATAAACGTCAGCTATTTTTTAAAAAAAGTCCTTTCTCTCTAACTTATCCCTCTCCACAGGGATCTCTGCACCAGGAAAGCCAGTTACTGCTCACCTGCTTGCTCTGTCTTCACGATGACATTGTGGGTGGACTGGAACGGATCGCTGCTACACTGGCCTGCGGAGGATGGTTCAGAAGAGTTAAAATGTGATGTGAGACCAAGGAGAGAAGCCAAGCTCAAGATTCTAACCAGGGGCTTGTTCATGGGGACACCTGGACAGGCTCAGGGCCAGGCTTTGGGAGTACTGACCGCAGATGCCTGAGCCCTTCTTGTGTTTGCCTCCACGGCCCCCACTAACACGGGCAACTGAAGCCCTCTGAGAGTTCTCTTTCCTCGTGAAAGCACATCCTGTACTCTCCCATTAGAATGGGCACTCTCTGAGGGTAGCACAGGATAGTGGAGAGAGCACTGAGTTTAGTGAGAGGAGCCAAGTTGGACCCCCAGCTCCGCTAAGTGCTACGTGTGTGACCTGGGAAAATAATTTAACCTCTCTGGGTCTCAGCTCCTCCTCCTAAAAATGAGGGAGTTAGACTCACTTAGCTATCTTGACCTCATTTTCCTTATCTATAAAATAGAGAAGTTGGGGCAGCTAGGTAGCATAGTGGATAAAGCACCGGCCTTGGATTCAGGAGGAACTGAGTTCAAATCCAACCTCAGACACTTGACACTTACTAGCTGTGTAACCCTGGGCAAGTCACTTAACCCTCATTGCCCTGCCCCCCCCCCAATAGAGAAGTTGGACTAGATGTCCTCCCAGGTCCCTTTTAGCTCCAATCTGGGGGTTTATTGGTCCTATATTGTATATCCCCAGACTCGGGGAAGGGGAAGGGAAGGGACAGTCAGCAGAGGAATGAGCAGAATGGTCAATCTCACATTCAGATGGTGGTTTTTGTCCTGTCTTCTAGCACACAGTTCTCCCATATTCTGAGAGATCTGTGATCTCAGCCATGGGAGTATATTACCTCCAATGAAAGAGGTCATCACCCATCCTTGCCTGTCCCTCCATCCTGGACAGCTCTTGTCCATCCTTTATGGAGTCCACCCAATATGCCGATATCCAGAGAATACCAATGCAGTGTTTAATAAATGCTTGTCAAATGAAAAAGCACAGTATCTAGCACATGGGAAGTAATAAATGCTTCCTTCCTTTCTTGCTCCCACTCTCCCTTCCTTTATCCCTCCCTCTTTCCTACTTTTCTTCCTTCCTTCCTCTCTCCCTTCTTCCCTCTCTTTTTTCCTTCCTTCCTTCCTTCCTTCCTTCCTTCCTTCCTTCCTATTGAATTACATTACCTTGTGGATTAATCTAGAACAGTTGGGTTTGGGTAGCCTGGATTTCCCAAACTCCCTGGTGTTGGGTTAGGGTTAGAGTTGGAGGTACCAAGAAATCCTTGGTGCTTGATCAATTAACAGCCAACTCTTCAGAAGATGGTGATTCTTCATTTATAGAAGGATGAAATGGGTATTAATAATAATGATGATGCCAATAGCCAACATCTACATAGCACTTTAAGGTTTGTAAACACATACTACTTCATTTAGCCTTAAAACCACAAGGTAAGGAAGGTATTATAGGTATTATTCTCTTTTTTTTTTAGTGAGGCAATTAGGGTTAAGTGACTTGCCCAGGGTCACACAGCTAGTAAGTGTTAAGTGTCTGAGGCCAGATTTGAACTCAGGTACTCCTGACTCCAGAGCCGGTGCTCTATCCACTCCGCCACCTAGCTGCCCCCATGTTATAGGTATTATTAATGCCCAATTTATATATGGGAAAACTGAGGCTCAGAGAGGTCAAGTGACTTGCCCAGGATCAGGTCTTCCTGAGCCCAGATCCAATACACTCTGCACCATAGTAAGTTGCTAATATTGCAATGAGAAAAACTGGGATTAGTGAAAAAGAACTAACTGAAGGAGGAGGTGGATGTTCCTCTTTTCTCTGAATTCATTCAAATTAGTTTTGTGTGTAGACACAGCCTTTGAGTTGTATCTGGATGAACCAAGTGATCGTCATCTTGCTCTGAACTTTTGAAGCAAGGTCTGATATGTTGTCTTAGAGCAAGATGAGGTAGAAGGAGCAAAGCATTTGGAGTCAGGAGGTGGATTCAAATCCAAATTTTGCTACTCATTCGCCGTGTGACCTTGGGTAGGTCACTTAACCTCTTTGGGACTCAGTTATCTTTTCTATAAATGAGGAAGTTGCACCAGGTGACTCCTGAACTCCCTCCCAGCTTGAGGACACTGAAACTTGGAAACCTGTTTTCTAATCCTGTATGTGTTTGTTTTGTTTCCCCAGGTATACAGCTAGTCCCTCGGGGGATGGGGCAGGCACAATAGAAGCTTGTGCCTGCTGCCTCTTCTGTCTCCTGCCACAGGGTGCCAACACAGGGCTAGGCACACAGTGGTGACTTAATAAGCAATTGTCTAATACATTTAGATTTGGCCTAAAGGATGAAATGCAAAACCCAATGAGAAACATATCCATCATAAGTGATCTTTGTCAGCTCAAAGGCAGCAGCCACACTGATAAATTGGTCAAGGATAGGCAGATGGCAGAGGGCAGGGGAATGGGTATATATTTGAAATCCCAGGACCTGAGTTCAAATCCCAGCTCTCCTGCTGTCTGTGTGACCTAGGGCTAGTTCTTGAATATAGCTGGGCCTCATTTTCCTCCTTTCTAAAATGACAGGGTTGAACTTGATGATTTTTAAGGTCCCTACCAGCCTTTAAATCTATGACACAATGACAACCCCCCCTCCCCCCCCCGGGGTTCAGTCAGGCCAAGCCTTGAGAAAAGTGGATTTTAATTGGGGGGCGGGGAAGGGAAGGAAGGCTTTTTATTTCATCTGCTCTCCCTGAGTCCTCAGGTTTATTTTTAGTGTCTTGTTTGGTTTGGTTCTAGTAATAAATAAATAAATAAATGAAATGAGCAACTGGCGTGAGCTGGGTGCAAAGGAACAAGGGAATGAGTGACGTGACGGACAGGTGAGCTCATCCAAAATGGCGAGGAGGAACGCTCCTGAACTGACACCAACGTTCTCTCAAGTTCTTTCTCAGTGCTGACGGCAGCTGTCAGGAGTCTGCATGTGGTTCCTTTCTGGGGAGTCCCTGCTTCCACATGCCCACTTTAGCAGCCCATACAAAGGCTCCATTAACAAGTTCCTCTGGAGCTAGGTCTTTGCCCATATGCTTGGGGAACGTGTTAACTTGGGAGTCCTTGGTTTTTTAATGCTGGATGACTTTGCACCCGGTGTGTCCCAGTGTAATTCCTTCTGGCTTTGAATGACACATCAATAAATATAGCCCAGTAAAATGTAAGCACTTTGAGGGTGGGGCTGGTTCTTCATTTTTGTTTGTTGGTCTTCATTCTTGTGCCCCCTAACAAAAACTTCTTGCAGGCAGACACCCATACTTGCTGAATGGAAATAATAAGACCCCTGCTTTTTGGAGGGGGGCAGGTAAAGGTATGGAATGGGACAGATAATGTCAGATTTCCCCCCAATATGTTCGTTCATTTTGCTGAACTTTTTTTTCCTCTTATTGTTTAAGTGATGACCTTCTGGGAGGGGAAGGATACATTGGAAAATAAAGGGGATATAAAAATAAAAGGGATCAATAAAAACTTTTAAAGGGGAAAGGGGGAAGGAAGTCTTAGGATTATACATTTCAGACTGGCAGAGAACTTGGCGGTCATCTCGCCTGACCCCTTCATGTCACAGATAAGAAAACAAAGGTCCAGGCTAAGTGACTTGTTCAGACAGGTAGCAAATGAAAGAAAGCCTGGGATTGGAATCTAGGTCCTGTGATTTCAAATTCGGTACTCTTCATTGTTCCACCGACTCCTTTTAAGACAGTCAAGACGATTTTTGATCAGTGCTTGGAAATCAAGATATTTGGCTATCTCTATTCTATATGGAACCTCTCATTTAGGTATTAATATTTTATAGTACCTTAGAGAGCTAAGAGATCATAAGCTGGCAGAAGGCAAGGTACCTAAGGTAGGAACTCCTAGCCTGCCCCGCCCCCTCTCTCAATCTGTTTTTCTGTCTGTCTCTCTCTTTGTCTTTCTGTCCATCTGTCTCTCTGCCTGCCCCTCCCTCCCTCCCTCCTCTCTCTCTGCTTGCCATTGTCCTATCCATCGCAGGCACTTAGTAAATACTTAGTGGAGTGAATTGCTAGCAAGGCTTGGTCAATGCCTGTTGGACTGGATTGAGAGACAGCTTGATATAGTAGGAGAACTGGGTTCAGAGCCAGCTCTCCTGGGTTACAACCTGACTCTGCCATTTAATACCTGTGGGATCTCAGGCAAGTCACTTCACCTTTCTGTGACTCAGTTGTTTCATCTGTAAAATGAGTAGAGATGACATGACCTCCAGAATTTCCTTCCAGCTTTCTATTTATGACTCTATTAATCGGAATGATCAGGATGTTTACCTATGAAAGCATAAATGTACACAGCTCCTAGAGAGAGGGGCTTCAGAGTGTGAATTTTGAGGGTGAACTAGGAATAGAATAAATAACTATGAATAGAATAAATCTCAGTCATGCTCAATTTTAACCTGACTTTGAATGAGCTGGTGATGGGTTTTCACTGTATGAGTTCATTTTAGGGGCTTCCCAAAGGAAAAATGTGACTGGGTGGCTGGCTAGCTTGCTAACTTACTATTCCCATGAAAATTTAGCAGGGGGATGAGAAAGGAGGTGGATCTTCTGAACTCTAAAGGATGAGGAACTCATGAGAGATTAGGAAAGTGATCATCTCTAGTCTTACACATTGCCTCCCATTCTGCCCCATGCCATTTCTTTTCCTAGAAAAACTGAAGTATAACCTATATCAGATTACTTGCTGTCTTGGGAAGGGGGGGAGGGAGGGAAAAAAAAATTTGAAACTAGAAAAACAAATGTTGAAAACTATCTCTACATGTAACTGGAAAATAATAAAATATTTTTATAATAGAAAAAAAAAAGAAAGAAAAACAGAAGTAAAAGCAATCCCAGGTCTCTTTGCCAAAGAATCTTTCTTCCTAGGGAGCCTGGGCACCCCTCCCAATGTGTCTAGCAGAGAAAATCCTGCCCATGGAGTATGGGAATTGGGGGGGCGGGGGGAGGGGAGGAGTGTATTCACCGTTCCACTTGAGATGTTGCAGGTTGCTATAAAGGATCTGGCCGGCTGTCCCCGCTGCTCGGGTAAATTCTTGCAAGCTCATGCTGCACAAATGTTCCCCATTGATGTCAAATTCCTGGAAGGGGATGCAGTTGGCATCAAGCTGATTGGTATCCAGGAGGTGCTGGAGCCACTCCCATACCTGGTACTTGGTCCAGTACTGGGGATGGATCTCATGCCACTGGCCTCCGAAAAACCCACTGGAAACTGAAAAAAAAAAAGAGGAGATCCAATGAATGACCCAGGAATATATTAAAGAATGATGAATATGGGACCTTTTTTGCAGTGGGTCAGTAGATTAATGGAGAATACACCCCAAATCAGTGGTTTGGGGGTAGTGGCGGCATGGGCAATATGTAGGGGAGGAAGGAGGAGGTGGTCTGGCATTTATTCTTCGGCAGACATAAATAATAACAATCATTTTTATTATTATTATTTATATGGCTTATTAAAGTTTACAAAGAGGGCAGCTATATGGCGCAGTGGATAAAGTACCAGCCCTGGATTCAGGAGCACCTGAGTTCAAATCCAGCCTCAGACACTTGACACTTACTAGCTGTGTGACCCTGGGCAAGTCACTTAACCCTCATTGCCCTGCCAAAAAAAAAATTTTATATATTTATATATATGTATATATGTATATATATATGTTTACAAAGTATTTTGTATAGAATGAAACATACAGTTTTTAGACATGGCCAATGTTAGCATTAGTTTTGATTGACTCTGCATATTTGTTTAAAAGGTTTCATTTTTCTTTTTTTTTTCTTTTTTAGAAGGAGTTTGAGAAGGAGAGTAAAGAATATTAATGGGGGGGGGGATAATTACATAACATGTTCTGCATAAGCATTCTCATTTGCTCCTCCCAGAAAGTCTATGATGTAGATCTACATCCCCATTTTACAGATGAGGAAACTGAGGCTTGGAAAGATTAATGGATTTGTCTACAATCACACAGCCAGTAAGTATCAGGGGCCGGAATTGGAACCTGGGCCTTCCTGATGCTCAGTTCAGTCCCCCATCTGCAAGTCAGAGACATTTGGACTTTCTAAGAAAGCCTCTGTCAAACTCATCAACTCTCTGTGCCTCCATTTCCTTCCAGTAAAATGCGTTTAATAATGTTTTCCCACCTCTGTCACTCCCTGGTAAGTTTATGAGGGAGGACAAGAGACATGACACCTTGTAAGTGTTCAGAACTCCTTAGAAGAAAGCCAAGTAGAAAGCATCATTATATTTTCAGCAGCTAATTAATCAGAGACCCAGTAATTAGCACACAGGTACACACACACAGAGGCACAGGCACACATGCGCACACACACACATACACCCCATACCCCATCTTCCACCTAAGCCTTGTTGGAATTCCAATGTAAACTCCTTGAGGGCAGGGTCAGGTTCGTTTTTGTCTTTCTCTCCCCAGAGCTTAGCATAGAGCTTGGCATATAGTAAGCTCTTACTATAGGCTCACTGTTTGATCAGAATGTGCCCAAGAGGGGTATCCTGTCCTCTGAGTAAGACTTTCTTGCTTTTCCCCAAAACAGCTCTTGGCCCTCCCTCCCACTTGTTTTGGTGGGAACAACATGGCCAGTGGCTGAAGAAGAGGCACTGGGGTGAATTTTTTTTTATAGCTGCCATTTACCTGGAGTGCACACATTACCACCTAATCTTCTTGCTGTGCCTAAGTGTGTAGCAGTCAGAGCTTCTGCAATGTAAGGCTGGTAGCAGTTGTATCCCATTTTCTGAGCCTCAGTTTCCACATCTGTAAAACGAGGAGGTTGGTCTCTGAGGTCCCTTTGGGATCCCATGATCTACTTGGATCACTGACTTAAATACTTTGGGCACCTGTAATTTAGTCACAGCATGAGGATTCTCTTTCCCAGTACAGATTGCAACCCCTCTGTGACTTTAATAATAGCTTTTGAGGGATTCCGGGGCTGAAACATTCACCACCCCCCAGGATCCAGTGCTCACTGGTCCAAGGACACAGACATCCAGCCTACATTCTAAGACTTCCTGACTGTTCTCCAGTCTCCAACCTCCATCCACTGTCCAAACAGTTGCCAAACTAACATCCTAAAGAACAGACCTGATCAGGTTATTCCCTCACCCAAGAAACTTCAATAACTCCCTGTTGTCTCCAAGACAAAATACAGACTTCTCTATTTGACATTTTAGCCCCTTCAATCCAGTTCCCTCCTACCCACCCATCCAGACTGGTTCTCCCTCCAAACATCCTATGTTCTGGCCAGATTGTTCTCATGTGCTCTTCCTCATACATGACAGTTGATGGATCCCATCACTTACTCTCCTTGTCTCTGCCTCTTTGGAAACCCAAGCTCTCTTCAAAACTCAGCTCAAGTAACACCTCTTCTAGGAAGCATTTCCTTTCCCCCCAAGCTGCTGGACCACACCCTCTCCCCAAATTATCTTCTTTACTATGCATGTCCATGTGCCTATAGGAGGATGCATGTTCACAAATACACATACATGCAGATGTAAAGGGAGAGATAGGGTCTGAGATAGGAATTTGTTGTTGTTCAATCCTCTGACTCTCCTTGACCTTATAAGCCAGGTTAGAAAATTCAGCACTTCTTATGACAAGGAACAATCAATGGAAGACCCATCTGTACCCCCAAAAAATAAAGAGGAGGGAACTTAGTTGACCAACCCAAACAATGGGAAAGAAAAGGACATTAGCGGGGGCAGCTAGGTGACGCAGTGGATAGAGCAGCGGCCATGGATTCAGGAGGACCTGAGTTCAAATCCGGCCTCAGACATTTGACACTTACTAGCTGTGTGACCCTGGGAAAATCACTTAACCCCAACTGCCTCACCAAAAAAAAAAAAGAAGGACATTGGGAGGTTATATCCAGAGGATCAAGTCACGGGTTTTGTTTTTTTTCTACCAGTCCCAAACCAGAAGACACGGTTCATGGTATCATGGGGAAGACATTGAAACTTAGGGGTCCCATCCGGATTTTCTGCCTGTGATTCTGAAGTACAGGGGCCCAGGCCATGTTAATTCCAGCAGTATCTATGACACGATTCTGTAGGCCCCAAAGCAATGGCCAACAAGAGCTTCTTTAGAGTTCCATGTTTATTTCTCTCTATGCTCCAGGACTCAGCCCAGTGCTTGGGACAGAACAAAGACTAAATAAATGTTGTTGGTTGACTAACTCTGATATCATTGCTTTGATCTCAGTCAGCCACCTTGGGAGGATAGATATCAGACTGATTTAGGGAATAAAAGAGGCAGGAAACCAAAGATGGGCCCAATGAAGGGTGTTGCGCTCAATCCCCAGCCCCCTGTTCCTTCCCAAAGTGAAATCAACTCCAAATATCTTACCCAGCTTTGGAAATTCAATTCAACAGACATGAGTCACGGAATGTGCTAGGTATTGGAGGTACACAAAGACAAAAATCAAAACAGCCTTTGCCCTCAAGGGGTTTATACTCTGTTAATGGAAAACAGCATGCTTAATTAAGTTGGTGCAAATTTCATGAAAGGGGAGGGAGGCAATTGGGCACACACCTGATCTGTACTATGCTAGGAGCCAGAGATGCCAAGGAGCAGAGATCAGGAGGGGAACATTCCAGGCATTGGGGATAGCCTGTGCATAGGCAGGAAAGGTAATGTAAATGGGAAACCCCTGGCAGGCCAGTTTGGGAAGAGAAACAGTCCTGAATGAAAACCCAAAGGGGATGGTTTCGTGGCACCCCACAATGAAGTGGGAAAAACTCCACTCAAATGCTCAGCTATTGAGAAGACTCCAGAAATGTCCCAGCACCCAGATAATGGACTCAATTTCAAAGATTTGAGTTTCACCCAGGTGTCTGGGGTCATGTAAACATGGCTTCTGGGAATGAGTTCACCTCCAAAAATCAGTGTTCCATTTTAGCTTTTATTTTAAAATTTATCATGGCATAATATTTGTCTTTTTTTGTATTTTGTATTTTTGTACAGTGTAGTAGAGAGAGCAATGGACTTGACATCAGGAAGGTCTGGGTTCAAATCCTACATGAGACAAGCTACTGGGGAATGCCAGGTAAAACCACTTAACTTTAACTTCTCTGTTTCCCCATCTGGAAGATGAAGGAGTTGGACTCAGTAGTTCCTAAAGTCCCTTCCACCTTTAAATCTATGACACACTCATTGGTATAATACTAGTCAAATCTAATGTCTGAAGCAGCTTTCTGAGGCTATAGGTTGCAGAGAAGTTCCTGGACTGTATTGATTGAGGAAGTCTACCCACTTGGGAATTCCACATACTCATGAAACAGAAAGTCTAATTCCTAGCCTTAGAGGCAGCAGTAGGCTGAACACAGGAAATTCAAATCCAGCCTTAGATTCTCATTAGTTGAGAGACCCTGGGAAAGTCACTTAACCTCTGTCTGCCTCAGTTTCCTCAGCTCTAACATGGGGATAATTGCGGCACCTACTTTGTAGGGTTGTCATTGAGGAGCAAATGAAATTATAATACATGGAAAATGCTTAGAACATAGTAGATGCTATGTAAATGTTAGTTATTAATGTTTTTAAGTTGACTTGACACAGTCAGGCAATTTCTTTGGATTCCCCAAAGAAAGTCCCAGCCACTGATTATTGCGGAGAACCAGAGAACCGTACGTGTTCACTGATTCCTTGGTGTGCAGAGTATCTGCTCAGAGACTATGATTGGAGACCTGGACACTATCCAATCCGGCTGGGGCAGGAAAGCAATACTGAGTCACTGATCCCCTCCCTCTCACCATCACTCAGAGCCAAGAACCCCTGCTTTCCTTGGGGCCTTCAGACTCAGAGAAATAGCAAACACTTTCAGGGAAATGTAAATTCTTTGAGGGGAGGGCCTGTAGCTCTGAAGCCTAGACCAGCACCTGACATATCTAAAGCTCTTAATAAATGTCTCCTGAGCCCAAGAAGCCAGAGACCACCTTCTATCTCTCTTGCTCATACCTGGTCATTGGCATGGTGTGCCTTCTCTGTTAGACTACACAATCCTTGAGAGCAGAGGGGGTTGTAAGCATAGTGCCTGGTACAGAGCTAGTGTAAGTAAATGCTTACTGACTCAACTGAATTGGACTGAATTGCATGGAGTTCATCACACAGGGGTCCATCTTTGAATGGAGAGGAAATTAGAGACACTTGCCAGCAACTGGTCCCTTAGCTTTTTTTCTCTTTCATATTTGTTCCTCTTATTGTAATTGTAAAATTTGGATCCAGAAGGGGCTTTATATATAATTGAGTTCAACTCTCTAATGTCATAGATGAAGCTGGGGAAAACCCCACTGCTTTCCAGTCTGGGGATGCCAAGAGAATTGTATGGTTTGATTCACATTCTCCTCTGTAGCAGCCCTAGGGGAATTCTGAAAGTGTGTCGATAGCTCACTCCCTCCCCTCCCCAAAATGGTCACAAGTGAGTTTGAAAGGGGACAAAGTCATTGTTTTTCCCCCAGAACTTCTGGCATCTGGAATGGTGACTGGAAAGTAGAGGCCCAGCTCTCTCCTTTCTCAGCCTATGAGGTGGTCATCTTCCTGGAAGAAGGAAAGACAAGCCTCTGTCTGAAATATGAGGAACACTTTGGTAAGACCACAATTATGAGCCTCAAGTTTGTAACCTAGTGCTCCGTAAGCCCCTAATTGGTAAATATTAGGACATACTTAGGACTTAAGACAATTTGAACCCAAGTTCAGTGTCAAATTTATTCAAGCCAGAGGGCCTCATGTAATAGAAAGAACACTGGTTTGAGGGTTAAGAGGAATAGCCGATTTGGTGGTGATGGGGGGAGAGTCAATTCAGCTGGAAGAGGGGGATGCAGTTATGGCAAGAGGGTTATACAGCTCTTGACCCTCCCCAGTAAGGGGGATTGGTTTGGAAAGACACTCCATGGCCTTGGGACCCTGGAAATGGAGGAACAGGGAAGGTGGGTTGCAACATACACAATCAGAAAACTGTAAGTTTAGAGATGGGATATCAGTAGCTTATGAGCATTGTGGTTATTGTGGAGAAGACGTGCCCCCAGACCCAGGAAGAAAGTGCCAATCCCCACCTTCCAGATATTTGTTATAGTAGCATGAAAATTCAGAGAGCTGAGTTCAACATCTGCTTCTGCCGCATATTGCATGTATGACCTTTGACAAGTCATTTAACTTCTCTAGGCCTCAGTTTACTCAAAGGTAAAATAAGACCTTCTAAATCTAGCCTCTTATCCTGTGAGTTATATCCCTACTATTTACTATCTGTTATGACATTGGACATTTCATTTAATCTCTCTGAGACTCTTTTTCTTAATCTATAAAAATGGGGTTGAAGTAGATGATTTATATGGCCCCTCTCATTCTACGCTCTCTGATTTTTGAAAAAGGAAAGAAAGAAAAAAAGAAACCAGTAGGGTGGAGAAAGAAGTTAGGGAGTCAAATTTCCAATAAATGTTCCTAAATCTCTCCTAACTAGCTTCCTCTCCTCATCTCCTACAAAGTGACAGATATGGCCTAAATAAATATCTACTACTCTACTTGACTTTCTCTTAATTTAGAAAAGGAACAAATACATTTTTGTTTGTTTGTTTGTTTTTGGTTTTTGTTGGGGCAATGAAGGTTAAGTGACTTGCCCAGGGTCACACAGCTAGTAAGTGTCAAGTGTCTGAGGCCGGCTTTGAACTCAGGTCCTCCTGAATCCAGGGCCGGTGCTTTATCCACTGCGCCACCTAGCTGCCCCCCCCCAGTATGATTTTTAAGCTACTAAAGTTTTAATAACTTAAAGCTGTACTCAGACTTTTGGGATGGCCGTGTATGTTATTCTTTTTGTGTGTGTGTGAGGCAATTGGGGTTAAGTGACTTGCCTAGGGTCACACAGCTAGTAAGTGTTAAGTGTCTGAGACCAGATTTGAACTCAGGTCCTCCTGAATCCAGGGCCGGTGCTTTTTCCACTGCTCCACCTAGCTGCCCTGAGCAGATAGATTCTTAAATAGAACTGTCCTTGAGCCCCATCATCCTGTCCCGGCTTCCATGAGAAAGAAGAAAGCTTCACATGTGAACTTCTCCTCCAGGTACCACCTGGCCCAACAACTTCTCTCTCAACTGGTCCCCACTCCGGCAGCATCCCCCAGGACAGGAAGAAGCGAATTGGAGAAAAGTGTCAGATGGAATCAATTGGGGGAAGGCCAACCAACATCCCCAAAGTTCTGCCTTCCCACCCGGACCTAAAAGTCAATGTTTTTTTTTTTTTTTTCCGGGACATTGTCACCTAAGGTGAAGAGAATGGACTCACTTGAAGTGTGGGGGAAATAGTACCATGTACTTAACCCACCCAGAGCCAAGGGTCTCCTACCATTGCACGTGGGGTAACTGTCTGTCCAGGCCGGCTGTTGGTGGAGAAGATGGTTGCTGGAATTGAGATTCATCACACCACTTCCTTCCAAAATCATGATCTGCAAAGGGATCCAACAGTCCGCTCAGTTAATGCCTTCTTGACAAATGCCATTTGGAAAGCGCCGGCAGTCAAATGTCAAGGAGAAGAAGAGAGAGAGGGGGAGAGAAAGAGAGAGAAAAAAAAAAAGTCAGTTCTTCAACACCAGCCCCAGAAACATGTTGCCGCAGCCCTTGTCGGTAAAGGCAGAACTCTCCCGCAATTAAAATTTCCATGTCCAATATTCGTCTGTATGAGACAAGTTTTTACAACCACCCATTCATAAATGAATAATCTCCAATCAGGAATGAGGCAGAATGAAGGGCTGGCCAGCCTCCAAGTTTACAAAAGTGAAAACACCAAAGGGTGGTGGTTTTTTTTTTTCTTAAAGCTAAATTCCAATCAATTAAACCTTGTCGTCAAAGAGATGGGCATTCCCAGTGGGATTCTCACATAGTCGTCTCAGGGCATCTCCCCTCCCACCCCATACCCAGCTCTCCCACTGAATTACAGAAGGATCGGTCACAGGCCTGGCCCACGGAGTAAGGGCTTTGGCTGGACTCCCCAGCCACTGGGCCGGCTTCTACCTGGGGCATTTGGGAGCTTGTATGACCCTGCCTTTGCTTTTTTAGAAGCTCTGCCCATCTACCCCAATGACAACTGGCCCTTCCTTCCTTTCTGATGTAGTAAGAGATGAAGAGAAAATGGTCTTGGGAACTCAAGAGCATGGTGTAAAGGGAAGAGCACTGGCTTTGGAATCCAAGGTTTTGTTGTTGAATCATTTTGGTTACGTTCAACTCTTCATGACCCTATTGGGGTTTTCCTGGCAGAGAGGCTCCAGTGGTTTGCCACTTCCTTTTTCAGCTCATTTTACAGATAAGGAAACTGAGGCAAAGACGGGGAAGGAACTTGTCCAGGGTCACATAGCTAGTAAGGGTCTGAGGCTGGATTCGAACTCAGGAAAATGAGTCTTTCTCACTCCAAACTGGGCACTCTATCCACTGGGCCATCTAGCTGTCCCTTAAAATCTGAGCATGCTGGCATTGCCAGCCAGGACTGGGTAAGTCACCTTATCTCTCGAGGGTCTCCACATCCTGCTCAGCAATAAGAAGGCATTCGACTGACCTCTAGGGTCTCCTTCAACTGATAGTCTGTGTGGTTTAGCCCTTTGTAAAATAAGGGGGACTAGGCAGCCCCTGAGGTCCCTTTCAGTTCAAAAATGATTTTGATACCCAGCAGTATGGAGGAAGATGGAGTGGGGGGCCTATGGCAATGCCCAGACCCTCAGGGAAGTCTAATTGGATAGAACCTGGCCCAGGAGTCAGGAAATCCGGGTTCTAATCCCAGGTTTAGGTCATCATGTGCTCTCTGGGACTCAGTTTCCTCATTTGTAAAAAAAAAAAACAAGGGGGGGGGCTAAAATCCATCTGGGGCCCCTTCCTGCTCCAAATCTGATCTTAGCTATGTGACTTTGGGCAAACCCCTTCCTCTCTGTGGGGCCCCTTTTCATGATCCCAAAGCTCTTTTTCACCTTTAAGATGTCTTTATTATCTGAGAAGAAAGTTACTCAGTCTGAACTGTCCTACCTTCTCAACAGGTGGAGGGTCGAGTGGGGCAGGAAGAGGTGCTGAAGGCGGACTCTCCTCCCCTTGGTGTTCTATTTACCCAAGGCCTGGGCTCCAAAGAGAGCCCATGTTGGCCCTACCACCGACATACTTTAGAAAGTTACTGTTTAACGTCGAAAGGTCTGAAGATTATGGCCTAACCGGTTTGCACACAAGGCTTTCACAGGCAGCTTTCCACTTCGTGAAAGACCGGGGTTGGAGGGAGGGGAAGGTTGGGCGGTGGCGGAGAGGGGGAAGTAATTGGGGGGGGGGGGGTTGTCAGACGAGGACCAGGCTGGGGGGGGTTCCTTTAAATTCCTCCTTCCTGTTTGACCAGCTGGAGTTGTTTAAAGTGGGGGGTTCCACAGAGCACGGAAGGAGGCAGGCAGGTAAAGTAAAGGCAAGAGGGGTGAGCTGGCCATCTCTTGAGCAGGAGGGTGGGAAAAGGAGAGATAAGGCTGCATTTCCCAGGTCGCGGAGCTCAGTGGCTTCCTGACCAGACTCCTAAATACCTCCTGGCCCCAGGCATTCAACCACAGAAGGTCCCGGGCTCAGACTTAGATTTGGAACTGAAAGGTCCCTTAAGGCACCTAGACAGGCCCCATCATCTGGGAGAGAAGGAGAAAGAGCTCCCGTCACGTCACCATCAATCAATTTCTCTTTGGCGCCTGCCCGGCCATCAGACCGGTCTGGATTCCTTCGGATTCCGTCCCCTTGTCTAGCACAGGCTTCCAAAGGGGCTCGACCCCAGAGCGTGGGTGTGATCCAGGGGAGCAGGGCAGCAAGATGGATTAAATCCCGCCCTCCCTGCCACAGCTAATCACGGGGTTTGTCTCCCCCAGAACCACACCTACCATCACATCACAACCCAGTACTTCCCGGCTCCTTTTTCTACAGCTCGGCAAGTTCCCAGTCTTGTCCCTTTTGAGTCGGCCATCAACCCACCTGGGCCTTTGTAGAACTTAATCCCAACTTCAGAAACTGCACAGGTACCGATGGGAAAATCTCCTTTCACCCAACCAGGGCGGGGGAAAAAACCTGATTGACGTACTGAATCCAAAAAGTCTGAGACCAGTGTGCCTAGACTGTATGCCATTCCCATCTTTTTCACAAAAACAACATATTACGGGGCAGCTAGGTGGTGCAGTCAATAGAACCCCAGCCCTGGAGTCAGGAGGACCCGAGTTCAAATCCAACCTCAGACATTTGACACTAGCTGTGTGATCCTGGGGAAGTCACTTAAGGCCAGTTGCCTCACAAACAAAACAAAAGAAAACAAAACAAGTTACTTTATCAATCACTTTGCTGAAACCATTCAATGAAGCAACAAGCATGCAGGATATGCCAGAGAGAAAAAAGAAATGGAAATGTCCCTCTCCCTCATTATAGAGTCAGGATCCTGGGGGGGTAGGGGGTGGCTTCATTCAGAAAGCACTGGGGTTGGAGTCAAGAAGATCTGAGTTCAAACCCAGCCTCAGATACTTACTAGCTACATGACCCTGGCCAAGTCATTTAACCTCTGTCTGCTTCAGTTTTCCTCACCTGTAAAATGGAGATCATAACAGTGCCTAGCTGCCAGGGTTGTCATGAGGGTGATATTAGCACAGTGCCTGGCACATTTGTTCCCTTCCTCGAGAGCAAAGACTTCCTTTTTTTGGATTTTCTTTGTCAAGCCAGGGTTTGGCATAGATGCTCATGGGAGGCACTCAGTAAAGACTTGTTGAATGACTGACTGGCCTGCAGAAGCTCCCACTTTATCAAGGGAGATAACATGCACAGGGTTAAGTAAGGACAAGCGAGAAAGAGGAGAAATCTCAGGTCAGGGCCAATTATATCTCTAGTTCTAACTTAATCTACCAGGAGGGTCATGGGGTTTAAGGAAAAGGAGAAACTAGGCTGCTTCAAGTAGATTAAGGCTGGGACCCAGACTGGAATAAAGGGGTGCATTGTGGGGGGCAGGGGGAGTCATCATTAAGATATCCATTGCAACTCCCCAACTCTGCTCTCCAACCCCCACCCCCAGTCCTAATTCCTAACAGCTCTGTTTCACTGATTTTAGTGGCAGCAGCAGCATTATATAATTGGAGCCCCAGTCCCAGAGCCTGGGGAGGTCTGGGGGCTCTGATGATTAGGTCACATCAACTTTGGAAAAGCAGCAGCAGGAGCCTTCTCTGAATGTGGAGCCTCAGTTTACTCATCTGTAAAATGGGAAGGGTAGAACGGATGGCCTCCGGGGGACCTCCCAGCTCTAAATCTAGATTCCTCAGCTCCATTCCAGATTTCAGTCCCAAAAAGGGATTGGCATCAAGCACCTGTCCATGTTAGTTACCATTCGGTCTCAGATGCCCCACCTTCGCAGCCCGGGAACTGGGCTATGGAGCAACAGGCATCATTAACGCTCAACCACGGTGTCCCCCTTTTAAGAGAAAGCTGTTAGGGTGGTGAGCTGCCCATTTAAAGGGTATATAAAATGGTTCCTACTTGTAAAAGGGTTTATATGACAACCTCTGCTGAGTCAGAGTTCATCTGAGCCCACATAAGCACTTGATTGTAGGACTTCAGGGATCTGTTGAGTAACCAGCTCACCCACACCTAGAGAGCTGACACGGGGCCTCAAGGAGGGAGATGGGATGATTAGAGGATCTTTTTCATTTCCCAGTGCTAGAGAGTCTCACAGGCAGAAAGCTCTGGGTTCAAGTTTCACCCTGCCTCTGGTGGCACATTTGGATAGACCATTGGACCTGGGAAAACCCGAGTTCAAATCCAGCCTTACATACTAGCTGTGTGACCCTGGGCAAGTCATTTAAACCACTGTGGGCCTCAATTTCCTCAGCCGTAAAATGGGGATAACTAATAGCACCTACCTTCTAGGATTGTTGTGAGGATAAAATGAGATATTGGTAAGAAGCGCTTAGCACACAGTAGGTACTATATAAATATTTATTTATCCTTCCCTTCCCCCATGTGAGAAATCAAGGAACTTTTAGGCAACTAAAACTCTGATAATCTGCAAAGAAAGTGGCAAACTACTTTGGTCATGGTGGCTTCCTTACTTGCAAATTCCCTAGAGCAGTGAAATCAGAGCTCCTAGTCCTGGTCCCTATCTTTTTTTTTTGGTGAGGCAATTGGGGTTAAGTGACTTGCCCAGGATCACACAAGCTAGTAAGCGTCAAGTGTCTGAGGCCAGATTTGAACTCAGGTCCTCCTGAATCCAGAGACCACTTCCTCTTGGAGCTGTTTGGCATACATGGCTCACTGCTCTGGGGAGATCATTCTGGTCAATGTAATTCCTCCTCCAAAGCCAGAGATATAGGGGCCATCCAGCCAACCTCCATCTTACTGAAGAGGAAACTGAGGCTTAGAGAGGTCAAGTCACTTGGCCCAGGTCCCTGAGGTAATAAGTGTTGGAGTCAGAATCGAAACCTACATCTTCTTCCTATGGATTCAATACTCTTCCCATTATACCCTGCCGACTCTCTCTGTTATCAGCTTGATCAAGAAAATTAATATTTCTCAAAACTTTAAATTAAAATGTTTATTATCTTAATGTTTTAAAGAAGGAGAAATAAAATTAAGATTCATCTCATTTTTTAGTACTGCTATTCCCAGAGTCTAATATGGTGCCTTGCCCATCAGACATTTAATAAATGCCTGTCCTCCTCCTCTTCCAGCATTATCATCATCACCACGACAACCACCACCATTATAATCATCATCACCAAAAGCGAAGATTTGAGCCCTTTGCCTTCAAAGTTCCTATCCTTTTCACTTGCCCCACACCATCCATCAATGGGCTACTGCTTGCATAGAGCAGAGGTGAATCCTGAGTCATGCCAACTTTCATTCTTTCAAGAATGGTTCAGTTTTTCTTTCTTTCTTTCTTTTTTTTTTGTGAGGCAATTGGGTTTAAGTGACTTGCCCAGGGTCACACAACTAGTAAGTATCAAGTGTCTGAGGCTAGATTTGAACTCAGGTCCTCCTGAATCCAGGGCCGGTGCTCTATCCACTGCGCCACCTAGCTGCCCCAGTGGTTCAGTTTCTTAATTCTCCAACAGCTTCCCTTCCTTTCCTATACTGACCACCCTTCCTTACTATTCAGTTGATGTCTGATCCAGGAATGCAAAATTAAGTCATTCATGTTGAGCCATGAAAAAAAAATCCTAATTAGGCTAATAGGAAAGCTTCTGCTGTTAAAACAATTCATTGGATCCACTTCAAAGGTGAGAGGGAAAGCAATGGGGGTGGGGGTTCTGTTACATGTGCCATGGCTACCCTCATGGAGCAGGAAAGACAGGCGGTGACTGGGTCTGACTCGGTGCCCTCCTTGATTGTTCAGGTTGCATAATCCTGAGAGATTTGTTCATGCAAAGGGAAGACAGTTTGTTAGACTGACAGTTCTGGAGACAGAAGTCTGCCCCTTAAGTTGACAAGCAGGAACTCCTTGGCGTCCATCGCTGGCAGACAGTTACCGACTCAGCTCTCCCTCCTGACTGTCAAGTTCTCAACTCAGTCATTTTCACTGGGATGCTTACTTGGGGAATTCAAACCATCTCTCTGTGGCAGCTTCCTCACCTACAAAGCAGGGGCCAGGCCTTGGAAAAATGAATCTAGCTGTGATCAAGACAAAGTACCCCTGGGGCATCATCACACAACGAAATCATGGCAGTGATGGGCGAGCCCCCAAAGAACACATCAGGTCACCATGTTCAGTACAGTTGCCAGTTTCAGACACTTCTTCCCACTCACCCTCATCTCCACCTGAAACTTTTCTCCATCTACCCCCACCTGGTCCACTAGCAGATGCTTCATTACCCTCCAAGGGGATCCAACCCTGACCATCACCACATGCATGGCTCTATTTTTAACTTTTATGGGGGAGAGGGAATTCAGGTCACAGGGTACAATTATGAGTACATACTTGGGATCAGCATTTTGGGAGTAAATGGCAGGATAGAAAATGAATAGTATTCAAAGGAAATTGACCCCCAGGTAACTAACAAAACAATAATGATTCCAAAGAATATATAATCCCTCAGACACTTGAGGCTTACTAGCTGTGTGACCCTGGGCAAGTCACTTAACCCTCATTGCCCTGCAAAAAAGCAAAAAGCAAAAAACAAACAAACAAAAAAACAAAGAATCGAGTACTACCTTTTTCCTCTCAGTAGACAGGTAGGGGATTACTGGGGCAGAATGCTGTATACATTGTTAGGGAAAGTCACTATGAACTCTTGCTCTATTACAAGGAAAGGTTCAATTTGGCAGGGGTAGTGTGCATTTCTAGAAAAGATTGTAAGGTAAAAAACAAGACTCATCGGTAAAACAAGAACGACATCAACTTAACCGAAACAACTCAACAACAATAAACTCATCTGTAAAATGGGGATGCAGTGAAGAAGGAAATGGCAAACCATTCCAGTATCTTTGCCAAGAAAAACCCATAACTCCAAAACCAGTGTTGAGGCAACATTGCATGGCATAGTAGATAGAGACTTGAAACTAGAGTAAGGAAGATGAGTTCAGTTCAGAAACTTACTAGCTGTCTTCCTCAGTTTCCCCATCTGTGAAATGGAGATGATAATAGCACCTACCTCCCAGCATTGTTGTTGTGAGGATAAAATGAGAGAATATTTGTGAAAAAAAAACCCCAAAACTCTTAACAAACCTTAAAACACTATATAAATGCTAGCTATTATTATTGTCACCACACCACACTGCCCATTAAGCATGGCCAATATGAGTGGACTGTAGAATTCATGGAGAGTAGTGATGAGTAAGAAGACCATAAACAAAGGAAGCTTTAAATATCAAAGTACGTATCTGATTCCAGAAGAATTGTGAACACCAGGAGTTTATTGAGTAGGGGGTGAGGTGACAAGATCAGACCCATACTGTCTTAATTGGTAGATGTAGTGATTCCTATTCTTGGCCCCTCTGGGTTCATTCCTACCCCGCAAGAAGTGGCTCTGAAGATAACCCCATTCCAACTGAGTATACAGCCAATAGAATTTCATCCCACAGAATTAATGTCAAATTCTTCAGACCAGGGTGCTTGTCCAGTCGCTTGTGGCTCACTCCTGTGACATCAACCACTCCCTGCTCCAGTGGCCACCCTCTCTCATTAATCCACAGCTTCAAGTCACTTTAAGTCTGCCTCAGTTTCCTCATCTATAAAATGAGGCTGATAATAATAGCAAAGGGTTCTTGTGAGGATCAAATGAGATATTGATAAAGAGCTTAGCCCAGTGCAAGGCACAGAGTAGGCACTTCATAAATGTTTGTTCTTTTCCCTTCCCCTTCCCCCATTCTTGTGCAAGCAGTCAGTGAGAGACTGGGCTAGTACATATTCTGCCTGGCCCAGGAGTTGGCTCTCCCTGAGCACTGGCCAACACAATGATTGGGGAGAGAATGGGAAGAAAACAGGGGAAAGGTATGGATCAAGGTGTCAATGCAGAAGGAAAGGAACCCCAAAGGTCATCTGATACAACTCTTCTATTTTACAGATGAGAAAACTGAGGCACAGAGAGAGGACATGACTTTCCCATGGACATTAAGGTAGGGGCAGAGTCAGGATTGAAAGCCAGCTCTGACTCCAAATCTAGCAGTCTTTTCCCCTGGCTTCCTAGCTGATGAAGACCTGAACTCCCTAGAAGGGGGCTGGACTCACTGGCCTCTGAGGCCCCTTCCAGTTCTGGGTCCTTGATGCTATGATTCTCTGTCCCATGGATAACTCACAGGGCAAGCAGTGTGAAGACTCAATCAATCGTTGGGTTTTTTTTTTAATTGAGAGGTAGGTTGGACACAGATGGTGGCCTCCCCAAACCCAAAGGGTGGAGCCGAAAGAAACAGGAGGCCCTGGCATGACTGAGGGGGCGAAGCTGGGACCAACCTCTGCCCAGAGAACTGGGAGGGTGTGTCAAGTCTCAGGGCGGGGGCCACCTCGAGCCCGCCTTATTGTCTGGCCTTGCTCAGTGTAGAAGAGAGGCAGCTGAAGTCATAGAGGCAGAAACTGAACTGTGACTTTCTGATTAACATTGCAGAGAGAACCAACCTTCCAGCTGAGACAAGCAGAGCACAGCTCGAACCAGCTGCTCCATTACCCCAACTCAGCCATCCAAGTGGGATGGGGGAGACATAGGGAGCTAGCGGGGGAGGTCCTCCACCAAGAGGTCCCCTCACACCCAAGAAGTCGGAACACTTTTAATTCATTCAGTCAATTAACCAGCTACTAAGTGCAGAGTCCATGGCCCAGTGCTAGGGAGATAAAAAGATAAGTAAATCTGGTGGAGGAAACTCACTACCTTGAGGTCTTCAAGATAGACTTAGAAAAAGAAAGGACGTCTAGTCCAACCTCCTCACCACTTTACAGATAAGGAAACTGAGGCCTTGGAGGGGTTTGTTTTTTTATTGAATTTTTCGAGGGAGGGATAAATATTTATAAACTTGGGATGACCTTAGGTTCTTTTACTGACTTTGTGAGAACAAGTACCCAAGGCGCTGTGGGGGGAAAAGAGTAAGATGGAGTAGCCCATTTCTTGAATACTCCATCATGATGGGCAGCCATTCCAACCCTGGGGTGGAAGAGAGGGGGGCAATAGTTCAAACCATAGGCTGATCATCTTTACCCCATTCCCACCATCATGTAATTAAAATGAAAGAATGGCAGAGTTGGAAAGGCTTAGAAGGCATCTAATCCAACCAGTCCTCAAACAGGACTATGCAGTAAGCCTACCACAACCCTGATGCATGAGCCATCATTCAACCACCACATGAAGAACTCCAGGAAATGGGAACCCACCACCCACCAATAAAGCCCCTTCCACTTGCTCAAAGCTATCATGGCCAGGAGTTTTCCTGATATCCAGCCTCTTGATATCTTTCTTTGTCAATGTCACGACTCCTTACAATTGGGGGTACCACTCTACAGTATTATCAACCATTGTTACACTCATCTTATTTGGCCAAATCTCCACAGACAAGGGCGTGGGGGGGTGTCTTAATTTTTTTCTGTGTCAGGAATGTGATCTCATTAGCAGTACCCTTCTCAGAATAATGTCTTTCACTGCATCAAATAAAATATAGATGATTACAAAGGAAATGGAATATATTGAAACACAGTCATCAAAATATTTTTAATAAGCTCACAGTTTTCTCTGTCCTTATGTTTGTTAATGTGATGATTAAAAGTATGAGAGACATATTTTAAAAATAAATAAAACCAGCTCACGGATCCCAGGCTAAATTCCTTCTAAAGAAGTTCTCCATCCCTAGAAAACTTTCCTGTCTCTTCAAAACTTCTTAGGGATATTTTATTTCATATAATTCCTATCTTAATGGGGATCCAGGGAAGAGAAATCAAGGTTGAATGAGGTTCTATGAGTTACTACTGGTCATGGAATAAAATAGACAGAGCCAGTGTCGAATTCTCAGGTCTTGGCTTTCTAGCCTTCAACCTTTGGGTCAAGTAACAGAGGCCAGAAATCACTGGGGTTTTTTATCTCAATTTTACAGTTGAAGAAACTGAGGCAAAGAGGTTATATGACTTGCCCAGGGTCATACAGCTATGAAGTGTCTGAGGCTGAATTGGGATTTGAACTCAGGTCTTGTTGACACCAGACCTCATGCTCTATCCATTGCCTAGCTGCAAATCTATAAAATATAGACACTGGGCTTGATTGCTTCCAAATTCACTTTTTGTTCTAAATCTGTGATCCTAATAAGGTTTTCTTAATTACAATGATGGCAAAGGCCTGTGTTCAATTCCCACTTCAAATAATTACCAACTGCATGATCCTGGACAAAACATTCCCTCTGTGACTCTCATCAGTAAAATGAGGAACGCACAACTCACAGGGTTGTTTTAAGTCTCAAATGAGATAATGTGTGTCGGTGAGTCAATAAACATTTACACGTACCTAGTACATGCCAGGCAGTACTACGTGTGCAGTGCTAAGGATACAAAAAGAGGCAAAAGGGGCGGCTAGGTGGCACAGTAGATAGAGCACCGGCCCTGGAGTCAGGAGTACCTGAGTTCAAATCCGGCCTCAGACACTTAACACTTACTAGCTGTGTGACCCTGGGCAAGTCACTTAACCCCAATTGCCTCACTAAAAAAAAAAAAGAGGCAAAAGACAGCCCCTGTCTTCAAGGAGTTTACCATCTAATAGGGAGAAAACATGCAAATGCACCGAAGGCTTCTAGTATAGTCCTGATCTTAGGACTCTGAGGAAAGTAGGGGAATAGGTCAACACAGTGGAGAAGAGAGCATTACTGGCCTGGAAAATAGCCAGAGGAAATTCCCAGAACTCAGGTGGAGTATCCTGTTCATGAAGTGGCAAAGGAGGCCAGTGTCACTGGGTCAAAGAGGACATGTCGGAGAATCATAGGTAAGAAGACTTGAAGAAGAGGAGGAGGAGGAGGGAATTTACAAAATGTTCAGAGCTCAGACATCCAGTGTCTATCCTTAACTAATCAGCAAAAATAGCTAATAAGCAAGTGCCAGTAGGTAACTTTTAATTAACCCTTTGTAATAAAAGTGATAAGTATATCTATGTTTTAAAATAAAGATGCTAAATACAATAGTCTTCCTGTTTTAATGTGACCCTAAGTTTAAGGGATTTAATTCCCAAGCATCATTCACCCCCAAGTAAAAATGTAGAACACATACACCTTGGCCTATTGAACACATTACTAACCATATTCCCATTTTCACCAATGAGCCCAAGCCTGGGGATTACATGTCACACATAATTCCATACCATCAGAGCTAGGGTAGTGACAAATATTCCCTATTCTCAGAGCTATTGATTATTCTAGATGTTTCAAGAATTTTCATGGCTGTTTGGGCTCTCTTCAGAGGCCAGATCTAGAACATTTTTGCGGATTTCCTTTACTGTTTGTGAGCAATTTGTAAATATACACATTTTTTTGATCCTTATCGGCCTTGGTGCCTGACACAGACAAGGAGGCAGATACTGCAAGGGGTGAGGCACCAAACCAAAGCTGATCAAAAGACAAGCTCACCCTGTGTGACCCTTGGAGACACTGCCAACAACCTAGCCCGGAGTCTTTGAGATAAAGCTAATGAGATTTTTAAGAGAACAAGTTGGACTCTCTCTCTTCCCCCATGGTGAACTGGAATTTAAGACATGAGGCTGCATTCTTGTTTTGGCGGGGGCAAGAGAAACAGAAGGGGAAAAAGAGAATAAGGGATTCACAGAGTTAGATCTACCCTTACTGACTAACAAAAAAAAAAAAAACAACAGAGAGGATATCAGAATTCTGATGTCCAGCAAGACAATCGTGAGACTCTTCCTTCCCAGGAAGAAAAAGAGGAAATCATCAGGTGGGAACAGCTATCCCACAGCAGGTGCCCAGGAAGGAAATCAATAGCTGGGTAACAGCTGTCCAACCAGGAATCACGTTTTCTCTCCCCACTTAGGATCCCGTCTTTCTCTGCCTTCCTAGGCTAACACTCCTCCCCATTCTTGGAGCAGACAATCATCCACCTGGCTTTGGTCCACCTGAGTCAGGCTTTAAAGCCCTCCCAGGCTCCTTTCATCTTTGCCCTGCTGACATAGATAGGGAGACCCCCTGCCCTGTGTCCCAACTTCCCCACCACTGATTGCTTTCATTGATTATGCCCTCAAACAGCTTCCCATGGGACATAGACAAGGACTGTGGTCCCTGCCCTCCTAGAAAGGAGTTCCCTTCTTGCCCTCCTTTACCTGCCTTTGTTCACACTCTGCAATCTCTCCAGAGAGGCAGCCCCATCAGGAAGGATGTCCATGGGTCCAATAAAAACAACAAGAATAATAGATGACATTTGTATATCATTTTAAGGTTTGAAAGAACATCTCATTTGAGCCTCAATCTCCTTCTAAGTTTGGCAGGCTTAGAAACTGAGGAGCTGAACATTATTTGGGAGGGCGGAGAAAGTGGTAGCTACCTAGAAAAGAGGGAGTTTCAAGCCACTGGCCTTGGGATGCCTACCTAACTCAAGCCACTAGCCCAGATATAGGCACATTCCTTTCTTCAGACCTTGTGGTTTAGTGGAGAGAGTATAGGATTTGGAATTAAAGGACCTAGGTTCAAATCTTGACTTTGTCCTTTATTCATTATGTTCAGTTCAGGTTTTCAGTCCTGTTTGACTTCCTGACCCTATTTGGGCTTTTCTTGGCAAAGATCCTGGAGTGGTTTGCCATTTCCTTTTCCAGCTCGTTTCACAGATGAGGACACTGAGGCAAACATGTTTAAGTGACTTGCCCAGGGTCACACAACTAGTATCTGAGGCCAGATTTGAACTCAGGGAGATGAGCCTTCTTACTCCAGGCTGAACACTCTATCCACTGTGCTACCCAGCTGTCTGTCTGCCCTATCTCACCATGGACAAATCACTTATAGGTTTCCTCACCCAGGAAATGATGATGTTGGACTAGACATAGCATTCTCAGTCTTTTTTGTGTCATAGACAAACTTCTTTGGCATTCTGGGGAAGCATTTGGACCCCCCAGGCTTGAGATAATATTGGACACCAAGTAGGGTGAAATCAAGTTATCAAAGTATTTTTACAAATAAGTTCACAGACACTAGGTTAAAAGCCCCTAGAATACAGATGATCTCTAAGATCTCTTCTGGGTCTAAATGGTCATTTAGCCCCTGCATTTAAGGACCATTCTAGTTCCTTATCCCTTGAGTAAAAGAAACTTACGTAGGGCAGGGACAGTTTTCATTTTGCCCTTTTTCCCCTGGCTCCTAACATACAGTGCCTTGTGCCGATTGATGTAGGTTGAGATGTATTGGGGGGTGAGGGGTGAATTGAAGGGGAGTTTGGCAGGGGGGGATAGAGTCATCCATCTTTGGTCACTACTTTAGACTCTTAGACTATAAGACCTGAGTGTTAGGTAAAGCAGCCAGGAATTTTGCACACACCTCCGACATTAGGCCATTACAAAAGAAGTGGACCTTGGAGGAAATTGTGTATCACGGTATCAGTGATGTAGAAAGTCAAAGAACTTTGGGAAGCTGAGAGCTGAGTTATGTATGTGAATGAGGCATCTCAAGTGCAAATCTATCAGCGTAGCCTAGTATGGAATCCAAAGGTTCACTAGACACATTTTATAGACTTGGTCTATTACCGTAAACGTGTGTTTCAGAAGGTAGACAGACTAATTGGCTGTCAAGGATAGGAAAAGGCAGACAGAATACCCAGCCATGATAGAAGATTTTTGGCATAGAGTGGCTGAAGAGTTTGGATTCTTGGTCTGATGTGGTTATCTTCTACCTCTGTCTTTTAAATCATCACCAGCCCTTCCTGGATCTCAGGTATTAAAGTCAAGGGAGGGTCCCCTTAGTTTTCCAAAACATTTAAACTCTCCACCAAGAGAAACACTTACTTGCCTAGTATCCCAAAGCCTTCCAATTGGCTTCTAAACAATTGTTACTCCTTTCTAAATGTGCTCTAGTCCATTCAATGAATCCAATCAAGTGTAGAAGAGGAGCAAGAAAAAAAAGCCACTAAGTGAAAAGATCAGTGGCAAAGAGAGCCAAGGCAATCTGCTCTGGGATCCGGAAACAACCAACCAGCCAAACAAACAAAATGGGAAGGATTCTATTTAAAAAAAAAGTCTTAAGAACAAGACTTCATCTCTCTTTTTGCACAATTCTCTCTCCTCCTCACCCCCATCCAGACTCATGCCCCTGTCTTTGCCCTTGCTGGAGAAGACTCGGGGGGGGGGGGGGGGGAAACAAAACCAAACAAGACCTTCCTAAGCTCTTAGGTTGGCAGATAGGATTAGGGTCCAGATTTCTCCAAAGCAGCTTGGGCCAGGAAAGCGTTCCACTCAGGGCGGAATAAAGCAGTTGGCTGTCTGGGCTGGTGGCTGTCTCTCCCCAAGACAATGAGGTGTTTATATATCAGAGGGTTAGGAGCAGGTTGTTAAGGTAGAAAACCCACCGTAAATAGAGCTGTTAATTCAGTTGTTGGCATAAGCTCCTGTTATCTTCTGAATACCTCCCAGAGGGTATAAGCCCTACCTTTTCATTTGAGTTGGCAGCCCAGGTATTTTTTTGCACCTGTTGCTCTGCTCCGATAACAACGCAGTTAAGCATTGATTTGTTGGAAAATAAACAGAAAAAGCAAAGAAAGGCATCTGCCCGAACAGCCTGAGCTGGTTTGACTGAATGGCTGTGCCAATTTGTTTTTCTTATAAAACCAGAAAAAAAAAACCCCTCTACACACACACACACACACACACACACATGCACAAAGACAACTGTGTATTTTCAGTCTAAATGCTCCTTTGGCATATAATAAGGTGCTGAAGGTACTCAAGGACCCTTTCCCAAAGGGCAATCTATCTATCAGTCTGTTCAAAGAAGGCACAGCAAGAGGTGTCTTGAGTTCCGTTGGGTGGAAACTGACCAACACCACATTGGAGGGTGAAAATGAATGTTTTACCTTCCTGCTTGTCATAAAAACAAGAATCAAAAACACACATTAACCGGGCAACCAAGAAGCCTATCTTTTGCACCAACCAATGTGGTTACTTCCAAGCTAGAGCTCAAGAAATCAATATGGTCTAGGGACATGGGTGTGGTCTACCGTATAGCCAGGATTTGAGTCAGAGAGGACTCCAGTTCAAATCCAGACTCTTGAGGCAGGTTTTTTTCAGCTCCCTAGATCTCAGTTTCCTTTTCTGTCAAATGAGGCAGTTGGATGAAATGTCCTCTAGGCTCTTTCTCAGTCCTCAATCTCTGATTCCATGATCCTTAAGCAGACAGATGAGGCCCTGTGTCATAGAGCTTTCTCTCAATTCAGATCACCTCCCTGTCAACTTCTCACTCACTGGCGAGATTTAAGGTCCCTGCCCCTTTCACCCAGGCTATAGCTTCCCCAGCACAAAGTGAGGGATGCCTACCTCTAAGGCTGGTCATGCAGGTTTATTCATGTCCTGCCAAGTGATCTGAGGTCTCGGGTGCAGAAGGACTGGGGAAGGGCAAGGTGTGATTTCTGCCTTAATCCAAAGCCCAACCTTGTTGTCCACATGTCCTCATTTCTCATTTGTCAATATCATGTGACGGCATGAGACCTGGTCCAGAGGGGTCAGTCACAAAGGGCTGGAGAAACCACTCACACTTAAGTGCTGACAGCACTAATTAAGGGGAAGCCTCACCATCCAACCCTCAACACCTCCCTGGCCATCACGGGAAACTTCTTCATGATTTAGGAAAGGAGAAGACTCGGGAAGTGTTCTAGGCTCCCCACAAAGAGCTCCCTCTTCACCTTGCTTCTTCCTCACCCTTGGGCCCTCACAGCCCCTGGGCCATGGAACTAGACTAGAAGCCTTTGCAGTGGGCCAAGAAAACCGCAGCCTTGCCCATCAAGGAGCATTAAGGACAGGATGTTCTGACAAGGGAGGGACATGGCTGGCTGAGCATTCCCAAGCATTCTTGTTTTGAGAAGGACAGGGAGGGTAGCTCATCGGAACCAAACCGGGCAGCCAGAGAAGGCAAGAGGTTTAACAACACCCTCAGTTGACTGAAAAATAAATAAGAGCTGCCATGTTGGAATGTGCAGCAGGGTGGAGGGAAGAGACGGGTGGGGAGGATGGGGAGGGAGGGGTTGGGATCCCAGGCACTGTCTCCATTACAAGCAAAGTGGGTTTTCTCGGAAGATCTTTGCTTACTAGAGGGCACTGAATGCCTCTGGGGCAATTTGGGCACTGGCCCAATGATCCTGAAGGTAGCCCTCACCCTTCCACCTTACAAGTGAGACAAAGATGGAGCAGTGACCAACAGCCCTCCCTAGAAACTAAGGCTTGGGAGTACAGCCAGCCCATTTTACATGGCCCTAACTGAAGATCCAACCTCACAGAAAGCTCTTCTCGGGGGTCTGTTTTTGTTTGTTCTTGTTAACATCTCGGGTTTGATTTACGGTCTCTCCCACGGGAGGAAGAAGAAAAAAAAAATTCCAAGAACTTCACTTCTAAAATAAAATGACAGCCGTCAGCTCCCTCTCTCTTAGCAAGGAGCCTGGAATATAAATGATTGTTGACTGACTCTCTTTGGCTAAAGTAATACTAAGAGTGCTAGATTTGAGTTCAGCTCTGGAGTCTACTATCTGTGTAACCACAGACAAGATCCTTCTTCCCTCTGAACCTCAGTTTTCAGATCTATAAATTGGGGAGGATTAGTCAATCAAGGGACAAGAGGAAGAGAAGGAAGGCATCAAGCATTTATTGAGCTCCTATCATGTGCCAGGCACTGTACTAAGTACTTTTCAAATATTATCAAAAAGACCGCCTCCCTGAGTCTTAGTTTCCAGCTAAGTAATAAGGTCAATCAATCAAGGAACAAGAACCTTAACTTCCCTAAGACTCAATTCCTAGATTCATAAAATGGAGATAACCAATCCTAAAGCATGTTAAGTACCTACTATGTGCCAGGCATTCTCTTAGGTGCTGGAGATACACAGAGAAAAAAACATCCACCCTCAATAGGTTTGCATTGAATTGGGGGTCACCACATATAATGAAAAACAACATGTTGTAGTAGTGGACAGAAAACTACCCTTCAGAAATAACTGTACACAAATGTATACAAAAGGGGCAGCTAGGTGGCGCAGTGGCTAAAGCGCCGGCCCTGGATTCCAGAGGACCTGAGTTCAAATCCAGCCTCAGACACTTGACACAAGCTTTGTGACCCTGGGCAAGTCATTTAACCCCCATGGGGGGTGGGGAGACAAAAGACTTTGCAAATTTCAAAGCAGTTTAAGAAATGCACAGCAGCAGCATTACCATCAACATCAGTATCATCCCTTCTCTGGGCAATAGATAGAGCAGCCCCCAATTTTTTCTGTAGGCGTGCAGGTAGATCCCAGCATCTCTTAAGAGTTTCCTGAATGTCCAACCTGAAAATTGGGCTGCCACTCCCCCAAACCATTTTTACATTCAATGAGCACAGGAAGCACCCCCAAAAAACCCCCATGCCCTAAGATGAAAGTCTCCAAAACCATCCATCAAAACCCCAGGCAGACTTCCTGTTTAAAGCCAAGAATTGACTCAGTGAACTGGCCGGGCTGGCCTAGTTGACACCTCAGCCTTATTAACTATAATAACAGGAACAACAAAGTGAATAACAAAACTGTTTTTAAAAAATATTAAAGAGAAAATGGAAGGGAAATTAGGGCTATATTTGAAGAACACCTCATGTTTGAGCCCTAATATACTGCCTTTATGACAGGCCTGTTTATTCAAACAGAACACAAATTAGAGAAAAATGATAGAGTCATTCTCTAACAGCAGATAATTCCATTATTAAGACCATTAAAGTCCAGAAAGAGTTTTTTTCCTCCTTATTCATATCACAACCATCTTTGGACTATTTTTTTAAATGGATAAATATAATAACTACAAGTATTTTAAAACTCAGTTCTTGGGGCTTATGAGACTACAGGGGAAAGACACAGATTATGTCAGGGTTCTTTCATAAACCATAACTCACTCCTTAGCAAACAAAACAAACCATCTCATTATATGGAAAGGTGGCCTAGCTTGGTGAATAGAGCGTTGGACTTGGAGTCAGGAAGCCCTAGACTCAACTCCCATTTTAGAAAATTAGTAGCTGGGCTAGTGACCCTGGGGGCAGTTAGGTGGTACAGTGGATAGAGTCCTGTGACTGAAATCAGGAAAATCTGGGTTCAAATCCGGCCTCGGACACTTACTAGTTGTGTGACCCTGGGCAAGTCACTTCACCCTGCTTACCTCAGTTTCCTCATGTGTAAAATGAACTGGAGAAGGAAATGGCAACCCACTCTAGTATCTTTGCCAAGAAAATGCTAAATGGTGTGATAAAGAGTCAGACACAGGGGGCAGCTAGGTGGTGCAGTGGATGGAGCACCGGCCCTGGAGTCAGAAGTACCTGAGTTCAAGTCTGGCCTTGGACACTTGGCACTTGCTAGCTGTGTGACCCTGGGCAAGTCACTTAACCCCAATTGCCTCACTAAAAAAAAAATTATTAAAAAAAAAAAAAAAGAGTCAGACACAGGGGCAGCTAGGTGGCGCAGTGGATAGAGCACCGGCCCTGGAGTCAGGAGTACCTGAGTTCAAATCCGACCTCAGACACTTAACACTTGCTAGCTGTGTGACTCTGGGCAAGTCACTTAACCCCAATTGCCTCACTAAAAAAAAAAAAAAAAGTCAGACATGCCTGAAATGACTGAACAACAACTAGTGACCCTAGGTAAGTCATTGATCTTATCTGCTTTATTAGATCATAGGATCATAGAGTTAAAATTCGGAGAAATTTTACAGGTGAATTAGTCTGGCCCCCTTGATTTACAGAGGAGGAAATTGAGGCACAGAGATGTAAAATGACTTGCCCAAAGTCACAGAGATAGCAAGTGACAGAGATGCTCAGTTAACCTCTCATTCTCAGTGTCCTCATCTGGAGGGAATGGCACATACTAATTCTTCAAACACTTGAAGAAGTGAAGATTCCTTTGTAAGTCTTAAAGTGAAGGGATTATAATAACCAGCATGGGGATAGGTCCTTATCATCTGTCTCAGTACCAAGAGGTATAGGATGCTACAGAATCTCTGTGCATTTGTCCTCTTTTCCTTTCAAAGCCAACACATTTTAGTCTCTCGAGAGCACTATCCCCCAGAAAGAATAAAAGTGGCTGCAATCAGCCGGGTGGGTAAAAACTACTTTTTGAGACCTATATTGCTAGAAATGTTATGACTCCTTGTGACCAAGAGAATTCCAGAATCTTAGATTTGGATAACCTTTAAAAAAAAGCGTTCCTCCAACATATTCAGTCATGGGTAAGGCATTTATCTCAGTTAATAATGTCCTAGATCTGCAGATGGAAAGGACCTTAGAGGCCACATAGTCCAGTTGACCTTCTTTTACAGATCAGGAAACTGAGGCTCAAATTATTTTAAGTGATTTAGGATCACGGATCTAGAGCTGGAAGGGCCTATAGAGATGGTCTGGTCAAACTCTGTCATTTTACAGATGAGGAAAATGAGGCTTACCTAAGTGACTTACCTAAGGTCATAGAGGCAGTAAGCCCCTGAAGCAAGATTTGAACCCGGCTACACTGTACCTTGCAGACTTCCTGTTTTGAATCTCCTATATAACAGATACTGAGTGATCTTTGCCCTGCTCACCTTACAAGGTTATTGTGAGGAATGCACTTTGTAAACCTTCAAACCTATGGAAATGTGTAGTTCGTTACATTGCTGGGCACCAATTTCTCTTTGGCTGACGGAGCCTCCCCACCCCCTCCCAACCTCCATTCCCCTAAAGGCAGTAGAGAGAAGGCTAGGCTTTCTTTAGTTCCCTGGGCCATAACATTTCAGCAGGCATTTGGGCATTTTCCCAAGGGTCTAGCAGAGAGGTTGGGTTTTTCCTTCATGCTATACTTTTACCATACCCCTCCCCAGACACAACCAAGCAGAAAGTCTTAGTTTCCATAAGTAGGAAGTCAATCCCCACCCCCCCCAAGTCCCACCCCCAGGCATTTTCAGTTCAATGCTTTGACATCATCTAAATTTTCCAACTTGATGGGACCTATGTTGATACTTGTTCCAAGATGCCAATAACTCTTTATTCCAAGGACCTATGACTTCATTGCCGTCACTTTGAAAAGCAGTACCAGCTTACAAACAAAAATACCTGGCATTGCAATCCTAAAGTTAATCCTATTGGAAGGAAAATGGACTTTTAATGTATGTGGAGGAGGTGGAGGGAGGAAAGGGAATAAGTATTTATATAGCACTGACTATGTTCCAGGCACTGAGCTAAGCACTCTTACAAATATTATTTCATCTTGGGATAGAGGACTTTCAAGTATTTCTGATGAAAAGACCAAAGCTGAGTAGGAACTTTTAAAGGCAAACACAAGAATCAAGAGAAACATAGAAAGGTAAATTTATTTAAGCAATTTGAAGAGGCTCATATGATGATGCAGTGCTAACATTCTAATGGGGAAAAAAAAACCCATTAATGTGTGTCCTTTAAGAATTTTAATGTGTTAAAAGGGTATTGAGGAAGTTACATAAGAAAAACAGAAGAACTGGGGTTGGTCTGAATGGGTTCTGAAGGTTTTAAGAGAAGAAAGATGGGAAGATAAAAGGAATGGATGAGAGTAGAAAGGAAGAAGGAGGTAGAATCTCATGATTTGGGTTCTTGAGAAGAATATATAAACATAAAGGAAGGGATAAGGGGACCAGACACCTCTTAACTGAAATATGTAAAGAAGGTTTGAACACATGCACACACAAAATTTGATGTAGAAATACTCAATAGGGAAACAAATTGGGAATTGGAGGATAAAGGAGAAAGATCCTACAGGGAAGGAATAGTCACAAGAAAAAAAGTTTTTAATCTTGGACAGAGGGAATAGAACAAAAAGGGAAAAGAAAAAGACTAGAATCTATGTAGAGTACCTAGCAGTTGGGGAAGTGGCTTAACAAATTGTGGCAGAGGAACATAACAGAATATTATTATCATGTAGTAGGGAATGAAAAAAGGGGGGGGGCGGCAAGGTGGCGCAGTTGGGGTGGCTAGGTGGCACAGTGGATAAAGCACCGGCCCTGGATTCAAGAGTACCTGAGTTCAAATCTGGTCTCAGACACTTGACACTTACTAGCTGTGTGACCCTGGGCAAGTCACTTAACCCCCATTGCCCCACAAGAAAATAAATAAATAAAATAAATTTTTTAAAAAAGGGGGGGGAGGCAGCTAGGTGGCGCAGTGGATAGAGCATTGGCCTTGAAGTCAGGAGGACCTGAGTTCAAATCCTGCCTCAGACACTTAACACTTACTAGTTGTGTGACCCTGGGCAAGTCACTTAACCCCAATTGCCCCACCAAAATAATAATAATAATAATAATAATTAGAAAAAAGGGACTATTCCAAAGAACCTCCTCCTCAAAGAATCATGTCTCCAAGAGACCTTTGAAAAGCATGCAATCCACTTCCCAACAGAGGGGATGAACTCAATGTGCAGTAAGATGTATATGTATGTGTGTATATACATGCATATATGTATATATGTTTATATATATAAATGTTGCAATCAGGGTGAAGTGACTTGCCCAGGGCCATACAGCTAGTATGTGTCTGAAGCTGAATTCGAACTCAGGTCCTCCTGATTCCAAGGTCTGTGCCCTATTCACTTTTACACCTATCTGCCCTGCCCTGTTTATATATTTTCAGACTTGTCCTGCTGGATGGATTGATTTTGTTTGACCATGTTGATTTGTTACAAAGTCATGGTGTTCTTTCATTCTCTTAACTTTTAATCCAGGATGGGGGAAATGGGGGTAAGTAGGATTACCTAGTAAAGAGGACCATTGCGACAATTTTTTGATACACAGAAGGAAGATACAGAGAAGCAGGACAGATAGAAAAGTAATGTGGAATTTATTATACATACATATATATAAAATATATTTATTGTTATATCCTGTTTTAAAAGTCACACGAAATGAAGATTCCCGATTGTGAGATCCTCTTTAGATTCTACTGTATATATGGAAATGTTCAGATGTCTGTTACGTTCAGAATTGTAAAAACCTGGATCACCTTCAACCAATCAATCAGCATTTATTTAGTGACTACTGTATACTGGTCAAAAGACAACAAGGCATCATCAGAGACAATAGCTAACATTTATAAAGTGTTTACTATGTGCCAGGCACTGCGCTAAGCACTTTACAATTATTATTTCATTTGATCCTCCTAATAATCATGGGAAGTAGGAACTGTTATTAACCCCATTTTACAGATGGGAAATTAAAGCAAATAGCAGTTGTGACTTTCCCAGAGTCACATAGCTACTAAATTTCTGAAGCTGGATTTGAACTCAGGTCTTCCTGACACTCTATCCACAAAGCCACATAACTGACCCTAGATAGGAGGTAGAGTTCTGTTACTTCACTAGTGGATAGAAACCTCCTGAACCAGTTAGAAACTCTCCCCAATGCAACATCATGAACCATAATAAAAATTATACATTTCTAAGATGCTATTTTAAGGTTCCGTAAATCGATTTCTTTACAATCCCTGGACCAAGTACATTATTATTCTCACCATTTAACAGATGACTAAAATGAGGTTTATGGCTCAAAAGCCAAGATTAGCATCTGGGTCCTTTGGACTCCAGATCCAAGAATGCCCCAAACTCAGTCAAGTCTTGTCGACAGTCAGTGCCTACGATGTTCCAGCTAAAAGCTGGGAATATAAAGGTGAAAAACAGTCTCTGCCCCCCAAGGAGATTCCTTCTAATAAGGATGACAACATGCAGACAACTCTGCTCAAACAGTATACAAACAGAATAAAATTAAGATAACAAGAGAGGGAAGGTGTTAGCATTAGAGGAACTGGGACTTTGAGAAACCAAGGAGGCAGAGATGAGGGTGGAGAGTTCCAAGCATGGGGGACCAGTGAAAAACCCATAAAAATGGCTGGATGCAGGAAACACTGTTGCACATGTGGGAAGAACAGCAAAGAGACCAGTGGCCACAGAAGGCAGATCCCAGGGGAGGGAGTGTGGTGTAAGAATACTGAAGGATAAGAAGGGGCTGGGTTAAAAACCAAGCAGAAGATAATCAGAGTTGATTCTAAAAGCAATAGAGAGCCAATGAAGTTGACTGAGGTGGTGGGGTGAGGGCAATCAGGAAAGGGTGCCGAGTCAGACCTACACTTAGGAAAGACCCTGCACTTTAACAGCTCAGTGGAAGATGGACTGGAGCAAGAAAAGACTGGAGGCAGGGAGACCAACCCACAGCCCAACCCAATAATAGCATTTAACAGGAATAAGCACATAATAGAAGCTTGTTTACTTATCTTGATTTAAGTGATACCTGAATATTGAAAGACGTCAAAGAATAATGGATAGAGGACCCACCAGAAAGATTAGGGTTCATTGACAGGAATCCATACATATTTACAGTGATACATACATATTGAGTGATGGTCCTTTGTAAAGAATATCCTAGACTAATAATAATAACAATAACCCCCATTTAACAGATTAGGAACCTGAGGCTAAAAAAAAAAAAAAGGTTTTGTGATTTATACAAGGTCACACAGTTCCTAAGTATGGAGGCAGGATTCAAACTCTGGTCTTTCTGCCTACAAGTCCATTACTCTACCCACTTTGTTACTTAGGTCCCACAGGCCCACTCCCAGTGATTGTTGTTATTATCATCATCCCTTGTGCTGGGTTCTTACAATGGCCCAATGAACTGAAACCACTTTTAAGTAAACTTTTATGCTTGATAGTAACTCCAGGCTACCCCACAACAGAAAAAATTCTTGCTTCTCCTATTGTCAACAACAAATAGCCCAGAAAGGAGAAGAGAAGAACAGAGGGATGGCTTACTTTCAGCATCCAGTCTATTGGTTTTTCCAAATAGCATGACCGGCACCCCAAATCCCAAGGCAGCTCCTTGAGTTGTCCACAGAGACAATGGGATCTCCAGAACCTTCTGGTCTCTTTTCTGATGCTGGAACTCCTCTCTCCTCTTCCCAGAGCCAATGGCCCTTTTCCCAAGCACTGAGAGGAAGATAGGCTGGTCTATTAGGTGAGTACCAAACAAAGCTTCACCTCATTATGGCATTACTATAGGGGTGTGACTCACTCACATAGGGTGTGGACAAACCTATTCTAGCTACACAAAGAAAATGGAGCTCAAGGCCTAGGGAAGACCCCTTATAATGCAATTCAACCAATTCAATTCAACAAAAGCTTATTAAGCACCTACTGATAACAAAATATTAAGCACCTACAGATAACAAAATCTAATGGAAGAGACCACAGAACAAAACAGAATCTCTCACACTTTGGGTCCCTCGCTTAGGTCTGCCAATAAACATTTATTAAATTTTTACTATGAGAATCTAGGGATTCAAAGAGAGGTAAACATGGATTTCTGCTCAAGGACCGTTCTGATGGTAGAGACAACATGCAAACTATGTACATCCATGATATATACACCACCCTACAATTTATGGTGACTGCTTCTCTGTGGAATTATTCAGAGAGCAATTCACTCAACACTGTACAGAAAGAACCCATGTATTCACTCCCTGGGCCTCTAAGGCACCTTCTTAAGTAGCCTTCAAAGCCCAAGTCAAGGGCCAGTTCCCACAAAGCATCTTTCTTGATCCCCCACATTGTCAATGCCTCCTCTCCTGAAATTATATCATATTATTTAATTAGATCCAACCAATCAGCAGGCACCTAGTAAGCTCTCAATAAATGCTTGTTGAATTACATTCTAAATAGTATACGTACCAGAGGGAATAGTAAGAGTGCTGGGCTGGGAGCCAAGAAACTGGGTTCAAATTCCATCTCTGATACCTATTGGCTGGGTGACCACTTAATTTCGGGGAGCCTCAGGGAGCTCTCTCTGAGTCTCTAAATTATTGACCAGCAATAACAACAAGAACTGTGGTGGGTTTCAAACCTCCTGATTAAATCGCAGGTCCTTGACTATAGAGCTAAACTTGGCCAAAGACTGACTTTTATTCTTGTTTTCCTGGGCACTAACATGGACTTGCTCAGAGCAAGTGCTGAATAAATGCTCACTGGTTGGTTAATTGGATCCAGCCTAAGATCCAAAAGGGCCATGGAGAGGTTCTCATTGGGTCAGAGGAACCTCCAGTGAGCCCGTAATCATTTATCCGGGCTTAATACATGCCTGGCACAAAGGGGAAGGGGAAAGGGGAAGGAACAAGCATTTATTACGTACCTACTATGTGTCAAGCACAGTGCTAAAAGGAAGGGGGAAACAAACATTTATTAAGCACCTACTATGTGCCAGGACCAGTGCTAAGAGGAAGGGAAAGCAGACCAATTAATTAAGCACCTACTATGTGCCAGGCACAGGGCTAGGGGGGGAGGAAAGAAACAAGCATCTATTAAGCACCTACTATGTGCCCAGCAGTGCTAAGGTTACACTAGGGATACAAAGAAAGGCAAAAACACATACACCTGTTCTCTTGCCTCAGGAGCTCACATTCTTTTGAGGGAGATAACATGTAAGTAATTATGTACAAACAAGATATATACAGTGCTTGCCTGCCATGACTTCCTTCAAATCTCTTCTGTAAGAAACCTTTCCCAGGCCTCTTTAGTACCTCCCCTCTAACACTATCTCCAATATATTCTGTATATATCTTGTTGTTCAGTTATTTCAGTCACGTCCAACTCTCCCTAACCCCATTCGGGGTTTTCTTGACAAAGATCCTGGAATGGTTTTTGCCATTTCTTTCTCCAGATTATTTTACAGATGAGGAAACTGAGTCAAACAAGGTGAAATGACTTGTCCAGGGTCACAAAGCTATTAAGTGTCTGAAGCAGGATTTGATCTCAGGTCTTCCTGTCTCCAGGTGTGGAACTCTCTCCCCTGTGCCACCTAGCTGCCAACATATATCTTATGTGTACCATTTTCTTATGTCATCTATATCATTAGACTGTGAGCACCTCAAAAGCAAGGACAAAGTTTTTGCCTTTCTTTGTATCCCCAACATTTAGTCTATTGCCTGGCATACAGGAGGGGCCTAATAAATGTTAGCTGACTGCAAATGGAACACATAACCATACCAGGAATTTTGCAAGAAACCCCAGAGTGGCCACAAAAGAATTCTTGCCAAGTCAGAAGGCGAGACTGAGAACTTGGAACAGCCCACATTGTCTCCTGGTATCCATGCAATGCCAAGAAAGCTAGAACTAGGGGAACTCTACTGGATGGGGACAAGTAGCACAGAATGAGAAAGAATGGATGGGTTGGAATTGTGGGTTGGAGTATTTGTCTTCATTGGGAGTATTGTTCTTTGGGCGACATTTTAGCTGGAGAGCCAACTGAGCAAGGTAGTAAGGGTGGTGAAGGACTTTGAGGTCATGACACATGAGCCCCTGGTTGAAGCAGTTGGCGATGGTTAGGCTGAAGAAGAGCAGAATTGTGGAGGACAGAATAACTGTCTTCAAGTACATAAAAAGTTGTTAAAGGGAAGAGGGAGAAGATTTCTGTTTGGCCCCAGATGGCAAAAAAAGAAACAGGAGGAAATTGCAAAGAGACAAATTTAGACTTGATGTCAGGGAAAACTTCTCACCAATCAGAAGGATCCCAAAGCAGACCGGGCTCCCTCAGAAGGAAGTCATGCATTCACAATCTCTCTCTCTCTGTCTCTGTCTCTCTGTAACACACACACACACACACACACACACACACACACACACACACACACACACACACACACACACTCTCTCTCTCTCTCTCTCTCTCTCTGTTTATGTAAACAGGGCACAGCTACTCCCAAGGTTCAAGAAGAATCTCAAATCCATTTCAAAAATATTTTTAGACCCGGATTTGCATGAAGACTATAGGGCAACCTTCAGTCAGGGAGTTTCCTTCAGAGATCCTGCATAGTCATTCCAAACCTATCTATCAACAAGCATTCATTAAGCATTTAATACTGCTTAGTTTGGGTAGCTAGGTTACCCAGTGGTTAGAGTGTTGGGCCTGGAGTCAGGAAGACTCATCTTCCTGAGTTCAAATTTAGCCTCACACATACTAGCTGTGTGACCCTGGGCAAGTCACTTTACCCTGCTTGCCTCAGTTTCCCCATCTATAAAATAAGTGAGAGAAGGAAATGGCAAACCACTCCAGGAACTTTGCCAAGAAAACCCCAAATAGGGTTATGAAGAGTGGGACACAACTAAATGACTGAACAATTTCTTAGTTAGGTCACTAGGCGGTAAATCAGTTATAGCATTGGACATAGAGTCAAGAAGACCTGGGTTCAAATTTGGTCTCAGGTGCAAACTTACTAAGTGACCCTGAGAAAGTAATCTTTGCCTCTACCCACTTCAATTTCTTCATCTATAAAATGGGTATACTGATAGCATTACATAAATGTGAGCTATAATTATTATTAGTTTGCTGCTGTTGCTGTTTAGCTGTGTCCAACTCTCCATGACCCCATTTGGGGTTTTCTTGGCAAAGACACTGGAGTAGTTTGCTAATTTCCTTTTCCAGCTCCTTTTTCAGATGAGGAAACTGAGGCAAGTAGGGTTAAGTGACTTACCCAGGGTCACACAGCTAGTAAATGTTTGAGGCAGGATTAGAACTCAGGTCTTCCTTACTCCAGGCCTGGCACTCTACCTACTAAGTCACCTAGCTTCTGGGTTCAAATCCCACCTGAAATGATTACCATCAATGTGAGCAGGCTTAGCCTCCTCAGTTTCTTTATCTATGAAATGGGGATAACAACAGCACCAATTTTCCAGTGTGGTTGTGAGGATTGAATGAAATAATGTATATAACGCATGAAATAATATACACAAAGAGCTTTGCAAGCTTTAAAGCATTATATCAATTCTGGGTATTGTTGGTGTATGCCAGGCATCCGGCTAGATGAGTCAAAGGCTCAAGTGAAATGGTTCTTGCCCTGGGGGGCTGCGGCTGAGAGAGGAATTCCAGGTCTATGCTGGGCACCTGCAAAGTCATGAATGTGGCGAATGAGGCCTGGCAGCTGAGGAAGGAGAGCAGAAGAGATCAGCATGGGATCCCGAGGTAAGGGTACCTTCAAGTGACCTCGGAAGGGATTGGAACGCGTGGAGCCCATGCAAAAGCAATGAGGCGGGGAATGAAGGGTCACTGTTCTTGGTTGGCAGGCATTTGGCTGGTGGGCACAGGAGGTATCTGGCACATATTTTTTTATCTCTTGGAACCCACTGCCTTTGCTGGAGATGAGCAAATATTTCCTGGGCACCCCCTTCACATTTAGCTAATGACCTCAGCTAAGGTATCAAGGGACAGGAAAGTCAAGAAATGCCACTTCTTATATCTCTCCAAAACTTGCAGGCTGTAAGCCACTGGCTTGGCCTGGCTGGCAGTGAGGTCCAATGCCTGGTTTGGGGGAAGGAGGGGAGGAGAGAGGGGGTCCTCTCAAAACCTTATCTCTTGAATTCAAATACGAGAAAATGGGAGTCTGGGCTCTGGAGAGGGAAAAAGACCAAATAAAGAAAAACCCCGTGAGTCCAGGCAGCCAACACAAGAGCCTCAGTCCCTATGAAACCACCACCAAAAATAGAATTGTGGTTAGGTGCTAGTGAAATCCATTTTCAAAGGAGCTATTTTACAGGCTGTCTCATTTAAAATGAGGCCAATTAAAAAGCTGGGGGGGGCCTCTTTAAATGGGCCACCCTATACGTTCCTGATGACAGGGTCACCCTGTGCCAGTGGGCATCTGAGGTATCATTCTGAGACTTCTGGCAGAGGACTGGCTCGCTTGCACACCCCCTCTCCTGTCTGCCTGGCCTTCCTCCGCTCTCTTTGGGAAGCTAAACTCTCTGACCCATCTAACAAGATGGTGTCAACTTTGTGAAGATCTGGGTAAACCAGATGTTTGGCCTCATGAAGCCAAAGGTATGACTGAACTTGGGAGTACAGGGGGAAGGAGGTTGAAAATTAAGGCTTGACCTCAGTAGGGGAAGCATCAATTAAGCTCTTACTGTATGCCAGGGACTGTGCTGAGGCTGTAAAAATACAAAAACAAGAAACTGTAACTTTGGGCAAAACTTTCTAACAATTGGAGCTGGTTTTCCACTTTTTTTTTTTTACTCATTGACTTGAGAGTTATGATACAAATAATGGGGAGGGACTGATTATAAAGGAAATGACAAAAGATCCCAAATGCCTCCCCCTAAAGCTAGGAGATAATACATCTACTCCAGTCCTCTCTTCCATTTCATCCTCAGATAAGCATACAGAAAGTAGCATTGGGTTGGTAAAGGGAGTAAGGAGGGAGGTTGGAAGGGAACACGGGAGCTCCCTGGCCTAACCTGGACCTGAACAAAAATAACGCAGGACCCCAGGGTCTAACCTAATCCAATGAGAGGCCAGCCAGTCCTCTCTGGGACCATTCTCCAGGTTGTTAGTTTGTTTAATTTCTGACAACATCAAACCTAAATGAGCTCTTCTCAATTCTCACTCACTCCTCTGCCTGCTGATATTTCTATCTGCATTCTTCTTTGTATTGGCAAAGCAAGGGGCTACTTTAATGTATCTCCACTAGGAAGCCAAAAGGTTTTTGTTCAGTTATTGATTTAATCATCTATTTGTGTATATTATAGAGTTTCACAGATGGATTTAAAAAAATTTTCTTTTTAATACATTTTGCTTTTGCAACACATTCATTTCTGAAAGTATCCCTTCCTTCTCCCCTAACCAGAGAGTAAGCTGTCCTTGTAACCAAGAATTTAAAAAAAAAAAAGACAATTCAGCAACACCACTAAACCAATCCAGTGTCCAAGAGATCATGCAAGTATGGATTTTCCTAACATCATACTCTTTTCTGAATATACCCTCTCCCCCATACTCCTCCTAGCCATCCCTACTCCTCAGCCCCTGGGAGCCTTCCAAAAGTAACAGAGTTATTAAGTAAAACAAAATAACACAGTTACTAGATCTGACAACTTATACAACACTCCACACCCATAGGTTCCCACCTGGAAGGGGGGTGGTATGGGGGAGAAGGTCATCTCTTCCTGGGACCAAAATTGGTTTTCATAACTACATAGATTAAAACCCTTAGATTCACCCACCTCCCCTGGCCCCACGAAATGCCAATGAAAAAAGTCAGTGAAGACTATTGGTCTAATTGCATCGGGTATTTTAGAGGCATCTCCCACCCTAACCTCAGTCTACGGTGACCTCAAGTGAAACCTGAAAGGTCAGCCACTGACCTGCACCACAAGGTCTGGTCCACCACCGACCTGCCACTCCCCACCCCAACACAATCATGGAATCAGCTGCATTGGGACTGTAGAGATGATGCACACCAGCCCACAACTCCAGCAGAATCATCACTTGGCTCAGGGGTGTAGTGGGGGAGTCTCCAGACAGTGAGGTGCCCAATCAAAGTGACAGAGGATGGAAGTTTCAACGAAACTTCTTTTAGAAATCTCAGTGGGCAGGGCACTGGCCTTGGAATCAAGAAAACCTGCCCTAGCAATCCTGCTACCAACAAAGATTAGCTGTGTGATCCTGGGCAACTCAAACTCTCAGCCTCAATCTCATCATCTGTGAAATGGGGATAAAACAGCCCTTTCTTCTCAAGGTGGGATAGTAACATTGTATACATAGTAACCTACATAATAGCATAGCAAAGTGCTTTGCAAAGCTTAAAGCGCTATGTAAGTATGAGCCATTATTGTTACTCATTCATTATTTTTACTTATCCTAAACACAAAGCAATATGACTTTAATACATATTATACTAGACAAGCCCCTTACAGAGCCAGCTGACTGTTCCCCTCCCCCTACTCCCTGCCACGCCACCATTCATGTCCTTGGGATGCCACAATCAGACATCATGGGCTACAAAGAATCTTAGTTCCATAACCGCCCCCCCCCCATTTTACAGATAAGACAACTGAGTCTCAGAGAAGTAACAGGATTTGAATTTACATTCCCAGGACCCCAAATCCAACACTTTGCATGGTCAATTCCTTCTCTTTCCCTCTTTCCCCACCATGAGAAGCACTTCATATTTGTATGAAAAATGATTTTTTTTTAAGCCAAGAAGGAAAACTTTCCATTGGTTTGTTTGCCCAAACCACAGAGCCCCATAATGGTAAAGTCTGGAAGAGAAGCGAAGTCTGCAATGAGCCATCTTGTAGCCAGTGGATCCACAGAGAGATCCTAAGCTGGCTACCTACAACTTGCTGTGTGACCTTGAGCCAATAACTTAACCTTTCTGGGCCCCAGCTTTTTCATCTATAAAACTTGAGGGTTGGACTAAGGTCCCTTCTAGCTCTATGATCCCATGAACTTGGGGGATTACTTTAATCTCCCCATATCTTTATTTTGTTCTCTGTAGGGCACAGTATAAATACCTGTCCCAACCCCTCCACTGACTTACAAAGCAGTTTTGAAGATGAATTAGATAAAGTCTGGAAATTAATGGGAGCTCCTTGCAATGTACTATATAAATACAAGATTGAGTGATTACGATTGCTTCAGCCAAATGGCAAGTCATAAGATAACTTACAGAACACCCTGTCCCACAAAGATATTCACAGTTCTTTTACTCTCCTAAATCACTGAATCTCAGAAGGAAATTTAGAAGCTATCTAATCCAACCTGGACCCCAGTAGAAATCTCTCCGTCATTCTCAACAAGTAGTCATTGGGCCTTTTCTCAAAGATCTCTGATCAAGGGGAACTCACTTCTCTCAGAAGCAGCTCATTCCACTTTGATATTACTTTACCTCTTAGACTCTTTATTCTTGTGTGGCTGGAGTTGGGATATATGTATATGTTTGCCTTCCTGCTGCCCTGGCCCATTGTTCCCAGATTTGGCATCTGGAGCCATCAAATATCACTCCATAACAGCTGTTTGCTCCTCTGCGCAGTACAGTGAGTTAATGGCTCATGTTTTATGAACCCCTGGGGGAGTTTGGGGGGACCATTGTTATTTCCCCATTAGCCCAGTAGTCCTATGGATGCCATTCTAGTCCAGCTCATCTTTGAAGCCCCCCCTGAACTCCTCACTTGTTAATCTATCAATAAACATTTATTAAGTGCCTACTGTGTGTCAGGTAATGTGCTTTCCTACTTCAAATTACTTTATATTTACTGATCTGTGAACATTATTACATCCCTTGCCACCCCTAGTCAGTAGAATATAACCTCCTTAAGGTTGAATGTTTTGACCAGCACAATATTTTGTATACAGCAGGTGCTTAATAAATATTTCTTAGACTCAATGCAATTGAATTGTGTTTCCTTGAGATTTTATAACTTTTCATAATGATATTTCCCAGAATCTTAAAGCCCTTTGTAACCAGGAAAATTCTTTCTAATAGTTAACCTAAAGCTTTTCCGCTGTAAGTCAAATCCTCCCCTCAATTGCTCAAACCATGCTTTCCTCAGTCATGTCACCTCTCACCCAACACAGCCCCTCAAGGGCCTCACAATAACCTTTCATGGGCTTGAAGGCTATTCTATTTCTCACTCCCCACCATTCACGCACTTAAAAATAAGCCTCTCTCCTCCATCCTAATGGGGTCGAGTTCCTGCATTCTATTGTTTCTCTCAAAAAGTTCTAATGCAAATCTCTCTTGACCATTGTAGGATCATAGATTCAAAGTGAGAAGAGACCTAATGGGTCACCTAGTCTAACCCCCACATTTTACAGTTGAGGAAACTGAGGCCCAGGGACTTTAAGCGACTTGCTAAAAGTCACACAGGTAGTAAGTGGACAAACCCAGGTCCTCTGACTCCAGATGGGGGGGCGGGGGAGGAGGGGGATTCTTTCTATAGCACCAGCACTGTTAGAGACAGCAACTACATGAATTATGATTGGACTAAAGGAAGATTCATATGACCCCTGCACCACCTTAAAACATACACACGAACTCACCGCTCCAAAGAAGTCATTATGTATAGTATCTGTCACTTCGTAGTATCTGTCACTTCGTAAGTAATAAATAAAAAAACTTACAGGCTGACTAACCAAAGCTCCAGTGGTCTAAACCTTTTGAAGATGTTGCCTCGAGCCTTCTTACTACAAGTGACCAGCTCTAATCTCCCTCCTGTCCTGTGGTTGTCTGTCCCCCTGCCACCCTCCCTCAGAGGCTGAAAACTTGACCATATATTGCCCACACCTGGGATCCAGAACCAAGGGTCGGGCTCCTCAGGGAGGCTTCAGGAGCTAGTCAGTCAGTCACTTCTACTTGCCCGCCATGCTGTCCCTTCATAAAGTAAACAAAAGTCGAGCCAGTCCAACCTCCTGCAATATGTCAGGATTCTTTGTCCTTATCAGCTCTCCTCTCACCCCTACCAACAGAAATGTTTCTTATGCCGCCTCTCTTTCCCCAGTCTACCTGTTTCTCCTGGCTGTCCAACCCCATCTCCAGCATAAGGTAAAAAAGGAAGTTTGGATCACTTCATTGCTCTCCCCTTTCCCCCCCACCAATTTCCAGGTAATTACTACCATCAAGGCACAACAAGGCTCTGTGGGCTGCTGTTTCCCCTACAGAATGCTCCCAAGTCAGGAAAGACTTCTCTTGGAAGACGTCTCTAGGGAACAGAACCATAGGCTAAGAGCAGGGCAGCTGATTAGCAAGCCAGTAGCTAGCTCTACCTGTTTCCTAACCTAGGGAGATGGCTGGATCAGAAGGTCAAGGGCAGAAACTTTGGGAGTTCACAGTGACTCCCTTGGGTGCCCAGGAGCACCAGACACACAGCAGACATACATTTATATTCAACAACCAAATCCACTCCTCTGAAACTCAAGCAGGGATTCTTAACCTCTTCTGTGTTCTCAACTCCTTTGCAAGTCCAGTAAAGTCTATGAACCCCTTCTCAGAAACATGGCTTTAAATGAATATAATAAAACACAAAAGAAACCAATTATATTGAACTGAAGTTATTTAAAAATGTATTTTTAAAGTTCATGAGCCTCAGGTTAAGAACCCCTGTTCTAGTAAGAAATCACATTTAGTGAGAACCAGGGAGGCAGCCAACCCAAGGTAAGCTAGGTTTCATTTTCTGTCCTAACCGACATCAGGGAGGGAGTGAATGACCAAAGATCTCAGTTTCTCAGCTGTCTGGCTCCAGGCAGGCTGTCCCGGCTAGAATAGCTAGAATATATGGGCTTCTCTTCTCACTCAGGTATTAACAATTCAACATTCAGAGAGAGAGAGAATACACACACACACACACACACACACACACACACACACACACACACACACGCACGCACACGCACACGCACACACGCAAAAAACAACCCAACTTACCTCATTTAACTAAAGATTCTGTTGGGAAATCCAAGAGCAGGGTCTACTGAGGAATCTGGGCAGAGGGAAACGAGACAGACTAGGTCCTAGAGGTGATGGCCAATCTTAGTGGGGTGTTAGGTTCTATCACTTCCCAACCCTCATAAGAGTGAAGATAAATGCATAGGACATTAATTTTAAATCATTTTGTAGGATGTTAAGCAATAGGCCACCAACCGGGAATTCCCTAAGTCACTTCCCCCTTGTCTGATTGGCTGCGAGGGCCTTAATACAGTAAAATAAAGGATTGCAAACATGGGCTCATTTGCATGTGGAGCTCACACTTTAGTATTCAACCAAAACAGGTCTGACTAGGTTATGACTGTCTCGGGGAAAAGAGAAGCAACCTGTTAATGGATGAAGAATTGATCGGGCAGTTACTGTTCTTTCCAGCTTGGAGGCTCACTGGAAGGATCAAAATCCCAGAGCCTCCAGATAGCCCAACCTGGACCTGGGCAGGAACTTCCTACAAGATTTTTTTTTTTTTTTGGCTTGAAGAAATGGGAGGAAATGGATCAACTAATCCAAAGCTTCTTAAACTGGGAGTTATGACCCCTTATGGGGTCACATCACTTAATGTGGAGGTCAAGAAAAATTTGGCAACAGTAAAAAGTTAAGAAGCTTTGTTATATACCTGTAATGGGGGAGAGGGTCCCGTGGAAAAATTACTCTGGCAAAAAGGGGTTGAGAGTGGAAAGTTTAAGAAGCCCTGAGCTAACCCACCCTCCTCAAAAGATCACACAGTAAGTTTCTTAAGGGGACCAGAATGCTCATATATTTGGAACAGGTGTTCTTAATTGTTCTCAGTTTATACAATTAAAAACTTTATTCTGAGAAGGTGTCACCAGACTACCAGAGGGATCCGTGATACCCCCAAAAAACAAATAATTAAGAACCTCTAATTTAAAGCTAAACAGGGCTCAAGAAATGAGCCCTCATTTTACACATGAGGAAACAGAGAGAAAAGGTAAGTGACTTACCCAAAGTCATACAGACAATACATGTCTTCCAGTCTTCCGTGACTCCAAATCCACCATCCTAACCTGCTCCATTTAGGGTCAGCCCATCCCATTTTCTGCTCATTAGGTAGCTTTCCCTTCCATTTACCTCACAGCAACTTCCCCCATTGGATCTCATTCACTCGTCGCCCCTGTGCCTTCCCAATGCCCAAAATGACATTATGTTCAACCTCCCCAGTTCTCTATTCTTCAATCTAAACACCTCCATTTCCTTGACACAATCCTAATTTGTTGTGATCTCTCGCCATCCAAGTCACCTTCTTCATATGCTATAGCTGTCTGTCTTCTTCCAATGTAGTGGCCAGAACTGGACAGTATAGCTCAGAGGTCATCAAACTCAGGCAGAGTACAGGGGTTATCACCTCCCTTGATCTGTATGCCATGTTTCTCAATGCAGCCTAAGATCACATTACTCTTATTTGACTATGGTCACACTACTCATGCATATGGATTGACCTTGCAGTCTACTAAGACCCTCAGATCTTTCTTTTTCACATCACCTGTAGTCTCAGGTGATTTAGGCTAGATGCAATGAAAAAATTCCTAAAGAGCTGACCTCCCCTGTCTTCCACCTGTGGAAGAAAACAACCACCAGAATCTTCCCTCTTCTCTCAAAAAAAGGAGGCGGGGGTGGGGGAAATCAGGTAAATAATCTATAAGGTAGACTATTATAAATACACAAATTAAAAATAATGGACATGAGGCAGATAGGTGGCACAGTGGATAGAGCACCGGTCCTGGAGTCAGGAGTACCTGAGTTCAAATCTGGCCTCAGACACTTAACACGTACTAGCTGTGTGACCCTGGGCAAGTCACTTAACCTCAATTGCTTCACTAAAAATAAATAAATAAATAAATAACGGACATATGAAGAGAGAGACATCTGCATCCAGAGAAAGAACTGATAAATAGAAGGGTATTTAGAATAATTTACGCACACACACACACACACACACACACACACCTATTTGTGTCTAATGGTAGCTATCTCTAAAGCTGGAGGAGGGAAGAAAAAGAAATTTACACGATAACTTGTATAGTTCGAGGGAATAACAAGTTTGTTGTGCAATCATCTTTTTTTTTAAATTATATCGTGTTATGGAAATGCTTGAATTGAAAATAAAATATTTAATTGAGAAAAACTCAATCTTGGAATAAAAATATTAGTTAATGAGATATCTTTTGCTTGTTTTTGTGAGGCAATGAGGGTTAAGTGACTCGCCCAGGGTCACACAGCTAGTAAGTGTCAAGTGTCTGAGGTTGGATTTGAACTCAGGTCCTCCTGAATCCACGGCCAGTGTTTTATCCACTACTCCACCTAGCTGCCTGCCAGTTAATGAGATATTGTGTGTTTGTGATGACTATCCCCCATACCTGGAATGCATGCTCTCTGCTCTCTTCCACTCACAGAATCCTTTTTCTTCAAGGCTCAGCTCAAACACCTCCTTCTACAGGAAGCCTTTTCTGACTTGAACTCTTGCCTCAGCGATTTGCACCCTCCCTTCCAAAGGACTTTGGACTTAATTACTTTCCATATGTATGGATTTATTCTGTACATTTTGACCTCTATACTTGTTATCGCCAGAATTCGAATTTCCATTCTTTGTATTTGCATCCCAAGCACCTATTATCCTGCTGGGCCACTTTATTGAGTAAGGAAGTTTCTCTTCTGACCTTCCATCTCTTCCCCCACAAAGGCTATGTAAATTGCTATAGTAGTTAAGTGTTCTGATGGGATCCTTTTTCCAGAACTGGAAAGGGTCTCATCTTACAGATGGCGAAACTGTGGCCCAGAGAGATTAAGTAGACAGACGTGTCCTAGGTCACACATGCAGTATCAGAGCCAGGATTCAAACTTGGGCCCCCGACTCTATTTCCATTGCTATTCCCACTTGACCATTCTATCATCAAATTGCTTTTCTCATTACCTTGAGCACAAACCCTCCTTGGCATTCTTTTTTTTTTTTTTTGGTGAGGCAATTGGGGTTAAGTGACTTGCCCAGGGTCACACAGCTACTAAGTGTCAAGTGTCTGAGGCCAGATTTGAACTCAGGTCCTCCTGACTCCAGGGCTCCATCCACTGCGCCACCTAGCTGCCCCTCTTGGTATTCTTAATTAAAAAGCCAAGCCCTGGTTGGGTCCCGTGAAAGTCAGTTCCTTTTAGACCTAGAATCACTCCCTTCGGGTTGGAGAGTTACACAGTGGGTGGGGGAGAGGGGAATATGGGAGGGAATCACCCATTCCCATTAGTTAATAAGCAACAGTCAACTCTCAACTATGCAGAAGCTGATTATCCAGTTTGTGTATTATCCAAGCCTCTGGCTTCCTCCTTCAATCTGCCTGACTCTATTACTATTTATTTACACCTTCCCTCAGGGGATATCCCAGAGATAGAAAACAGCCTTCTTTCTTTCCAAGAGGAATCTCTGTTTTTGATAGTGATACTTCTAGAATATCTGGTCAGGAAAGGAGATGGCCGAGTAAGGTCTAGAGAAAATATGGGCTTCAGTTCTCCATGGCATTCTTCTGTATTTCTCCACAAAACTCCTAGAGATGAGGTCTTGTATTGCTCTTTGTATTTGGGTAGCCACTACTCTGAAGCTCTTATCCCAACCCTCATTTGACCCTTTGGGTCCTCAGAGCTCCTAAATCCCCTCAGAGTTCTAGGATTTGGAGGGTTATTTTTCTAGTGCTACAGGTCATGAGCCCCCACCAGGGTATTCTCCTTCTGATTATCAATTGAGAATCAATTTAAATAGCCATAGCCAAGTAGTTTTTAGGAAAAGGTATTTAAGAAGGTACCCCAATAAGGACAGTTGGTACAAAGCATCACCTCCAAAGTTTGTGACATATCCTCCCACAAGTATTTACAGAGTGCAAGGGGAAGTGGACTCAGGCACAAATAGCACATATGGTAAAGGAGTAACTTATTGCTACTGGTTGCTGAAAGAACTTCCCTACCCCTTTTGCCCCCTTCCTCATGTCTCCATGGAATGCTCAAGGAGTTCCCCTTAGGCATAGTGAACTTCTGGGAATTTTGAAGGGCTAGTGTCACAAGGGAATAGGTGGGGGTCCTTAGGTATTCCTCAGAAAAGAATTACACTCTCAAATACAGTTAAATTAGAATTAAAATGGTCTTTTATTTGGCACTAGAGAAAGTGACTGAATGGGGAAGTCTAAGACTTCACCCTCCGGGAGAAGGTGATTTAGGAACATCCTCCTCCCAGAACAGAAGGAAGGTAAAAGCTTTTATAGAGGATAGATGGGGTATCCACCTGAAAATGGATAGTTCCTTTGGGGGTGGAGTGGGGAAAGCTTGAATGCTTGTCCTGAGAGTCAGGGGGATTTTTTTTGAAATGACAGTCCTGACTTCTCTCTGTCTCCAAGCTCTGGTCAGGTAGTAGCTGCACCTAACTGACGTTCCTGCTATAGAATTTTATCTCCCCTTACTTCTTAGGTGTGTCTGTCCTGTTATCTAGTTGGTCAATCTAAGCTTTAACAGTCCCTTGATTCCTTGATTGTCTGTCCTGTTATCTGGTCATCTTTCCATTTTGCTTCTTACTGGAGAAACTTCTTCTGAATGATCCTTAAGCCCCATATCAGTTAGGAATCAGCATCCAATCTGTCCTTGACTCATAATGAAGAAGTGGCCAACAACTCTTCTAGGGATGCTGCTAGGTTGCCCATGGAAAAAATGGGAAATAACTACTTCAGTTCATCCAACAGCATATTGTACGAAATTGAGTATTTGACTATCTGGACATCTCTTACCACTTACTTAAATCGGGTGAGGTGATGATTAATTTAATCAGTCCCAATTTTTTATTTGTTTCTCTAGAGCCTAGCACACAGCAGGCACTTAATAAATGCTTGCTGATTGGTTCCTCATTACCAAGGATTGGTGGAGAATTAACTTTACCTGTTTCATTAGTCTCCATGTCTCTAGTCTTTCCCATCTACAATCTATCCTGTACACAGCTACAAAAATAATCTTCCTAGGGCACAAACCTCACCATGTTACTTCCTCAGAAACTTTCAATGGCTCCCTATTGCCCCTGGATTAAAATACAAACAATTAAGGTTAACCAGAACCTGCCCCAACCTGCCTTTCCAGCCCCATTTTAACTTGACTTCCCTTCATGTAGTTTATATTCTAGGCAAATTGGATAACTAGCTATTACCCACAGCTGTTCCTGCCTCCATATATTTGCACAGGCTACCCCTGATGCCTGGAAAGCACTGCCTGCTCAGTCCCCCTTCTTTTTTTTTATTCTTTTTTTTTTTTTTTGCAGGGCAATGGGGGTTAAGTGACTTGCCCAGGGTCACACAGCTAGTAAGTGTCAAGTGTCTGAGGCCGGATTTGAACTCAGGTCCTCCTGAATCCAGGGCCGGTGCTTTATCCACTGTGCCACCTAGCTGCCCCCTAGCCCCCTTCTTTAAACCCTTATTGGACTAGAAGGCTCAGCTCTGGTAAGCTTCCACTTCCATGAAGCTTTCCCTGATCCCCAAGATGGATAAGCAGGACATAATGAGAAAAGCCCTAGATTTGGAATGAAAAGACCCAGCTTCAAAGGCTGACACTGCTATTTCCAATCTGTGTGACCTTAGCAGAGTCATTCCCACCTCTTTGAGGTCTCAGCTTCCTCTTCTGTAAAATGAGGGGATTGTCCTGAGCTGAAAAATTTCTCACCTGCCTCTAAATTTCAGACAGCATTTTATCCATCCTTTCCTCTCATCACTTCCTATCTACCTCTTGCAATGTTTAACCAGGTACCTGTTGGAAATCTTTCAGGGGAAGAGGCAGCTAGGTGGTACAGTGGCTAGAACCCAGTCCCTGGAGTCAGGAATTGAGTTCAACTCCAACCTCAGACACTAGTTGTGTGACCCTGGGCAAGTCACCTAATCCCCATTGCTTAAAAAAAAGGAAAGAAAGAAAGAAAGAAAGAAAGAGAGAGAGAGAGAGAGAGAGAGAGAGAGAGAGAGAGAGAGAGAGAGAAAGAGAGAGAGAGAGAAAGAGAGAAAGAAAGAGAGAAAGAGAGAAAGAAAGAAAGAGAGAAAGAAAGAGAGAGAGAAAGAAAGAAAGAGAGAGAGAGAGAGAGAGAGAGAGAGAGAAAGAAAGAAAGAAAGAAAGAAGGAAGGAAGGAAGGAAGGAAGGAAGGAAGGAAGGAAGGAAGGAAGGAAGGAAGGAAGGAAGGAAGGAAAGAAGGAAGGAAGGAAGGAAGGAAGGAAGGAAGGAAGGAAGGAAAGAAAGAAAGAAAGAAAGAAAGAAAGAAAGAAAGAAAGAAAGAAAGAAAGAAAGAAAGAAAGAAAGAAAGAAAGAAAGAAAGAAAGAAAGAAAGAAAGAAAGAAAGAAAGAAAGAAAGAAAGAAAGAAAGAAAAAGAAACCTTTCTGCGTGCCATATTCTGGGAAAACAGAAACTATCATTGTTTTCCCCCTTCATTGCTTTTTTTCTAGTCCTAGAACAATGCCCTCCCACTTTGTGGGTGGAGAGAGGGAACCTGTTGATTTCATTGGCACAGAGAACCCCAATGAGGAAATTCCCACCACCCATTGAGATTTAGCTGGGTGTCTTAAGAGAACTGCTGGGGAAACCCAGAAATTGAGCGATTTGCTCAGGGGTCACTCAGCCTACAACGATGACAACACTTCCAAAGAGAGACCTGAACCTCATTCTTCCTGACACCAGGCTTGTTCTCTTTCTCTGCACATAATAGGTGCTTAATAAATATTGATACCCACAAATCTACCCCTCTACCCAGGGACCTGCTCAAGCCAGCTCCAATCAGCTTAGAGCACGGTTTGATTTATTGTTTCGGTTATTGTCTAGACTCAAGGAATAGATGGAGAAAATGTTAATAATACCAATTAAACTGAAAAGTATGCCTCCCTTTGTTAAACATTTACCAGTGCCCCCCTCCCCCAACCCCAAGCCATAGAGGTGTGTTGAAGAAGGCAAGCCCCATGCAGAGAAACCTCAGCTCTTCCTTGATTCTGTGTCTAGGTGAAGTTCAGACACGAATTGTTTTTCCTTTTTCCTGGACCGGTGAATTGTCTTTCTCCTCTCTCTGGGAGGGAGCATCCGGTCTTCCTAAAAATAAATCGTTGAGGGGGCAGTTAGGTGGTGAAGTGGATAAAATACCGGCCCTTGATTCAAGAGGACCTGAGTTCAAATTCAGCCTCAGACATTTGACAATTACTAGCTATGTGACCCTGGGCAAGTCACTTAATTCTCATTGCCCCTTAAAAAAATAATAATAATAAATTAAAATAAAGAGTTGAGACATTTGAAACCATGACGTTAATGTGAGGCCAGGTCAGCAGGGCCTGGATTGATCAGGCCATAAGCATTTATTGGGTACCTACTGTATGCCCTGTCTGTCCCACTTGAATGGCACACATTTTACCTCCCCAGTGCCAGAAAATCTTCTCTTCATTTACTTCAACATAATGACACTTGATGCCCTTGGCCTTAGCCAAGCAGATTAAATTTAATTCTATTCAACAAACATTTATGAAAGGCCTATTGAGTGCTGAACCTGGAGTCAACTTCCTGATTTCTTTCTTTCTTTCTCTTTTTTTGAGGCAATGGGGGTTAAGTGACTTGCCCAGGGTCACACAGCTAGTAAGTGTCAAGTTTCTGAGGCCAGATTTGAACGCAGGTCTTCCTGAATCCAGGACTGGTGCTCTATCCACTGCACCACCACCTAGCTGCCCCACACTGCGCCACCTGGCTGCCCCCATCTTCCTGATTTCAAAATCTATCCTCAGACCCTTACTAGCTGTGTGACCCTAGGCAAGTCACTTCACCCTGTTTACTTCAGTCTCCTCATCTATAAAATGAGCTGGATGGAAAAGGAAATGGCAAACCACTCCAAGTATCTCTGCCAAGAAAACCCCAAATGGAGTCATGAAGAGTCAGACACAACTAAAAGTGACAACAAAAATTAAATCCAGGCCTGTCTAGGAATCCAAAAAGAGCTGGGTTCAAGTTTAGACTCTGGCACATCTTAGCTGGGCGACCCCTGGGCTAAATCCTATAATCTCTCAGTGCCCCTAGGCAGATCTGTAAATTGTAGAATAAGTGAAAATGCTCATTCATAGAGAAAGCTTCTCACAGGAGTTCTCCCACTTAAACCACAGGTTCCCCATCCAATGACTACCTCTTCTTCCATTTGAAGGTAAGTTCCTTAGGGTAGGGACTGGTAACAAACAGTAATTAAATGCTCTGTCATCTATCTACATACACACACATTTGGGCCACATTTTGGATCAACAAGGCAAGTCAACAAACATTTATTAAACCAGTCACCTAGCTAAACACTGGGAATACCAAGAAAGAAATATAAGCCCTGCCCTCCTGAAGCTTACATTCTAATGGGGAGAGACAACATATAAAAGGAAGCTGTAGAGAGAAGGGCAGAGAGGGTGAGATGGATCTAGAAAGCCCGGAGAGGCAGGCGGGAAAGCATCCTTTATATCTGAGGATACAAAAGCAAACACCACAAAACAAAAGAAGACACGCCCCCAGATCCAAGCTGTAACCTGGTAGAGAACATTCCCAATTCCCTCTGGGGCAGGAACAACACTTTCTCTTTAATTTAAACCTCCCCCTGAGGCACTAGGGGAGGGCAGCATCTCCTTCCTGCCTCTCCCAGGAGGAGAACGCCAGGCCTTCTGCAAAGAACATCTCCTTCCATGTTCTCAGGATCCTTTAGGGACAGGGTGATGGGTAAAGGTTGATTACTCCCATTTCACAGATGGGGCAACAAAAGAGCAGAGAAACATAACATCTTGTCCAGGTCATTGAGCCAGCTCAGGTGACACTGAGAATAGAGGCCAGGTAAATGATTGACTCAGACATTGGGAAGGAGGGAGGGAGGGAGAGGTGGAGGGAAGGGGGAGGAGCAAAGGAAAGGGGCGGCATCCCGGACATTCTGCCCCTTCTTAGATCATCCTCAGGGCTATGCCAAGCTCAAGTTCTAGTGGCTGGCCTGGGAGACGCACTACATCTCAAGACTAAAAAAAAAAAACCCACCCTAGCCGCCTTATTCCCACATCCCTGCCCAAACAAAGCAATCATTGGAGCCAAGTATCAGGCCCTAAGGGGGTGCAGAGTCTTTATACAGGGGCATGCTGTGGTTTCAAGAAAGGTCCATGGGGGGTACTTTGCAAGAAGGAAGGTGATAACTGACTTTACCTAGCCTATTTCATCCAGAAGCCTTTTGCATGTATCTGTAGGAACACAGGCGTGTGTGTATGCTGTCATCTTTCCCCATGGTAGAGTTGTAGCCATGCCTAGGGAAGATCACTACAACCATGTAGCATCCACCCGAGCACCACCACCCCAGGTGTTGGGGTGGGGTGGGGGAGGTCAGACAGGAACAAGAACCCAAGATCTTGTTTAACTAGGGGGATTAAAGAGGGAAGAATATGATTATTAAAGTCAGGCAAGGACACCTAGTTAATAAGCATCATCCTGCCCAAAAAATCCCACCCACCCTGGTCACAAGACCATTAAAAACCACAAGGGTCAAGGCTGTTCAGCTGTGGGACTGCTTCTTCAGCCAAGGAGAAGGTGTTAACTTTACATGCTCCCTAGGGGCTAGCAGAGGATGGCCTGGAGAGAGTCAGAAAAGGAAGGTCTTAAGCTCACTGACTTGGTGACAGGTCTGGGTGGAGCCACCAACAGCTGATCCTGGTGTCTCTGGCCTGTTGAGGTTGGCAAAGAGCTTTACGCATCCGATCTCCTTGGCACAGTAACCCTGCAGGGTAAGACCTATCTAGGATGAATCAGCAGACATTTATTAAATGTCTACTGGATGCAAGGCACTGTACTAAGCATTTAGGATACCAGTTAAAAGAATAAAATGAGGGGGCAGCTAGGTGGCGCAGTGGATAAAGCACCCGCCCTGGATTCAGGAGTGCCTGAGTTCAAATCCAGCCTCAGACACTTGACACTTACTAGCTGTGTGACCCTGGGCAAGTCACATAACCCCCATTGCCCTGCAAAAAAAAAAAAAAAAAGAATAAAATGATCTGGACTCAGGGGTAGCTTATATATATATATATATTTGGGGGGGGGATAAGGCAATTGGGGTTAAGTGACTTGCCCAAGGTCACACAGCTAGTTGTGTCAAGTGTCTGAAACCTGATTTGAACTCAGGTCCTCTTGAATCCAGGGCCAGTGCTCTATCCACTGCGCCACCTAGCTATCCCGGTAGCTTATATTTTAATGAGGGAAACAAGTAAATGTGAAAAATAAGTTGAATAAATAGCTTGTTGAGTCATTTCAGTCATATCCCCAACTCTTCATGACCCCATTTGGGATTTTCTTGGCAGATATACTAGACTGGTTTGCCATTTCCTTCTCCAGCTCAGTTTACTGAGGTAAACAGGGTTAAGTGACTTACCCAGGGTCACACAGCTAGGAAGTTTCTGTGGCCAGATTTGAACTCAGGAAGATGAGTCATCCTGATTCCAGGTTTGGTGCTCTATCCGCTGTGCCACCTAGCGGCAGCAGAATGAATATAAACACATACAAAGTAGTTAAATAAAAGGGATGTACAGGTCAAGGGTTGGGAGAATCAGGAAGGGCTTCATGCAGAAGATGGTATCAGAGCTGCATCTTAAAGTAGACTCTATGAGATGGAAGAATGGAATGCATTCCCAGCGTGGAGTCAGGAGACGAATGAAGGCCAGTAAGGTTGCCCCCATGAGTTCGAGAAGGGAAATAATGAACAAGGCTAGAAAGATAGATCATGTAGGGGGCAGCTAGGTGGTAGAGTGGATAAAGCTCCAGCCCTGGATTCAGGAGGACCTGAGTTCAGATCCGGCCTCAGACACTTGACACTAGCTGTGTGACCCTGGGCAAGTCACTTAACCCTCATTGCCTCACCAAGAAAAAAAAAGATAGATCATGTAGAGCCTTCAAGGCCGGCAAAGGAGCTTGTCCTTTTCTATCCTAGAGGCAAGAGGAAATCCTGGGAGTTAGCTGAGGATAAGAATCAAATGGCCAGAGCTGCACTTAAGGAACATGACTGACAGCAGCAGAGACATTGGAGTAGTAGAGAGAGACTGGAGACAGTGCAGTGATTCAAGTGAGAGGGATCTCAAATAAGGCAGCAGCTGTGTTGGGAAGGAATCAGGTGAGAAAGACGTTTATGAAAGTAGAAATGGCAAATTATTAGATGTATGTGTGAAAGAGAACGAGGAGTTCAGGATAACGCTGAGATTACAGGTCTGAGAAACTGAAAAAATGAGGTGCCTTTGACAGAAACAGGTACGTATGAAAGACAAGGAATGCATAGGGGAGGTTTCTATGACTCATTAGGTTATATCATATTACATTATAACATATCATATGGTACTATATTATATTGTTGTCATGATCACACCATATTATATCATATCCTATATCTCACATCACATCATATATCCCATCCCATCATGTCATATCATCATATTATAATCCTATCACACCACCATCATCATATATCATATCATATTATTATATTCTATTGCATTACAGGCATACCTCATTTTATTGCACTTTCCTTTATTGTATTTTCTTTACTAATTGAACACTTATGGCAACCTTGTGTTGAACAAGTCTTTTGGCTCCGTATCGCCAACATCATGTGCCCACATCATGTCCCTGTGTCACATTTTAGTGATTCTCATAAAATTTCAAAATTTTCCATGATTATGGTGATCTGTGATCAGTAATCTTTAATGTAACAGTTTTAATTGCTTTGGGGCACCTTGAACCATGCCTATATAAGACTGGGAACTTCATAAATGTTGTGTATGTTCCGATTGTTCTACCCACCAGCCTTTCCCAGTCTCTCTATGCTCAGGCCTCCCCATTCCCTGAAACACAACAATATTGAAATTAGGCCAGTTAATAACCCTACAATGGCCTCTAAGTGTTCAAGTAAAATGAAGAGTCAATGGATTAGGCAAACTTCATTTTCTTATTTTAAGAAATTGTCACAGACACCCCAGGCTTCACCAACAACCACCTTGATTGGTCAACAGACATTAACATTGAGGCAAGATCCTCCACCAGTAAAAAGATTATGACTCATGGAAGTTTAGATGGTGGTAAGCATTTTTTTCTTTTAGCAATAAGGTATTTTAAGATATGCGCATTTAAAAAAAGATACCATTGCAAGCTTAATAGGCTACAATATATTTTATATATATATATTATATATATATATAATATATATATATTTTTTTTTGTGAGGCAATTGGGGTTAAGTGACTTACCCAGGGTCACACAACTAGTAAGTGTCAAGTATCTGAAGCCAGATTTGAACTCAGGTCCTCCTGACTCCAGGGCCAGTACTCTATCCACTGCTCCACCTAGCTGCCCCTACAATATAGTATAAACGTAACTTTGATATGCACTGGGAAATTTAAAAAATAATGTGATTCACTTTATTGAGATATTAGATTTATCATGGTGATCTAGAACAGAACATACATTATCTCCAAGCAATGCCTGCATATTCTATTCTAATGCATTATATTAATTATGGCCTCCATATTCTCTATTTTCTAGTGAGTTCAGTTTCAGACATATTGAGTTTAAGTTCTATGATATCCTATTAATGAAGCTATAGGGAGAAACTTGGACTGTATATATTGATTTGAGAGTCATCTGCCTTGAGATGTTCATTGAACCCATGGGAACTGATGGGGTTACTAAGAGTGAAAGACTATAGCATGAGAAGAGAAGAGGGCGCAGGACAAAATTTGGGGAAAGACCCACAGGTACGAAGGATGATGAACCAGCAAAGGAGATTTGGGAATGATCAGGCAGGCAGAACCATCTCCACTTTACAGATGAAGAAAGGAGACTCTTATAAGATATGGAATGACTTACCTACAGTCACCCACCTAGTAAATGTCAAGAGCCAAATTTGAGCAGTGTCTTCCCCCTACATATCCATCCTCCTACCCACAACGGCACGTCCTACCTTTCAGACCTCTCCCCAGAACATCTGTGCTTAGGTTCATTTCATTCATTCAATCCATCAATCAGCAGCCACTTAAGAAGTGCCAAGTACAGCAATCATAACTACCAACGCCTCCTCTCCGGTGATAGGGAAGCCACGAATTAGATTCTCCCACCTCAGTTCCCAACAAGCAATGGCATGTAAGACAAGACGAGGAGCAGAAAGATCTGCAGAAGAACTCTCTAGCAGAGGGGGCATCACAGAGTCTATTTTTACAACATCTTAAAGACTGACCTTTCACTGGAAGAGACTCTACCAGTACAGGTCAGCCACTGCCTCCAGAACTTAGGGTTTTAGAGAAGTGCCTAAAGAATGGTGAGGTGAGGGGCAGCTAGGTGGCACAGTGGATAGAGCACTGGCCCTGGAGTCAGGAGGATCTGAGTTCAAAACTGGCCTTAGACCCTTGACAAGTTTACTAGCTGTGTGACCCTGGGCAAGTCACTTAACCCTAATTGCCTCACCAAAAAAAAAAAAAAAGAATGGTGAGGTGAGGTGATCTGCCCAAGGTCCTTCAGCCAGTTTGTGTCAGAGGAAGGATTTCAACCCGGGAATTCCACATTGTAAGGGCAGCTGTCTGTCTACTATGGCAAGGATTCCTAAGCTGGGCTCCATGCACCCATTAGGTCTACGGATGGATTCCAGGAGGTCTGTGAACTTGGGTGGGAAAAAGTTATATTGTCATTTCAATATGATTGGTTTCCCTTGTCATTCTCTATATTTTATGCATTTAAAAATATTATTCTGAGAAGGGATCCATAGGCTTCCCAAACTGTTAAAGGGATCAATGGCCAATTTTATATATATATATATATATATATATATATATATATATATATATATATATATATATATATACACACATAAACACATATATGTTAAGAACTCCTGCACTATGCTATATTACCTTTCATCTCACCTCAGATACTAGCTGTGTGACCTGGGCAAGTCACTTAACTCCAATTGTCTTAAACATCCAGGGCTTCAGTCATCCTGTTGTATATCTTTCCACTGGACCCAGATGGCTCTGGAGGAGAGAGTGAGGTTGGTGACCTTGTGCAGCCCTTCCTCACTTAAATCCACTTCACTGCAAGTCATGACATCACCCCGATGCCATAGACTTCTTTGAGAATGAAGGACAGGGGGCAGCTAGGTGGTGCAGTGGATAAAGTACCAGTCCTGGATTAAGGAGGACCTGAGTTCAAATCCGGCCTCAGACACTTAACACTTACTAGCTGTGTGACCCTGGGCAAGTCACTTAACCCCAATTGCCTCACTAAAAAAAAAAAAAGAGAATAAAGGACAAATAAATAAATAACAGACATATATAAGTATATGTATGTGTGTATGTGTTCATATGTGTGTGTATGCATGTGTATGTTTATATGTATGTGCATGTGTATGTGTATGTATACACACATTTCAAAGAAGCATTTTTTAAAGACTGGAAAAGATCAAAAATGGCATTTTTACTACAAAAGAACACAAATCCAGAAGGCATAGCAACCACCTCTCTCCTTTCTCATCTCTAAAATCTTTGAGAATGGACTGTGCATATCCCAATGGTATTCTTTCTGAGAGACAGAGGGAGAGAGACAGAGAAAGACAGAGACAGAGATACAGGCAGACTTTTATAAATATTTAGGAATTTTTAGGAATAGATAATAGGTGTGTGCTTGTAAATGCTTAACAACTGGTTCTGCAGGACATATTCATTCATTTAATCTGTATTATTACAATTTTTCTATTGCATTCTTTTTTCTTTCTTTTTTTTTTTTTGCGGGGCAATTGGGGTTAAGTGACTTGCCCAAGGTCACACAGCTAGTACGCGTTAAATGTCTGAGAGTGGATTTGAACTCAGGTCTTCCTGAATCCAGAGCTGGTGCTCTATCCACTGCGCCACCTAGCTGCACCTTTTCCATTGCATTCTTAAGTCTAGGCTATCAACAAAGCAATAAATGAAGCGAAGCCCTGATTTGCAGTGTTTCCTGATTTCCAAGTGTTCACACTGAAGATTTATCAAGCCCAGCCCACTGGAGCTGGTTCTGGCATACTCCAAGGTACAGAGCACACAAGGTCCCAATATATTTTTGCTTGTTATTTTTTTTCTTAAGGGAAAAAAATACCATTTGGTGCCCCTGCCTCCTTTCTTTGCAGAGGGGAGAGACAATGGGTACAGATCATTGCACATACTGTCAGACATGATAGATATGTTAGTCAGGTTTCCCCAAATTCCATCTCTTCTTCTCTTTAAAAAATAAATGTTTTGGGGCAGTTGGTGGCACACCAACCCTGGATTCAGGAGGACCTGAGTTCAAATTCAACCTCAGCCACTTGACACGTACTAGCTGTGTGACCCTGGGCAAGTCACTTAACCCTCAATGCCCCATCAAAAAAAAAAAAGTTTTGTTATGACTCACTGGGCAGGAGAAAGAGGAGGGATTGATTTGGAAATGAGGGCAATATATACAAAATATATATATATATATATATAAAATATATATACAAAAAATATATATATATATATATACACAAAGAGAGACTGGACCTGTTATTTCTTTGGTCTAGGGAACTCCCTGAATAAGGAAACTGTACAATTCAGGCCTGAAACTTCCATACAACTTATCATGTTAGAAAGGCCTAGAGGGGCAGCTAGGTGGTGCAGTGGATAGAGCACTGGCCCTGGATTCAGGAGTACCTGAGTTCAAATCTGGCCTCAGAAACTTAACACTTACTATCTATGTGACCCTGGGTAAGTCACTTAACCCCAATTGCCTCACCCAAAATAAATAAATTATTAATTAATTTAAAAAATAAATGAAAGTAGCCTAGAGCCCCCAAAGGTAAAGTTATTTGCCCAGGGTCCTATGACCAGTGGGCATCTGAGAGAGGACTTAAACTCAGGTCTTTCTGGCTGTAAAGTCAGTTTTCTATCCACTAAACCGCTCTGGCTCTCAAAAAATGAAAACAAATGATATTTTAAAAATTAATAAAACATTTATAAAAGCATTTGACAAATAAAACCCATCTTTAAAGACTCCTCTCCAACAAGGTATCGCATATATAATCTATATGTGTTTGTATGTATTGTATGTATCCTATATCACGTGTATCATCTCTCTCATAGCATCTCATATGTATAGAATATAGCTCATATCTCATGTCTCCGTGTATATATGTGTATTGCTTGTGTATGTGTGTATGTATGTGTGTGTGTGTGTGTATATATATATATATATATGTATGTATGTATCACATTTGTCTATGATGAATGCGACCACAGAGATAACTTTGTTCGTGATACACTGAGGATCAACCTTAAGCAAGGCATAAAATAGACACCTGCAGACCTAAGACGTACATCATTAGTGTCCCTGTTGTCACCTTCCCAGCATAGCCTTCATGACACCAAGGAGTGGCTTAGATACAAATGTCTATTTTATGCCTCGTTTGATGTTGGTCCCCAGAAGATCACCGAACAAAGTTATCTACGTGGCCACGTTGACAGTGAAGAGGATGCCGGGGTCATCCAGATAAAGGATTATGATGTTCTGATTGTAACAAGTCCTAGAACACCATGGTGACCTTCTGAATGATATCCATACTAATTCCAGCCATCCACACTGGAACCAAAAAAGTGAATTTTTTTTTTTGGTGGGGCAATGGGGGTTAAGTGACTTGCCCAGGGTCACACAGCTAGTAAGTGTCAAGTATCTGAGGCCGGATTTGAACTCAGGTCCTCCTGAATCCAGGGCTGGTGCTTTATCCACTGCGCCACCTAGGTGCCCCCCCAAAAGTGAATTTTTAAAAAACTGCCATACCCTAGATTAAAACACGCAGTTGGTCGGGAAGTTCATTGAATCAATCCATCAGCATGGTGCCATATATGGAAGGGGGGAGGAACAAACATTTTTAAAGTGCCTGTTATGTGCCAAGCTCTGTGCTGAAGTGCTTTACAAATATCTCATGTTATCCTCATAGCAATCCTTGGGGGGTAGATGCTATTATTATCATCTTCATTTTATAGTTGAAGAAACTGAGGCAGAGTTTAAATGACTTGCCCAGGAAGACATAGCTAGTAAGTGTCCAAAGCCAGAACTCAGGTCTTTTAGACTCTAGGCCCAGAGGGCACAGGATTGAGAAAAGGAGATGGAGTCAGACTGAAATAGAAAACCATGTTGTAGTGATCCTAAGCTGCCCCTTGTTAGACAAAAATCCATCTTTTTAAATGCCAATATTCTCCCAGTATTGCCATGTGGCCAAGAACCATGAAAATCAATTGATAAGCATTTATTAAGCACCTACTATGTGTCCAGTGGTAGGTGCTGGGGCTTCAAAGACAAAAATAAAATGAACCCTCCCCTCAGGTTGCTTACATTTTATGATATAACAGAATTCCAAAAGAATCAGTACTATAAGTGTGGAGTATATAGGTAGGCTATAGTTTATTACATTATAGCTTTAACTAGCTTGAAGTGAATGAGACATTTTCCCAGGCCACTACCCCACTTCCTACTGAGTCTCCATCACTCACCTTTGCCGAACTCTGGTGGTGTTACAATACTGACCCCAGATGCTTAAGCCAGGTATACTCAACTTGAGCTAGGTAGGTCACACCCCAAGGAAGCTAAGTGATACAGGGATAGAGCCCTGAGCCTGAAGTCTGGAAGACCTGAATTCAAATCTGAAATCAGGCACTTACCAGCTGTGTGACCCTGGGCAAATCACTGAACCTCTGTCTGCCTCATGTTCCTCAGCTACAAGCCCCTACCTCCCAAAATGCTTGTGATGATCAAATGAGAAAATATTTGTAAAGCATTTAGCATAGCTCCGGCCACATAGTAGGCACTTAATGCATTTTCCTTTTTCCTTTCCACTAAACCTCTCTCTGATCCAATTTATTTAACAGATGAGGAGATTGAAATTCAGAGAGACGTGCAATTTACCCATTGTCTCCACACAGCTAGTGAATATAAGAGGAGGGGTTTGAACCCCAGTCTTCATGTCTCCAGATCAAGTCTATCTGCTCTATGAGTCAATGATTCACTTGTCTGCATCTCAGCTTCCCCATCAAGGTCTGACATTCCTACTCTTCACGTCTCTTCTCCCTCCATTTAATCGATTAACTGAGAACCTTGTATTTCTCCTATGGGGAAGGGGAAGGGCAGAAGGAGGGAGAGCAGATAATGAGTACAGGGGGTGTCAGGAATCACAGCTACTCTTCTACCCCTTTCCAGCTCCTTTCTATGTGTTGTCTTTCCCACTAGATGTAAGCCTCTTGAAGGCAGGAACTGTCTTGCTTCCTTGTATTTATATCTCCGGTGCTTAGCACAGTTTCTGAAACAGTAAATGCTTAGCAGATATTCCATCCCTCCCTCCCTTCCCCCTCTCTCCTCTCTGTCACATCTATCTATCTATCTATCACATCTACCCATCTACACACCCATCCACATATCCATCCATCCATCCATGTCTATGTATTTATCTATCATCTATCTTTGATCTATCATTCAGCTATCTATTTATGTATCTATCATCAATCTATCAATCTTTGTATCACCTATCCGTATCCATCTGTCTATATATAATATGTAATGTGTATATATAATATATAATATCCATATCCATGTATCATCTGTCTGTAATATATCTATCATTTATCATCTATCTTTTATATACCCATCTATCATCTGTTCAGTCATCTATCTTTCCCACTTTTTCCTTGTTAAAAAAAAAAAGTTTTCCAAATACCAACTTTGGAAGAGTTGAACAAAAACTTTTTGAGAAAACAAAGTTGAATAATCAATAGGGAAAATGTTAAATCCTGCATTTATCTATTTAAAATACTGTACACTCCCAGAATGTGCTGGAGAGAACCCTGAAGACATAGTTTTTCCCTTCCCAGAGGACAACCTATTAAAGGTATTACACAAAAATGAGCAAATAAGATAAGGCAGAAACAGAGCTTGGAATCCAGGACTCACTCTTTCTTTCTTCCTTCATTTCCTTTCCTTCTTTTATTATTATTTTTATTTTAAATTTATGGAATACAGGCATTTTCATAACAGCATATTTTTTGTTCCTTTTAAATATATAATAAAGTTATCATGTAAATTTATTCTATGCCCCACTACCATTAAGCACGAATATGTATATACATGTAAAAGTCATTCTATACATACTTCTACTTATCAGTTCTTTCTCTGGATGTAGATAATGTCAGAACTGCTGTCCAATCACATCTCCTATTTATTCCACTACCTGGTTTTATGATCAGAGCAGCAGCCAACACAGGATTAATACTCAGTGTTAATTTCCAAGAGACGCTCTGTAGATATTTGAATTTAGCATATGGAAAGCGGAGGGCAAAAACTAGGCATAGATTCAACATTTTGCACCATATACCAAGATATGGTCAAAATGGGTACATGATTTAGACATAAAAGTGGTATCATAAGTAGGGTATCATGCAAAGATTTTCCTGACAAAGTTTTGGTTAAGGGAAGACTTTATGACCAAAGAAGAGATAGAAAGGATCATGGAAGGTAAAATTGATGATTTTTATTACATAAAATAAAAAAGGGTTTGCGCAAGTAAAACCAAATGCAGCCAAAATTAGAAGGAAAAAAGGAAACTGGTGGGGTCAGGGTTTATAGCAATTTCTCTGATAAAAGCCTCATTTCTCAAATATTTAGGGAACTGAGCCAAATTTATAAAAATACAAGCCATTCCCCAACTGATAACTGGTCAAAAGATATGAAGAGACAATTTTCAGAAAAACTCAAAGCTATCTATAGTTATTTTTTTTTTTTAGGCGGGTCAATGAGGGTTAAGCGACTTGCCCAGGGTCACACAGCTAGTAAGTGTCAAGTGTCTGAGGTCAGATTTGAACTGAGGTCCTCCTGAATCCAGTGCCCGTGCTTTATCCACTGTACTACCTAGCCACCCAAAGCTATCTATAGTTACATGGGAAAATGTTCTAAATCACTATTGATTAGAGAAATGCAAATCAAAACAATTCTGAGATACTATCTCATACCCATCAGATTGGTGGCACAGAATTGGAAACTGAGGGGATGTCCATCACTTGGAAAATGGCTAAACAAGCTGGTATATTTACATGATGGAATACTACTATGCTTTAAGAAATGATGAGCAGGATGGTTTCAGAAAAAAAAAATTGTGAAGACTTATATGAACTGATGCAAAGTGAAGTGAGCAGAACCAGGAGAAATTGTACACAGTAACAGCAACATTGTAACAATGATCAACCATAAAGACTTAACTGCCCTTATCAGTATGATGATCCATGACAATTCATGGTGAAAAAATGCTGTCTACCTTCAGAGAGATAACTGATGGATTCTGAGTGCAGATTGAAAATATTTTCTTTCACTTTTTTTTTCTTGCTTTTTTTTTTAAATGGCCACATGGCTAATATAGAAATATGTTTTGCAAGACTTCACATGTATAATGAGTATCCTATTACTTGCCTTCTCAATTGGAAAGGGAGGGGCTAGAGGGTGGGAGAGAATTTGAAACTGAAAAAAAAATTGTAATGAATGTTAAAAGAAAAAAAAAGGGCAGGGCAGTGGAGAGCACAACAATCAGTAGGAACACCAAACAAGCTCAGGATGAGTGGTTCAGAAGAAAACTATGGAAGGAAAAGAGAGACTGAGCAAAAAGAGGAAAAAACAAAACAAAAGAAAGTAGAAAGTGCATGCTTCAGTCTGTGTTCCATCAATATCAGTTCTTTCTCTGGAGGTGGTTGGTACGTTTCATCATTAGACCTTTGGGATTGTCTTGGATCATTGTACTGCTGAGAATAGCTGTCATTCACAGTTCCTCATCAAACAATATTGCTATCATTGTGCACAGCGTTCTCCTGGTTCTGCTCACTTCACTAGACATCAGTTCATACAAGTCTTTCCAGGCCTTTCTGAAGTCATCCTGCTTGTCATTTCTTACAGCACAATAGCATTCCATTACAATCATATACTACAACTTTCAACAAGTGTTTATTAAATGACTACTATGTGTCAAGCATTCCATGAGGTGTTGGTGATTTTTGTTGTTGTTCAGTCATTTCAATTGTGTTCAACTCTTCATGACTCCATCTGGGGTTTTCCTGGCAAAGATATGGAGTACTTTGTCATTGTCTTCTCCTGCTCATTTTACAGATGAGGAAACTGAGGCAAATAGGATTAAGTGACTTGGCCAGGGTCACACAGCTAGAAAGTATCTGAGGTCAGATTTGAAGTCAGGAAGATGAGTCTTCCTGATTCCAAGCCCAGTGCTCTATCCACTGAACCACCCAGCTGACCTGGTGTTGGTAATACCAAGATACAGAAGAAACAGTCTTTGCCTTCAAGAAGTTCATATTCTATAAGTGAGAAAACAAGTATACATAGAAATTTATACAAAATCAATCAATCAGCCAACAATTATTAATTCAGTGTAGGTAGCAGGCACTGTGCTAGGTGCATAAGCAGGGGTGTGCCAGAATAAGTTCTCTTTCTTTCTCTCTTTCTCTCTTTCTCTCTTTCTTCCTTTCTTTTTCTTCCTTCCTTCCTTTCTTTTTCTTCCTTCCTTCCTTCCTTCCTTCCTTCCTTCCTTCCTTCCTTCCTTCCTTCCTTCCTTCCTTCCTTCCTTCCTTCCTTCCTTCCTTCCTTCCTTTCTTTCTTTTTGTGGGGCAATGAGGGTTAAGTGACTTGCCCATGGTCACACAGCTAGTAAGTATCAAGTGTCTGAGATCGGATTTGAACTCAGGTCCTCCTGAATCCAGGGCCAGTGCTTTATCCACTGCGCCACCTAGATGTCCCCCCTAGAATAAGTTCTTACCTAGCTATGGTTAAATTTTCAGTATGAGCATTTATACTCTTGGAAATCTGCAAACGCTACAATTCAAACCTTGATTTATTGTTCTATTCATTTTCTACACTTAAGAAAGTGATGAAGAAAATGTTAATGATGGAATACTACTGTGCTATAAGAGATTATGAGCGGGTTGATTTTAGAAAAACATGGAAAGACTTACATGGCATAATAAAGGGTGAAGTGAGCAGAACTAAGAGAATGTTATATATAAGAACAGCAGTGTTGTTGAAGAACAACTGTGAAGACTAAATATTTTGAGTATTATAAACACTCCAATCAATTACAAAGGGCCTATGAAGGAAGATGCTATCTGCTTCCAGAGAAAGAACTGATAAATAGAAGTAGGTATAGGATGGTTTTACATATATAGCTATATCGCTCTCTCTCTCTCTCTCTCTCCATCCATCCATCCATCCATTCATCATTCATCTAGCTATATCTGTGTCAAATATTGGCCTTCTCTAGTGCAGAATGGGGAGGGGAGGAGAAAAAAATTAAAATAAAAAGTGCACAGCAAGAAAGGTCAGAAGGAAGCACAGAAAATCAGGGTCACTTTCAAAATGATGTATAGTATTTGTTTTTCCAAAAACAAATTGTATGAAATGGAGATTCATAGTTTTATATTGAATTCTCTTTTCATGTTGTTCTATGTACATGGGAATTATTATTATTAATAATATTAGTATTAGTATTTTTGCAGGGCAATGAGGGTTAAGTGACTTGTCCAGGGTCACATAGCCAATGTGTCAAATGTCTGAGGTTGGATTTGAACTCAGGTCCTTCTGAATCCAGGGCTAGGGCTTTATCCACTGTACCACCTAGCTTCCCCCTACATGAAAATTATTTTTCTCATTGTGTATTTAAGTTCAAAATAGATAAAATGTAAAAAAGAAAAGAAAATATAACAAATACATATTAAACTTTTTTATTTTTATTTATTTATTTTTTTTGCAGGGCAATGAGGGTTAAGTGACTTGCCCAAGGTCACACAGCTAGCTAAGTGTCAAGTGTCTGAGGCCAAATATGAATTCAGGTCCTGCTGAATCCAGGGCCAGTGCTTTATTCACTTCCCCACCTAGCTGCCCCGCATATTAAACTTAAAAGTGTTTCTGGGTACAATTTTTTCTAGAGATGGGATGTTAAATATTCACCAGCACACCCCTGAGTACAAGCATGAAGAATGAAACAATCTCTGATTGCACTGAGCTTACACCCTAATGGGGAAAATGAGTACAAATAAAAATATAGACTGCATAAATAGAAAGTGAGAAAGGACAAAAACACGGGGATAGTCTCAGAAGTCTGAGTGGAGATTTGAAAGAATCCAGGGGTCCTAAAAGGTGGAAATAAGAAAAGAGTTCATTGCCTATGCAATGATGTGTGCAGAGGCAAGAGATGAAATAATGTTCTGTGTAAGGAGAGCCTGACAGCCAGTTTGGTCAGACTGAAATCATGAGAAGACAAGAGTCGGATAATAAGGATGGAAACTCAGACCAGATAATTGACAAGTGCAAGTTTCAGGCTATGCAAAGCACCTATTTGCATATATAAATTAGCCATTCAAGCCATTCAAAATATATGCACCTGTACATCGTGGGAGTGTCAAAAAATAAAAAAACCCTTAGAACGTATTTGCTTATAACTAGCGATGAGGGTTGAGGTCAGAACCAATTTGGGAGGGGGAGGGGAATTCCAGGATCTGAGTTCCACCTCTTCCCTGCCCTTCCCCCACCTTAGAAGAGCTAAGGGGTTGAGGTTTAGACAATTTTTTACTTTTACTTTGGCTTCTTGGAAGCCAGGGCACAGGAGGTCAACAGACCCAGAGTGTGACCCAGTTAATCTGACAGTGATCTGGGAAAGTTTTGCTTCAGTGCTGATAGGTTACTGTAAGATAAATGACTAATTGCACGGAGATTCTGGGAACCTCAAATATTGTGTGGGCAGGTGTACAGTAAAACTAATCGAATTCACTTTGCTGGGCACGCTCTACCAAATTCCTGCTCAGGACCACATGTAGGAGCAAGTCTGTGTAGGAGGGTGATCCTCTGAATGCTAAGGAATCACTAGAGTTTGCCACATCGAAGAGCTATGTCCAACTGGGGAGTGGGGAGCTAGGAGGGGGAGAGAAGGGAGAGGAGACACGTTCTAAGACAAATGAAACAAAAGACAAGATTGGGGCGGGATCTTTGGGTCATAGATTCAGAGGGATCTGAGAGGTCACCTAGTTCAACCCTCTCGTTTTACACATGAGGAAACTCAGACCCAGAGGTAAATGTAAATGACTCTTCCCTTACATCATACAGGTAGAGAGAGAGAGAGCTGGAATTCAAATACAAGTACTTCCACTTTAAATCCGACCCTCTTTCCTTGACAGTGGAAAAGATGGAACATGCTTGCCTTGTGACCAAACAAGTGGTCCCCCCTTGACAATGATACCTGCCAACTTGGAATTTATTCCCAACATTCAAAAACTATGGTACCAACTTGGGGATGCTTTTTTTTTTTTTTTTTTTGGTGAGGCAATTGGGGTTAAGTGACTTGCCCAGGATCACACAGCTAGTAAATGTCAAGTGTCTGAGACTGGATTTGAACCCAGGTCCTCCTGATTCCAGGGCTAGTGCTCTATCTACTGCACCACCTAGCTGCCCTTTGGGGATGCTTTTTTTTTTTTTTTAGTGAGGCAATTGGGGTTAAGTGACTTGCCCAGGGTCACACAGCTAGTAAGTGTTAAGTGTCTGAGGCTGGATTTGAACTCAGGTACTCCTGACTCCAGGGCCGGTGCTCTATCCACTGTGCCATCTAGCTGCCCCAGGGATGCTTCTGAGGAAGAAAATCAAGTTTATTAAGATTTTTGTTTGGTTTGTAAATCTGCTCTGTAATCAGCCCAGCGATCAATATTACCTAAATTTTCTAGAGCATGGGTCTTGAACCTCTTTGTCATGGACTCTTCTGGCTGTCTGATGAAGCCTACAGACCTCTTTTCCAGAATCACATTTTTAAGTGCACAAAATAAAATATATAGGGCTGCAAAGGAAACCAATTATATTGAAATAGAAGTCTAGATAGATTTTCCCCATCCAATTTCATAGACCCTCCCCTGAAATGATAGAACACTTGGGGGCCCATGTACCCTAGAATAAGAACCTCTGATTTAGAAGGCAGATGATTGTTTTTCTTCCTCATTACCCCAGAGTTTGGCACAGTGCCTGATACTTTTTTTTTCAATTTTAGAAGAGTTTTTTTAATTGTACTTCACTGACTTAAACTCTTTTTTTTTTTTGGTAATAACAATAAACACAGTAGGATCATGTATTCCCCATACCTTTCAATCAATTATGAGGCTGCAAAGATGTGGTCTGTTGGAGAGCATTGTCTCCAAGAGCCCCTATATTCTCTTCTTCTATTTTCATCAAGGACACTCTAGGTATGTACATAAGGTAAACTCAAAAGTTTTGGGTGATGATGCTCTAACACATTATCAATGAGGAATTCTGCAGGAGAAGTAGCATGAAGACCGGTTATCAGAGAGGTGGGGGCCAATCACAAAGGGAAAGTGAAGGGTAACCAAAGTCCGGAGGTCTAGAGGAAGGCCCCCAGCACTATCACTGGGTTCCTTGAGGGAGATTTATGGGAGTATATGAAAGAGAATTAGGTTAGGTTGCAATCTTTTCTTTTTCTTTTTTCTTTTTTTTGGTGAGGCAATTGGGGTTAAGTGACTTGCCCAGGGTCACACAGCTAGTAAGTGTTATGTGTCTGAGGCCAGATTTGAACTCAGGTCCTCCTGACTCCAGGGCTGGTGCTCTATCCACTGTGCCACCTAGCTGCCCCTAGGTTGCAATCTTAAACAATGAAGGGAACACTCGCACTGATGAGATAAAAGTCTTTTAAGTATTGAAATGTTGGAGAAATACTATTCATGGTTTCTTCCAATCCTTTCATATACATCTTTGAAATATATTGAAAGTCAGTCCTTCAATGTTTTGAAAAAATATATTAAATCCAGCTCAGATTTCTTTTGGGTATAATTTGTCTGGTCCAGCTACTTTTTTTAAATTAAATTTTATTTTTTCCAATTAACAAAAATCGATTCTCTCCCTCCCACCTCCCTTCTCCCACTGAAAACAAAAAACAAAGCAAAACCCTTGTAACAAATATGCATCATCAAGCAAAACAAATTCCTGCCTTGGTCATGTCCAAAAATTATATGTCTCATTCCTCACCCTGAGTCAATTACTTTTCAGTCAAGAGACGGATAGCATGTTTTGTAATGGATTCTCTGGAATCATGGCTCTTATCATGATGATCAGAGTTCTTAAGTCCTTCAGTTGTTTGCCTTTACAATATTGTTCCTGTATCAATTGTTCTACTGGTTCTGCTCATTTCACTCTACATCAGTTCATACAAGTCTTTCCAGGTTGCTCTGAAAAGATCAACTTCACAATTTCTTTGTTTAAAAATAGAAAAACATTTAATAGTCGTATTTAAAATTCAACATCAACTTTCATTTCAACTTAAATATTACCAAATTATGTTGAGTTTTACGATCACAAATTTTGAAGTTACACTACAACATCCTTCCTACATAGATACCTTTAGAGACTTTGCAAGCAAAGATCTGACATAAACACATTCAGTTCATTAGCACCAGGAACTTGGGATGTTTCACTAGGTCAGCCCATTAACAAATGGTTTTAGTTCCTCATTAAATACTGCTTTTAATGAAAACTTCAAAGCACCAAGTGGATGACATCTGATTAATAAGGATGTATTCATGGAAAAACTACCAGCAATCACCCTGAAGCACAAAGAAAGAAATCCAAACACTGCCCTACAAAGCATGCTTAAGGGGTTAATGACATCCCTGGTCTTGATTATCACTGCAGCCCAAGCTGCTGTCCTTAGATTGGCTCCCTTTTCTACTGCATTCCCCATTACCAGCTTCCTCCTTTGTTCCAGGTGAGGTCATATCCACTGGGCATGGTTTCCCTTTTACCAGGCCCACACTTCCAGCAGCCGAATTTAGATCGGAGGAATCCATTTCTTTCTGTTTGTTATGACGCTCTAAAAAAGACTCCCAGCCTTTCAGTCTTTCTTGCCTTTCTCTTGCTGTCTCCTCCACCTGAAAACCTGTTTAATTGACAACTGCCAAACCACCTCCCATTGAGGGCTTGTATACATAGGTCAGCTTCTTCTGGTTCCTTATAGGACACAGAGGCCACCCCATATGGGTGTCGGTCAAAGAGAAGGACCTTCTTCACTCGCGCAAACTTTTCACACTCTGTTCGGAGGTCTTCCAGGATCTCATTTAGTACCAATGGATCAGCCTCCAAATCCTTCAGGTGGAACATATTCTTTTTTTTTTTTTTGCAGGGCAATGGGGGTTAAGTGACTTGCCCAGGGTCACACAGCTAGTAAGTGTCAAGTGTCTGAGGTCAGATTTGAACTCAGGTCCTCCTGAATCCAGGGCCAGTGCTTTATCCACTGCGCCACCTAGCTGCCCTGGGTGGAACATATTCTTGATGATAACCACCCACTCATGCCACTTTCTATTACTATTATTATTGGCTTTCTTCTCAAGCCGCCAATCTAGCTGTTTATGTTGCTGAGACATCTTTTTTCTGCAGTCTTTGCACTTCTTCTTTTTGTTGGTATCATATTCTCCCTTTAGCTCAAACTTTGCCATTTTCACATGCAACTTGTAGCTTCTGATTTCGTCATCATCCAGAAGTCTTGATACTAAATCCACAGATTTCCTCTTCAAATAACAGCAAAGTCCATCTCCTTTAAGATTTCCTTGTTTAGGTCAGCTAGGTGGTGCAGTGGATAAAGCACTGGCCCTAGATTCAGGAAGACCTCAGTTCAAATCAGGCCTCAGACACTTGACACTTACTAGCTGTGTGACCCTGGGCAACTCACTTAACCCTCAGTGCCCCGCAATAAAATAAAAATAAAATGAGTTATTTAAGATTTCCTTGTTTATCCTTATAAAGCTTGATTTTATAGTCTTCTGTCTGTGGGTCTCATGGACAGGAGTTGTACACATTCATCCTTGGTAATGTCTGGAGGTAAGCCAGTCACATACATATGTGTGTTTTTGTCTTCCTCGACATGAAACCATCTCGGTTCAGGCTTTCTTTTTTCACTTTCCGTTTCTTTTCAGCGTTTTGATCTGTAGGTTTTTGGGAAGCTTTGACATCCACAACTGCCTGTTTCTCTTTTTGCCCACTGGAAGAAGAGGAGCTATCCACAAGGAACCCATAATTAGCCTGATAATTGGCAAGGAAATCTCCCGTAATCTCGGGGAACCAAGCCTTCTTGTCCTGGTCCCACTTGTAGGCAGTGCCATCTGCAGGGTCCATGAAAGTGTGAGGGTCATTGCCCTCGGGGCCTCCAGAGAACCACTGGCCACAGGCTTGGCCTCCTCTTGGAGCTGTTGGAGCCTCAGCTGTTCATTGAACTCCTCATTGACCTCCCACTTGTAGCTGCTCATATCTCCGCTCTGGGCAGGCACCTTTGGCTCCAGGACTCCGGGGGACCCCCAGACCTGGGGAGGCAGCAGCAGAAGAAGGAGGGCTTGGGAACCCATTCAGGAAGGGAGGGCTGCCTGGCACTTTAAAACAAAAAATTCAAACCTATGATTTCATCCATGTAGGAAATTCCCAGAGAGGAAATTTCCTGTACTAATTCAACTGGGCAACTGTTCTATAATTCATCATCTGAAGAGAACTGCCTTGGGCATTTAAAGATGAAATGACTGTCATGGCTCACACAGGGGCAGCTAGGTGCATAATGCACAGAGCTCTGGGCCTGGAGTTAGGAAGAACTTCCTGAGTTCAAATCTGGCCTCAGACACTTGCCAGTTGCATGACCCTGGGTGAGTCACTTCACCTTGTTTGCCTCAGTTTCCCCACCTGTAAAATGAGTTGGAGATGGAAATGGCAAATCACTCCAGTATCTCTGCCAAATGGGGTCATGAAGAGTCAGACAGGGGGGACTGAAAAATGCCCCAACAACAACAAGGATCACACAGGTTGGACTTGAATTGAGACCAGCCTTCAATCAACCCCTCACTCCTATTACCTACCCAGTCCCCCTATACTCCACAACTCTTGTAGCACAGAATAGGTATTTAATAAGCACTTGCTGGATTCCACATGTTAACGTCATAATTAGTTGAATTGGATTAAGTTAAATTCAATTGCTCTCTCAAGAGGAAAGGTGACATCTGAGAGAAATGTGCCATATAAGCCTGATAGGGCTGGCAGCGGAGGAAACAATCAATCCACCCAAGCATGAGGCAGAGAAGGGCTAGGATATGTGCAGGCATTGTCCTCGGCCTTCACTGCATGCTACCAATGACCCCTTTGTTCTGGCCTCGATGACACATAATAGATAGATAGGTTTGGGCATATGTTGAGACATAGCTTGGTATTGTAGATAGAGCCCTGGCGAGGGACTCAGAGAGAGAACCCAGCTTCATGTGCCCCCTCTGCCAGTGACCTTGGGTCACCTGTATGATCTTAGGCAGCCCTCCTGACCCCTCTGGGACCTAGTCTCCTCAGCTGTAAAATGACTGAGCTCCCTCCCAGCTCTGTATCTATGATCTTCCCTCCCTCCTTAAGGTGTAAAAGGGGAGCCTGAAGTCAGGAAAACTCATCTTCCTGGGTTCAAATCTGACCTTGGACACTTAATGGATGTGTTACCCTGGCCAAGGCACTTCACCCTGCTTGCCTCAGTTTCCTCATCTGTAAAATGAGCCAGAGAGGGAAATGGCAATTCACTCCAGTATCTCTGCCAAGAAAACCCAAATGGGGTCTTCAAGTTGACAGACTTAATGGCTCAACTATTAAAAAAAAAGTTGTTAAAGGACCATCCTCAAAGGGAGAGAGGATGTTGTTCTTTTACTTCCTCAATAAGGTGTGAACTTTTAAAAAGATGTGGACTTCCTTTGTCCAGAACTTCTTTCCTTTAATGTTACTTAATGTTAACTGTTTGATCCAAACCAGTTAATAGCATGGGCTACATTCTTGGATGCATCCTTAGACCTGGTCTTAAAAGGGGAGGAGAGACATCAGGAAGAAATACAGAGAAAGACCAGAAGTGGAAAGTCAGACCAGGGAACCATGAAGCCTAGGGAAATGTAGCAAGATGGGGAAGGAGGCAAATAAACAGAGTTTCATCTTCATGAGGTACAGTCCAAAAAACCCTGGACACCTTGCTTTCATTGACTGCCATACCTTTTACTGTGTGCTAGGGATTGTGGGCTAAGTGCAAGGAATGCAAGAACAAACAGGAAAAAAGAAGTCCTGCCCTCAAGGAGTTTACATTCTAATGAGGTAGATAACACATAAAAGGAACTGGGGGGGAGGGTAGGTAGGTGGCAGCTACATGGCACAGTGGATAAAGCACTGACCCTGGATTCAGGAGGACCTGAGTTCAAATTTGACCTCAGACACTTGACACTTAACTAGTTGTGTGACCCTGGGCAAGTTACTTAACCCTCATTGCCCCACAAAAAACAAAACAAAACAAAAAGGAACTGAGGGAGGGAAAGTTTTTAGAAGGTACCCTATGGGTTAGGGTTAGAGGATTAGAAGTGGAGCCAGGCTGAAATGAAGAAGACATGGTTAGCCTGAGCAATTTCCTTAAAATGGGCTGCTAGGCATACTCACCAATCAGAGGAAAGGGCTCCAGTGAGCTTCTAGGGTAAGAAGCTTAGTGACCAGGTGGAAGACAGTTAAAAGACTCTTGAGAGGAGTTGAGAGAGCGATGAAGACCTTGGAAGAATGTCCCGGACTGGATCCTTGTCTCTGTGCTTAATCTCTTGTTAAAGGTCAACGCCAAAGATGTAACAGGGGTGTGTGAACCAGGTTCAATCAATCAGGCTATTAATTAACCTAGAATTAAAGGGCAAGCTCTACCCGAAAAAAGGAGAGCTGCAACCCTTATCAATCTCAAGAATACCTTGTTAAGAGGCACCAATGCCCAAATCAAGCCTTGCCTAAACAGGTAAGCATCCATTACTCCTATGGGGAGACATCAGCTTTTGGGGAGAGGGGTGGAAGATGGGGACCCAGTACAGGACTTGGGATCAGTCAATCGATCAGTATTTATTAAAGTACCTACTATGTGTTAGGAACCTTGCTGGACTCTGGAAATAGAGGTACAAACAATAGAGGAGTTACTACAAATAGAAACAGTATACACTTATCAACTAGTTTGTATTGACTTATCTACTTGCATATTTATTGTTTTCTCTCCTCTTTTCCCCCCCTCCTCTCCCTCTTTCTTTCTCTCTCTCTTCCATCTCTCCCCCCTCTTTCTTCTCTCTCTTTCCTTCTCTCTTCATCCTCTTCCCTTTATCCCCTCTTTCCTTCTCTCTTCTTCCTTTTTCCTTTTACTCTCCCCTCTGTCTCTGTCTCTCTGTCTCTCTCTGTCTCTCTCTGTCTCTGTCTCTCTCTGTCTCTCTCTCTCTCACACACACACACACACACACACACACACACACACACACACACACACACACACAAGCCTAGGATGTAACCTCTGTCAAGGGAAAGAACTACTTCCTATTTGTCTTTATATCACACAGTCTGGAACTCAGTAGGTGCTAAATAAATGCTTACTAAATTAAATTGTTGAATCGAAGTGATTACTAAATGCCAGGCACTAGGGTAGGTGCTGGGAATATAAAAACAAAATGGAGGAGCTTACATTCTGGGGGATGGGGAATATATATACAGATAAAAACAAGGCAAAAGAAAGACAGAAAGAGAACTGCCAACTGGGGGCATCCTGGGAGACTCCCTAGAAGAGGTGGTGCTTGAGTGGAGCCTTGAGATAAAACAAAGATTCTAAAAGGAAAGGGTAAGGAGGGATCAAATTCTAGGAATGGAGGGTGACTTCTCCAAATATCCAGCAGTGCTGGGATTGGGGAACACGGCAGCATATTGGGAGCCCAATTCCCCCACAAACTCCCCAGGAAAGTTCTAACTTGCACCCGAAGGAATATAAAGAAAACCAAAAGAATCAGTTATGAACTCTTCTGTCCAGGGTACAACTGCACAAACAGACTTCTGGAATCCTGCATAGGCCAGAGTAGATGAGAGGGCATGGAGCCTCCTCCCCATCCAATCTTAGGAGTAACAGGCCAGACCAGCATCCAGGTACCCTGGGTCTGAACCATAGCAGGAGGCAAGGCCATAGCCTAGTCTTAGCCACTGTAACTAGAGCCAAGGAAGACCTGCCCATACCACCCAAGGCACTCAATCACAAGGCCCCAATACAGAAACTGAGGCTGAAAATATAAGTTAAATGGGGGTAAAGTGTGGGTCAGGGAGAGATGCCAAATATAATGAAGAAATACATTGGGCTAGGAGAAAGAAGACCAAAGGTAAAACCCAAAGAAAAGAACTCTACAAAAATATCCAGAGAAAAGAAAGTCTTGGCCACAAAAACTACAATAATATCTGGGAAATGAGATACAATCTGAAATATAATGCAAATATAATGAACATATGAAATAAATATATGAATAAATACACAAATAAATAAACACATGAAATATAATACAAGCTGAAATGAAGGAACAATGGCAAGGAAACTGAATACCTTAGAATAGACATTGGTGAATCCTAGACAAGAATTGAATTCCCTGAAAATATTTTTTAAATAGTTTAATCAAAAAGGAGAAAATGTGAGGTATATAATATAAAAAGCAACTCACTTGAAAACAGGTCCATGAGTGATCAGCTGAGCATCATGGGACTACCCAAATATCATTACCCAGCAAAAAAACTTTGATAGCATGTTTCAAGAAATAACATGAAAACTGTTCAGATCTTTTAGAACTAGAGGGTCAGGTAGCAATAGAAAGAATTCACCAGCCAGAAACCCTAAAATGAACGAAAAATACTCAGGGGCAGCAGATAAAGTTTGGAAAGTTGTTCCTCTTCAAAAAAGGATGAACAACATATTGGCTGGTTGAGTGGAATCAAGGGAGGAGAAAATCAACAGACCATGACAACATTGGATGTTGGGGAGGGGGAGACTAAAGAAGAGGGAAAAGAGTCCAAAGTTACAAACTTGGAGTGATTAGGAAGATGATGGTGTCCTCGACAGAAATTATTATTTGGGGGGGTGGCAGGGCAATGGGGGTTAAGTGACTTGCCCAGGGTCACACAGCTAGTAAGTGTCAAGTGTCTGAGGTCAGATTTGAACTCAGGTCCTCCTGAATCCAGGGCTGGTGCTTTATCCACTGCACAACCCAGCTGCCCCATCAACAGAAATTTGAAGGAGGAAAGTCTGGGGAAAGATGAGTTGCTTTTGGGACATGTTAGGTTTGCGATGCCAAACTAGACATTCAAGTTCAAGTGATGGTAAAACCAAATTAGAAGTCTGGGAAGAAAGTAGGCCTAGATATGTAATTTGGCATTCACTGGCACAGAATTAATGCTCGAACCCATGTGAATTTATGAGATTACCAATGGGGAAAATTGTAGAGAGAGAAGAAAGCCCAGTACAGAGCCTTGAAGGACACCCACACCTAGTGGGGCAGGTAATGAATAATGATCCAGAAGTGAGAAGAAAGTTAGGAGAACCAAGAGAGAAGAGGGTCACAGGATCACAGAGGTCAAGGGAGGACAATGGTCAGGACGAGGAGTGGATAACTATGTCAATATCCACAGAGGGACCAAGGAGAATGAAAACTGATAAAAAGCCTTAAAATCTGACATCACATCGTCAGTTAAGTAGTGATGTCACGAGACGGATCGCAGCAAGTTGAGAGCTTATTGGGAGGCAAATTGTGTAGGTAATAAACATAAATTGGTTTTGGGTTTGGTTGTTGTTGTTTTTTTCTGGCAGTTTGGCTATGAAAAGGGGGGAGAGATTAAGAATTATAACTTGAGTGAATGTAGGGATGAGTGAAGACTTTTTTTTAAGGATCTTAGGGAGAAACAGGTATGTTTGTAGGAAGCAGGGAAAGAGCCAGTAGATAAAGAGAGAACAAGGTTGAGTTTAGGATGATTCAAAGGATGAACTACCAGAGGAGATGGGAGGGGAGGGGAAAAAGAACACAAGTAGAGAGATTGGCAATGGCAGAAAGGAGGGGGGGCATATCACCATCAGAGACAATCAACCAAACTTGATCGGCAAGCAAAGGAGGAGAAAATGTGGAGCTCAACAGTTCAGTTCAGTTCAGCCAATATTAATTTAGTGATTGCTGTGTGTCAGACCTTGTGCTAGGAACTGGGGATAAAAAAACAAACCCAAAAAACCCCCCAAAAGTGTCTGTCCTCAGAGAGCTTATACTCCACTGGTAAAATAAAGAAGCTAGCACCAAAGAAGGTATCATGGGATACAGTATCTTCTGGAGAAAGTCAGGTTTCCATGAGATCAAAAAGATGTAAAAGATGTGTAAAGAGATATGATGAAGGTAAGCTTATAATCTTTATTGCAGACATCACCTACATTTCTCTATGTATCTTTCCTCTCTCTCCTTCCCAGGACTCATTTCTTAAAATAGAGAGAGACAGAGAGAAAAACAAAATGGGAGAAAGTCCTGCAAAACTAACCACTATATTGAAAAAGCCTGATGTTGTAGACAGTATTCTACATCCATGGTCCCCCCCCCACTTCTACAAAGAAAGTGGGGGAGATGTGTTTTCTCAGATGTCTTCTTTGGGGCCATGTTTTTCATAATTTCACAGCATTTCATTTCAATTATTTTCTTGGTTATTTTTCTTTCCCTTTACATTGTTATAGTCATTGTCAATGTCATTTTCTAGGTTCTGCTCTCTTCACTTTGCATCAGCTCATATAATTTTTCCACACTTCTCTAGATTCACTGTGGTCATTACTTCTTGCAACACAACAATATTCCATTGCATTCAGTCATGACAATCAGTCTGGCCATCAATGAGTACCTGCTTTCTTCCAGTTCTTTGCTACCACAAAAAGTTCTGCTAAAAATATTTTGGTGTATATGGGAGAAGATAAACTTGTTAACAGCAGATAGGGGTACTAGAGGGCACAATGGATAGGGAGGCTAGAGAAAGGAAAAAGACTGGAGAAACAAACAGGGTTGAGCTGGTTGGTATGAGGGTATAGGGAGAGTGAGCAGGAGAAGGGGAGTTTTGCCTCAGGAGAAGACAACTCTGAATCACAGGGATAAGGAGACATAGATGGTAAGGGTTTGTTAAGACACAAGATTGAGGAAATACCAATTGATTGGAGCCTCCACTGTCTTTGGTCCTGGAATGATGGAAGGCAGAAATGACCTGAATGTGGAGAGAATGGGTAATTCAGGTCAGAAGGTGGGGTCCCTACCCCACCCTATTCTGTATTCACCCATGATGCCAACACTGTAGCTCCAATTGTAGATCAGAAGTTTGATATTTGATGATAAATGTTACCACGGTAAGCAAGTAGAAAGGGAGAGGGCATAAATTATGAGCATTGAATGAATGGTTCCTAAGGATGGGCACACCCAGAAGATACCCTATGTGGACCCTGCATCTATTTATGTGAAGGTCTGGTGTCAGATGCCCTGGCCTTCCTGGCATTTAGCCTGGTGAGAGAGATACTAAGGTCATGCCCAGAGGCATAACCCCCAGGGCGTTCATCTCTGAGATTTGACATTGAAACCCTGATATTTCTAAATATGGAGTACTTGATCATCAAATAACAAAGGGTGTGTGTATGCGTGGGACAGAGAGAGGTTGGCTTTTTGCAAATATTTGGCTTCTGTAAACCCATTTTCCCTCCAAGTTGGCAGGTCACTCTAACTTGGAGACTGAATGCCCTGATGAAAATAGAGCAGCAGGTCCTTGGAACAGGCTTTGCCAGGGACTGTGCTCAGCACACCTGAAGCATGGGCTCAGGGCACAGCCGGGGGCGGGGGGGGGGGGGGGTGTCGGCTGCCTTTTAGCAACCCAACGATGGAATCCTGGGACAGCATCAGACATCCAGCCAGGCAGAAGCAGCAGCTGGCCCTCAGACATACTTGGTTTAACAATCCCCAATACATCACCCAGTCCCATTGTCCAGTTCCTGGACCTATTCCCCCAAGGGTCTTGAGCAGCTGACTTAAGGTAAGGTTCACCATCATGTCCCCCTACCCACAACCTCAGTCACCTGGGGGTTTGAATTCATACACTTTGTACCACCCACCTAAAGAGATAAGATAAACTATGGGCACTGACTGAGGGGTAGAAATCAAGAGGACAGATGACTGAAGAATTAGAATGACAGAACAGGTTGAGGAAACTGAGGTACAGGTTGCTACAAAGCAACCATCCTTCAGAGGGCTCACACCGATAGAAGACTTCTGAAAGGGATCTGTGAGGCCAACCCCCTCATTTTGCAGAGTAGAGAAACTGAGGCACAGAAAAGCTTAAGTGACCTAGGAACAAAGATCTAGGAATGGAAGGGACCTCACTTCACCACTATCTGTCTCAGTTCTCTCATCTGTAAAATGGGAATATTAACAGCACCAACCTTCCAGGGTTGTTGTGAGGCTCAAATGAGATAATAATTGCAAAATGCTTAGCAAACTCCCTGGCACATAGTAGGAGCCATATAAATACTTATTTCTTCCCTTCCCCCTTTTCCCTCTTCTCTTCCTTTGTATAAAATGGATCTGAAATCAACTAGTGTGACTTTTGACATTCCTTCCTATTCTGAATCTATCATTCAAAGATCTTTCTGGACCTCAGTTTCTTGCCATAGGGCAAGTCATTGCCTTAGTTTTATCATCTGCAAAATGAGGTGAATACCTATAAAACCTTCCTCCATTGGGGTCATAAAGGTACCAGAAGGATATGAGCACACCATAATGTCTAAAAGAAAGTCACTTTGAATTAAGAAAACATAGAATTGTTTATCTGTCAGATTTATGGGCAGAAGAAAAAATTTAGAAGCAAAGAAGATTTAGAGAGCAAAACGTAAAATAGATAATTTTGATTATATAAAATTTTGCACAAACAAAACTAATGTAACCAAGATTACAAAGGAAGCAGAAAACTGGGAAAGAATTTTTGAAACAAATATCTCTGATAAACACCTCACTTTTCAATTATATAGAGAACTGAGTCAAAATTTATGAAAATATCGAGTCATTCCCAATTACATAAATGGTCAAAGGATAAGAACAGTTTTCAGACAAAGAAATCAAAGCTATATATAATCATATGAAAATGTTCTAGATCACTATTGATCAGAGAGATGCAAATTAAAACAACTCTGAGGTATCACCTCATGCTATCAAAGTGGCAAATTATAACCAAAAATGGAAAATATTGATGTTGGAGGGGATATGGAAAGCTGGGATGCTAATCACTGTTGGTGGAGTTGTGAAAAGATCCGATCATTCTGAAAGCAATTTGGAACTATGTCCAAAGGACTGTAGAACTGTGCCTACCCTTTGATCCAGCAATACCATTGCTAGGTTATAATCCACAAGATATCCCCAAAAAGAGAAAAAGACCTATTTGTACAAAAATATTTATAGCAACTCTTTGTGGTGTAAATCAAAGAATGCCCATTAATTGGGGAAGTGCTATGCAAGCTTTGCTATATGATGGTGATGGAATATTGTTGCGCTACAAGAAATGACAAGCAGGATGATTTCAGAAAGGCCTGGAAAGACTTGTATGAACTGATGTCTAGTGAAGTGAGCAGAACCAAGTGAACATTATGCACAGAAGACAGAAATATTGTTTGATGAAGAACTGTGAATGACTTAACTATTTTCAACAATACAATGATCCAAGAAAATCCCAAAGGACTATTGATAAAAACATACTATTCACCTCCAAAGAAATAATGGATATTGATGAACAAAAACTGAAGTATGTGATTTTTCACTTTCTTCATTATTTTCAAGTTTTCTTGGACAAAAAGACTAATATGGTAACTTTTTACATAATTGTACATGGATAACCCATATCTAATTGCTTACCACATCAGGAAGGGGAGTGGGGAGGGAGGAAAGGGGGGGAAATTTGGAACTCAAAACTATAAATAGAAAGTTTATTACAAGAAAAAAGTGACTTTTCCTTTTAATTTGTAGTCTTTTTATTCTAAATTATGGATGGTTATATTTCACCTAAATACCACACTCATTTAGTGTCCTTAATTTATGCGATGAATAAAAAATAACATCTTTTAGGATGGAGTATTCAGCAAAAGTTCTCCCTTAAAAAAACAAAAATGAAAATTCCCACAGATGCATACACTAATGAAATTACTCATGCTTATATCTTCCTCATAGGGTTGTTGTGAGAACATTTATGTACATTGTGAAATGTATATCAAGTGTGTTGAAAACTTTAAGGAAGAAAGGGAATAAGCATTTATTAAGTACCTACTATGTGCTTTAAGATATAATAATAAAAATAAATACTATGTGCTTAATATAGAGGCAACTTTAAAGTAATGGGTTTTAAATAACATTTTTTATTTAGTTAGTTCTTAATTTATGGAACCAAAACAAACATTTCCATTATACTGTATAAGAAAATAACGATCATTGCACAAGAGACTTGCAAATCAATTATGTACAACTTGCTAATCCTTTAAATATATAATGATGTTATGTTAATACCATTTTTTCCCTTTCTCCCCCCCGATAGCTACCCATTAGACACAATATATATGTGGGTATATATGTATGTAAAATCATTCTGTACATACTACCATTTATCAGTTCTTTCTTTGGAGATAGATAGCATCTTTTTTCATATGTCCTTTGTAGTTAATTGGGTATTTTTTTTTTTAGGGCAATGAGGGTTAAGTGACTTGCCAGGGTCACACAGCTAGTAAGCGTCAAGTGTCTGAGGCCAGAATTTTAGACTCAGGTCCTCCTGAATCCAGGGCCAGTGCTTTATCCACTGTGCCACCTAGCTGCCCCAATTTGGGTATTTATAATAGAATGACTTAGTCGCCTCAAAATTGTTCTTAAGACAACATTGCTATTACTGTATACAACGTTCTCTTGGTTCTGCTCATTTCATTCTTCATTATTTCATGCAAATCTTTTTGTGTTTTTCTAAGATCATGGGGCTCATCATTTCTTATAGTACAGTAGTATTCTCATCGCAATCATATACCACAAACTTGTTCAGCCATTCCCCGATTTAAATTTAATTTAAAGAACCATTTAAATCAGTCTGTTATCATCATAGGGCAGCCAGATAGAGCTCTAGGCTTGGCGTCAGGAAGACTCCTTTTCCTAAATTCAAATCTGGGCTCAGACACTTTTGGGCAAGTCACTTAACCCTATTTGCTTCAATTTCCTCATCTGTAAACTGAGCTGGAAAAGGAAATGGCCAAACCACTCCAGTATCTCTCCCAAGAAAACCCCCAAATAGGGTAACAAAGAGTTGCACACGACTGAACATTATCATTTCATTCATTTAGATTTGAGCAATGGATAAAATAGAGCTTTGAATTTCATACAACGATTGGGGTACAGGCTCATCTTTTTGAAGGGTCATTCCAAGCATCTTTGGGACAATCCCGTAGCAGACAGGATGACAGATATGACATGTACTTTTTCCTTTCGCGAAGGAATTGATTTCTTCCACAAGGTCTTCCTTTCAAGGCTTTTCCTTCCAAGTAATTGGAAGTTATGAGAATTTGGTAGGGTGAGATTTACTTAAAGTATTATTTCCTGCAGTGGATAAAGCACTGGCCTGGATTCAGGAGGACCTGAGTTCAATCCCACTCAGACACTTGATACTTATAGCTGTGTGACCCTGGGCAAGTCACTTACCCCAATTGCCTCACCAAAAAAAAAAAAAAAGTATTATTCCTAACCTTTTTCTAGGTCAATGTTAACTCTGGGTGGATTGCAAATGATAATTATATCTATTAAATATTCTGGTTCTAGTTATTTGTTGAATTCAAGCATATATTAAGGTCTATATTTGTAGTAAGAGGACTTGTATGTTAATTTCTAGAGAAAAATGAAGTCCTGGTTTATAATCTCACCACTTTATCTTTGATCTTTTGTCTTTGTAGGTATTTAGCAGGTGCAAATTTTTTTTTTTTATCCCGCAGTAACATGTTGTACAATTTCCACCATTTTCTTATCAAGTCTATATCAACTAATAAACCCAGGTTCCTTAAGAATGAACTTTCTCTAGTTCTTCATACCAAAGACTTGATCCTATATCACTACCATAATGGATTTGTTGTTGTTGTTTGTCCTTCATTCTTGAATAGGGGTGATGTAATGACTTGCACTGAATTGGATTTAAGTAATAGAGGACTGTGCAAGGTCACCAACCTCACTCTCTCTTCCAGAGCCATCTGGGTGCAGTGGCAAGATATACATCAGTATGACTAGACATGGCTCCAGATGTTTAAGGCAATTGGGGTTAATTGATTTGCTCAGAGTCACACAGCTAGTAAATGTCTGAGGTGACATTTGAACTCAGGTCCTCCCAACTTCAGGGCCCAGTGTTCTATCTACTACACCACCTAGCTGCCCTTGATAATAGATTTAGAAGGAGAAGGAACATCAGAAACTATCTAGTTCAACCCTGTTGTTTTATAGGTTATGACCCTTCTGTTTCTAAAATAAACATACTTGACTCAAACCTTTGTTGGTTGCTTCTTTGTCACCATTTTGTTGGTTGAGTTCATGTGGAATGCTGCTCTGAAGGTCCTTTGGAGTCCACTCTTGGATCTTAGCCCAATTCATAGGCACCATCCAGTGCCAAACTAATGTTATGTTCTAATGTCCCATGACCATACCTCTGCAGAGATGTGTCCAATTTTGTTTAGGAAGTACTTCTCTACATTTTTGCCCTGGTTGTCATGGGGTTTAAGAACAACCATTATTGATGTTTGTTGTCGGTACCATTATTACTATCTGAGTCACCATTTTGTCAAGAGTTCACAGGCTTCTTTGTCCCTTCCTTGTAGTTAGTAACATAAGTGTTTGCAGCCAGGGTCAGTCTGGATGATTGCCAAATTATATTTGTAGATAGTTCTTGGGAAAACTTGATCTAAGAAGGTGACAGTCCAAATTTCCAGAATATCTAGCCCTGGGGGAATACAAAAAATTTAATTCAGCTTGAAATATAATACACAATTTCAATTAAGCAGCTATTTATTAATTATCTACTTTGCGAAAAAGCATGGGGAAAATAAAAAGATTAATGAAGCTACATCCCTGCCCTTACGAAGCTTCTAATTTCACAGTAGTATAAGATGCAAACACTGGTGATAATGATGATGGTGGTGGTGGTGGTGGCTGAATAGAACTAGGCCAGGGTGAATCAGAGAAGAGAGACAAAGAGCTAATCAGACCTGAATTTTCCATTCAACATTGAAGTATCTTCTATGTACAAGGCACAATCTAGTCACCACGGGATATAAAGAGAAATAGCTAACATTCTTGGCCCTCAAAAAACTTGTTTTTGTCTCAATTATGTCCAATTCTTCATAACCCCAGTTGGGGTTTTCTTGGCAAAGATACTGGGATGATTTGCCATTTCTTTCTCCAGTTCATTTTACAGTGAGGAAACTGAGGCAAACAGGGTGAAATGACTTCCCAGGGTCACACACCTAGAAGACCGTGTCTAAGGCCAGATTTGATTTAGGAAGATGAGTCTTCTTGAGTCTAGGATGACCCTCTATCCACTATGACACCCACTAGCTGCTCTTGAAGGAACTTACATTCTCTAGAGAAATAGGACATGTATACAAGGAAAACACAAAGTAGATATAAAGCCGTTTTCAAGGGAAATACCAGTAATTGAGGGGATCAAATGGAAATGCTTGTGGAAGAGCTGGGACCTGAGCTATTTGGGATCCCATGTGGCAGAAGTGAGGTGGGTATGTATTCTAGGCATAAAGCAAAGGTGGAGAGGTCGGAGACACAACATCCAGGAAGGGGAACATCTAGCAGACTTATTTGACTTTAAAGAGAGACTGTGAATAGGATGGGGAGGAGGTTGGAGGAGAGAGGGATATGAACTTAGACTGGAACATAGGTGGAAGCCTGATTAGAAAGATCATCGTTATGAGGTTAAAATTCAGAGAAGGCATTGTGGAGAGGGTAGCATTTTAGCTAGATTGTAGATTTGGTAGATAGTTATTCCAACTGTAGAAAACCAAATCAAAAAACACTTATTGAATACTTCTATAGAAGGAACTGTAAGATTAGGAAAACTCTGGGAAGACTTGCTAAGGCCAAAATGTATTGGAAGCTTGGGGGCAGCTAGGTGGTGCAGTGGATAAAGCACTAGCTCTGGATTCAGGAGGACCTGAGTTCAAAGCCAGCCTCAGACACTTGACACTTACTAGCTGTGTGACCTTAGGCAAGTCACTTAACCCTCATTGCTCTGAAAAAAAACAAACAAAATGTATGGAAGCTTTTATCTCCATGCCTTACCCAATTTCTCTCTCTCTCTGTCTCTCTCTCTCTCTCTTTTGGTGAGGCATTTGGGTTAAGTGACTTGCCCAGGGTCACACAGCTAGTAAATTGCTAAGTGTCTGAGGCCAGATTTGAACTTATGTCCTCCTGAATCCAGGGGTCGGTGCTCTGTCCACTGCACCACCTAGCTGCCCCCCCCCTTAAACCCCACCCCCTTCATTCATTTTTCTCAGTCTCTGCCTCTGTCTTTATCTCTTTTTCTCTCTAACCCAGTCTCTCTCTGTCTCTATCTCTATCCCTTCTGACTGTTTCTAATTCTCTGTTTCTCTTTCTCTCTCTGTTTCTGTCAATGACTCTCTCCCTGTCTCTCCCTATCTCTCTCTGTGCCTTTCTCTGTCTCTGCCTCTTCTTCTCCCTGCCTCTTCCTGTCAGCTCTCTCCTGGTCTCTCCCTATCTCTATCTCTGTCTCCATCTCTCCCGACTTCCCTTGTCTTCTCCCCCTCCCTTCTTAGTAACTAAAACACCCTCATGAGTTGGCAGCTGTCTCCATTACAGAATAGGCTTCAAGCAACACAACAGAATGAGGAAGAGACCAAAGAAGCCCTCTTTGGATTGCTAGGCTTTGAAGAGCCTAGAATTTAGAGCTAGAAGCAATTTTTGTTTTGTTTTGTTTTTTTAGTGAGGCAATTGGGGTTAAGTGACTTGCCCAGGGTCACACAGCTAGTAAGTGTTAAGTGTCAAGTGTCTGGGGCCGGATTTGAACTCAGGAACTCCTGAATCCAGGGCCGGTGCTTTATCCACTGAGCCACCTAGCTGCCCCCCTAGAAGCAATTTTTGAGATAATTTAGTCCACCTCTCTCATTTCACAGGTAAGGAAACTGAAGACCCTAGAAATTCAATAAAATAAAAACTCTTTGTGGGCAGGTGAGAGAAATGACCGGTAATAACCAATGATGTGGGGAGACCCAGAGTTCCCCCTTTTTCTAAAGTCCTTATTTTGAAACTCAACCAGCAGGACGATGAAAGCAGATAGGATTAACATTCTCTTCACCCTAGGGCTTGTTACCCCACCCAACCTTACAAGAAATTTGATCTGAGGTGAAACTCCTGTCCCATTGTCTTTTGCTCAAACTTGGGTGGGGGAATATAGATTCTTTGTCTAGATTTCCTTGAAGGCTGGGGGTGATTTGGAAGTATATGTTCCATCCCTCATTAGCACAGGTCCACCTCTCATTGTAATATTCATTCTCTCTCATTAATTGTTAACCAATCAGAGTTGATTGCCACCCCTCAGGAACACCAACTCTTCCAAGAGCATATAAACCCGTGAGCCCCTTGGCACGATTGATCTTTGGCATTTGAGAGTATCACTGACCCTTTTATTAAAGAAATGCTAATATTAACAAAATGATTCTTTACCCAGAAACTACATCTCTCAAACACTCTTTAAGTCACACAGGGATCAGTTCATTTTTTTGGTCCTCTTCTTGATACCCTCCCCCACCTTACAATAAATGTCTGATCCATAATCAGTACTTAATAAATGTTTATTGAAGTGATTCAGTGACTTACTCAATTAATTCTAATCTTTTGGGTCAACCATGGCAAGGATTCCCAGGTCCTGATGGAACTGGCTGACATTCTGGAAGGAGAAGAAAGAGGTCACTTGTACATGAAATATCTGCTAACTCTCTCTCCCACTGTTCTACCCCCAGCCCCCAAATTAAAATAAATGGAGGGAGGGGCAGCTAGATGGCGCAGTGGATAGAGCACGGCCTGGAGTCAGGCGTACCTGAGTTCAAATCCGGCCCCAGACACTTGACACTTAACACTTACTAGCTGTGTGACCCTGGGCAAGTCACTTAACCCCAATTGCCTCACTAAAAAAAAAACACAAAAACACAAAAACAAAAACAAACAAAAACAAAAAAAAATAAATGGAGGGGCAGCTAGGTGGTGCAGTGGATAAAGTACTGGCCCTGGATTCAGGAGGACTGAGTTCAAATTCAGCCTCAGACACTTGACACTTACTAGCTGTGTGACCCTGGGCAAGTCACTTAACCCTCATTGCTCTGCAAATAAATAAATAAATAAATAAATAAGTGGAATGCATAATGTTCTTAAAGAAAAGAATTTGCATTCTATTTGATTCTGTGTGCAGGCTGATGAGCTTTGAAAATGAGGGGAGAAGGCAAGAGAATACCTGGCTTGTTTAGAAAGGATCTCTACTTTTTCTCTATAACCTCCCCAAGTGTAGAATCCTGAATAAATATTTATTTAATCTAATAACATTTTTCTCAGTACTTCACGGGGTGAGAGTGGAAGTGGATGGATAGTCAATCAAAGAGAGGAAACACTGTGACTTGGGCCAGATTTTCAGTCCCATCAACCTCCTAGTTGGCTCAGTCCCAGCTGTTTGTCCTATTTACCAATTGCAGTTTCCAGCCAAAGCTTAATTTCCAAGTCTCTGCAAGTAGGGGCTCCTTGTCCAGGACGCTGTCTTCCTCCTTGTCCTCCTCCTCCTCCTTCTCTTAATGAGCTCCTGATAACTGCCCCAAGCATGTGTGCCCCAATGGTGACTCACAGATCCAGTGGAAAGAGCATCCAGCCACGGAACAAAGCCAGCGATGTGTTGCTGGGATAATTACAGGCCAGGGAGGCCGAATGAAGACCAGGTCCAGCTCATTTATAGAAAGATGAGTCAGAACTTGAAAGGCTTCGCTGAGGTCCGAGGCCCATGCACCCACCCTCAGTTCTGCCATTCGGAGGCTACAAAAATAACAAACTCATTTGGGGCTTCTTACAAAGTCACCTTGAGCTGAATGGGGAGTGGAGCTGACATACAGGAGCAGGACCCTTTCCTTCCAGTCTTCTTTGTATCAATTCAATTCAAAAAACATTTATTGTTTTAAATTTTATTGTTTTCCAAATGAACAAAAATCAATTTTCTTCCCCCTATTAAAAAAAAAGAAAATATAAAACCCTTTTAACAAATATGCTTGGACAAGCAAAAGAAATTCCTACATTGGCTATGTCCCAAAAATGTATGTTTCATTCAACACCAGGCATCCCCCTCACCTCCCTGTCAGGAGGAAGGTAACAGGCTTCATCCTCCATCTCTGGAATCAAGACTGGTCATGTCATCGACTGGAATTCTTAAGTGTTTCAAAGTTTCAACAAACACTTATTAGGCAACTATTCTGTGCCTGGCACTGGAGATATAAAGGTAAAAGCTCCTCCTTCCAGGATTTACACTTTGCTAGAGGGATAAAACTATGGGCCACAGGTAAGTTTTTGAGAGGGAGACAATGCCAGCCTCTGAAGCAGGTGGTCAGGAAACGTCAGGTGGTGGAAGTTAAGTTTCTACCTTAAAGAGGGCTAGGATTTCATAAAGTAGAGAACTTTCTTTTCTTTCTTTTTTCTTTTTCCTTCCTCTTCTTCTCCTCCTCCTCTCCTTCTTATTTAGTGAGGCACTCAGGGTTAAGTGACTTACCCAGGGTCACATAGCTAATAAGTGTCAAATGTCTGAGGTCAAATTTGAACTCAGGTCCTCCTGACTATAGTGCCCGTGCTCCATTCACTGAGACACCTAACTGCCCTGGGAAGAACTCTCAAGGCATCTTCCCTCCTCTTCTTCACTCTCATCCCCTTATGTTATGCCACCATCCAGATCTACTAACCCTTCTTTTCCCAGAGAGAGGTATTTTGGCATTGATGGTTGGAGAGATGGCCCCAGAATCAGGAAGACCCCTGTTTTCACTCCCCTAAGATATAAGAACTGGTTCCATGATCCTGAGCTAATCCCTTGTTATCTCTGATCAATAAACATGAGGGGGAGAATGGTATTTCTCATTTTAAGGGTTGTGAGGATAAAGTGAGACTATATATAGATATATGCACACACATATCTCATCTTTCTTTTTTTTTTAAGATTTTTTTTTTTTTTAGTGAGGCAATTGGGGTTAAGTGACTTGCCCAGGGTCACACAGCTAGTTAAGTATTAAGTGTCTGAGGCCGGATTTGAACTCAGGTACTCCTGACTCCAGGGCCGGGTGCTCTATCCACTGTGCCATCTAGCTGCCCCATATCTCATCTGTAAACTTCTACATAAATACAAGAAGCATCATGATATAGGAAAGTGGTTCTCAAAGAGGGATCTCAGGACTCCTGGGGTCCCCAAGACCCTTTTAGGGGGGGTCTTTAAGGTTAAGACTATTTTCACAATAATCCATTTCTGTGTTTAGCTATTAAACATAAATAAATATAACTCAAATCAAACAAAAAGCTCTTTGGGGGGTCTTTGATAATTTTTGTTTTATTTTGGTGGGACAATGAGGGTTACGTGACTTGCCAGGATCACACAGCTAACAAGTGTCAAGTGTCTGAGGCTGGATTTGAACTCAGGTCCTCCTGAATTCAGGGACTGTGCTTTAATCTATCCACTGTGCCACCTAGCTGCCCCTTTGATAATATTTAAGAGTATTGGGGGGGCAGGAGCAGCTAGGTGGCACAGTGGATAAAGCACCAGCTTGGATTAGGAGAACCTGAGTTCAAATGTGACCTCAGACACTTGACCACTTGCTAGCTGTGTGACCCTGGGCAAGTCACTTAACCCCTATTCCCCCTCAAAAAAAAGAGTATAGGGGGGCAGCTTAGGTGGTGCAGTGATCGAGCGTGGGCTTGGAGTCAGAAGAACCTCAGTTCAATCTGGCCTCAGACACTTAATAGCTGCGTGACCCCAAGCAGCCATCATCGTCATTATTTTCACATGTCAACCTCACCCATCTTCTCATCTTTATCATAATGTACCTTAGAGTACCATGAGATCCCTAGACAACTGTCTGAGAACCAGGAAAAACTTTGGCTTGGGTTCAGTAGTTAGGTTCAGTGTACTTCTTAGTAAGTTATTGACTGTGTGGTCTCTGAGAAATCAATTAACCTCTCAGTGCTTTGGCAACTCTCAGACTCTTAGTTACAGGGAAGCTGACAACCTGCATTGGTGAAGAGGGTATATATCCTCTCCAGGACTGACCAATTAATCAATAACATTTATTAAGTTCTTGCTCTATGCCTGGTCCTATGCCAAGTACTGGCATAACAGTGAAAAACCAATCCCAGGGAAGTACAAACTCTTTAAAACAATGTTTCACACAGACCCTAATGTGAAGATATATCCTCCCCTTCTGAGTTTCCCCTTCTCTTAGCCTTCCAAGACCAATCTAGGTCTAAATGGCACAGTGGGTAGGTGGGCCCTGGAGTCAAGAAGACCTGAGTTAAATCCAGCCTCAGACACTTACTAGCTGTGTGACTGGCAAATACTTCCGCTGTGCTTGCCTCATCTTCCTCATCTATAAAATGGGTAGATAATAATGACATCTCCCTCCCAGGGTTATAGTAAGGTTAAACTGACATAATATTTGCAAAACTGCTTAGCACAGTGCCTGGTTCATAGTAAGTGCTGTATTTGCTGTTGTATTGTTCAATCATTTCAGTCATGTATCCTCTTTGTGGCTCCATTGTGGTGTTTTCCTGGCAAAGATCTGGCGTAGTTAGTTTGCCATTTCTTCTCCAGATCATTTTATAGATGAGGAAACTGAGGCAAACAAAGGCCTAAGTGACTTTCCCAAGGTCACACAGCTAGCAAACGTCAGAGGCTGGATTTGAACTCAGGTCTTTTTGATTCCAGGGTATGTGCACTATCCACTGTGCACCTCGATGCCTAAGTGCTAATAAATTTTAGTATTACTCCTACTTCCACCACCACCACCACCACCTTGGGTACGTCTCTGTGCTTCATTTTCCTATTGGTGTTAGTGACAGTGAGATTACATGACCTCTCTAAACTACATTCCAGCACTAATTCTCTGATCTATGCGAATCTACAGTTTTCCAATAAATAAGAATCAATTGACCAAACAGGTATTTAAGTGCTTATAATGTGCCAGGCACTGAGTTGGCACCGGAAACCTTCCTCAATACCCTCCCATATTTAGTGCCAACCTTTCCCCTCGGATCCTTAAACTGTTCTGTCTCTCCCTAGGGACATTCCAGTGTAATATTGTCTATTTCAGGACACCTGTCTCTGCAAGTCTCTTAGACCCCTGCTGTATCTCCTTAAAGGCAAAGACTTCCTTCTGCCTAGTTAACCCAGCACTAAAGACAGAGCTCTGTAGGGCACACCAGTCTGTGTTATTAAATGCCTATTGTTTCTTGTTACACACCTTCTCCACAACTTGCTGGCCCCTTGGCATGGGGGAAGACAGAATGAGAGCTGGGGAATTGAGACATTCCCTAAATTACCAGCTGTGAACTGATCCCAGCTGTCAGGACACTCCATCCAGCATGTGTTGCCCAAGATTTCCAGTCCTAGACCCTTTCCAGTGCTGTATTTGGCTCAGATCTGGCTTCCTATCACTGTGTAAGAAGCCCCACTCTTCCCAGCTTCCCCTTCCCTACCCTACTCCTCTCCCTTCCTTCCTCAGTTAGGTCAGTCACCTCATGGAATGATCCCACGCAGGCCCATATTTCCATGGAAAGAATATTTGGTTACTGGTATTTTTGCATTTTTACCACTGAGGGCCTTAACCATGATGGAGACAGCCTCAAGCCCCAGATCAACAGCTTGGGGAAAGATACAAGCTTTGTAATAAACAATGGTTTCTTTAATTAATCCCCCTTCTCACCTCTCCCTATTAGAAAACTCTTGAACAGTTTTGGGTTAGGGGAGTGCCACAGTCCTAGTACCTAGATCTAAAGGAAATTAAAGACCCTCCCAACAATGAAGCTGAACAATTCTGGAATTCCCCACTCTCTGTACACTTATCTCCTGTGGCACTCACTAAGAGCATTAAATCCATGGTACACATTTTTATCCTGACAAATTAGATTGTGGAGAAAACGTCCATAAGGTTGAAAGAGCTAAGTGGGATAGGACTTTTTTCCAAGTTCAGTGGATCTGAGATCTCACTACTCAATCTACAACATTTATGAAGCACTTTCTATATGTAAGAATTGTGCATACACCCCCCATTAGGCTGTGAGTTCCCTGAGGGTGTGAACTGTCCTTTGGCTTTTCTTTGTATCCCCAGGGTTTAGCATAGCAACTGGCACATAGTAGGTGTTTAATAACTGTTTATTCGAGACTGACTGACAATGTGACTCTTGCCCATATTATCCCACAAATACTACCAGTGGCCATACTGGGTTGTCTATCTGTTATTCCTTGCTTTCCGCTATTACCAGCCCACTTGCTATCTGGCTGGGCACCCCCCTCTTCCTTACACAAGTCTTCACTGGTCATATGTGTAGCTACTCACGCCCACCATTGAACCCTCTCCATTGTCCCTCTGGGTGACCCACCCATTTAATTCTTTGGCGACTATAGTCTTCTACGACTTGCAACAAATCCATCATTGGAAGAACTACATACCGGATGCTCAAAAGCTGAGCCCTATACTAATATATGAGTGGTAGAGCTGTAAATGGTCCCAGTATTTTGGAAAACCATTGAGACTTATGTGGGAAAAAGTCATTTAATTTCTTTGATCCTAATACTGGGTATATACCACAGGAAGAATATTGTTATTGAATGTAATCCATCGACTCCCTTTGTTTCCTGCTCAAAGGAGAACCCATGAGGCATCTCTTCATTTAGTTTCAACTTACTTGTGTCTTCTAATTTCATTTATAGTAAGAATGACATGATTCAGTTCTTAGCAGCCTGGCACATAATTGTTGTTTGTCCTTCACTCTCAAAGAGGACCATGGCATCATGATGTCATGACTTACAGTGAATTGGATTTAAGTGAGAGAGAGCTGAGCAAGGTCACCAACCTCATTCTCTCCTCCAGAGCCATCTGGGTCCAGCAACAAGATATATTATCAGGACAACTAGAGATGGTCTCGATGCAGGAAGACCTTGGCCTTTTGGTTCAGGTTGCCTGAGGCACCCCCCATTCCAGTGCCATAGAACTAGGTAAGAAAGGAAGCAAAGAAAGGCAAAAAAAAACCCGCTAGATTAAAGGGGGAGAGTGGGAGGGAGAAAGACTTCAGGGTTTCCTGTTCTACGAGGTACAATACTCTTTAGATCACCCTGAGCCATCAAAGCGGCCCAACGGTGGCAAAATGGGGCTAGGCTGGGAAATATTGTTGGCCAGTCAAAGAGGGCAGTTATTCAGATTTAAGGAGCAGTCTTTACAAGACATCTTGCAGGTAGATCCCAAGAAATCTTGTGAGATTTCGGTGACAAGTTTGTATTCCTTTGGGCACAGTGCCCACAGATAAGGGTATATTGCCTATAGGGAAAGAGGAAGAGAAGGCGAAAGAGATAGAGGGGGGGAAGGGAGGGAGGAAAGCAGGAAGGAAGGAAGAAAAAGACACGAATGCCCAGCTGGAGCTGTTACTCCAGAATGTCGGTTGTTGTCATTGTTATTTGTCCTTTTTTCTCGAGACGACCCTGACAGATGTCATGGCTTGCAACAACTGGATTTAAGTGAGAAAGGGTTGTGTGTTACTAGCCTCATTCTCTCCTCTGGGCCCTACTCAAAGAACTTGCCTCTTGATCCTGGCTCTGCCACTTAATACCTGTGTGATCTTGGGTAAAACACCTGACTTCTCTGGGCCTCAGTTTCCATACCCATAAAAAGAGGGAATTGAATTACATTACCTCTGAGGTCATTTCCAGCTATAAATCTATAATCCCATGAGCCCTCAGGTACGTGGGTAGGTAGACAGTCAGAGAGACAATCAATCCCCAAACATATATTAAGTAGCTGCTATGTGCCAGGTGGCAACTAACTAGCACAGTGAATAGTGTCAGGTCTGAAGACTCATCTTCTTGAATTTAAATCCAGCCTCAGACACTTACTAGCTGTTTGACCCTGAGCAAGTCATTTCACCCTGTTTAGCTGTTTCCTCATCTGTCAAATGATCTTGAGAAGGATATGGCAAACCACTCCTGGGTCCCCCAAATGGGGTCACAAAGAATCAGACACAACTGAAAAACAACTCAACAAGGCATGCCAGGCACTGTGCTAAGTGCAGTGAATACAAAAAGAGGCAAAAGACAATCCCCAATCTCAGTCTAATGGGGGAGATATGCAAACAAATATATACAAAGCAAGGTATAAATATACGTAGGATAAATCAGAAATAATTAGGAGGGGGAAGGCACTGGAATGAAGAAGTGTTAGGGAAGGCTTCCTGCAACAGATGGACTTTAGTTGCGACTTAAAGGAAACCAGGAAGGTCAGTAGTCAAAAGGGAGGAGGGAGAGTGTTCCAGGTATGAGGGAGGGCCAGAGAAAATGCCTGGAGCCTCGAGATGGATTGTCTTGTTCATGAAACAGCCAGGAGTCCAATGTCCCTGGATCAAAGAAATAGATATTGGGCAGTAAGGTATAAGAAGACAGGAAAGATAGGAGGGGTTCCAAGTTATGAAAGGCTTTGAATGCCAAACAAAGCATTTTGCATTTGCTCCTCGAGGCAATAGGAAACCACTGGAGTTTATTGGGTGGGGGATGAGGGGTGGTGACATCATCAGACCTGCATTTTGGGAAAATCACTCTAGTGGTTAAATGGAGGATAGATTGATTTGGGAGAGATTTGAGGCAGGCAGGACCCACCAGCAGCTATTGCAGTAATCAAGGTGTGATGATAGATGAGAGAGACATGACAGAGAGGAGGCGAGACCACAAGAGAGACAGAGAGAGATACACATACACACAAAGAGAGAGAGATGATCCATAGATACCTGAATATTTAGAGCATTTATTAAGTGCTTACTATATGTCAATCACTGTGTGAGTGTTGGAGATACAAATACAAGAAGACAAGACCGTTTTGCCTTGAAAAACACTCTTCTTACAGGGGAAGATGAAAATTCATAAAAGGGAGGGTGGGGGAGGTTACATGATGGCACGTCAAGTTTTGGAAGGTCTCATTTGGGGCAAGGTAAGACCAATAAGTCACCCTATCAGAGCAAAAAAAAAGATGACAAGTCCTTACCTGGGGGCAGGGAGGTTGCACTTGTAACTAAAGGGAGCTAGATGGGAAGGAGAGGAGCATTTCTGATAGTTCAGGGGAGATGGAGAGATCCAGAGCGTAGGGTGTGGGTGCAGCCCAACTTCAGCTTAGTTATACCCCAGAGGGCCTGGGCTCCCATGTGGAATGGTGATCCAGTGTACGGGACCTCAACAATCATGAAAGCATGCCCCAGAATGGAGGCATCTCTAAGGTTGGGAAGGCAAGAGAGAGGAGATAAGAATTCAAATCCTAATTTAGACTTAAGTAGCGTGGTTCATTAAACTTGATTTGGACACATCTTGTCCATCTTAGACTATGCAGCTCAGTGTAATGAATAAAGTATTAGCCTAAGAGGTAGGAAGTGCTGGGTTCAAATTTAGCCCCAGACACTTCCTAACTCTATGCCTCCTGGATAAGTCACTCAAATTCTCTAAATCTCAGATTTCTTTTGCTGTCAAATGAGGATAATAATAAGCACCTACCTTTCAGGCTTGTTGTGAGATCTCACTTAATGAGCATTTTCCAAATCTTAAAGTCCTATATAAATGGTACTCTATTAATAGTCGTAGCACTTTTGGTATTTTTGTCATCTAGACTGGCCATTGATCTATGTCCTTAATAGCTATAAAATGACCTTCCTGAATTAATGAATAAATGAAAAATGAATGAATGACAAAATATTTATTGAATACTTACTGTGTGACAAGAACCATGTTTAGATTGGGGATATAGACACAAGAAAACAAAACATTTCACATTGCTGGGAAATGAAATGGAAGCTGGCTATGATCAAGATAAGGTGAAAGTACCTATCAGAGCCCGGATGGTTCCAGGGGACGAATCCAAGGCTTTAAGGGAATGGAACTGGGGAAGAGGAGTATGATAGTCCAAGTTACATGCTTTGAAAATGGTGGCCAAGAAGTCTTCTTGGATTCATTGATGTGGTGCAATGGATTGAGAATGGGCTTCTCGACAGAATGTAAAGCCTCCTGAGGCAGGGTCCTTGTCTCATTTCTGTGTGAAACGATTGGAATGACGCATCTGCTGGAGACTTACTGTTAGAAGAGCTCCGCCATGAGGTGAAGGTCCTTTGAGGGCAAGAACAGGAGTCTTTCTTTGGCGTCAGGAAGTGGACCCCGTCTGCTTGTGGTGAGAAAGAAGGGGAGGAGCCTGGCGCTCTGACTGGGTTTTTTCTGAGGACGTGGTGGAGAAGGGCAGCTAGAAATGCGCTCTCCCTTTAATAGATAGGAATCTAGGCTTTTTTTCTCTCCTTTACCAAATTCCTTATTCTCCTTAAAAATGCTAAAACGCCTAACTCTTGCTAAAGCTTATAATTTATGGTGACCCACTCATTAGATATTTTAGACCACGACTAGCTAGAATTTTAGCCTTAACACTGGTATCTTTGTATCTTTAAAGTCTAGTGCGGTGCTTGAAATATCTGATAGAACTTATTGATTAATGAGTTGATGTCAAGAGAACTGGATTCATCTCCTTCCTCTGGCATTTAATAGCTATTTGACCCTGGATGAGTCATTTAACTTTCTGTGCTTTGGTTTCCTCACCTGTCAAATGGGGATAATACTATCATTATTATATTAAGAGGCACCTACCCTCCTGGGGCTCTTGTAAAGCTCAAAGAAATATGGTGTGTCAAATGCTCTGCACACTTAATGGCCATTAATGTTGCAGGCCAGAGAGGATACCTAAAATGTATTTTGAAACACCTCTGGCACTGTCTAAGCACAACATCCCTAAAAAATCAAAAATACCCTGAGATTTATAAGGTAATAATAGAACTAGAGGGCTAGGAGCAGGCTCAGGAGGGCATCTGCTCTCTCCCTGCTTAGGCAAGACTGAATCCCCCAGTCAACTGGGTGTCTCCTCTTGGTATTATTAGCAACAATATTATTAGTATAATAATAATGCTACTAATAACAAACAACTCAGGAGGAAGGTTTAGCAGCGTTCACAATAACCCTTTCCAATGTTCTGCAGCTTTTAAAACCCTGGATTGGCAGGATTATAGTGCTAGATATTCGACCTGACTTAAGTCCCTCAATCTCTAGAGAATGCCCAATGGAAGAAGACAAGGATGCCTTTGTGGAATGAGTGTTATGGTTCCGGTGAGAAAGAGTTGACCCTGGAATCAAAGGACTTTGGTCCAAATCTCAGCTCTGTCTTGATTGTGTATGATTTGGACAAGTCCCTTCCCTTCCCTGATCTGAGTTTTCTCATGTGTAAAACTGAAAGTAATTAACTGACAGACAGTAAAGGGAGAAGATACAGGCCACATCCTCCATTATGCAAACTAAAGTGATTTTGAAGGGGGTCAGGATTCTGATCCATGGGGAGATCCTATGGTGAAGGGTGTCCTCAGCAAGAAAGGAATTACAGATTCTTCAGTGCTGAAACATTGCTATTGTTTCCTAGGCTTAATAATTTGCCCCAATAGAAAGTACGTCCCTGAAGGACAGGATTAGTTCCCTTTTTTTTTCTTTCTTTTTACCCTTAATAAGTAATTGTTGAATGTGAGAAACTGGGTAGTAGTCTCCTCTCAATGTGGATATAACAAGTCAGTCATACTCCCCTGACCTGTTTGTAGGACAAAGGTCTCAGATCCCCTCCTCCCCCTCAGGTTAGCAAGGTCACATGGTTCAAGGAGCCCTGGTCTCAATTCGGTCCTTCCAGAGTTCTGTCCATATAAGGAAGTATAAGGTCCCACTCCTGAGTTATGCCCACAAAGGAAGAGGGGTGGGAATACCGCGTTCCGTTTTGGGCTTAGATTGTAACCCCGACCAGTGATGAAAAAGGGGGAAGGGCCATTCGCGTTAGGGACTAGGGTATAAAACAGGGCCTGCGAGCCCCCTCTTCTGGGCACCCACTAGCTGCACACTAGGGTGCTCTTCTCATGAGAAGAAAATAAAGCCTTTGTCACCTCGATGCTGAGTTCCTGAGACATACTGGCAGAGGATGGATTTTTCCCTCACATTGAAAGAACAGAGAACAAGAGTGAATAACCAATGACTTCTATTTGCTGCAGACATCCCAGGATTTCCCCCTGTCTTCAATCCTTCCACAGACAAAATTAAATAAAATTAATCTGAGATCTTTATTGTCACAAGACACTCAGTCTCCTGAAGCTGTCACCCGTGTGTGTGTGTAGGTGGAAGTAGGAATGGCTGGAAGGTGTTACTGAAACGATGTTTGATGCTGTGGGTGTCCAACAGGGTGAGCAAACAGGGATCAAAGGATTGGAGGTTTAGAAAGGGACGGCTCCTTAGAGACAGCTAAGTCCCCAACCCCTCATTTTTTTTTTAAGTGAGGTAATTGGGGTTAAGTGACTTGCCCAGGGTCACAAGCTAGTAAGTGTTCAGTGTCTGAGGCAGATTTGAACTCAGGTACTCCTGACTCCAGGGCCAACGCTCTATCACTGCGCCACCTAGCTGTCCCCCAGCCCCTCCTTTTAGGGAGCCATCTTAAATGACTTCCCCCAGGTCACCTAAGTAGATGCCGCAGCAGCGTTTAGGAAGCAGTGGGGACAGATACTTTTTCTTCTTCTCCAGGTATGGTCCCCTTGAGTCCACAAAGTTCATCATGGAATTTAACAATAAAATAAAATAGGCGCCTGTGCTGTAAAGGGACTCCTCGGTGGTGTAAGAATCCAATCGTGACAGAGCCCCAAGGTGATGGGAGATCGACGGGCGGCTTCGACTACATAGGGCACAGTCCTCCCCAGCCCCCGAGGGTGTCAGACCACACTTGGAGCAGCACCTCTTACAAAGCCGGAGAGCAGGCATTCCCCACTGCCCTTTTAAACAGGCTGCCAATTGATGCCTTATCTCCACCCAAACCACTTGCACTTTAGTTGGGAGGGGGGCGGTGTGTCAAACAAATTGGAGGTGAGTATCCCAAATTAACTTTCATTGTCCTGGCAAAAAAGTTGCCCTCTTGGATGTGGAATAAAAATGACTCTTTTACTGGGAATCCTCAATTAAGAATCAGAAATTACATAAGAAAAAAAAACATCTACCCTTATCTACATAAAGCTGCTAAATTTTCTGTTCCTAAAACATAGATCTGAAGATGTACCCACACATTAGAAATATTCAGTGGCTCCCTACTGTTTTAGCTTGAAAGGCAAAACTTTCTAGCCTTCCATTTAATGTCTTCCATAATCTTGCTCCATCTAATTTCTTTTCTTTTCTCTTTTCTTTTCTTCTTTTCCTTTCCTTTTCCTTCCTTCCTACCTGCCTTCTTCCTTCCTTCTTTTTTTGTGGGGCAATGAGAGTTAAGTGACTTGCCAGGGTCACACCAGCTAGTAAGTGTCAAGTCTCTGAAGCCGAATTTAAACTCAGGTCCTCCTGAATCCAGGGCTACTGTTCTATCCACTTTGCCAACTAGATGTCCCCCTGCTTCTGTGGGGACCAATTTTTAATTGGGGAGTATTAGCTAAGCGGCTCGCCACAATATTGGGGCAAGGAAGGAGCGGCAGCCTCCCTCAAAAACCGAACAGGATTTCTTTTAACAAGAAGGTACTTTAAAAAAACACACAAAACAGTTCAGTAGGATCAAGGGAAAGGAAATAAAATGGGGAGAGGGAAATCATACAACCTTAAAAGATACCACCCGTGGGGGCAGCTAGATGGTGCAGTGGATAAAATACAGGCCCTGGATTCAGGAGATCCTGAGTTCAAATTTGGTTCAGGACACTTGACACTTACTAGCTGTGTGACCCTGAGCAAAGTCACTTAACCCTCACTGACCACTCAAAAAAATAAAAAAGATACTACTGCCCCAGGAATACACAGCAGACCTCCTGTCTTCCAGCGTCCCTAGAATGCTCAATTCTCTCTCTCCTAATCCCAGTAAAAACCCCACACAGCCCCAGCCAATGGATGGCCACTCTGACCAGTCACATGATGCTCTCACTAGGCTTCCAATCATTATAATTTGCAGGCCCATATAGGCGTCAGTAGTGGTGATGACGTGAGGTGCAGCGCCATGGCAATGGTTACAACCAGTGGGTGGGCACCGTGCGGGTTTGCAGCGCCCCAGGCAGTTCGTGTGAGGCATAAAAACCTCAAATAACAATTACATTCCTCTTACACCTCCTTTTTTTGAGTAAGTGGACCCCTGTGCCTGGCGTGCACTCCTAGCTCATCTTTCCCCTCACAGAAATCTCTAGTTTTTACACAACATGGTTAAGGTACAATCTCCAAGACAAGACTTTCCCCTGATCCCCCAGCACCTCTGGCTCTCTGGAATTACAAGTATAACTTTGTATATACTTTGCCACTTTGCAGGAATGTAGCTCCTTGAGGGCAGGCATTATTCATTCTTATCTTTTTTTTTAATTCTTGGTGCTTACTATAGGGTTTTGTTCATAGTAGGTGCCATAATACATGCTTGTTGAGTTTAATTGAATTGAAACTAGTTCAACTTCCTCTTTTTATAAATAAGCAAATATCCATTGAGGTTAAGAGATTTTCCTAGGGTCCCACCAAGGCAGTGTTAGGACTTGAACCCAAGTACTCTGGCCTCAGAGTAATGTTTTTCACACTATAACCCAATGCCTTATGGATGGTAATTTTATTCATAAATAATTAGAACATTGTAAAACAAAATAGATTGAAAGAAAGGGTAAGAAGGAGAGGGAAGGGAAGGAGAGGAAGTAGGATCAGTCAATGACTCCTCAATTTAGTATCATGATGGGATGGGTAGAATCAGTGGTTGGACCAGTGTGAAAGGTTAATGAAACCTGACCTGTGTCATTTATGTCAACTATATAAATCAGTAGATGCCCATTAGACTGGGACAACTAGGTGGCATAATAGAGCACTGGAAACAGGAAGAACTAAGTTCAAATCCAGACTCAGATGCTGGAGCATGACAACTTCTGTTTGCCTCAGTTTCTTCATCTGTAGAATAAGGATGATCATAGCAGCTATCTGAGGGTTGTTGTGAAGATCAGATAAAAAATATTCATAAAGCACCTTGCACATAGTAAGTACTAACATTAGCTATTACTATTTTTAGGAGCACCCTCAAAACATAAAGTGGGGGACTTGGTGGGAGGTGAGTCAGTAGGAAGGGGCCTTGAAGCAGCAAAAGAAAGACAATGGATTATCAGTGTTAGGAAAGGAGTCCCAGAATATCTGACTATTCTCCAAGGCTTTAAAATCTAGATTCAATATTTGAATATTTTAATAGTGTTTTATTTTTTCCAATTACACGTAAAGACAATTTCCACCATTCATTTTTTTTTTGGTGGGGCAATGGGGGTTAAGTGACTTGCTCAGGATCACACAGCTAATAAGTGTCAAGTGTCTGAGGCTGGATTTGAACTCAGGTCCTTCTGAATTCAGGGCCAATGCTTTATCCACTGCACCACCTAGCTGCCCTCTCCAGCATTAATTTTTTGAAAGATTATGAGTTCTAAATTTTTCTCCCTTACTCCCTTCCCTCCCCCCTCCCTAAGACAGCAAGCAATCTAACATAGGTTATATATGTGCAACCATGGAAACATTTCCACATTAGCCAAGTTGTGAAAGAAGAAACAGAACAAAAGAAAAAAACCTGAAAAAAGACTCCAGAAAGTGAAAATAGTATTCTTTGACCTGCATTCAGACTCTATCAGTTCTTTTTTTTTTAAGATGTCATTTTTTTTCTTTTTTTCTCTTTCTTTTTTTTTTTTTTTGTGAGGCAACTGGGGTTAAGTGACTTGCCCAGGGTCACACAGCTAGTAAGTGTGTAAAGTGTCTGAGGCCAGATTTGAACTCAGGTCCTCCTGAATCCAGAGTCAGTGCTCTATCCACTGGGCCACCTAGCTGCCCCTCCATCAGTTCTTTCTCTGGATGTGGAGAGCATTTTCCATCATGAGTCTTTTGGAATTATCTTGGATCATTGTATCACTGAGAAGAGCTCATAGTTGATCATCATACAATGTTGCTGCTATTGTGTACAATGTTCTTCTGGTTCTTCTTATTTCACTCAGCATCAGTTGATGTAAGTCTTTCCACAACCTTAATTAAATAATTCAACACACACTTGTTAAGTGTGTCCTGTGGGCTAGGCACTATGCTAAGTGCAAAAAACAAAACAGACTTTAAAAATGGACCAGCCCTGCCCTCAAGGGGTTTATATTCTTTCTGTAGGGAAATGCACCTGGGGCACAGGTAAGTAAATACAAAGTAGATTCAGAATCACACAAAGGACTTTTGCAAGGGAGATAATAAGGGGGGGGGGGGGGGGGGTAGATCTGGAAAGCAAGAAAGATTTTATGAGGAAGAGGTGGACCCTGGGTAGTTCTTTGGAGGAAGCGGGAAGTGAAAAACATATGAGACATGGGGTCTCCTTTGTGAAAAGGAGAAGAGGAGATAAAGTAAAAAGAAATGTACCTTTTGTAACTTGATCATAAGTGGGTACAACACACTTCATTAGGGCATGCACAAAGGGAATTTTATTTTTTTAAGTCAAACGTTTCTTACTCCATTTTAGAGGATATTTTTATTCAAACAAACTAAAGAATATAAAGTTTACCTAAACCTAATTGTTTTTCATTCACAGCTAAACTTTTCTTTAAAACATAAACTTTTCAAACAAGTTGCAAAATACCTGGGGTTTTTAAATTTTTAATTTTTTCAATGTTAGAATGCACTTGGACACAGACATCATTCTCTAATAGGAACCAAATCAGGTCAGTCCTCTATATATTACTGGGCAAAATCCCAAACATTTGTGTATTATTTTGTTTAGTCTTCTTAAAAAACTTATACATTTATTTTAAAACTTAGAAAAATGAAAACCCTGACTCTAATTAGTTGAATTAAAGTTTTGCCAACATTTAAGAGGCGGTATGGTCCAATGGCTCTGGAGTCAGCGAACCTGAGTTCAAATCCTGCCTCAGCCAATCCCTCTAAGATCTTGGGTGGGTTGCTTTTCCTCCTTTGGAAAATGAATGGTTTGAACTACATGGCCTCTGAGGTCTCTTCCAGGGCTAAATCTATGACCTAATAAATGCCTAGCATGTGGATTGAGGGGAAATATCAAATGTCTTTCATGGTCTGGTATCAGAGAGGAACAGAGAAGAAGAAAAATGGGGGGAAAGGTCTTTGGGATTCAGTGGCCTTGCCTCCCAGGGGTATTTTATCCATGGATGCTGGTTCAATGCTGAATGCAAAATAAGGATGGAATAGAATGAAATTCACCTCTACTCACCCCAGTGCCTCTAAATCAAAGGTCTACCTCTTGACAATGGACCATCTTGAGCGGCTAGGTGGCACAGTGGATAAAGCACTGGCCCTGGATTCAGGAGTACCTGAGTTCAAATCCAGCCTCAGACACTTGACACTTACTAGCTGTGTGACCCTGGGCAAGTCACTTAACCCCCATTGCCCTGCAAAAAAAAAAAAGAAAAAGAAAGAAAAGACAATGGACCATCTTTACCATCTCTCCCACTATATATTTGACATCGGTATGTAGTGGTAGTAGTGGTAGTGGTGGTGGTGGTGGTAGTAATAGCTTGAATTTATATAGCACTTTGAAGTTTACAAATATTATTCCATTTTATACTCACAATGACTCTGTGAGGTAGGTACCATTATTATTACATCCATTTTACAGATGATTCAACTGAGCCTGTGACTTTCTGAGGTTCCTGAAATCCTTCCACAAAATTTTGGGGTTAATTTCTTTTGGTCAAGTTGGCCATCAGAATAATGTCTAATTAAGTCCTTTTGTCATTTGTTGGTGAAAACATGGTGGACGTGAATGAGATTGGTGGGGTTGGGAGAAAGAGGATAGAAGGGAAAAAATAATCAATATAACATTAGCAAGTCCCCAATTCTTTGAGTGCTTTTCTCTGTATCACTGGCCACTGTTTCAATCAAAGTTGGAGGATCTTCACTGGATTGACCTTCAGATACTTGAAGGTAGAGTCCTCTCTCTGCAAGCTAAGCCTCCTCTGGGTCAATAATACTGAGACTGTTTCGGGGAGAGGGTTGAACTAAGTTGGGCTGGACATACCCGGGGATCCGCCTCCCCAGGGTCCAGTGGCTGGTTGAAGGACTTCATTCCTTCAACCACAGAAGCTGTGACTCTTTCCCTCCTTCATTTGAATTCTTATTTTGATCCATATTAAAGTCATGGGGTTTTGTTTGGCACCAGAAAAGAGCCAGGATAGAAGCCGGTCCCACAGCTTGAGTCACTGTCCCAGACATTTCAAATTAGTGTCCTCAAGGCAGCTCTGCTAGGAATTTCCTTGCTTTGACCTTTCACCTTGTTCTTGCCCTGAACAAGTGCAGAGGCCACATTCAGCCGTGGACTGAGGTAAGATGTCAAAGTTGTCTCCATTGTGAGACAAACCCCTCCTGGAAGAAAATCACTCATTTTCCTAAGGCATTTGAATGGTCACTGACGCAAACTAGGCCTTCTCCCTATCCACCCATTCCCCCCATCACAATCTGTTCTCAGATCACCTATTCATACTAATGTATGTTTGCCAACACCTTCCATTTTTATGTTTCCCTGGAGGAATTCACATATTAACCATCATCAATGTCTTAAGGCAGAGAGGCAAAATATGTGACTGAGCATTTTAGGATGTGTGTGTGTGTGTGTGTGTGTGTGTGTGTGTGTGTTGTGGGGAGAGGAAGGAAGAGGACAGAGGGGAGGCTTCTAGAACTAAGTTGAAGTCCCTGGGGTAGAGTGTTGGGGAATTATTGAAATTCTGAAAATCACAGTGGTCAGAAGTGGATAAGAATGGAGCCAGCTGGGATCTGGTCTCCCATCCCAACTGCTCTGATTATCTCTGAGGCTTGTTTGGGGGTGGAGAAGCCAGCAAGGTGTTGACAAGAAGGCGCCTGGGATGATTCAAGCCTCATCCCTGGGTGTCATGCTGCTCTCTGAGGACGAGTTCCCACATCATACCCTGTTTCTCTGAGTCAAGTCATCCCTGCAAGTGCCAACAGAGAAACCTGAGGCTCTGGGTTGGGCTCTGTCTCCATTGTTTCATTCCCCTACTCTTATCTGCAGCAAGTTAGTGATTAACGATGATTTGGACATTTCCCAACCTCCCCAAACCTACCAGGGAACACATCTGGTCTCAGATGGGGAAACCTGAGTCTCCTGTAGCTTTCTTTAGCTTGTTTTAGCTCTGAGAAAGGCAAGGACCCAGAAGATTAAGAACCCTAAATGGGAGGGCGGCTAGGTGGTACAGTGGATAAAGCACTGGCCTTGGATTCAGGAGGACCTGAGTTCAAATCCAGCCTCAGACACTTGACACTTACTAGCTGTGTGACCCTGGGCAAGTCACTTAACCCTCATTGCCCCTAAAAGGAAAAAAAAAAAATCCTAAATGGGAAGGGGTAAGAGGATGCTAGGTTATGGATTTGGATTTTGCCTCTGCTGTTTGTGACCTTGGGCAAGTCATGGAAATGGAGGCTCCTCGAGTTTTGAATTCCCAATCTCAGCTTAGTTATCATCTATTTGCATGGCTTTGGACTACTCATTTGACCTGCCTGGGTCTCAGTTTCCTCTTCTGTCACATGATAACAACTCATATGTGTAGCACATTATCCATAGGTCATTTCACTTGAGCTGACAAATACCCTGAGAGATTGTTTTTATTTGACCATTCGACAATCCAGTCAACAAATATATTGAAGTACCTTTCTGTATCAGTTACCATACTAGGTTTGGGGCTACACTTAATAAACATACCATTGTGCTAGGTATGGTGCTAAGGCATGGGGGATACAATTGAAAGGCAGGAGTAGTTCCTGCCTTCAGGTTGCTTAATTCCATAGGGTGAGACAAACACAGGGGCATATGATGAGGACACTGAAGTTTTGATAGGATAAGTGATTTTCCAGGGTCACAAGGTAGTATCTGAGGCAGGATTTCTAACCTCAAACCCGCTCATTAATCCACTATTTTATGCTGGCTAATTGCGAATAGGTAGAGTCTGTGTCACTGGGGAGGGTAGTTGGGGAATGACTTTCGAAGACAGCTGATGGCTCTGACAAAGGGTGAGTTGGAAAAGGGAGGTGAGCCCCTGAGGAGGCAAGGAAAAGAGAGGGAGGGAGAGATCCGACCTCCTTCTGCTCCCCCTCCCCCTATCCCACCACTCCCGGTCTAAGGAGCTCACTCTCTGCTCATACCTGATCCACGGGTGAGTCAGAGGTTTGGATTTCAGATACCCTGCAGAAGGGCACGTTCACCTCACCAGGCGCACTCAGGGAACACACTGGCATTAAGACCTGACCTCTCACACACTCAAAGGGAGACCAAAGGGAAGGAGACCCCTTTCCTTCCCTATGAAGTTAGGTGGAACGGGGATAAGCCTCGATCCCAGACCAAGAATACCCGGGATCTGATCTTTCACTAAGTCAGGGTTTCATAGAATCCAACTTCTTCATTTTACCGGTGAGAGAACCAAGGTCCAGAGAGGGGAGGCAACTTGTCCAAGAATAGATAGGAAACATCCAGAGCCAGGACTGAAACCCAGGTCCTCTAACTCCAGGTCCAGACTCTTTCCTGGACACTTGCTACTTCTCCGTGATTGGGGCTAGCCAATCACCAGGTCCTCTGGTGAGGACCTTTCCTTGATAATACCATATTGTATCTGCTCTGCAATTTATAGTCCAAGAGGCTTTGGCCACTCAGAGGTTAAGTGATTTTTCCAGGGTCACACAGCTTATGTCAGAGGCAGACTTGAACTCGGGTCTCCATGACTCCAAGAACAGCTCTCTATGCACTACCGTGCTGCCTCAGTAATAGAATAACAATAGTCGAGATTTCTATTGTGTTTTACTATTTATTGGCAAACCATCCATCAGACTTTATCTCTGGAACCTCACAACAATCCTGTGAGGCAGGTGCTCTAGACACAGATGATGAAACCGAGTTAAATGTCTTGGTCGCTAGTGACTGTCTGAGAGAGGTTTTGTAACCAGCTTTTCCCCATTCTTGGTATAGGACTCCATCTATGACACTAATTAAATGTGATTCTACAAACATTTCTTACTTGCTGTATTCGAAATCCTGTGCCGGGCACTGATCAGGATAAGTCATTCCTTGACCATGATGGAGCCTAAATTTCCAAATGGTATTGCAAAGGGTATTGCTTGTTTTTTAATTAAAAGTTGGCAGAATTCCCCATTCAGACTTCGCTGTCTTTTCAAGAAAAGGAAATCCTGACCAGAGGATTAAAAACAAACACAAAACCTATGACTCAGTGCTACCTTTCCCTCTTCATTTTAGTAGCAATCTATCAACCTGGGTGCCTATTCTCTATGTTGGCATATCTGGGACTGTTCTTTCTGCCTCTGACCTCTTTAGGGTATATGTCTAATAGTGGGATTGCTGGATCACTGCATATGAATGGTCGATTAACTTTTCCTCCACCTCATTCCATTCCCCTCCCTACTGGAGCTCTTGCTTTTAGGAGAGGCTTACATGGACCCTGGTCAATTATACTGTAATCAAATACATTTTTTTAGCGTGGAGAGGAACAGTTCAGATCCTTTCCAGCTCTGAAATCTTGTGATTCTGTGTTTCTCTGTGACCTTATAAGGAGTCTGATACTATATATGTATGTATATACCTATACTTATACCTATACCTATACCCATAGCCATACCCATATCTATACCTATATCCCTACTCATACCCATATCTATACCCATACCCATATCTATACCTATACCTATACCCATACCTATACCCATACCCATACCCATACCCATATCTCTAACTATACCCATACCCATACCCATACCTATACCCATACCCATATCTATACCTATACCCATCCAGATTCGAATTTCAGCTCTGCTATTTTCTGACTATGAGACCCTGTGCAAATCATTTTACCTCCTGTCTGCCTCATTTTTCTCAACTGTAAAATGGAACCTAAATCCCAGGGTTTATTGTGAGGATCAAATGAGCTATTTGTAAAGTGCTTTATAAACACTAGCTATTATCTCTGTGCCCAGTGCTCCTAATTATAACGTGTCCTTTATGGGAGTCAGGTAAAGTGTCATTAGCTCTTGGTAAAAAAAAAAAAAAGTGGGGGACATACCGATATAAATTACACCCACAGGCTCAAAGGACTTGAGATCTAGAATTAAAAGGAGCCTCAGAGGATGTTTAACCCAAACCACTTATTTTATAAATGAGGAAACAAGAGTCTGATCGAGGTGAAGGTGACTTAGTTGGGGTGAGGTTAGTGTCTGAGGTTTGCATCCGAGAGTAGATTCCCATTCAGGTCTTTGGGACTCCAGGTCAAGTACTCTATCCACTGGCCCATCTAGATTCCTCTAGGCACAAATACAAAGTATGGCAAGTGCTTGCATATGCATGTACCTCAAGTACAGGTCTATGCAAAGTGCTTAATGTAAATATATATGCACATATACAGCACACACATGCACATATATGAAGTATGCACTGCAGAGATCTGGCATGAATACAGGGGCATATGATGGGCACACGTCTATGTACATAAATGCATATGTCTTCGCATACACACTGGCACCCACATATCCATCTATTGTATCCTTTAGTCCTCTCGACAACCCTGGGAGATGGGTACTACAGCTATCAGTCTCTTTGTTTTTATAGCTGCAGCAGCCACGATCCAGAGAGTCAGCCCCACGGAGCCCACGGGTCAGATTCTTCTCTCTGACTGCCGGCCAACAACCGCCCTCCATCTCCAGAGGCTTGAGCATAAAGAAGGTGTCGTCTCAGGGAAGGAGCAGGATCCTAATCCAGCTCTCAGGAGAACCTCCGGTTTCCTGGAGCCGCCTCTTTGGTTCCTGAAGATGGACTTAATGGGGCTTAGGCAGGGATGAGTCAAGGGCAGCTGACGGGAGTGCCCTAAGCCAAACTCCCATTCGAGCTTGCTTCTGCAGAAGCTGGGGCATGGGCAGGAACATGTTCTCCGAGGGCCTGCCAGTCTTCTCCTGGGGGATTCCTGGTGGTCCTATTATCCCTGGGCCTCCGATCCTCGTCTATGGACTGGACAGCTTCGGATGTCCTTTATGGTTCTAGATCTGTGGTCCTTCGGTGTTAGGAATGGGAAATTGTGGATTGGAAATGAGAAGAGGGAAGTTGGGAATAGCTGTTGGGATGGGACGGGGAGAAGTATGAGAGAAGGGGGCTGGAGAGGCAGAGATTTTCCTAAATGTTCGCAGTGTCTTCTCCCTCTTCAAGCAAAAAAAAGCATGTGTGTGTGTGTGTGTGTGTGTATACACACATATATATACACATATATACATCTATACACATACATATATATATAAACATACCCACACATATATACATACATACCTATACCTATGCAATATATATATACACAACACATATATGTATGTATACATGCCACACATACATAAAATATATGTGTATATAGTATATTGTGTGATGTGTATGCATATTTATACATGCAGTACAACCCAATGTGTATATATATTGTGTGTGCATATATACAACTATACACACATGTATATAGTATATATCTGTATACATGCACACACATGTTAACATGTGTATAGTGTGCTGTGTGCAGTGTACATATGCATACACTTAACTGTATATACACATATATACATGTATATATATGTATCTGTATCTCTATTTTAATCTCTGTCTCTTTCTCTATCTCTGTTTCTATCTCTCTCTTTGTCTCTGTATCTCTTTTTCTATCACTGTTTCCGTATCTGTCTCGTTGTATCTCTATCTCTGTTTCTGTCTTTGTCTCTGTTTCTATATCTGTCTCTATCTCTATTTCTATCTCTATCTGTCTCTCAGTCTCTGTCTCTGTCTATTCAGGAAGGCCAAAGGATTCTGGGCTAATCCTTGCTAGACTGGCTCACCAGCCCTGCTTAGGGAGGCCCAGGGAGAAACAGCTCAGCTGTTGTTCTTAGCACACGTTAAAAAATAACAATAATAATAACTTGATTGGGCAACTCTAGAGGACACAGTATTTGAACATCTGGATGGCCTTGCCCAACATGACCTGCGTCTCCATTTTATAGATGTATTTACATGCCTGGTGGCCCGCTCTTCAGCTGCCACTGCTGACAAGGCAGTCCAGGCTGAAATCAGGCCTAGACAACTCTCTTATTAAATCCCAGTGCCATGATACAATGTGCCAGTATCACACCAGGTCCTTCAGCAGTCAGGGTGTGGGCAGGACATGGGACAGGTTAGCGACAGTTATGCAATGACCATTTATTGGCCACCTACTATGTACAGAGCACCATTCTTGGCACATGAGCAGAGATAACATTTAGATTGGATGCAGTCCCAGCTTCTTGGGGCTGGGGGTGGTGACTCAAACTTTGAATGACCATAATAAGCCAGAGAACTGAAATAATGCAATCTAACCCAATAAAAAAATTATTAAAATCCTACTATGTGCAAGGTATTGTCTTAGGTGCTGGGTATGCAGAACAAAAACCAGCTCCTTCCTTCATTTATTAGTAAGTGTTAATATGTCAATATGTTAATATGTTACCTCTCCCAGAAAACAGAGCCAGATATTTAACTGGGCAGTTCTGTACTAATAATATGTTAATGGCTGCTAATATTTTAAAATACCTTTTAAGTTTTTAAGTTTTCTAAGTTTTTTGTTATGATGAACTTGACAAACACCAGCAAATACAAGCCTCTCCATATCCCCCCAAAACCCTCTTTTTTGGAGACCCAACCACATATCTCCATTATACCAGCTTGTTTTTATAAGCACTTAGCATGTTAGTTCCAGGGACGTCCAATTTGCCTTCATTTCCCTCTGAGCCTCCTTCTGTTCTGTTCCCTGTGTTTTCTAAATGTTTCACCAACGTTTTATCATTCTTTTCTTTTTTACAACATTACCATGACTCCCTTGCTCTCCCCACCTCCAGATAAAAAAGAACATTCTCTTGTAACCAACAAGCATGGTAACTTAAGACAAATCCACACATTGACCACGTCCAAAGATGTATGTTTCATTCTTCTAGGTTAGTGACTATGTTAACCTTTCTAGGAAACATTTATTTATTAAACTGAGACAGTTTAGAGAAATAATGTCTTACAATGGCCCAGGTTTTTAGTATCACTTCAGAATAAGATTTGAGTCAGAGGGAACCATTCAGCATTTGAAAAACAACTCCCTGGATAGACCCTTATTTCATCCAGCCATCCAGCCCATTCTTGACTACACAGAAGGCATCCCCATTGACAATATGGGCTCAACCTCTAGGAACCGACATTTTAAGGTAGAAGGAGCCTAATTTTCTTCTTTGTGCCAAGAAACTTGTATTCCTCTGTCTTAGAGGGAAGTAAAGTCTTTGAGACTTTGAATTCCCCTCTCTCTTTCATTATTTCCCTTCCCTTACACTTAACAGGTGGGTGAGAAAATATTCCAGTAGATATTAATTTTTAAAAGGGAAGAGGACCCCAAGGAGAACACAGGGAGTTAAACTGGAAGATTTGGAGGAAAAAACTTAAAAAAAAAGATTTGGAGCAAATGAGAGTAAAAAGTTAGACAGAGGGGCAGCTAGGTGGCTCAGTGGATAAAGCACCTGCCCTGGATTCAGGAGGACCTGAGTTCAAATCCGACCTCAGACACTTGACACTTACTAGCTGTGTGACCCTGGGCAAGTCACTTAACCCTCATTGCCCCACAAAAAAGTAAAATAGAGAATGACTATCTTAATGGACTTGGAGGGAGGAATGGAAAGGGCGGGGGTCCATAACTGTGATTTTATTGGTATAGGGAACTTCCAGTGACAAACTCTCTCTACCATTAGCAGTCTACAACTGCTCTGCAACTTTTCCTCTTCCAGAATTCCTTGGGCACTTAGGAGATAAATGACTTGCCCAGGGTCTCACAGTCAGTAGGTGTCAGAGGCCCAAGTCTTCCTGACTCAAAGGTAAAGTGACTCCTCTCATGGTCTGAAAAGGGTCACGATGGAAATGATGCTAAGGAACAAAGTTGCATCAATTCATTTGGGGAAGAAGCTCTTTTTATTTTATTTTCTTTGGGGGGGGGAAGCAGCTCTTACAAATAGAACTTATTGTCCCTCTCCTAAAATATGGGGTTCAGGATACTGGGACATGTTCCCAGGACCACTCACCTGGGAAAATGTCTGAGCATCATTTCCTGAGCTGTTCTAACACAATACTGACCCAGCAGTCAGGAGGCCAGGTTTTAATCCAGGCCTGACTCTGCCACTTACTATATATCAGCTGGGTGATCTTGGTAAATGATTTGATTTCTCTAAGCCTGTTTCCTCATCAGAGAAATGAGGATAGTCATTCCTGCCTACCTGATGGGGATACCGTGAGACTCAGATGAGATAATGTATGTAAATTACACAGTTAAGGTATAATAACTATTGGCAACATCGGCCTTGACGATGCATCTGAGGAGTAGGGAAGCAATTACAGATTTCAATTCTCAATCATGTCAAAATTGGGCAGCACAGAGCAGTAGGAAGAACCCAGAATTTGGAATCAGAGGATTTCAGTCCGAATCCTAACTGCTACTTATCATTTACGTGACCTTAAGCAAATCAGTTTATCTGTTAGACATCAACTTTTTCATAAAGATGACTTGACTAAATAATTTCTTTTGAAATAATAGATTTTATTGATACCTTTTGTTTTTACATCATCTACATTTCCCTTTTTATCCCTCACTTGTCCTCTCCTAGAGAGCCATCTCTTATGATAAAGAATTTTAAAAAGAGGAAGAAAAATAAATCAGTAAAACTTGAACATTTTTAAAAGCCTGGTATTTTATATTCTGTTCAATAAATCAACCAATAAATAGTTATTAAGTGCCTACTATGTGCCAGACAATGTGCTAAGGTCTGGGGATATAAAAAGGGTCAAAAGACAGTCTCAGGGCAGCTAGGTGGCACAGTGGATAAAACACCGGCCCTGGATTCAGGAGGACCTGAGTTCAAATCCGACCTCAGACACTTGATACTTACTAGCTGTGTGACCTTGGGCAAGTCACTTAACCCCAGTTGCTCAAAAAAAAGATAGTCTCTACCCTCAAGGAGCTTACAATCTTATGGGAGGGAGGACAACATGCAAACAAATATATACAAAGCAAACTATATACAGAGTGAATTGGAAATAATTAAAAGGAGGGAACCCTCACTTTTGTAAAGGAGTATGGGAAGTAATTTTCTCATATTTCTTCTTTGAGGTAAAGCTTGATCATTATAATTTTGCTTTCCTGGTTCTGCTTACTTCATTTTGCATCAGGACATTTAAGTTTTCCTAAACTTCTCTATATTCATTTTTATTATGTTTATTATTTATTATATATTAATACAATTTATTTATATGCTATATAGAACATTACCTATGGACATTTATTTATACATAATTCATTATGCATAACTGATTATTCTTATTATGTTATTACAGTAAGTCTGGGTCTCTCAGTCTCACCCAGGTTGGAAGTATAGGGGAAATTCATAGGTTGAATCCCTATACCAATTAACAAAGGAACTTTAACCTTCTCTGTTTCCAAACTGAGCCAATTCACCCTTATTTTAGTCAACCTTGTGCCCCTTGCTCCTTCCCCTCCATTCTTGAGGGTCTCTATTTTGGTGTTAAACTCAATTGGTGTCAAACCTGATCAGGCTGTCAAAATTGACACTTCCTATAGAATTGTGCCTACCCTTTGATCCAGTAATACCACTACTTGGTTTATATTCCAAAGACATCCCCCAAAAGAGAAAAAGACCTATTTGTACGAAAATATTTATAGCATCTGTTTTTGTGGTGGCTAAAAATTGGAAATCAGAGGAATGCCCATCAACTGGGGAATGGCTAAACAAACTGTGATATATGATGGTAATGGAATATTACTGTTCAATAAGAAATGACAAACAGGATGACTTCAAAACAGCTTGGAAAGACATGTATGAAATGATGTATTATGAAGTGGGCAGAACTAAGAGAACAGAGTACACAGAGACAGCAATATTGTTCAATGAAGAACTGTGAATGACTTGACTATTCTCAACAGTACATTAATCCAAGACAATCCCAAAAGAATATTGATGAAACATACTATCCACCTCCAAAGAAAGAACTGATATTGATGGAACAGATTGACACATGCTATTTTTCACATTCTTTCATTAAGTAACAAGTATCATGATGTTTTGCATGATCATATATGTATAACCCATATTGGATTCTTTGCCGCCTTGGGGAGGGGGGAAGAGAGGGAGGGAAGGAGAGACAGAGATTGGAACAGAAAAATATAAATTAAAATGTTTAACCTGAAAAAAAAAAGAAGGTGGGGGAGGGGTGTGCTGGGAAGGGGACAGGATGTATATATGTACCTATACACACACACATAAATATATATTTTATGCATTAAAAAAAATTGACACTGCCCCTCAGAACTCCTGAACTCAAGAAGACTACCAACCTCAGCCTCCCCAGTAGCCAGGTTTACAAATGTATATGACCACTCCCACCTTGTTCATCATTTCCTTAAACATGGCGATACCGTAGTCAGTAGCAATCTTTGTTGTCCACCTGTCACTCCACTCTCACCCGTGCGTCCAAGAAGCTGTAGCATGCACAGCAGCCACACCCTAGCAAAGTTATCTCAGCAGATAGGCTAAACCAGGTTGAGGGTAACCAACAGAGCTCAAATCTGTTGATGAGTTAGAGGGAAGTCTACCCAAAGTATGCGAAGACTTCCCTGGCAGAATAGGTGGATAAGAACAATTTATTCCAATGGCCATGAAGATGACTAAAGCAGGTGCTGTGGAGAACTTAGAGCTTGGTTAGGCATCAAAGTCACCAAGGTCATTCACTGTATCCCAGGGTGTCGCCAGCCAACTTGATTTTTGTCTTGCCACAGGACTTCAACGACTCTAGAAGTAAGAGTGAGGCTGATGACTTTGTGCAACTCTGCTTCATTTAAATCCAATTCAGGAACAAGTCAAGACATCACACCATGATGTCATAAGTCCTCTTCAAGATGAACCACAACTATAATCAGGCAATCGGTCAACAAGCTTTTATTAACTTTTTAACATATGTTACTTGCTGTGTAAGCACTGGGGATACAACTAAAGGCAAAAAACCTCCCCTCAAGGTGATTACATTCTAATATCAGAAGACAACAAAAATAACCAGGTACCTAATATGTATACATATATATAATGTATATGTGTGTGCGTGTATATGTGTATATATATATAGACAGAGACAGTGACACACAGAGAGAGACAGAGACAGAGAGAGTGAGCGAGCAGGTAGAAGATAATATGACAAGAGGAGACATTGGCATCTTGGGAGCCCCGAAAAAGCTTCCTGCATAATGTAGGCTTTGAGCTGAATCTTGAAGGAAGCTAAGAGGCAGAAGGGAGGGAGCTTTCTAGGTATGAAGGACAGGCCATGCAAGGGAATAGACACAGGAGATGGAGTGTCATGCTTAAGAGGCTGGCAGTAGGACAGCATAATTGTTTGTTTTTGCAGGGCAATGAGGGTTAAGTGACTTGCCCAGGGTCACACAGCTAGTAAGTGTCAAGTGTCTGAGGTCAGATTTGAACTCAGATCCTCCTGACTCCAGGGCCTGTGCTCTATCCACTGCACCACCTAGCTGCCCAGGACAGCATAATCGGATCACAAAATTGGTGCAAATCAGAGTAAAACGTAATAAGGCTGGCAAGGTAGGAAGGATGCATGTTATAGAAAGCTTAATGTGCCAAATAGCCTGGAGGTAAAAGACAGCCACTGGAGCACATTAAGCATAAAGGTGACATGACCTCCATTTTGGATACATCACTTTGGTAGCTCATTTCATTATTTTGAAGTAAAGCAATTACAGTCCATGGGCATCTACTTTCTTTCCATTTCCTTGCTAGCACAAAAAATGCTGCTATATGTGGCGTCTTTTTGCCACTGACCTCCTTGAAATATTTGTCTAGCAGTGGGATTTCTGGGCCAAATGTTATGGGCACTTCAGTTATTTGCTTTGACAGAGTCCAAAGTGATTTCCAAAATAGTTGGACCAGTTCACAACTCCGCTTGCAATGCCTTTAAGCATGCTTGTTTTTCCACAACCTCTCCAACATTAGCTATTTCTATCTTCTGTCATCTTTGCCAATTTTCTGGGTGTGTGATGAAACCTACAGGCTGTTTGTTTCTGTTATCAGCAGTGATTTAGAGGATTCTTTCACTAATAGGTTGCAATTCTTCTTTTGAGAAGCATTTGTCATATGTATGAGATAATCGCTAACACACCCAATAGGCCATGTGGTCCATTCTTCTCCCCACACAGACAAGAACATCAGGAGATGGATACTCTTGTTCATCTCCCACTCTCTTGCTATGAAGGGGTCAAGGACCACAGGGAGACTCACCAGAGACATTAAGCTGCTTTTCGTGGATGATTTCTCCCCCTAGAACAACTTATAAAGAACTGCGACCCTTGTTAAGCTAAAGGAACAAGCCTGTAATGGTGAGATTTCAGACAGTAGAACTTAGGGTGGTAGTTTGGAGGAGGAAGGCCTTGCAGAGCACTGTGAAATAGAGGCTCTCCTCTATTACCCTTCTTTCAAAAGAACATTCCTACTGGAAGATAAGAAAGTCCATCAACAGAGTTTCTCATCACAAAAACTTAGGTTCAGATCATGTCTCTTAAACTTCCTGTTGTTGTGTGGCCATGGGCCAGTTATTTAACCTCCCTGAGCCTCATTTTCTTTTTTAATCTGTAAAATGGGAGTGATCATGATAGTCTCCATAGTACCTACTTCACATGGTGGTTGTGAGACTCACATGAGTATGGAAAGACCTTTGAAAACTTTAGAGTGCTATATAAATATCAATTTATAAAAGGTAGTATGGAAAAGAGAAGACATAGCCAACGTCTGAGTCAGGAAGACATATGTACAAGTTCTGCCTCTAACAAATCTTATCTGTGTTACCCTGGACAAGTCCCTTAACCTCTCAGTGTCAAAGGCTAATCTGAATCAATGGAGGGCATTTCTTTACTAGTGTAAGGGCTAAAATTCTAGCTATATTATCTAAAATCTAATGAGTGGTTGCCAATAAATTATAAGCGTTAGCAAGAGTATTTAAGTGTTTAAGTATTTATTAAAGAGCATTAGGATAAGAGAGAAAGGTAAAAATCTAACTATTTCTAAGAGACCCCATCATCCGACCGACCATGGCGAAGTCAGGAACAAAAAAGAGCCCAACACTTCCTGTGAAACTGGGAACACCCCCCCACCATGCACAAACAGCTCCAAGCTAATTGGCTGGCAGCTTTGATAGACAGCACCCACAAGCAAACATCACTTCCTGATGCCAAGGACCGCGTGGCTTGTCCTCAGACGCGTTCTCCTCATGATGGAGCTTTCCTACAGTCACTCTCCAGCAGGTGGCATCACTCCAATCATTACACTAGAGGTTCCCTCTACAGATGAATTAATAAATGAATGAAAAGCATTTATTAAGTACTCAGTATATTCAGGAGCAGAGAGGGAAGGGAGGGTGGGAGAAAAATTTGGAACAAAAATATCTTTACAGGTAATTGAGAAAAATGAAAATAAATAAATAACGTTTTAAACATAACAATTTAAAAAGAAAAAAAGAAGCAAGATAGTTCCTCTACTTAAGGAACATCCATTGTAATAGAGAAGACCATAAACATAGAAGAATGGGGACCAGGGAATGATATTTTGGTCTGGGATATCACAGGGATGGTGAGAAAAGCCGTAGGGAATTCCAATGATATACCTTTTCTAGAAGGAATGGTAGCATTGGTTTGATTAGGCTTCCTAGAGAGGTTGGGGGTTCACACATGGTGGCAAGACAGATTATGGTGGCAAGAGAAGATTTACACTACACAAAATGTCTAGAGTAAATAGCTATATATTCTAGACAATGTAGTCTAAATGGTTTTGTCTGGGATTGGCTTATTGGAATGGTTCTATGTGAGTTCACTTTCACTCAATCACCAGTGAGGACTGCTTGGCCCTGTGGCAGGATTTCCAGTACTAGGGAGATTAAGTCTGGGGTAAGAATTCTGGAGAATGGATGGTTTAGAGGCTGTAGCATCAAGGTCGATGGCAGGAAGATGGCTAGAGTGAAAAATGGGATAGCATGGTCCAGATCAGAAAAAAGCCAGAAATTCTTTCTTTCTTTCTTTCTTTCTTTCTTTCTTTCTTTCTTTCTTTCTTTCTTTCTTTCTTTCTTTCTTTCTTTCTTTCTTTCTTTCTTTCTTTCTTTCTTTCTTTCTTTCTTTGGTGAGGCAATTGGGGTTAAAGTGACTTGCCCAGGGCCATACAACTAGTAAGCGTTAAGTGTCTGAGGCTGGATTTGAATTCAGGTCCTCCTGAATCCAGGGCCAGTGCTCTATCCACTGCGCCACCTAGTTGCCCCACCAGTAATTATTTCATAAATTGACACCCCCTCTAAGAGTATAGACTAATTTTTTCTCTTTTCTGATTTTGGCTTTCTTTGCCATTGCCAGATTATTTGATGCCTCTGAGATGGTTTCCAGTTTTCTTTCCATTTTGGTGTCTTCTCTCTGTCTAGAAACACTCCTTGGATTGAGAGCTTAAAGCAAGCTCAGCATATAAAATAGTCGAGCCAGCCCTGATTTTGTCCCTTGTCTTGAAGGGCACTATCTGATTCATTTAGAATAGACCAGTAGAGGTGATTTGTAAAGTCTTTAACTGGACAAAGGGGTGTCTCTAAAAGAAACCTGGTTATAAGAGTCTTACAAGAGAAAAACCCCATGTAATGACATATCTTTTATTCTGAACTAATTTTTTATTGTTATTTTCTATGCACTGACCATTTATGGAAGACCAGCAATACACTAGCCCATTACTGATCACAAGAGCAGTGTCTCTTTCTTATTGAGTTCACTCACTCTCAACTCAAGAGACAGCAGAGGCACAAATACAGTGAATGGAGAGAAATGCTCAGAGATAAGTGTGGTGTTGGAATCAGCAAGGTCCAGGGTCAAGAATTAATTCAATTAGACAACTCAACAAGCACTTATTATATGCCAAATATTTGCAGGTACTATCCTAGGTGCTGAAGGTACAAAGACAAAAATGCAAAAGTGATCCCTGTCCTTAAGGAGCTTACTGATTCTATATAGAGTCTAGTTTGTGTCAGGAATCATCCAAGCACATAACTGATTTTTTGAAGTAAGCCTGAAACAAAGAATACTGATTACAGGTCTATAGAATCCGGAATTGAAAGAGACCTTAGACATCATCTAGTCCAACCAGTTTGTTTTAGAGATGACAAAACAGATGCGAAAGGAATAAATGACTCGCCTTGGGTTTCAGAAGTGGCAATGTAGCAGAGGCTGGATTCTGGCTCAGGTCCTCCGGTGGCTTTCTATAGGGACAATGGGTGGCAATTATCAGACCTTCCTTTTCAGATACTTATTTCATGACTTTTTAAAGGCAAACGTCTTGCCCCATCCAGACCATTGTTCTTTGACATACTCCCTCTCAATAAAACTGGTCGCACTTGAGATGTGCCTCTCATTGTCCTATAAGTTCAACTGAAAGTAGATGGACTATGTCTTTAAGAGAAGAGAATGATTTTTTTCCAGCACAATATGACTTCTGGCTGTTTCTTTAGAGATTAATAGACTTATAGCTTTGGATGGGAACATTTGCTAATCTCTCATGATACTGATGCCTCTCATCATTTAACATGGCCAAATCTTGAGTGCTCTGTTGTGCTGATGGTGACATCACCATGCTCCTGAGCCAACATGGTATCACTGAGTCTTGGTATGACAACATTAAGCTGATGAAATGTTGGCTGGCAATCCAGTCACATCTACGACTGCTTCATCAGATCAGCTAAATGACTGAAGGCATCCAAAATAGAAACAGTACCAAGAAAGATCTGACTGAGGCTGCCAAAACTTGAGGCTTGCCAAGTGTATAGATATATAAGTATGAATCCCTTGTGGGGAAATAGATTGATTTACTGAGGAACTGACCTACATACAAAGTGGCAGAGAGATCTACAGAGATCTCTCTAAAAAAAGCTTTAAATGGAGACATAAAATAATAAAGTTCATTTTAGAAATAATTGCTTCATATTTATGCTATCTGTAATTTTAAAATTCGCTATTCTGTCAATGTTTTATCACCCCATTGGAATGTAAGCTTCTTAAGGACCATTTCAATTTTGTCTTTTTTTGAGGGGGGGTGCAATGAGGGTTAAGTGACTTGCCCAGGGTCACACAGTTAGTAAGTGCCCAGGGTCACACAGTTAGTAAGTGTCAAGTATCTGAGACCAGATTTGAACTCAGGTCCTCCTGAATCCAAGGCTGGTGCTTTATCCACTGTCAGTTTTGTCTTTAACCCTAAGTCTTCTATAGGTCCTAACCCGTGGGGCCTACAGATGCTCATTGAATTGCCAGTCAGTCAACAAACATTTATTAAGCACCTACTATGTGCCAGGCACTGTGCTAAGCACTGGGAGATACAAAGAAAGATAAAATGCAGTCCCTCTGCACTCAATAAACTTACAGTCTCATAGGGGAGACAGTTCGAGAATGGCTATGGGCAAAGAGTAATAAATGTACAGAATAAATTGGGGCTCATTTCAGAGGGGAGGTAGTAAGGTTAAAGAAGACCAGGAAAAGCTTCTTGCAGAAGCAAAGATCTGAAGGAAGCCAGGGGAGGTTGGAGGTGGAAATGAAGAGGCCGAACGTTCCAGACATGGGGGGACAGCTAGGGACAATGTATGGAGTTGGGGGATGGAGGATCTAGCGTGAAAAAGAGCAAGGAAGCTGATATTACTGGGTTACAGATGACAATGAAGTGAAAAGCAGTGAGTTAAAATAAATGTTACACAAGTTTCACTTCTCACAAGACAAAGAAACTTTTAAAATGAGTTGTATTGTTATATATTGAAAGGTTAATTTCAGGAAGGGTGGGTTTGAAAATGAATTTAAGGGTTTTTTAAAAATGTATTTTCTTGGGGCAGCTAGGTGGCACAGTGGATAAAGCACCAGCCCTGGATTCAGGAGGACCTGAGTTCAAATTTGACCTCAGACACTTGACATGTATTAGCTGTGTGAACCTGGGCAAGTCACTTAACCCCTATTGCCCCGCCCCCCCCAAATGTATTTTCTTTCAATATTTTAGTGGCTAGAGAACTTACCTTGGAACTAGGAAGACCAGGGTTCAAGTCTCACCTCTGACACCTACTGTAACCTTGAGCCACTTAACCTCCAAGTGTCCAGTCCCTCCACCAGGCAGCTTCAGGCAGAGACTCCAAGGAATGCTCAGAGAGGAGGCTTCATGTTGTGTTGGGAAGCCACTCAGTCACAAGTTTGAAAGGCAGCAAGGGGAGGTTTGGGATGGAGATACTTGGCATTTCTTCACCTAGACTAGGAATGGCAGAGCAAGTACCAACTTGCATTTGTGGAGGGAACTTCCTCATCTGGGAGTGCTCAGCACTAAATGAAACCACAAGTCCAATCCTGATCCCCTATTTTCATTGGGACAAAGTGATTTTAATATTAATTTGCTTGTACTTCAAGTCATTCCTTAAGTTTTTCTCAGCACTTGAATCAGCCCACCTGTAGATTGTAGTATTTTTTGTGTACACCAAAAACAATCAGATGAATTGGAGGTGAGTGTATCCATGCATCCCCATTGGTGCCCTCATGAGCATCTTCTGCATATGATCCCTTTAGAGAAGAAACATGGTATCATAGGAAGGGAGAGCCATCATCCTGAAGTCAGGGGACAGAGATTCAAATTCTATCGTTGATGTTTACCACTTGTGTGACTTTTGTAAAATCATTTAACTTCCCTGGACCTTCTAAGCTATAAGGTTCTGCCCAAAGTAAGGGAGTTCAACTGAATAACTCCTTAAATCCCAAGGAGGACAGGCTTGTCTTCACTGGACTTCATGCAGTATTGGGAAGCCACTCAGCTGCAAGTCTGAAAGGCAATCAAGGGAAGGATTGGGATGGGGCAAATTGGTATTCAACTAGCAAAAGACTAGCTTTGGGGTTAGGGAAAGATCACCATCTAGTGGACAAATTCATAAACGCCGCCTTAGATGAAACTTGGATTATGGAGTCCTGGCAGTAAGACTTGTTGAGTTCTCAACACATCATAAAATCTCAAGAGATGTAAGGGACCTCAGGGGCCAGTTAGCTCAGCCTATACATGCACAAAGATTTTCTCAACAACATAGAAAACAAGGGATCGTCTAGACTTTGCTTAAAGACCACTAAGAAAGGGATGCAGTCATTTCCCCTTCTATTTAGTTCTAATCATTAGTAGTTTTTTTTCCCTCTGATGTCAAGCCTCAGTTGAACTCTGCAATTTCCCCCCTTCCCCATTGTTCCTCTCTGGGGCCAAGCAGAATAAATCTAGTCTGTCTTCCATATGACAGTCCTTCAGGTGCTTGAAAACAGAGATTATCCCACTGAGTCTTCTCTTCTCCAGGCTAAATATCCCCAATTCCTTTAATCAGTCCCTGTGTAGCAAGACATCGAGGCCCTTTGACATCCTGCTTGGCTTCCTCCAGGTGCTTCCAGCTTCTTAATATAAGAAGGTAGCTGGGGGTGCAGTGAATGGAGCTCTAAGCCTAAAGTCCGGAGACTTGAATTCAAATCTAGCCTCAGACACTTACTAGCTGTGTGACCCTGGGCAAGTCAATTAACCTCAGTTTCCTCGTCTGCAAAATGGGGATAATAAGCATCACCTAACTCCCAGGGTTGTTGTGAAGACCAAGTGAGATCATAATTGTAAAACACTTAGTCAATGTCTGGCATATAGTCAGCACTATAAAATATTATCTATTTATTCAAAAAACTATTAATGTTTCTCCCTCCTAAAAATATGACACCCTAGCATGGACCTAATACAAGACTGTGTTCTAAGCCGGGAAGAGTACAGCCTCACTTTTACCCTCAAGTCCTGGGAATTCTGCTTCTCATAAGGCTGCCAAAGATCATATTACACAAGTAAAGTGGAGAATTGAGACAATTATTTGGGTAATTTGGACCTTTCAGAAAACCACTTTAACTTGCCTAACTGAAACTGAAGAATTGAGGACAAGGGAAGGGGATTATGGATTTATATTGTTGTGCTCTTTGGGGTTTTGCTTGACTATCTACCTTCTTTTTATAAACTTAGAGTAGGAAAGGGGACAAAAAGAGTGAAAAAGTTCTGGCTTTGACTTGAAGTCACTTGTGTGATCTTATTTTCCCTCTCTTACTTCAATTTCTTTATAAAAGGAAGGAATTGGACTAAGTCAGAGGTGTTGAACTCACAGCCTGTGGTTTATGGGCAACAAGCCTACAAAACTCCCCACTATAGCCCTAATCAGATTAAAATGTAATTGAAAAATGTTTAACAAAAGTAAATAAAAATACAATGCAATACAGATGTTCATTTGTGGTTTTCTAACTGGATATGCCAGGGTTCTATTTCTGAGCTTGAAACCACTGGTCAAGATGACCTCAAAGGTGCCCTCCAGTTCTGACAATTTATGGTTTCATGAGCTCTCAAAGGGCTCATGGATTTCCTTATGTTCATGATACAGAATAAAGGAAGCACAATTAGGTAACACTTATGAAGAAAACCAATCTGTCTTTGTGTCTTAGGTGCTGTTAGTCTCACTGTCCTTGGAGGATCACATTTGATTCTGGAAGCGACATTTTAGGACGAACACTTAAAAGGTGGAATTGGACAACCTTATGGGAAAAATCCAAAAATAGTTATATATTTATATATATATACATATATATAATAGTTATATAATATATAGTTATTTTATTACATATATATATATGTATATATATATACACACACATGTATATAATAGGCAAATGCAACTCTAAGGTCCTACCACCTCACAAAACATCAGATTAGCAAAGATGACAAAAGAGAAAAAAAGACAAATACTGGAGGGTCTGTAGAGAAACAGGCATTCTGATTTACTGTTGATGGGGCTATGAATTGGTCTAGTCAGTTTGGAAAACAATTTAGAATTATGGCCCCAAATTTATTAGACTGTGCCTGTCTTTTGATCCAAGTATGTCACTACTAGGTCTATACCCCCAAAGAAATAAAAGGAAAAAGACCCATAAATAGAAAAATAGTCATAGCAACTCTTCTGATAATAGTCCCAAGGTGGAATCTGAAGGAGTGCCTACCTATTGGGGAATGGCTAACTAAATTATATTTGTATTTGTGTAATTGGATATTATTGTGTCATCAGAAGTGATGAGATTGACAGTTTTGGAGGAATCTGAGAAGACTTCTATGAACTGATGCAAAGTGAGGTGAACAGAAATAGAACAATTTACCCAGTAATAACATAGAGAAAGACAACTCTGAAAGATTTTAGAAATCTGATCAATTCAATGATAAATCATGAGTCCACAGGACTGAAGATCAAGCATGCCATCTACCTCCTGCCACCTCCTTGAAGTAAGACACATTATTGGACATATCCAAAGTGGGAATTTGTTTTACTAGATTAGGTGTATTTGTTTTGAGGATTACATTTCACGTTTTAAAATTTTTTCAATTGGAATGGAGGGAGAACAGTGGGAGAGACAACATTTGTTAAAATTAATTTAAAATGGGGGAGGAGCTTTAAGAAAAAATAAATGTGAAAGAGGAACAACTAAAGAAAAGAAATGAAAAGCTGGAATTTGGCTAGAAGAGAACAACCAGGACGTCCTGGTCAAAGTCCTGAAGAAGACTAGATACTAGACCCGATCTGAAAGCTCAAAGGAACTGGGAATGCTTAGCTTGGAGAAGAAAAGACTGGGGTGCATATAAAAATTGTCTTCAAGTACCAGAAGGATTGTCATGCAGAAGACTGATTGCACTTGTTTACTTAGCCCCAGAAGACACTCAACAGAAGGGCAGAGAGGCTAATTTAGGCTCCATACAATGGAAAGCTTCCTACTAATTGGAGTTATCAGAAATGGAACTGGCAGCCAGATAGTACAGTGGATACAGCACCTGGCCCTGGGGAGTCAGGAAGACCAGAGTTCAAATCCAGCCTCAGACACTTATAAGATGGTGACACTTGACCCTATTAGCCTCTGTTTCTCATCTGTAAAATGAGCTGGGAGAGGAAATGGCAAACCACTCCGGTTATCTTTGCCAAAGAAAAAATCCCAAATTGGGGTCATGAAGAGTCAGACATGAACAGGATAATGACTAAACAACAACACAAAAAATGGAACTGGCTTCTTTGAGAGAGACTTCCTCTTTATGAGAGAGGTCTTTGAGCTGAGGCTGGTTGAACATCAGTCTATCAGAGTAGAAAGTAAGTTCATGCTCTAGTCCAGTCAACATGCATATATTAATCACCTTAATATGTGGTGGGTACTGTGCTAAGCTCTGTTCAGGGTCCAGATGAGAGGAGCTATACTCTAGGGTCTCTTCTTTCTGCTCCAAGACTCTAAATGTTTGTGATATGAATCTAAGTCAGAAACCAGAGGGAAAAAATTAGCTGGGCTTTGAAAGTAGAGAATGCTCTTACTGACATAATCATTTATGTGAAGGAATGAAGGAATGGATTGTGTGCACAATTAAAGCCATTATTAAGTGCTTACTATGTACAAAGCACTGCTCTAAGCACTAGAGATACAAGAGAAAAAAGTATTATTTAGGGTAATCAGCACCTCAATTGGGATCTGTGGATAAAAATAGCTAGAGAGGCTGTTTTTTCAGGCTCTCACAGTCATCCTCCCCCACTGTGCTGGCTGAATCTGTGTAGCCTATGATCACTTATTTGGTAGAGAAAAATGTTTTAAAATGCAATCCATGTGACTTTAAAAAATTAATTTCAAATTGACAATTAAGACTGAGAAAACCTGAATGATGGGTAATTGTATGATTGAGTTTGGCTACAGAGGAAAGATGAGAAAATGCACCTCCCTTCCTTTTCCTTAACATTGTCATCATCAGCATCAACAACAATAACAGCAAGCATTTATTAACTTCTTTACTGAGGGGCAGCTAGGTGATGCAGTGGGTAACAGCACCAGCCCTGGATTCAGGAAGACGGAGTTCAAATCTGGCCTCAGACACTTGACACAGTTACTAGCTGTGTGACCCTGGGCAAGTCACTTAACCCTCATTGCCCTGCAAAAAACCAACCCAAACAAAAAACTTCTTTACTGTGTGCTTGGCTTTGTGCCTTGGCTGAGGTTGGGGACTGTGGGTATGGAACATTACATATAACATCAGTCTCAAATGATATGTTGAATTTTTCTGAACTTTTTCTTTCTTTCTTTTTGGGGGGTGGGGCAATGGGAATTAAGTGACTAGCCCAGGGTCACACAGCTAGCAAATGTCAAGTGTCTGAGGCCAGATTTGAACTCAGGTCCTCCTGAATCCAAGGCCGGTACTCTATCCACTGCATCACCTAGCTGCCCCCCTTCTTTTTTTTAATGCTGTGATACAAGGATACTCTCTGTTTTGTTTTTTTTTTTTAATGTACGAGGTATTTTATTTTTTTCCGTTACATGTAAAGATAGTTCTCAACTTTTGTTTATACATGCTTTACAATTTCAGATTTTTCTCCCTCCCTCCCCTCCCTCCCCCCCTCCCTAGACAGCAGGTAATCTGATATAGGTTATATCTATATATCTCTATACATATACATATAGATATATATATATACACAACACACATATATATATACACATAATAACATTAATCCTATTTCTGCATTAATCCTGTTACAAGAGAAAGAATCAGAGCAGTGATGCAAAACCTCAAAATAGAAAAAAAAAAAACAACAGCACCCAAAACAAAAGAAATAATATGGTTCAATCAGCATCTATACTCCACAGTTCTTTCTTTCTTTTTTTTTCTTGTTGTTGGAGATCCTCTTCTATCATGAGTTCCCTGGAACTCTTCTGTACCATTGCATTGGTGAGAAGAATATAGTCCATCACAGTAGGTCAACACTCAATGTTGATGATACTGTGTACAATGTTCTTCTGGTTCTGCTCATCTCACTCATCATCAGCTCATGTAAGACCCTCCAGGTTTCTCTGAACTCTTCCTGCCTCATCATTTCTTACAGCACAATAGTATTCCATTGTTATTCATATACCACAACTTGTCCAGCCATTCCCCAATTGATGGGCACACCCTCTCAACTTCCAATTCCTTGCTACCACGTAAAGAGCAGCCTATAAATATTTTTGTACATGTGGGTCCCTTTCCCCCCTTCCATGATTTCTTTGGGCAACAGACCTAAAAGTGGGATTGCTGGGTCAAAGGGTATGCACAGCTTTATCGCCCTTTGGGCATAATTCCAAATTGCTCTCCAGAATGGTTGGATCAGCTCACCAGCTCCACCAACAATGCATTAGTTGTTCCAATTTTCCCACAGCCACCTCCAACATTTATTATCTTCCTTTTTTGTCATTTTAGCCAATCTGATAGGTTGTCAGGTGGTACCTCAGAGTTGTTTTAATTTGCATCTCCTCTATCATTAGAGATTTAGAGCATTTTTTCATATGGGAATAGATAGCTTTTGTTTCTTCATCAGAAAACTCTGCCTGTTCATATCCTTTGACCATTTCTCAATTGGGGAATGACTTGGATTCTTATAAATTTGATTTAATTCCCTATATATTTTAGAGATGAGGCCTTTATCAGACAGCACTGGCCTCAAAAATTGTTTCCCAGCTTTCTGCCTCCCTTCCAATTTTGGATGCATTGCTTCTGTTTGTACCAAAGGATACTCATTTGGATAAGAGGAAGGAGGAATATATTTAGAAATGAAGGTAGTAAAAAATGACATCCATATTTTTTTTTAAAAGAAAATAATCTTGAGTATGATAATTAGCCACAAAAGCAGGATTTAGGAAACATTGCAGGGCTCCTTCTGGCCTATGGTTGACTATTGCAAGCAGTCCCCCCTCCCTACACTCTGAACTAAGCTTTCCTTTGAGAGTCAAAGGATAGGAAAGAACCTCAAGAGATCATTTGGCCCATCCATCCATCCACCCATCCATCCATCCATCCATCCATCCATCCATCCATCCATCCATCCATCCATCCATCCATCCTTTTGCTTCTTACTTCTTTCTTAAAATATCCCAGAGAAGAAGATCCCACAATAATCTGTAGCCCCTCCACTCAGAATTCATGGTGTCTAGAACTGGAGAAGGAACTATAGGATCAGCTAGTCCAACTCCTTTAATTTTAAAGATGAGATAAATGGAGACCCTAAGAGAGGAAAATGACAAGCCCAGGTCCTCCCAGGTGTTACTAGAGCCACAATTCAGACCTATACCTTCTCCTTCCAAATCCAGGTTCTTTTTCTTCCATTGTATTCAACTTTATTTATTATAACCCTAAAGAACCAACCCTAACACCTTCGGTTTGCTTATTTCACTGCACTCAGTGAGAAGAGGTCATGTCTATTCAGCACTAACACACATACGATCATTTCCCCAGCTATAAATGCCATCCCCACTCCCTTAGTCTCTTGTCTACGCTGAATTATTCTAATTCCTTTAGCCTCCTCTTCAAAGGTCAAGTTCTCAATAACACAGGACATCTCACATAATAGCTACTTAATAAGTGGCTGTCAAAGTTGTGGATTAGGTTTTAATGGTCTTCTCTTGGATACTCTGGTCATTATTTCCCTTCATAGAGAAACCAGGACTGGATGGTCTGCCTAATGGGCTACCACATGTCCTCCACTCCTCATACGTTAAGTGGCTATCAGTCTTCATACCTTGGTCTGAATCAGTTGTTATTTTCTTCTTTACAGATAATAAAGATCTTTCTAGCTGAGATGAAAGTTTTTGATGGGCCAAGTTGTTGGGAAGAAGATAACAAGACTAAGTTCAAAAAATGGACCCTTTTGATAGAAGTTCTCAGCATGGGGAGAAGGAAGGGAAGAATCTATCAGCATCTTATATAACCACCCTCATTTTCATGGTACAGAAATTAAGACACAGGGAAATTAAGGTACTTGTCTCAGAGATAGTGAATTTAAGGTTGGGGTTCAAGCCCTGGTACTCTACCACATGAGCTCCATGGATTTATCCTGGACCACGGTTCTGGCTCCTAGTCAAAATTAAGAGTTATTTCTGTCAACTACCCTTTTCTAAACCAGGCCTTCAAAGGTGTTCACTGGTAGTAAAAACCTATCATGTTATAGGACAAATCCCAGTGAGTTCTTATCCATCTGTGGGAAAGGATAGAATTGGCATGTCCATTTATTGCTACATCCACCCCTTTGGATGGGCCTCTGCTAAAGGCAAAGGTTAGTCATTAGCATCCATCAAGACCCCCATTATTCATGTTACTTCATACCATTTAATGCTTCATCAAGGTATTATTAGGATTGAGTGCAATTGATTGGTATTTCTGGGCAGGGACAATGGCTTGGTGCCAACCTAACCACCCAAGCGAGAGGGTCATTGCAGAAGAGGGAGGCAGGACACAGTGAGTACCAGCTGAATCTAAAAGATTTTCAGCCAGTTTATTCTAAGAAAGGATTCTTTATGTTGAAAACTTGCAAAGGAAGCCATGTGATTAATACAGACATACACTGTTAGAAAGGGCGACAAAACAATAAAGCGTGTCTCTAAGGTATATGAAGGCATTTGTAGGTCTATAGTACCATCCTCAGTGGGGAGAAAGGCCCAGAGCCCATCTCCAGTGAGGTGAGCATCCCAGGATGCCCATATATTTCAGGCTCCCCAACATGCTGGATGACTGAACCTATAGATTAGAGGAGTGACTATCATGGTGATGACACGCCGGTTAAGAGTTCCCCAAGAGGCCTTTTAGTCTGGAGGCAAGAGCTATAGTAATGCTAGGGCCAACCAAAGAGTCGTCTTGAAGCATCTGGGTTAAGTAAACCAGGGAAGGCAAAAGTGTGTTTGTGTTTATCTATGTGGGGATTTCAGAACCTTGGAGAGGCTGGGATTATCAGCAGAGAAGAAAAATGAAGCCTGAAGATACCAGGAAAAGGACATTGGATTAGATGTGAGAATGTATGGGATCAAAACCCAATTCTCCTAGTAAATACTTATTGATCTTGGGAAAGTGTGGTCAAGTGAGAAAGGGGTTGAATTGGAGTCAAAGGAACTGTGGTTCAAGTGCACCTCTAACACAATCTATCTGACCTTAGGAAAGTCATTTATCTCATATCCTGATCTATAAAATGAGGGGACCTGAAGTAGATGACCTCTGAGATTTCCTCCATTTTCAAGTCTCTGATCCTATGATATTCTGATTGTATTTGGTTATACCAAATTATTAGATATCATGAGTATAAAATCCTTCGGTACATATTTACTACCTGTGTGACTCTGGGCAAGTCACTTGACCTGTTGCCTCAGTTTCCTCACCTGTAAAATAAACCGGAGAAGGAAATAGCAAGCCATTCCAGTAACTTTGCCCAAAAAACCCAAATGGAGTCAAGAAGACACAACAATGCCAAATACAAAGGTAATAGGGGGAAATGGGGGAAGATTAGATCTTTTCTAACATCCCCTTACAGTTCTAAATCAAAGGATGCCCAAATTGCAGCCCTGCCTTTGACCCTAGTAGGATCATAGACTTAGCATTGGAAGGCATGAAACCTTTCCTTAACCCTCCCAGTTGCTAGTGCCCTCTCTCCCCCAATTACTTTGTATTTGATATCATACAGACTACATATGTACATGTTATCTCCAGCATGGAATGTAAACTCCTTGAAAACAGGGACCCTCATTTTTGTCTTTGTATGCCAATACCCAGTGTATTGTCTGGCACACAGAAGGTTCTTAATAAATAGTTGTTTTTGTGATGATTAGCACATAGTAGGTCTTTGCCCTGGTTGTATAAATTCTAAATATTAGAAAGATTTGAACCCAGGTGCTCTGACTTCAAATGCAATTTGAAACAATGGAACTTGTTGGGCAAGCCAGCCTTCTCAGAAAGGTCTTTTGTTCTACTTGGTGTTTTTATGGGCAAGCTAGCCTTGCCTCATTCTTACTGGGCCTTCCCTGGGGCCCACAGCCATGCCTAGGAAAACCTTCCTCTCCAACATACAAGCAGGTGAAGGAGCTTGAGGCCCATAGAGGGTTGGGAATAACATCTCAGAGAGGTGGCTCCCTGCACCAGAGATATCAGGGATCCTCTGAGGATTGAGAAATCCAACTGATAAACACCCAGGGCAAGGCTCAAAGAGAAACAAATCACCAAAGTACAACTTGTCGGCCGGGGAGAACAAAGAGGAGAGGGGAGGGAAGGGAAGGAAATCTGGCCCAACTGCTTAACTTGGTAACTATAGGAGTCCCCAGCTGAGGTCTTTTGAGGACCACCTGGAAAGAGGCAGTGTAGTAGCAGAGAAGACTGCACAGCACCATGGGAAGAAAAGAAGACCAACCTTGGATTTGTTTCCAGAGGATATGAGTATAAATACTGACTCTGTTGTGACCTATGTGATCATGGGCAAATCCATCTGTCTGGCCAAGTTAATGTCTCCTGATATACCAGATTACAGTATCTCAGAAGGAGAGCTAGAAGTAACCTCAGCAGTGACATAAGTCCAACACTCCATGATTCAGCAAATTCACAAATGGCTGCTTCCCAAAAGGTGAAGTGACCAAAGGCATATATGTGGTAGGAAGGATAGACTTTTCCCCATATTTCTTCAGAGGCCAGTTGGGTCATTCATAGATTAGATCTGAAAGGAACCTTGCGGTTCATTCCAGGCCAATACTTCTTAACTTCTTTCTTTGTTTTGTGCCTCCAGCAACCATTTGGCCAGTCTAGTAAAGCCTATAATCCCATTCTTAGAACAATGTTTCTAAGTGCATAAAATAAAATGCATAGAATTATTAAAGAAACCAAATCCATATTACATTAAGACATGTTTCCCATCCAAGTTCAAGAGAGCCCCTGAAATCTATACAGTAACCCCTTGAGAGCCATGGACCCAAGGTTAAGGACCTCTGAGCTGAATCACATTTCATTTATAATTTTTAAAAAAGATCCAAATACTTCAAAAACCTGTTCATTATAATGATACCTATCAAGCATGCTAACTCTACTCAATATATTTTATGTAAAAGTAGACATCAGTGGATCAAAGATTTACCATATGAAGCCTTCCTAAAGACTCAATTCCATCCAAGTGAATATAGCAGCTCTAATGTTCTAGGCCTTTGGCCTCAATTACCCCGGATGACACACTAATGACAAATACATTTAGTCCTACCTAGTTTCATATTCTTTATAACAATAGAGCTTTTAGGATTGAGTCAAGACATGCATTGGGTTGTATTTAGCAAGCACACAGAAGCAAGCCAGGGGGACGAGGAAGTCTATTTTCTCAGAGAGTATATTTTCACCACAGTGGAGAGCCATATTGATGCCAGCCTGGGCCCATCGCCTTTACAGTATGGAGGGTTGTATCTGTATGGAGCTACAATCCAGCTGTCCCAGGCCAGCTCACTGAAGCTAGAGTGATGGAGATCATATCTACTCTGGGAAACAGAGTCTGCTTGAAGTCTTCCCATGTGGTGTCCACATTGAAAGGACTCTTTACTTGGGGGTCTTTCGCATTTCTTCATCTCTCGTGAAGGGAAAGAAGTTTTCTACCTGATTGAACTCATCTTCTGTGAGACATATAAAACAGATCTCTCTGTTCATACAACAGTGGTCACCTTCTTACATAGCATCAGAGAATTCCATCTGTGGGAAGCACTTTCAGAAGCAAGGTGGAGTATGGTGATGTGGGCATTAATGTGGCCATGCCACATGCTTGCCCTGCCTTGGGTTCTGTCTGAGACAAGGTAAAATTCCCAGTCATGTGGATATTTCTTTCGGTAGAGGCAACCAAAGGCTAGGGCAGAAGGGCCACCATGATTTAAAACAACTTGCCAGTTTTTTTTTGAGTACAAGGTTATAAATTAAAAGGGATCATTGCGAGGTCGCAGAATGAAGATGACTGGGATGGCCAGGTTCCTTTATTACTAGGTGGAACCGACATTTAGCATTGAGTAAAAAGGAAAGCTCAGTCATCCAGAGTACAGCAAAACAGACTGAAGTGTTCAGAAGTAGTCATACGGTGCAGGTTAAACAGCTGATCCATGGATGGAAGAACTTCTGTGATGGCTGTTGATGCTGGGTGTGTGTGTGTGTGTGTGTGTGTGTGTGTGTGTGTGTGTGTGCAGGGACACAGAGTGATGTAGAGATGACTTCTGTCCAGGGATGTGCTAGGGGACTATTTAACAACCAGCTCTCTAGAAACTCAGCTACACCTTTATGCTGGATTTGCATTAATGTGCTTAACAAGTGGCTCTCTTTAAAAAAAAAAAAAAAGATATACTTCTATGCTGAATTTGCATCATTACCTTTTCTCCATCATTTCTTAAGTCTGGAAATCTACAAAAGCAATAAGGCAAATCAAACCCTGAAGTGTAGTGTTTGCTGATTTCCAAGGTGTGGTACGCTCCTATTTGATTAATTAGCAATCAGCTCTCAGGAGCCTGTCAGAGCTGGCTCTGGCATTGTCCCTGCATTTGTCAGACTTGGGGATTCCTTTTCTCAGTGGCATATGCTTTATAGAGCCTCTTCATGTAGTGAGGGCTCTTAAGTCAGGCTGTAGTCTTGGTTGCCCCAGGAAGATAGAGATTAGCAAGGACCTTGAGGGGTGGTAAGCAACCAGGGCTGTCTTCTCTATTCAGAGGCTGCTCCCAAGGCAGAGGCTTCCTCTTAAAGTCCCTGCTTTGCTGTCAAGTGTTTGAGACCCACGGCTTATGGGGGAGGGAGTAGCCAAAGCACAAAATAATAATAAGTATTATCATTTATATATTTATGTATAAGGATAATTATTATTAAAACTAACATTTATATAGCACTTAATATTTGTCAGGCACAGTGGAAGTGCTTAACAATTATTAACTATTTTGATCCTCACAACAATCTCGGGAGGTAGGTGCTTTTATTTTCTCCCATCTTACAGATGAAGAAACTGAGGCAAAAGGCCTAAATGATTACCCAAGGTCACACAGGAAATATCAGGTGGGATTTGACCCTAGATCCTATGATTCCTGAGCTAGTGCTCTTTTCCACTATTAGTACTTGAGAGCACCTAACAGGGTACCCTATGCAGCTCAGTTCAGAAAATACTAAAGAGTACAATGGAGAAAATCAAGAGCTTTTTTGGAAAGAACGCTTCTTCTCAAACCTCCTGATGTCTCACCCATGACCATCCAAACAGCAATAAGCATCCCACAACAGGTGAGCAAGGGGGAGGATTAGCTTTATGACACCAGACCACAAACCCTCTGCATGATTTTGATATCCACAGAGAGCTCACTTGTTTGGATTTAAGCTTTGGAAGTGATGGGAAGCCACCCAGTCCAAGAGTTTGACATGGATGCAAATGCACAAAGGCACAACCAGAAAGGGAGTGGACTTCATGGGTGTACAGAAATGCAAACCCAAACATTGTGTGTGTGTGGTGTGTGTGTGTGTGTGTGTGGGTGTGTCTGTGGTGCGTCTGAGTGTGATTGCATACAGAAAGATGAGGGGGTGGGGGTGGTGTGCATGTAAAGCACTATTATGGGAATGTAGGTTGTTTGTTTTGTTATTGTTGTAATTCACATTTAAATGGTGTTTTTCATATCTATTTGTAACATAATAAATATCACTTACATTTATTTAGCAGCTTTCTCCAAGCTCAGTTAATGTGTCCATTTCCTATAGGAAATCTTTCCTGGTCCTCACCCCCTTTTCCTGTCCCCACCACCTTCCTTGTGCTATTACTCTTCTCACTCTTCATGTTATGACAAATTCAAATTCAATTCAGTTGAGTTCAAAAAGTGTTTTTAAACTTTTTTTTTTTTGCAGGGCAAAGGGGTTAAGTGACTTGCTCAGGGTACGCAGCTAGTAAGTGTCAAGTGTCTGAGGTACTCCTGAATCCAGGGCGGTGCTTTATCCACTGCACACCTAGCTGCCCCATTTTTAAACATTTAACATTTTTTCTTCCCTTTTGTTTTTCCACCACCTTGTTGTGTGACCCTGGGCAAGTCACTTAAATCCTGTTTGCTCAGTTTCCTCCTCTATGAAATGAGCTAGAGAAGGAATGACAAAGCATTCTAGTATCTTTGCTAAGAAAGCCCCAAATGGGTCATGAAGAGTCGAAACAACTGAAAATAAGTGAACAAAACCAACAATTAATAGGGCTAAAAAAAATAAGTTCCCAAGTACATGAGTACTGAGCATAATAGCTGAGAAAAGAGATCTATATTTTTAGTGGATTGAACACTCAGTAAGAGGTCAACATAACACATTAGCCAAACACCAATTCATGCACCTTTATGCTATATTAAGAGGAACATAGTATGTGGGGTTAGGGAGGTGATAACCTTTTGGCATTTTACCAGTTCATAGTTATGGGCACCATATTTAGGGAAGATGCTGATAAGCTATGAAATATTCCTTAGGAATCTTTGCGATTAAGACCTAGAAGGAATGGTTAAAGGGATTAAAGGTATTTAGCGTGAGAAGGAAAAGACTTGGGAGGAAAGGGATATGACAGATGTCTTAAAATACTTCAAAGTCATGTTGTGCTTAGTTCCAGGAGACCAGAACTAGAAGTAGGGGTAGAGTTTGCAGGAAGGCAGAATTAAATTTGTTGTAAGGGAAAATGACCTTACCATTAGAGCTGCTCAGAAGTAGAATGTGTTGTCTTGAGATGTAGTGGATTCCACGTCTCTGGGCATTCTTCAGAAGAGATCCAGCTGATCACTCGACATAGATGGTATTAAGGAGATTCTTGTCCTGGCTGGTTTGAATTAGATGACCCCTGAGGTCACTTCTAACGCTCTCTGTGAAGATACTTGGATCCAATGTCATTAAGGCACATGTTTTGAGTACTGACTCAGTGTAGCGTTGGGTTTGCTCCTTCTCACTGGAGGTATTCAAGGGGAGACCTAGATGAATACCTGTTGGTAATATTGTAGAAAAGATTCTTCAAAGCACCAATTGACGTAGATGAATCTGATTTTCCAGTTCTGAAATTCTGTGGTCTTGTACAAGTTGGCTGATGAATTAGTTCCCTGTATATCCACATTGGTTTCTTTTTTTCCCTATTAGAATTATTTGGGTTTATAAACTTCATACTGTGTGATAGAACTTCCTATCCCTCTTAAATCATTTTACTTGTATATTTAAGGACATCTATCCTACCTAGGAAGAGTGCAGGATTTCAGGGCAGCTAGGTGGTGCAGTGGATAAAGCATTGGTCCTGGATTCAGGAGGACTTGAGTTCAAATCCAGCTTCAGACACTTGACTACTTACTAGCCTGTGTGACCTTGGGCAAAGTCACTAACCCCCATTGCCCAGCCCCCCCCCCCCCTAAAAAAGAGTGCAGGATTTCAAGACAGAGTACTGGCTTTGCCACTCTATCTCAGCCTATCATTTATTATTTGTATGATCCTAGATATTAGTAGCAAAATTAATAGGTTGGGCAAGTCATTAATCTATTTGGGTTTCCATTTCCTCATATGCTAATATAATGGAGATTGACCCATATGAAGTCAATTTCTGACATTTCCCAACACAGGGAGGCTAGGAAGACCGCTCCCGGGAGATCTGTGTAATGGAAGTACCTTGGAGAGACACTGGATCATGCTGAGATATTCTATGGCTCTTTCCCATTGGTTAACCATATGGTGACTAGCAGGTTCTTCCAATGGCTGTGGAAGCATTTCAAACGGACCTGCAACTAGAGCCTCAATCATTTTTTTCTCTTTGCTACTTTCTCTTATGTCAGATGATGACATCTGGAGAGAGGCAATACTGTAAGCAGAGAGATTCTCAGGGCTGTTACCCTCTGAGACCAACATGTGGCCTTGTGAAATGGGCCTCATTTCCTCGATTCTGCTTTTTTTAAATCCTTTTCTGCTTTAGGTGAAGGTATTGGTGACTGCTATATTGTGAGTTTTTAAAAGTCAGGAAAGTGAGTGTCCCAGGGTTCTGGTGTCCTGGCAACCTCCCATGTGGATTTGTGACAAGCTTAGCATCAATGTCCAGAGAAACATGAGTTACCTTCCAGAATGACCTCTGGGACCCAGCCCAAGCTGGACCTAAGATAAGCCTCATCTGGCAGTCATGCCACATTTGGACCTGAACTTGTTGGCACCAATGCTGCATGGGAACTGAGCTAAGTGTAAACCCTTTCTCCCCAGAGACAAAGGTAGTACAGAGGAGAATATATACTCCTGGTGTTGGGAAAATGTTCGTCCCTTTTGTTCTGACTATATCTTTGAGGCTAATATCTCTCTGTAAAAGCTATTGGTGTTAAATAATTAAATAAACTGGGCTGCTAGTCCCTGGCATCTAACAATGGGAGGAACACAACCAGTGGGATCTGAGCTAATGGTGTTAGAGAATAGACTGTCCCAAACTCCTCAAGGAAAAAAACATGTATACAGATAAGTAAAAACCAAGAATATACAAGGCAAATACAAAGCTACTTCAGTGGGACCTTAGTAGCTAGAACAATCAGGAAAGGCCCCATGTATAAGGTAGTATTTGAATTGAGCTTTAAAGGGGACTGAGGATTCTAAGAGGCAGAGGAGAGGAGTAGATGGATGCTAGGGATAGGAAAGGCATGGAGGCAGAATATGGACTGAGCAAGAACCAGAAGAATGGGATGAGGAAGAGGAAAAAGAAGAGAAGAAGAGGAGGAGGAAGGAGAAGAGGAAGAAGGAAAAGAGGAGGAGGAGGAAGAAGAAGAAGAAGAAGAGGAAAAATTTCTAACAGGCAAAGAGAATGTGTAAATGATAATGATGGTGAGGCAGTGCAATTCAGTGAAAACGATGCTGTATTTGAGTCAGAAGACTTCAGTTCAATTACCAGCTCTGGTTTGAATCCCAGCCCTAACTTTAGCTGCCTGCATGACTTTGGCAAGTTATTCATTACCTTTAAGTATCTGTGAAATGAAGGGTAAGTGTCCGCTAAGGTCACTTCAGGTCTAGAGCTGTGATCCTACCATGAGCTGATAGAGTTGAAAGAATGAGGCATTTGACATGATAACCATGGGTTCCAATCCCACCTCCCCAGTTAGGGGATCTTGAGTCAATCACTTCCCCACTGAATTCGAGTTTTCCTATCTCTAAACTGAAGAAGCTGGATGAGATGTCCTATAAGGTCCCTTTCAATTCTAGATCAGGGGGTCTTATAAACAAGTACGCCAACCATGTAGCCCTTTGCAGTTGATAGTGCATTTTCTTCACATTTACCTTTGGGGCAAGTTATATAGAATGGGTCAAGAAACTGCATTTTATCATTGGACTTAAATATATTAGAATGTACAGTCCTTGAGGGAAGTGTCCAGCACTGTGTTCAATGCCTAATGCTTGCTAACTAACTTTTATTTAATCGGTACGACCTTGGACAAATCACTTTCTTTCTTTGGGCTCCATTTTCCTCAACTGGAAAACATGGAGGGCTTTTCTAAATAATCTCTGCTGTCCCCTTCCAGCCCTAAATCTGTGTTCTTACAGTCTTCATTTTGTGCCTAAGGACACAGCCACACCTCTAGCAAGTGGCAGAGATGGGATTTGAACCCAGGGTTTCTGATACTAATTCAAATGCTCATACCACCACAGGGCACTAATGATTACTGTGTTGGAATAAAAACATCTTGTAATTCACCCATTTCTAGAAGACAGGAAGATACAGAGGCAATAAAGAGATAGCTTCAAACTGACCAATACAAAGCAAGGAGAAACTCTTGCCTGATTATAAAACCCATAGCAGACCTCTAAGAAAAGATGGATGATCCCTGCCAGCATGCCTGGGGAGCAGCTCTTCCTGAAGTCCCCATTGAGAGTTTCACTTCAACCCTTTGTGTCGTAAGACTCAATTTCTATACTGTGTTCAATTCCAGTTACTCTTCACGATAGGCATCAGAAGTTGAGTTTAAAATTAGGCACATCCCCAGGTCCCAGCAGCCAAAGTATACAATGCCACAGGGGGGAATTGGCATGATCCAAAATCTCCTGTGGTTGTGACATCTCTAGATACTCTCCAGAAAGCAGGGATAATAGAAAATGTTCATCACACTCTAAACAGTCTTACCAGGAAAGAGTTAGAAGAGAGGGCCTGTTGTGACAGAAACTATTCTCACTTTGGAAAGTAACGTGGGACATGTGGAAAGAACATTGAGGTTTTAGTTTTAGACTTTGGTTCGAATGTTAGGCCCTGAGATTTACTAGTCATAGTGACCTAGAACCCATGGGATCTTTTTTGTGGCGGTGTGGGGGGGGGGCAATGAAGGTTAATGACTTGCCCAGGTCACACAGCTAGTGAGTGTCAAATGTCTGAGACCAGATTTGAACTCAGGTCCTCCTAAATCAGGGCCCGTGCTTTATCCACTGCGCCACTAGCTGCCCAAACCCATGACATCTTGGGAATTCCCTTCTACTCTGAGATGGCTGTAATTATTGGGAAGTTTTTCTTGATATAGAGTTTTAAAACAGCCTCTATGAAGCTTCCACACACTCTTGGTTTTGCCCTCTGAAGCCAATTCTAAAATCCTAGGATGCCAGACCTTGGGTGTTAGCGAGTTTCATTTTTTCCCGTGAGAAGTTCAGAAAGGGTAATTAACCTGCCCAAGCTACAATAGCTAATTACCATAGAGTCTAGGTGCAAAGCCAAAATTCCCTGTGATTGTGTAAAAAATATTATTCTGGGGGAGGCTAGGGTGTGCAGTGGAATAAAGCACTGGCCCTGGATTCAGGAGGATCTGAGTTCAAATACGGCCTCAGACACTTGACACTAGCTGTGTGACCCTGGGCAAGTCACTTAACTCCCATTGCCCCGAAAAAAAAAACCCAAAAAACAAAAATTATTCTGAGAAGGGGTCCATAGGCTTTACCAGATTACCAAAGAGGTCATGACACACACAAAGAAAGATTTAGAAGCCTGATATAGTCCTTATTCTATAGAAGAAGAAAGCAAGTCCAAGAGAATAATAAGATGGGAAAGAAGGTTTACATATTTAAGAAAGTTTTTTGGAGGGGAAGCAGGGCAATGAGGGTTAAGTTAAGGGGGCACAGTAAGTAGAACTCTGGGCTTGGAGTCAGGAAGACTCTCTTCCTGAGTTCAAATCCAAGTCTTAGATACTTTCCTAACTGTGTGACCCTGGGCAAGTCACTTAACCCTGTTTGCCTCAGTTCCTCATCTGTAAAATGAGCTGGAGAAGGAAATGGCAAACCACTCTAGTATCTTCGCAAAAACAAACAAACAAAAAATGAGGTCATGAAGAGTAGGACATGAAATGATTGAACAACAATTATACAATATTAGGATCACAGATCTAGAACCATACTAGCATTCTATGAAAAGATGGAAGGACCTGCCCACAACCTAAGGAGGATCCCGTTATTGAAGTTTTACTTAGAGTTCAGGGAAGGAACTCAGGAGCCATCTAATCAAACCCCTCATTTAGAGAAGGCAAAAACTGAGATGAGGGAACAAAGGTGACTTGTCCCCACCCATCCAGGTAGGATCGGAAGTAGCCACCCATCCAAGGCCACTTATTCTAGACCAGTGCTCTTGCCATCATACTTCATGCTCCATGCTTGCAGGTTATGGGAAATAGTTTGTTTAGGATGGACCTCAATGACCATTTCCATCATCTTTACATTCAGGAAGAACAAAAACCGAGGAAGACGTCCCAAACAAACAAACAAAAAATCCCATGGGCTCTTTGCCAGATCAGCTCAAGACAAAGAAAATCATCTTCAGGAACTAGTGCCTAGTCCTCAAAGATAATATAACCAATGATATGACTTCCAAACCAGATCTCTAGGCGGGCCTAGAGAACCAGCTAGGTCAGGGGAAGAGGCAAATCAAAACCATCAATCAAGGAAACCGACCATGAGCTGGAATCAAGCTCTAGAGCACATTCCTTAAGCCTGCTTCCATTTGTTTTCTGAATTCCGTGGAAATCAGAACACTGGGACAGAACCACTGACAGATTAGCTGCCACCATGATTTCATGGCAGAAGGATGCAATTGATAGCACAGCCATCCTCTCACTGCTCTCTGGATGGAGTCTGTGAAATGGCTAAGATCCAAGAGCAGGATCAAAATGCCCCTATGGGTGACATCCCCCTGAGCTCAACCAACACTGTTTGACAAAGAAGCATTGAACAAGTGGCTGAATCATGAGATTTGTTTGAAAAAATACAAGGGTTTATCAAACAATTCAAGATCAGTTGATTGCTGCAGAGAAATTACTGAAAGGTTTCCTTAAGGAGCCAGAGTTTTTTGATGGAAGTTGTACAACAAAGTGGTGAAAACTGTGTGACCTGTAAGTACAGGTTGCAAAAATTTTATTACATACCTAAAAAAGACGTGATCCGGTGGTGGATGGGACAGGATTACATTGCTTTGATCCAACTGCTGGTATATCAGAGTATTGACCCCAATACCTTTGACTCAACAGAGTTTAGCTGCTTCTAGATAAAATAATGTCAACCATATCTTCTACTGTGAATTACACAATCCTTTACCCTCTTCTGACAGACCTTGTGCCTACCCAGGGTAACTGAATGAATGAAAAAGCATTTTTTGACACTATGTGTCAGACAATATTCTAAGCTAAAAGATCTCTTCTCTCCAGATGGATTTTTTTTTTTAGAGACTAGGAGTCCTTTAAAAATTTTACCCTTCCCTTTTCTCTTATGCCTTTGACCATCGAATTTTTTGTTTTGTTTTGTTTTGCAGGGCAATGAGGGTTAAGTGACTTGCCCAGGGTCACACAGCTAGTAAGTGTCAAGTGTCTGAGGCCGGATTTGAACTCAGGTCCTCCTGAATCTAGGGCCAGTGCTTTATCCACCATACCACCTAGCTGCCCCCCCCCCCCATCAAATTTAAAGCAACAAATTCAATTCAATTTTTTTTTTTTGGTAGGGCAATGAGGGTTAAGTGACTTGCCTAGGGTCACACAGCTAGTAAAGGTCATGTGTCTGAGGCCAAATTTGAACTCAGGTCTTCCTGAATCCAAGGCTGGTGCTTTATCCCCTGCACCCCTGTTGCCCCTTTAATTCAATTTAATAAATATTTATTAAGCACTTGCTATTATAGGCAAGGCATTCTTAATTTGCTTGTTTTATTCCTTTGTGGTTAGCTTGGCCAGACTCTTTGGAATGGCTATGGAACCTCTCTACAAAGCCATGGAATGGCCCCAGACCTGATGGAATGGGCACAATGTCATTCATAGACAGAAGCAGCTGGAGGACTTCACCATCTCTGGGAATTTCTCTTATTTGAATTCTGTGCTGAATCTCCTTTATGAGACTGGCAAACACTTTTGGCAAGTGAATGTTGCCCTGTTTTATGCTTCACTTCATACTAATAATCAAGGAGTTATCAAATAAAGTTAATTCTATTATTAGATCTTTGAAAGACTCTTATGTAATATGAGTGGGAGGCACCATGTTGAGGTGGGGGAGCATTTTCCTCTACCATCCCAATTATTCCTTTTTCAAAAATGCTTTATTGATGTCTTTTTTTACATCAACATGGTTTTCCCCAGTTTCCTCCTGCCTCAAACATTTTTATAGTCAATAAACCACGTATCTTTCTCATCAGCAACATATCTTGAACAGATTCTGTAATTGGACAACAAACAGATCATACAGAATCATAAGAGAAGAGGCTGGGTTGAGTTTGAGAAATTACAAACTTCTTTTAGCGACTCCAAACTCCTTCCTGAACACAACGACCCATCATTTGAGGGAGAGGAAAGGAATAATATAATTTATTTTTAAATTCAAATTTTTTTCAATTAGTAAAAATCTATTTTTCTACCTCCATTGAACAAAAAAAATTTTTAAACCCTTATAACAAATATACGTAGTCAAGCAAAATTAATCACCATATTGACCATGTCAGAATTTAAAATATATACATATAATAATATATACTCATAGATATGTGTATAGTTCTATGTGTATAAATAGGTATGTATACCTATGGATGTACATATGTATGGGTGTGGGTATATAATATTTATATATATACATATATATATATTTATATATACATTTATATATGAAGAAACATGTTAGCTACTTTCTGTCAGAAAGGTAATGGATTCAGGTGATAGACGATAAACAGATAGATGGATGAATGAATGATAGATGATAGATTGAAGATAGACAATAGAAATAGATGGACACAGAGATAGATATTCAAGTTACACATGTATCTTTATATGTATTTATTCAGGTTATATATATTCAGGATGTATATCTATGTATTCACTATTAATATTTGTTTATATGTAGAGGGGGGTCCCTTTCATTGATTGCTTTAGGGAGATAGGCTGATAGAGATTTTGCTGGATCCAAATTTAATAACTTTTGGGACATATTTTCAATCTGCTTTCCAGAATGGCCGCACCAATTCTAACTGCACCCAACAGTACATTAATGTACCTGTTTTCCTAATGCCTTTCAACATTTGTCATTTCCATTTATTGTCAACTTTGTTAATCAGATATGGAATTTTTGAGTGCCTTACTGTTTTTTCTAATTATTAGAGATTTAGAATATTTTTTCATATGTCTATTGAAAACTTGGATTTCTTCCTTAGAAAACTATTTATTCCTATCTTTTGATCATTTACTGATTGGGGAATGGCACCAGCTTCTTAATAGTAACATTTTTTTTTTCCTATCATGGCAGATTAACTGCTGGTCATGAAACACTATTATCTCCAAAGACCCAAGGCTAGGGATCACCCCAAAGGACAACGGAGAAGCATATGGTGGACATGCTATATAGGCTGCAAAACAAAAACAAGGATTTATACAGGAAGAGCATAAAAGATATCTTCAAATAAATGTATGAACAAAAAAATTGGATTGGTCACCTGTCAAGAGGAAAGGATAACTGATGTACACACGTACCCTCGGTCTCTTCCCAATGTCAAGAGAAAATATGGAAGGATATATCTATCTGTAGTGAACTTATGGGAGGAGGGAGAACAAGAATGAGAGTTATGAAGGGCAAGCATCTGTGACTCAGTTTCCTCACCTGTAAAATGAGGGGGTTGTACTAGTTGGATTCTAAGGTCCCTTGCAACTCTGATCCATAGACAGGGTGTGATCTGTGTAAAGAATTGTTATTTGAGGGTTTTATGCCTCGGTGCTCACTGGCCTGGGGCCCCTGCAACCCGCACGGTGCTCCACCCACTGGTTGTAGCCATTGGCAGGGCTCTGACACCTCACGTCATCACCGCTCGCTGACGCCTACATGGGCCTGGAAAAATTATAATAATTGGAAGCCTAGTGAGGGCATCATGTGACTGTCAGAGCGGCCATCCCATTGGCTGGGGCTGTGTGGGGTGTTTCTAGGTTTGGGGGAGGAGAATTGGGTATTCTAGATGGAAGCTGGAAAGCGACAGGCGCCTGTTCTGCTGCGTATTTTCAGCTGATTCCTGGGCGGTGGTATTTTTTCAGGTATTATAATTTCCCTTTCCCATTTTATTTCCTTTCCTTTGATCCTACTGATACTGTTTGTGGTGTTTTTTTTAAGTTCGTTCTTGTTAAAATAAATCTTGTTCTGTTTTGAGGGAGGCTGCCCGTCTCCTTCCTTGCCCAATATTGCGGCGAGCCGCTTAGCTAGCACTCCCCAATTAAAAATTGGTCCCACATCTGTAAGACTGGAGGGAATGCCCTCATCGAGCAAAGATCTATTGGAGAATAAGTTCAAGGCACCAAGTTAGGTAATGGGGATGCAAAGATCAAAATGAGACAGTCAGCTATTTACCTAGGCCCCTTTCCATTAGAATCTTCAAGACTTTAGGGCTCTCAGGGGCAGATAGGTGGCACAGTAGATAGACCACTGGCCTTGGATTCAGGAGGACCTGAGTTCAAATCTGGCCTCAGACACTTAACACTTACTAGCTGTGTGACCCTGGGCAAGTCACTTAACCCCAATTGCCTCACCAAAAAAAAAAAAGACTTTATGGCTCTCTTCTGGGCAACTCCTGTTCTTGTCTCCTAATGTCTGCTAGCCCAGTGGAAAATGACCAGGCTAGAATTCCCTGGTGTGTTTTCTAGCATAATTGCCCAGCAAAAGAGGCCCCTTGATTTTCAGTTCAACACAAAAACTCCCCAAATATGCCACAACTTCGACCCTCCTCTTCACATTTTCTTGGCAGCCTCATTTGGCACATAGGCCCCCATTCATCAAGTGCCATCGTTTTCCCAATTCATTTTGATTTCTTGGAAATGGTGCAGCAATTATAACAAGAGGGGAATCAAAGACCAATGCACTGTTGCACAATTGAGGTAGCATCCCAGATTTCCATAAGAAGTGAACATAGCCATTGTGCGGGGAGGAGGAAGGATTTGAGGGAGGATCAGAAGTCCACTCAGGGATGCTACCTTTATTTCTGATTTTATATTTTTCCCAGTAGATAGTATTTTTTTTCCAATTACACGTAAAGACAATTTTTAGCATTTATTTTTTCATATAAAATTTTGAGCTCCAAATTTTCTCCCTCCCTATCTCTCCTCCCCCCTTCCCTAAGAGTGTAAGCAATTTTATATAGATAATAGGTTATATAATGTTCAGTCATGTAAAACCTACGTGCAGATTAGTCACATTGTTAAAGAAGAAACAGAAGAAAAGGAAAAAAAACCACCACAAGAAAATAAAATGAAAAATAGAATGCTTTAATCTGTATACAGATTCCATCAGTTCTTTCTCTGGATGTGGAGAGCATTTTCCATCATGAGTCTTTTGGAATTGTCTTGGATCATTGTATTTCTGAGAAGAGCTAAGTCAATCATAGCTAATCATCACATCAGTTGGTATTCTCTGCTTTGTGTAAAACATTAATCTTCCTCAACACACCTCCTTCTCTTTTTAAAATGCAATTCTTCTCTAGAGATAATATAAGAAGCCCATAACACCTTGGTGTAGATGAATTTGTTAGATAATAAGAGGAGCCAGTGTTTATATAAATTTGGAAAATCACTTTCTGTCTATTATCTCACTTGAACTTCAGACCTACCTTGTGACTAGGTGCTCAAGGTGAGACTAGTGAGGGCTTATGATTTCATCAGTATAAGAAATCCCAGGTGAGAAACTTCTACCAAAACAGGTAGGTTAGCACTTTCTCTGTTGTTTATAATGTCTTGCCCAGGGTCACACAACAAGTAAGCAAGCTTGAAAGTAGGTCTTCCTGCCTCACAGACTAGCTCCTTACCCACTTCACCTCACTGCCTCTCAGGTATTATCATCCATATTTTAGAGAGACTCAGAAATATTGCTACCTGCCCATGGTCATGTAAGTCATAAGCATCCCAAATTGAATTTGAACCCACATCTTCCTGACCCTAGATCCAGCACCCTATACACTATACCCCAATATCCTGTCAGCATGAAATCTCGGTGCCTGAAAGAGAAGAAGGTGCTGAAATGGGAGAACTCAGCACCCAAAGAGGACCCAAAGAGTCTGGCTTGGCCAGTTTCATTGTTATTGGGGAGCCAGTCCTGCCAAAACTCCTCCCTACTCTTCCAGAATAGAACTGGCCAGAGAGAAAAATGTCTCTATTGAGTATGTCAATACAGCTGTGTAAATGAAGGGAACACACTTACCCTTAGGGTACCTTGGGGCATTGGTGTCTTCCCCATCTGCCTGTCCTTGGCACCTCCCCCCAACCACCTGACTGTCAAGTCGATGTGGAATCCAAAGAGTACCAATTTTTTAATCTTGTCCATTTGGGTGTCTGCCTCACCCTGGCAATCCCAGTATGTATGATTTTGCCTCACTTTTCCTTGGAGGCCCAACTCTCTTTTCTTTTTCTTTTTGTTTTTGTGAGGCAATTGGGGTTAAGTGACTTGCCCAGGGTCACACAGCTAGTAAGTGGCAAGTGTCTGAGGCTGGATTTGAACTCAGGTCCTCCTGAATCCAGGGCAGGTGCTCTATCCACTGCGCCACCTAGCTGCTCCCCAACTCTTTTCTTTCTCTCCTCTACTATGAAAGAAGCAAATGAATAGGTGGGGTTTTTGGGGTTTTTTTTTGTTTTGTTTTGTTTTTTGTTTTAGTGAGGCAATTGGGGTTAAGTGACTTGCCCAGGGTCACACAGCTAGTAAGTGTCAAGTGTCTGAGGCCAGATTTGAACTCAGGTACTCCTGACTCCAGGGCTGGTGCTCTATCCACTGCGCCACCTAGCTGCCCCAAATAGGTGTTTTTTACAACTCCAAAGTAAGGAATTGTGAATATGCAGAAAGACCTTTTGCAATGAAGTTGGCCCTATAGTGTTTGCCTAGTTTTTCCAAATTCCTACCATAGGAAGTATTTATTCAATTGACTTTTTTATAAGTACTTACACTATGCTAGGTGCTAGGAATATACATGTTACCCATATAAATTCCAATTGCCCTTTCCCAACTCCCATTTGTACTATGAGGTTGGGTCCCCAGAGCTTAGCTGACTATAGATGCTTAAGTTTCTGGAGATATCTTTCTAATACTATCTCATGTGTTTTACCCAATATCATTTACTAATCATCAATGCCTCCATATCATCTAACCAATTAATATAATTAGTTTTTACAAAGGAATATTAAATAAGAAGACATAGAACAGAAGTACAAACATGATGCCCCAAATCAGGACATAGTCTTCCTTCAGTGACCTGGGGAATATAAACTCAGACCTAAAGCAGTCACTACAATGCATTCGCCCCCACCAAGTTCACATCCAAATTCAGCATCATTAATGGATCAATTCACTTTTTTGTTTGCAGGATATATAATCTCATCTGCCAGGACAAGTCACTTGCTGGGCTGGGTCGAGAAGATTGTTCTTCAAGGCTACTAGCCTCCTATGCTGGCTTGTCAACCTTTCAAAGCCTACAAAATAATTCTATCTTTAATCCTCCTTCACCTAAGAAAAGAAAAAGAGCAGACATTGCCCGGAGAGAAGCAACATAGGTACCACATGCTTCAAACTACATGGCTTTCTCTCTCTCTCTCTCTCTCTCTCTCTCTCTCTCTCTCTCTCTCTCTCTCTCTCTCTCTCTCTCCCCCCCTCCCTCCCTCCCTCCCCCCCCAGGTTTCCTTCTGTCTTCTTGCAGTCACCACCAGAAAGGAAGAGTATGATTTGGCTAATTAGTGCAGTTGGTATTTACCTTTGGTATGTATGCTCAGGGTTGACTCAATGGCCAATTAAAAGGCTTTTCTTCACTCCACAGTAAACAAATCAGAAACAGTCTCAGAATAACCAAATATATCTCTGAAGTGGAGCACTGGGATCTTCCATCCTATGTTATCATGTACATTTTTTTTTTTAGTGAGGCAATTGGGTTAAGTGACTTGCCCAGGGTCACACAGCTAGTAAGGGTCAAGTGTCCTGAGGCCAGATTTGAACTCAGATCCTCCTGAATCCAGGGCTGGTGCTCTATCCACTGCACCACCTACCTGCCCCTATCATGTACATTTTTTTTTTTAGTGAGGCAATTGGGGTTAAGTGACTTGCCCAGGGTCACACAGCCAGTAAGTGCTAAGTGTACGAGGCCGGATTTGAACTCAGGTATTCCTGACTCCAGGGCCAGTGCTCTATCCACTGCACCACCTACCTGCCCCTATCATGTACTTTTAATAGCTAGCATTTATACAGCACTTTTAAGTGCTTTACAAGTATTATCTTATTTTATCCTCACAACAACTCAGTGAGGTAGATGCTATTATGACCTCCATTTTATAGGTGAAAAAACTGAGGCAGACAAAGGTTAAGTGATTCGCCCAAGATCATACAGCCAATAAGTATTGGAGGCTAGCCTTTCTGACCCTAGGTCCAATTATCTATTCATCTATCCATTGCTTCCCCTGCACTTGCTTCTTGATTTCCAGAAGAAAACTCATCTCTAGGATCCAATATAAACTCCTCTGCTGGGAAGTTAAGGTCTTTCACAACCTAGTCACAACCTGTCTTCTATGCCTTTCACACATGCTTTGATCCGAACTGGCCTTGCTCTTCCTCCTACAAAGTACTCCATATCGCACCTCCCTACCTTTGCACTGACTGTCTCCCCTGCCTGGAATGAATGCCATCCTCACCTTTACCTCTAAGAATCCTCCATTTTCTTTCAGGATCAGTTCAAATGCCACCTTCTATAGGAAACTTTTCTTGATTCTCCCCTCCCACAGCTGCTAAAACCTTTTCACCAAAATCATCTTGTATCTATTTCATATCTGCTATATAGAAATCTATATGTATATGTTATGTAACCAGGCTAGATTGGAAACTTTCATGGGCTGGAACTGTCTTTCTATCCTATACCAAATATAGTGCTTATCACAGAGTAATATTTTAGTAAATGCATGCTGATTAATTGATAAATCAATAATAAGTACTATGAGTTCAGGTGTAGGAGAGAACAACTTGGTCTGGAATCGCCATAGGTCTCTTCATGGAGGAGATGGGGCTTAAACTGAACATTTGGGTAGTTGGAGGTGGGAGGCCTCCTGCTCTGTCAGGGGCACAGAAAAAAACAAGGAGGGGAGGAATGATTGTTGAGTGGTTCCTTTTATCTTGTAGGTTCTGAGATAGATAGATAGATAGATAGATAGATAGATAGATAGATAGATGGATGGATGGATGGATGGATGGATGGATGGATGGATGGATGGATGGATGGATGGATGGATGGATGGATGGATGGATGGATGGATGGACGGACGGACATACGGACAGACAGATAGATAGATAGATAGATAGATAGATAGATAGATAGATAGATAGATAGATAGATAGATAGATAGATTAGATGGATGAATGTATGGGTGGGTGGGTGGATGGATGGATACATAGATACATATAGATAAATATTATAGCTATATATGTAGATATATTTATTTATCTCTATCTATCTGTTATATTGCCCCTCATCCACAAGGGCCTAGAAAACAAGGAAACTGTTTTTGCTTTTTCTTTGAAACCCCAGGGCTTAGCACAATGCTTGGCACATAGCCAGAACTTATTAAATGTTTATTAATTGACTGACAACTGATAATAGGACACTAACTAGACTCTGTGCTCTAAAAGGGCAAGGCAATATTTCTTATCTAAACCTTGTGTTCCCCAAGTCCGTGACACAGGACTCTCCGTAGAGTATATGCTTACTAAATCCTTGATGGACTTGAATTGTTGAAACAGCAGATCTTTGAGCCCACCCAACTCCAGCCCGACTTCTTCCTCATCCTATGTACAGAAGGAAGCCCATCAGGGAACTGCACTCAGCTTAGAATCTGATTCAAACCCAGGCTTCCTGACCTGAAGTCCAGCACTACTTTCATTGGTGCTTCTAGGAAAGCATATTCTAAATACTAGATGAAGACGCAGAAGGGAAAAATGTCTCCATAATAGAATTCACGGTAATCCAGAATGAAATCAGTGACTCTAAGGATTGGGAGGCCAAATGATCACTGTGGTTGGGAGGGGGGGCTCTCTGATCTTTTGAGAAGGTTGCCTCTTTTCTGGATCCCTCCTCCTCCCACATTCATTGAGAGAGAAGCTAGGGGCACAGTAGACAAGGCAGTGGTTCAAGCAAAGCCTGGAGAACCATACATTATTGTATAAGGAATTTGTGACTCTCTGGACCTTGGCACCATTCCCTCCCCCATGCCCCTCCCTCCATCCACTCTTCTCCCATCCCCCTCTCTCCAGCCACCCTTCCCCTATGCCCTGTGCTTTTCAGCTCCCGTTTATTTATTGTCTTCCCTCATGGCACAGAGTAAGGGATTAATAAATGCTTGTTGTCTAACTGCTTGCCTACATCTAATGGGAGGCTGGTCTGTTTAATCTAGATTAATGGTTCCTGCCTTTCCCTGCTAAAGAATTTTAAGTGACTCAAGTCTATATTACTTAGAGTCAGAAAAGACTTAAATTTGAATCCTGATGGAGATCCTCACTAGCTATGTTGTTGTTGTTGTTGTTGTTGAGTTGTGTCTGACTCTTCATGATCCTATTTGGGCTTTTCTTGGCAAAGATACTGGAGTGATTTGCCATTTCCTTCTCTAGCTCATTTTACAGATAAGGAAACTGAGGAAAACAGGGTTAAGTGACTTGCCCAGAGTCATACAGCTAAATAAGTATTTTGACCTCAGAAGGCTGAGTCTCCCTGACTCCAGGAGCTGGGCTAGGTGGCACAGTGGATAGAGCAATGCTCCTGGAGACAGAAAGAGAGGAAAGTGATCTACTCAAAGTCACACGGGTGGCAAGTATCCAAGGCAAGATTTGCAACCAGGACCTCTGATTCCAGAGCCATGAAAAGAACTTTTCCATTTTCTCGACAGCAAACTAGCCCCCTTTCTTACTCCTATGACTGCCTGTTCATTCTTGCACATATTAGGCACTTTGTAAATGTTGTGGAATTGAAGCTCATCTCTAAGTTAAGATAACCCACCTTCCATCGCGTACACCCATTGTCTCCCCCTTTAGAATGTCAGCTCCTTAAAGGAAATAACTTTTTTCCTATTTTTCTGTATTTTTCAGCACAGCATAGTGCTTACATCCCAGTAAGTGCTTAATGGATGATTATCGAATAATTGATCTGTAAAATGGAGTAATATTAGTCCATAAGAGAGGAAGCCTGGTCCAAGCAGATAGAGAAGTAGCCTTGGAATCATGAGGAGCTGGATTCAGGTCCTGGCTCTGACATGTGCTGGTTGTGTGACCCTGGACAAGGTACTAAACCTCTCAGTGCCCCTGGAAAACTCTCTAAGAAGCCCAGGGCCATCCAAATCGCACCCGCCTCCCCAAGTGTTTGTTTTTGTTTGTTTTTTGCGGGGCAATGGGGGTTAAGTGACTTGTCCAGGGTCACACAGCTAGTTAAGTGTCAAGTGTCTGAGGCTGGATTTGAACTCAGGTCCTCCTGAATCCAGGGCAGGTGCTTTATCCACTGCAGCGCCACCTAGCTGCCCCTCCCCAAGTGTTTGTGAACCTCAAATGAGACAGCATACATAAAACATTTTGTAAAAGCTTGAAGCACTATATGACTCAGTTATCATCTATTATTATTATTGTTGTTGTTGTTGTTAGTACTTCTTTAGGGATAAGCACAAAGAATAGCACAAACATCAGGGATTTCAGGTAATATGGGGGAAATGTTTCTGGGCAAAGAGGACCCTTTTGGGCACCTTTAAAGACACCATGTAGGCAAATGTTTACCCCCTCCTAGAGAGGATCATCCTGACATCCAGCATCATGGGACCCATGAGGGTGTTTAAGTGTCCTTGGAACCATTTGCCTAGGACTGGGGGAGGGTCTATATCATGCTGTTAGCATCTAAAGATTGTGAAAGACCTGGTAGAAATGAAAATTGTGTTTTCTCTCTCTCTCTCTCTCTCTCTCTCTCTCTCTCTCTCTCTCTCTCTCTCTCTCTCTCTCTCCCCTTACCTTTCTCTTCCCCATTTATATTTATCTATATTTCTCTCTACCTCCCTCCTTTTTTCTCTCTGTCTCTTTTCTGTCTCTTTCTCATTCTCCCTCTCTGTCCCTCCCCCTCTCTTCATTCTGTCTTTCATTCTTCCCCTCTTTCATTTTTTCTCCTTTTTCTCTCCTCCTCCTCCTCTTCCCCGCTCTCCTTTCTGCCTCTCATTCTCTCTTCTCTTTTCTACTTCTCTCTCTCCCTCTCTCTCTCCCATGTAGTATATGGAAATATACAGCCCTTGTTAAAAAAAAAAAAAACAGCTATGACCAATTCAAAGCCTGTTAAGTCCCTGGAGATTTTATTTTGAGGATTAATGACTGGGGTTTCTCTGCCCAAGTTCCCTAATGACCTCCTGCATTGACCTCAGGCCTGTGGCTTCTTCTCAGGCCTCATTTTCTCTGTCTGTAAAAAAGAGTTAATGACACTCTCGGCTGGATTGTTTTAGCAACGTGCTTAGAGATCCCTAGATCAAAGGTGCCCTGCCAGTCCCAACATAGCGATGCTAATTATGGACCTCATAACCAGGGGGGTGGTTGTTGTTGTTTATGTTTGCCCTATTCATGGGGCCTTGGACGCAGGACATGACTCCCAGAGGCTGATGCAGTACCCGGGCAAGGTAGGGGCCTTTGGGAGCCACATGAGACATTTTTATATTGATGTCCCAGAGCAGAGGGAGCCATTCTCCTGTCCCTGGTCAGAACAGCATTTAAAACATCAGAAGGAGAAGACAGTCTGTCCTTTGGGCGCAGATACCCAGAGAGCAGTCCTCCATCCCCTTTTTAGTGAAGGGAGCCTCCCACCCCATTATCAGAATGACCTGGGAAGGAAAATGGTCTGAGAATGGAGTCTGGATCTGCCCCTGATGTGTGTAGCCCTGAGCAAGATGCAGCCCCTGTGGGTCTGTTCCTTATCTATCCTTTCCTCCACCCAGCAGAAAAATGACTATTTCCTTTATATTTGCTTCATCTTGAGTTATCTCTGTACAAGGTATTTTCCCTCAATAGAATGCAAGCTTCTTGAGGGCAGGAATTGTTTTCTTTTTTATATCTCCAGAGTCTAACACAAACTTAATAAATGCTTATAGAGTTTAATTGAATCTGTATCAAAGAATGTTGGAGCTGGAGAGGACCTGAGAGGTTCTCTAACTCCCTCCTTTTAGGGATGAGCTCCCTGAGCCACCACACAGGAGGAGCGACTTACATAAGGTCACTCCTGACCAATGGAGCCAAGACTTGAACCAAGGTGTTGGAAGTTATTGGGCTCCTATCTAGTGCTCTTTCCCCCATTGCACATTTCCTTCAAAAGGATGCCTAGAATCATGGACCTAGAGCTGGAGGGGACCTCAGACGTCATCTAAGTCGAAACTTGGGACAAAAGAAGCGAAGAAATTTACCCAAAGTCAACAGCAAGTAAGTGGCTAAACTAGAATTTGAAACCAGGTTCTCTGACTCTAACTCATGTTGGGTCAAGTGATTTCTACCTCTGAAATTCTGATTTCTCTCTACAAATCATGGTGCCCTTTGTCTAGGAGAGCCTGGACCAATCACATTTCCCCATTGTTTAATGACTGCCAAAATTGTTTCCATTTCTCTCAGGAAGAGTGCTCTGTCCACTCAAGCACTGGATGTGGTGTGGCAGACGTGGCATGCTAAGACTAAGTGACTGAGATGAGCTCCAAGCAGAGCCCCTATAGACATTCAATAAGTGTTTGTTGAGTGAATAAGTGAATCTTTGGAACCCTAGCATCTAGATCAGTGACTGGGATATAGTAAGCACTTAACAAAGACTAGTTGAATAGAATTTAATCGAATTAACTTCATTAGGGAAATATTTTGGGCACTAGTAACAACAGTCACCAGCATCTATATAGTTCTTGAGTTGACAAAAACATTTACCTACATTATCTCATTGGGTCCTCACATCAACCCTGGGAAGAAGGTGCCATAGGTCCCATTGTCCCCATTTTATATAAGAGGAAATTGGGGGTTAAATAGGTTAAGTGATTTGCTCAGGGTTATTCAGGTACTAAACACTAGAGGCAAGATTTGAAATTCCAAGTCTAAGACGCCTTCCACTGCACCACACTGCCTTCTCATTAAGGTCTCATTGAACAGAGAGCCCAACGGGAGCAAAACTTCCAACCATAAACCAAATCATGTTATACCATGCACTGCCCCCAAATCATGTTATAATAAATAGGGCACATATCTGAGCACATAGCAAGCATTCCAGAATTCTTCATTCATTACAAGGCCCCAGTTGATGGCCTGATTCTTTTAGGGGGGAAGTGTCCAGATAACTCTTCTGGAACTTATGGTTAGAATAGCAGTTCCCATTTAATGGCTCAAGAACCCCTTGGGGGTTTGTGATGATGGGCTAAGGGGTTCACACTAAAGATTCTTAAATAGCACCTTAAGTAGTAAATAATTGCCCAGTTATATTAGAAATAGTGTGTGTGTGTGTGTTTGAAGCATTGTAGATTGGTTTCTGCAAAAACATTATAGTCGTGTCCTGTTTATAGTTATTATAAGCACTTAATTAATCTGAAAGAGGATCGGGAGCAGCATATTAAATTATCCTGGGGAGGAGAGTGGGGTCACAACCCATTTGTTTGTTGTTAAATGGGATTCTCCAAACAGAAAATATTGGGAACCGTTGTCTTAGCGTGTGACCCAGGGCACTGAGATTTTAATGGACTTGCCCAGGGTCACACAGCTAGTCAGTGTCTAAGGCCAGATTTGAACTCAGGTCTTCTTGACTCCAGGCCCAGAGCACTCTCCACTTTTCTACCAGTTGCCTCAGTAGAAGCAAAAATTCATTAAGTGTTAAAATACTCCAGAAAGCCAAGAGGCAGTTTTGTACTAGTACCTACTGTAATCCTGAATCCATCATTAACTTAGCCAGTTTGTAGGCAAAGCAACAAGTACTTAGTGAGCAGCTGGTTGGGGCAGAGCACTATACTCAGTGCTGGGGGAAGATTCCTGGCCCCTGTGGAGCTTACAGTCTAGGAAGGAGGAAAAAATGAATATAGATGACTATAATATATGCTTTTAGAAAACTGCATTAAAATGACTAAGCCAAATTTTTATGTGAGGCCTGAGGGTGAAGGCATGGAATGCCAATGGGCCTCAGTTTCCTAAGGGAGGTCGATGCCTTCAAAGATCACTTCTAAAGCTGACAATCTACAATGCCATGATTTTTCCTCTCTGGGCCTCAGTTTCCCCCTGTATAAAATGAGGAGGTTTTATGTGATGATCTCACAGGTCGCTTCTAAATGGTTCATTTTCTCTGTGTTCTTTAGTTTCCTCCTAGGGAAGAAGAAGGGGCCAAGGTCCCTTCCAACTCTAAACCCTCCGTTCCGATAAATAATATGAGATTCAAAATGGCATTTATCTAGAGGAAGCACGATCATCCCATCCAGTGGTACCGAGCTGTTTGAAACAGCCAAGAGAGTGGACACAGGACACCATCAGCAGCCTGGAAACGTTAATCATATGGGACTGGAGATTAGCTCAGAACTGGCCAGACAGCGTGGATGAGAACTCAAGATGACCAGGCTGCTTGAGGAAAGATGAGAAAAGGATGCTATAAGCAAAGAGAGGAGAGAGGAGAGCCCTTGGCAGGAAGAGATGCAGCTAGAGGGAGGAGGGAGAGATTCATAGGAATGTTCATTCTTTAGGAAATTTATTACCTGGCTTGGAGAATTCTGAGCCAAGCTGCAGGAAGAGATCTGCCCCTGCTCAGCCCTATTCTCTCCTCTCCGACATCCTCCCTTGAGGAGCCGTAACCCCATCATCCTTCCAATCTGGGCCCAGAATTGCCCTCCCTCACCATACAGGATTCTCCCCAGACCAGGGGAGAGCCTTACTTATCCCCCTTGGGGACTCTTGGGTGAAATATCACATCCTGAAATGGATTTCTTTTCAGTGCTTTGAGATCTCACTCCCATCTCATTGAGTCAATCCTTGTCTGAAAACTGAAGCTGGTTTTTGACAAGGAGGGAAGAGAGATTTGGGGCACGGCACCAGATAGCTGTTAGTAACAGCAATGAATGATCCAACACACACATAATCTTTATGTCATTCATGATCAAACACGCATCCCATGATATTGTCAAAGGTAAGAGCTAAGAGATAAATAATATCTTTACATGCTAGGAAAGACACTAAGGTGTACTGTGTGTAAGTTGACCAGTACGAAAGATTGCCAACCTGAATGATTGGGGGGATGAGGATGCCCTCGACAGAGGCAGAGAAATAAGTTTTTGGGAGAAGATTATCTGGTCAAGTCAGCAAGCATTTGTCAAGTACCTACTATGTGCCAGGCACTGTTCTAAAGGAAGTCATTATTTTAAAAAGGCAAAAACAGACCCTGCCCTCCGAAAGCTTACAATTCAATGACAGAGAAAAAATGAAAACAATATGCCGAGAGGCAGCTAGACGGTGCAGTGAATAGGAACTCAGGAAGACCTGAGTGCCAATCCAGCCTCAGACAAATGTCTAGCTAGTACAAGTGTACTAGCATGTAACCTTGGGCAAGTCACTTAACTTCTGTTTGCCTCAGTTTCCTTATCTGCAAAAGGAAAATAATAATAATAACACCTATGTCCAAGGGTTATTGTGAGAACTAAATCAGATGATAATTGTAAAGTGCTTGGCATAGTGCTAGCACATAGCAAGGACTATATAAGTGTTGTTATTATTATTATAATTATTATTATAGCCCTAAGCACAGTGCCTGACACATAGTAGGCACTATTTAGATGTTAACAATTTATGATTATATTAAATAACCCTTAGCATAGTGTCTGGCACATAGTAGGTATTATATAGATCTTAGCTATTTATTATTATTATTATTATAGCCCTTAGCACAATGCTTGGCACATAGTAGGCACTATATAGATGTTAGCTATTTATTATTATTAACACAACCATTAGCATAGTGCCTAGTACATGGTAGGTATTTTATAGCTGTTTGTTATTATTAACATAGTCCTTAGCATATTGATGGCATGTAGTAGGTACTATCTAGATGTTAGCTATGATGAAGTCAATGATGCATTTTGGTTATATTAAGCTTGAGGTAGTTGTGAGACTTCTGAATTCAAATCCTTCCTCGAACATTTCCTAGCTCTGTGACTTGAGGTAAGCCATTTATTTAACCTTTGTTGGGTTCAGTTTCCTCATCTACAAAATGAGGATAATAATGACCCACCTCAGGGTTGTAATGAGGATCAAATGAGGTAGCATGTTAAGGACTTCGAAAACTTTAAAGCTCTCTATAAACGCCACTATTCCTCTTATTGCCATTATCATCATTATCATCACATGGAGATCTCCACCAGACTGTCCACTAAGTAGGACTGATGTTGGGTGAGAGACTAAGGCTGACTTCAGAGTCATCTACACAGAGATGATCAAGGGAGTTGATGAGCTCACGAGGGGGAGAGGGTATTGAAGTAGAGAAAGGTCTGCAGCTCAGAGCCTTGGGGAACACACCTGAATGTTCCTCTCTCCTCCAAACAGGAAAGCCAACTCCCATTTCTAGCTGACTTATTCCTGCCCAGGTCCAGCATCAAGGAGAGCTCGAAGAAAACACAGAAAGGGCTTGGAATGATTGTTACGTTCACAATAAAGACAACAAATTAAACGCAAAACGAAAGTGTATAGTAACCTCTACTCTAATGGACAGAGATCATCTCATTAAAGCAAAAGTCAGCGTGTTACCTCTTTCATAAAGCCTCCCTTTGTCCCCATCATCAGCAATGCTCTTCTCCCTGGTACCCCAAGTAGCACTTTGTTTTAGAGACAGATTTATATAGTGTATGAGAGTACTGGACCAAAGTAATCTTATCTGTGTGGGCAGCTCCTGGTAATGACTTCACCGAGTCAACAAATACTTATTAAGCGCCAGCACGCTGCTAGCAGAACAGAGCTTTACTTTCTCTGTCACTCAAACAATTTCCCTCTTTAATTGTTTCCTATTTATCCTATCTATGGTTTGTTTGTACTTCTTTATTTGCTTGTTGTCTCTCTGTTAGATTGTGAGCTCCTTGAGGGCAGGTCTTTTGCCTCTTTTTGTATCTCAGTGCTTAGCACAGTGCCTGACACTGGGGCAGCTAGGTGGTGAAGAAGATAGAGCATTAGGCTTGAAGTCAGGAAGACCTGAATTCAAATCCGGCCTCAGACACTAACTAGCTGTGTGACCCTAGGCAGGTCACCTCATCCTGTTTGCCTCAGTTTCCTCATCTTCAAAATGAACTGGAGAAGGAAATGGCAAAGCACTCCAGCATCTCTGCCGAGAAAACCCCAAATGGGGTCACAGGGAGTCAAACATGATGGAAATGAATGAACAACAACAACAATAAATGTTTATTGACTGACTGATTAGAGGATTGGAAGGTTAAGTAATTTGTTCAGTGTTTCACAGCCAGTATTTATCAAAATCAGGTCTTGAACCTAGATCTTTCTGACAATGAGACCACCACTTCATCAGATATATCATACGGCTGCACCTCCGTGGACAAATCTCCATTACCTTATCTGATACCACCTCTTGTGTATACTTCTTTATTGGCAATAGATTCCAGTCCCTTTATGCCCACTAAGGTATGGTCCTAGCCACAGACTAAGTGGACTTTCTGAGGATCAGGGAAATGAGTAGAGAGGCTTGCCAACAGTAGACCAACCACCAGGTTCAATAGATACAGAGTTTGAAATGACCTTAGAAATCAGCTGATTTTTACAGATCTCATTTTACAGATGGGGAAACTGAGGCCCAGAGATGGGACTAATTCCCCAAAGTCACACAAGGAGCAGGTGGCACAGTCAGGTTTCAAACACATGACTTCAACATCAATAAAAGAACTTATAAGAAAGTGGTGAGTTTTTATTCCTAGCAAGCTCACCAAAAGACCACAATTAGTCCATGAAAAGAAAATGAGAGACGTGCTCAGCCCCTTCCTCCTCTCTCTGTTAGCCTTTCTCCTCCCCACTTTTCCAACACCCTTGGTACAATCTAGGCCCGTGTCCCACAAGATCAGGCTCCTGTCTTCCAGGCTGGCGGTCCTCATGATTTGTTTTCAGAAACAGGGTGCCTGCCAGTTTCGCAAGGAGATGATTGGATTTTGTTCCTGGAGGAGGAATCACCAAGTGAATGAGTCCCATTGTGCTCACTTCTGAATGAAGAATACCCCCCTTTAGAGGAAGAATTCAACTGCTTTTCACAGAGAATGAAGACACAGGCCCAAGGAAAGGAGAGAACAATACGGATCATTCACCATGAGTCTCTTTTCATCTCAAAGTGGGGGTGACCAATGGGATTGAGAAAGGCAAGCCTGGTATTGAAGTGGGAAAGTGAGAATGTCAGAAGAAATGGATTCCAGTCCACTGACAATACTAATACCAATAACTATGATGATGATTATAACAATAGCTCTTTAAAGCACTTTGCAAATATTATCTCATTTGCTCCTCACAATAACCCTGTGATGGAGGTAATATTATTCCCATTTTATCAACAAGAAAATTGAGCCTGAGAGCGCATATGTCTTGTCCAGGGCCACTGGGCTACGATTTTCTTTTTTTTTTTTTTTTTGTGGGGCAATGAGGGTTAAGTGACTTGCCCAGGGTCACACAGCTAAGGGCTATAATTTTAAGTTAGGCCTTCCTGAGTCCAGTCCCAGTCCTCTGTTCACTAAGCCACCTACCTTTCCCTAGGCATAACTGTTTTTATGTGTCTTCTCTCATTAAATTGTGAACTCCTTGAGAGCAGCGACTGGTTTTTGCCTTTCTTTATATTGACATCACTTAACACAGGGTCTGGTACTATTTCCATGTAGCTGCTTCCAGGGTGACAATAAACGACTGTGTGACCTTGGGCAAGTCACCTTTCTGGACCTCCATTCTTTATCTCTAAAATGAGTGTAAAGCTTACATGACCAAGCCTGTTTATCTAGATCTAAAATTCTATCATTTTAAGACCACAGCTCCCTTAAAGTCCAAGAAACACTATGTTAAGTTTGTTCCCCCCCAAAATAAGTGGGTATATTTTCCAAATAGTTGATTGGCCCAAGAGCTGTATTGTCTTTATGTTAGTCAACAAGCACTTTTAAGGTGTTTGACATGTCCCAGATACTGTGCCCTGGGGATCTAAAACAAGGCAAAAACCAAACAAAACCAAACCTGCCATAGGAGGTTGTGTTAATAACTGGGGAAGATCTATATAGACTGGATGGGAACAACTGGGAAGAACCAGAAGAGACCCCCTGAAGTACGCAAGTTTTGATCTGAGTCTTGAAGGGTTAAGCCTAAAATGATATGAAATACTAAAAAAGCCAAAGGAAGCTCTCAAGTATATCAGGAAAGGATTTATGGAGAGACAAAATACATCTCCAGTCCCCAGCACAGTGTACCTAGTAGGTGCTCGATAAATGCTTCTCAACTTGATTTAGAAGACTCTTGGGAGCTATAGGACCATAGATTTAGTAGGAAGGGGAATCCCAGAGGTCATCTAGATGAACCCTAAAGCCTGGAATGTTGCTATGGCTGAACAATATATCCTCCAGTTGCCCAGCTGGTTGCTGAGCCTCTCCAAACTTAATTAGGATGGTCCTTGCATAGCTGACATCAAGGCTGTCCCTGGGGCCATATTAAAACCCCTTCCAGCTTCTAGGAGCTAGACAAGTTTGTGGTCTGCCAGCATGGCCTTCAAGGATCCCAGGGTCATTTCACACCGGGATGACACTTTAGAAAGACTTTAGTGTGTGGCAGCTAGATGGCACAGTGGATAGAGCACCAGCCCTGGATTCAGGAGGACCTGAGTTCAAACCCGGCCTCAGACACTTAACACTTACTAGCTGTGTGACCCTGGGCAAGTCACTTAACCCCAATTGCCTCACCAAAAAAAAAAAAAAGAAAGAAAGAAAGAAAGAAAGAAAGAAAGAAAGAAAGAAAGAAAGAAAAAGAAAGACTTTAGTGGAATGGCGCACCCATCATAGGCTGAGTTTGGAAGAGATATCAGAAGCCATCTAATCCAACCTCTTCATTTTACAGACAAGGAAACTGAAGCCCCAGGGACCCAAGGGATTTGCCCAAGATCAAAGTGGTTAAATTGATTCCTACTTGGACCCAGATATCTTGCTCTAGGCATGTAACCCAAAGAGGTCAAAGATAGAAGGCTAGGTCCCATAGTTACCAAATATTCATAACCAAAAAAAAAAAAAGAAACAAAATGAGTGCCCATTCATTAGGGAATGGCTGGACAAATAGTGATATATGATTATAAACCAATACTTTTGCTTGTAGCGCAAGCTAGGTGGTACAGTGGTTAGAGTGCTGTGCCTGAAGTCTGGAAGACTCATCTTCATGATTTCAAATCTGGCCTCAGACACTTACTAGCTGTGTGAGCCTGTGCATTTTGCTTAAACACTGTTTGTCTCAGTTTCCTCTTCTGTAAAATGAGCTGGAGAAGGAAATGGCAAATCACTCAGGTATTTCTGCCAAGAAAACCCCAAACGGGGTCACAAAGAGTCAGACATGACTGAAATGACTAACAAAAACAAAAAAAAATGATTACTTGTGAAGGAAAATACTGAGAGACATTACAACTCTGGTCAATGCAATGACTAATCTTACCTCTATAGGATTGATATCCACTTTCTCTCTGCAGAGAAGCAGTGGACTATAACTCTTGAGCAAAGCAAACATTTTCATAAGACCATTTGCTTTACTATGTTTCTTCATTAAAAGGGAGATTTCCATGGTGCTGGCAGGGCATTGGTCGGTGATAGCAATGTATTTGAAAGGAGCAACAAAACAAGCACTTATAAAAATCATAAATGAGGAAGTCAGAGAAACTTAGGAGACCTGTTTGAACAAATGCAGAGGGAAGTAAGCAGGATTTAAAGGATGGTGTACTGCCCCCCCCCCCCAAGCCTAACACTCTTAATGTAAAGGAAAACAATACTAAAATACATCAAAATAAGAATGATGCAATGCCCAGTCTTGACTCCAGATCACCGATGATGAAAATGTTTCCCTTCTCTCCTTAAAAGGTTCTAGGGTGAAGATGTGGAATGAATGCATGGATGATTTGCTTAATTTTTTTTGTTCTTTTGGAATCATTTCTTCAGAGATATTTCCAAACCAGCTTCCTAAACTCTGGTCTTCCTCCTCATCTCTCTCTCACCAGAACTAAGACTCTTCTTCTGGGACCCTGGGCTGTGATAAGTGAATTTTTGCCTTATTTTGCCTCACTTTTACAACTCTGGGTTGTTGTTTTTTTTATGAGTTGTCTTCTCCTGTTAGAATGTAAGTCATTGCAGGCTGACTGTCTTGCTTGCCTGTTTTTCTATCCCCAACGTTTAGCACAATGCCTAGAATATAGTAAGAACTTAATAAATGTTTTTCATTCATTCATTCACATAAACTCCCAATGGTAGGTCCCAAGATAGATCAGAAAACACTACCATTTTCCCACCTTTCTCCTTCTAGAGCCTACTTGTCAAAGCAGCTAGTCATTGCCATGATAATGTAAGAGTATAATAGCAGTACTCTTGGGCTACAATGAGAGAAGAAGAGGGAACAAGCATTTATTAAATGCTTATTGTGTGCCAAGCACTATGTTAAGTGTTTTACAAATATTATCTCATTTGATCTTCACAACAATCCTGGGAGGTTATAGAGAAATATTACATGAAGAATCCAGTAAATCTTGACCTGAACGTTGTTGACTTTGAAAGTTCTCTCAGAAATCATGAGGTTTAAGTGACTTTCCCAGAGTCATACATCTAGCATACACCAGAGATGGGATTTGAACTCAGGTCTTCTTGACTTTGATACTAGTTCTTTAGTCCCTATACCATGCCGTCCTTCCAAGACCTAGATTGCAATGCTATTTCCCTCTGCTCTGGACAGATAATATTTGAAGTACAGTGATCAGATCTGAGCACATTTTTTTTGTTTGTTTTTTGGGTTTTTTGCAGGGCAATGGGGGTTAAGTGACTTGCCCAGTGTCACACAGCTAGTAAGTGTCAAGTGTCTGAGGCCGGATTTGAACTCAGGTTCTCCTGAATCCAGGGCCGGCGCTTTATCCACTGCGCCATCTAGCTGCCCCCTGAGCACATTTTTAATAAGGATATGGGTCAGTGGAGAATGCTCAGAAGGTAACAAGGATGATGAAGGGACTGGAGACCATTCCCAATAAGGAACAATTGGGAGAACTGAAAATATTTATCCTGGAAAACTTAAAGGATATATGACTGCCACTCTTGAAGATTAACAGGAAAAGGGATTAGAAAACTGTTCTGCTCAGCTTCAGTGGGCAGATCTCTGAGCAATGGGTATACATTGTAAAGAGGCAGTTTTCTTCTTCCATTTATGGAAATACTTGCTAACATTCAGAGCTATTCAAAAGTGGAGTGAGCAGCTTCTCTCCCTCACTGGAGTCATCACATAGAGGTCGGATGACCAGTGTCAGAATGGTGGAGAGGGCATTCTTTTTTTTTTTTTTAGTGAGACAATTGGGGTTAAGTGACTTGCCCAGGGTCACACAGCTAGTAAGTGTCAAGTGTCTGAGGTCGGATTTGAACTCAGGTCCTTCTGACTCCAGGGCTGATGCTCTATTCACAGCACCATCTAGCTGCCCTGAGAGGGCATTCTTGTTCAAGCCTAGGTGGAAAGGGATGATGCCTGGCCAAATATTTGGTGAAGTCATGGCACCATAGTATTTAGAAATTTAAGGGATCTAGCACTAGAAGAACTAGAAAGTCATATAATCCCAACCTCTTCACTTTATTTTTTTGTTTGTTTGTTTGGGGGTTTTTTTGTGTGTTGTTTTTTTTTTTTTGGTAAGGCAATTGGGGTTAAGTGACTTGCCCAGGGTCACACAGCTAGTAAGTGTGTAAAGTGTCTGAGGCTGGATTTGAACTCAGGTCCTCCTGAATCCAGGGCCGGTGCTCTATCCACTGCGCCACCTAGCTGCCCCACCAACCTCTTCACTTTAAAGAGGAGGAAACCAAAGTTCACAGAGGTTATGCGATGTGTCCAAGTCAAAATAGTGAGTAGCAGAGTGAGGATTTCAAAGCAAAACTCCCAATTCAGTGTTCTTTCCATCATACCACAGTTGATGCTTTTTAATGTTCTAGATCAGATAGAGTGGGGGGAAGAAAGGGAGCACTGTTTTGGAAGAAGAAGGAGGAGGAGGAGAAATAGTGGAGAATGTCCAATCAATCAGTCAACATTTATTAAGCACCTACTATGTATCAGACACTGTGCTAACAGTGCTAATGCTGTCCAGGCCTCTTTTAAAAAGTTCTCATGTCAGGTCAATAAGGTGATTCAATTAAATACCCATTTATTTAGTAAGTACCCATTATTTGAAAGGCACAGCGCTCTGTACTGGGGAGAGAAAGATAAAAAGAAAATTCTCAGTCTTCACAGATCGAATCATGATGCTCTGTTTTGTCCTATCTTTGTGTCTTGGAATGAAATGAACAAAAAACCTGACAGTTACATGGTTACATGGATAGCTGCATGGCATGGAGAGGGAACCCATTTCAAGGATCAGATGTTTGATTTGTACGTACAGCAGGATGGCCAGAACTAGGTTTAGCACATTGACTTGAACATCAGTGGAAAGTTTTAGCTTGAAAAAGGAAAAGGAAAAAAAAAAAATATATATATATATGTATATATATATATATATATATATATATATATATATATATATTTTTTTTTTGCAGGGCAATGAGGGTTAAGTGACTTGCCCAGGGTCACACAGCTAGTTAAGTGTCAAGTGTCTGAGGCTGGATTTGAACTCAGGTCCTCCTGAATCCAAGGCCAGTGCTTTATCCACTGCACCACCTAGCTGCCCCCAAGAAAATATTATTTTAAAAAAGAAAAGAAAATTTTACCTTGTACTTCAGTCACCATTCACTCAAATTTCAGTCTCTATTCAGCTAAGTGGCACAATAGAACACCAACCCTGGAAACAAGAAGACCTGAGTTCAAATCTAGCCTCAGACGCTTACAAGCTATGTGATCCTGGGCAAGTGACTTAACCTCTGCTTGCCTCAGTTTCCTCAACTGTAAAATGGGGATAATAACAGCACCTGCCTCCCAGGGTTGTTTTGAGGATTAAATGAGATAATTGCCAAGTACTCAACACAGTGCCTGGCACACAGTACATAAATGGATATTCCCTTTCCTTCCCCCTCTTGTAATTATTTTGTATTTAGTTATTTGTGTATATCCTTTTCCCCACCAACAGAAACCCCATAAGGGCAGGAACTCTTTCATGTTTGGTCTTTGTATGCCTAGTACTTAAAAAATTTTAAACTAGACATGATTTTATTGGTTCAGGGAACAATTAATGAGAAAACTTCTAACTTCTACCAATACAATAAAGCATCAGACCATGATTTATAGTCTGAGGATTGTCTAGGTGGATGAGAAGCTAGATGACAAGTCCAGGGTCACCGAACCAGTGTGTCCGGAGTGGGACTTGAACTCAGGTCTTCGTGGGTCCATAGACAACTTTCTATCCACCATTCCTGGTTGCCTCCACCTTGTACCAAGTAGGTATTTTATATATATATTTATATATATTTGTTGTTGTTGTTGTTGTATGGAATTAAACTGAATTAAATTAAGTGGCCCTATCCTGACTCACTCCCTTAATGACTTGGAAGTGGTTGTCATGGCTGGGAATGCCCAGTTGCCACTGGGAGATTTGGGCAATCCCTCTTTAATAATCTTTTCATTGTGTATTTACAAGTAATCCAACAGGCCATCTGAAAACCTCCCTTGGTCCTGGGGAATAGACTTGTTCCAACTCTTCTTTCCCTAGAAAATGCCTTCTGGGCTAGTCAAATGTAAAGGAAACACTCCTCACATTCAATGGTACTTGGCTTTCCTTAACTCCCCTCTCCCCCAATGGGGTTGGATCCAAAGGTAAAAGTTTGTATTTGAGGAAATGCATTTCTCCAACAAGGTTCAAAGTTGGTGACACATTTGGGGAATGAGAGAAAGGAGGGAAACTTAGAAGAGTCTCCATTTCACCTTGTTCCTAGGAACACTAGAAAGTGAGTGGAGGTCAGCTTTAGTGTATGATCATCTCTCTTTCTGCAGCCATTGACCAGCTTCAGAATCCCTTCCCATAGCGTCCAGTGACCTCCTATTATTGATATTCCTAAAATACTCCCCTGCTCAAAAATCCTCATTGGCAATCATCCTATTAACTCTAGGCTACAATCCCCAACCCCCAGTCTATTGTTTAACTACTTCCATAATAATATGGCGCCCACCTGCCCTTCCAGGTGGTGGTACTCCAAGCTCATACACTCCCTGTTCTGATCAAACTGGCCACTGTTTCCTATATACAACATTCACTCTCCTACCCGTGGGTCATTTCACCGGTGGCCTCTTCTGTCTGGAATAAAACCAATAGCTAAAATTACATAGCATCTTTGAAGACTAGGAAATGGCAAACCCCTCCAGTATCTTTGCCAAGAAAGCTCCAAATGGGGTCATGAAAAGTTGGACATGACTGAAACGATAAACAACAACAACAACAAAAGCTAACCCTCCCAACCCTTTGACATAGGTGCTTTTATCCTCAGTTTACATTTGGGGAAACTCAGCCTCAGAGAGATTAAAAGGATTCTCCAAGTTACAGTTAATAAGCACTGAAAGCAGGATTTGAACTCAGGTCTTCCTGACTCCAAATTCAGTGTTTTATTCATTAGGTTCAGCTCTACCTCATAGGCTCCCTAACTTCCTTTCAAAACATGGCTCAGGTGCTGCTTCCTACATGAAGTCTACTATTAGTGTTTTCTACCTTTTAAAAGGTATATGCGGGGCAGCTAGGTGGTGCAGTGGATAGAGCACCAACCCTGAATTCAGGAAGACCTGAGTTCAAATCCGGCCTCAGACACTTAATAATTACTAGCTGTGTGACCCTGGGCAAGTCACTTAACCCCAATTGCCTCACCAAAAAAAAAAAAAAAAAAAAGAAGAAAAGAAAAAGAAAAAAAAAACGATATATGCTTTGTATCAACTTATATATGCCCACCTGTGTCCATGTTGGCATCTAGGTGGCATAGTAGACCTTGAGTCAGAAAGATCTGAGTTCAAATACTAATTCAGATACCTACTGTGGGACTCTGGACAAGTCACTTAACCTGTTTGCCTCAGTTTCCTGAACTGTAAAATGAAGCTAATAATAACAGCTACCTGGCAGGGTTGTTGTGAGGACCAAATGAGATGATATAAAAAGCATTTAATATAGTGCCTGGCACATAGTAGGTACAAGATAAATGCTTATTCCCTTCTTCCCCTTCCCCTTCCCTCCAGAAGACTGCAAGCAACTTGAGAGCAAACTCATTTTCATCTTTGTATCCCCAGTGCCTACCACAGGGTCTTCTACATAACAGGTAGGTGCTTAATGAATGTTTTCTGAATAGAATTGACCCTCCTTGGGGTCCTGCCTTGGGCCCCTTCTCTAGGCACTCATTCTTCCCTTCCCTTGATTCCTCAGCAAAACTCATCGACCTGGCCAGTTCTCCCAGAAGTAACTGGCTCATCTGATAGAACAATCTTTTCAAAGGTCTTAATGTGTTTTGTTACAATTACCAGAAAAAAAAACTGTATTTTGGTGGGGGCCGTGAACACCTTAAACCAAAGGCACAAACTCTAACACACATAGACAGAGCTATACAGATATTTATATGCATAGTACAGCTCATACAAGAGGACACACCTTCTCTACGTCCTCAAGTCTCCATTTCTGTACCCTTTCTCCTCTCTATAGCCCCCTTCCCACCACTCTTTTCAAAACACATGGAGGCTTTCTATCTCCCCCCTGCCCTTCCCCCTGTTGATACTCTTGCTCTCCAGAAATGTGAGAGTTGTTTGCATGTTTTAGCCTCACAACATTGTCCCATTAAAAGGAATTCTCCTGGTGGGGAAGATCTGAGGATAGAAATAGAGAGGCTCTTGCAGCAGTTCTAAAGTCAGCACTCAGACCCCCCTCTTCTGCCCACTCATAAGGACTGTGGGGGGTGGCTAAATCAACTCCAACAAGACACGGAGGCTAGAAAAGCAGTCTTGGAAGGTACCCTCTTCCTGGGTCCCGAGTAGTACTGAACGTTGTCTGAGAGCCAACCCAGTGGGACAAAGAGAGTTAAACCCTAGTCTCAATCCTGTTAAGAAAATTGTGCAATTTACCACTAATCCTTCTGGTTTCATTTCTTCCCAGCCAGAAAGCATTGTTTGAGGCCACACACTTCACCACTAAGCCCTTTTTACAGCCCCATCTGTTTGAGAACTAGCCGAAACAAGAGGATTATTTTCACTGTCAGCATTCCATTGAAGGCTACCGAAGAAAAGTTGATTGTGTCTGACTATGAGTTGGAAAGCTGCAAAGTAAATGCTAGTGAAGAAAAAAAAGTAAACATAGAACATGAGTACAGTCGGAATGCTTTCCTTCAAAATTCACCTTCTCTCTGAGGTCTTTGCCTGTACTTCTTAGCTGGTAGTGCCCTCTCCTCTTCTCAAAGGCTTTTTCATCCTTTCTTCTTTGGATAGGGTTATAAAAACCCATAAATATCCCTGCTGTCTCCACTATTCTGATGTGACACAAGGCAAAGACTCTCTCGCTTGAATGTGATAACTTGGGGCCTGGCTCATGTGCTTAATAAGTGTTTATTGATTGATTGATTGATTGCTAAATCCTGGCTCTTTGGACAGAGTGGTACATTGCCCATCATGGGTACCTCAAACCCTTTTTTTTAATGGAATGGACCTATAGACCAGTAGATGGATGGATAGATATAGAGATGAAAAATAAATTTAAGTAGAAAAGTACACAACCTGCTTTGCAACACCCAAAATGTTAAAGGCATACATAAAGCTAGAATTTGAAGATTTGTCCAGAATGACACCCTGGCAATGAACCCCACTCTCATTTCCTTTCTCCCTTGGGTCCCAAGGATAAATTTAGAGTCCATTAGAGTTCAGTCACAAGTGCAGAATGAAGATGATGTGCCTAGATAGCAGCTTGCCTGAAAAATGTGTTTTTTAGTGTATTATGTACTTAGTTTCCATTCACAGGAGGTCTTCTGGCAGAGGCTTCCATAATCACTTGTTAGTGTGTCAGAGAGAATGCTTGTCTAGTTGGCTGCTGAGGGGTCTTCTCTCTCTGAGATTCTGTGATTCTGAACTAATGGAGGAGAGATCTGAGCAGAAAGTGATGCTCCAAAGCTTGGATAAAAGATTGGCTCCATTGGTTGGTCCGTTTATGAAGCAACACCCCAGCTTCCAAGAAAGGCATCCACCTCCTTCTCAGAGGGTAGAATACCAGGAAGGAAGGATTCTGCTCCAGCAGTTTTGATCTCTGCAGATGTGGCCCAGGTCCCAAGTCTGAATGAACATGCATGTCACCTGCACAAGTGAGTTAAGTGACCAAAATGGATCTCCATGGACAGCATTGCACCCTAGCCTAGACTGAGTGCAAGAGTGACCTCTGGGTGACTTGAAAAGCCCTCCCTCTCCCTCCCCCCCCCAGCCTGGGGGTGTTTGCACTTAAGAGAGGCCAAAAGTGGGCGTGCCCAGGTGCACCAAATAGAAGAGGTTACTTTTCTGCCCCCTTTGAAATGGGGGGAATTACGCAAGAGATGAGTATACACCTCTCCAGAGCTTCAGCTTTCACTGGATCCTTTAATCGCTCCCAGTTGGCATTCAGTCTCGACTCATTTGTTCATGCTTACTCTAGAGTTTCTCACATGACAACCAGCCTGACCTCCCGGGGTTAGCCCAAGGCTGAGTAAATGATGATTCTCCTGGGAGCTCAGGGTTCAATTACCCCCTCGGTAGGCCTCCTGAACCTTCCCACAAGCCCAGATGCTTCAGAGCCCTGCACCAAGAAGCCAGGGTTGGGCCTGTCCAAATCAGAAAGGGCCTATTGAGAGCACATGAGTTTTGGGGGAATCTCAAGGGAGGAAAGGTTGAGGTACTTGGGGGGCTGGAGAGGGAAAGGAGGAGTGGCCTTGGCCATTATGAACTCTGTTTCTGTCCCATGAATTCAGGGTAGACTCATTAAATATTAATTGATGGTTGAGCATGCTCCCATCATAGCATCATAGACAGATCTGGGAGGGACCTTAGAAGTCATTTAGTCTAACTTCCTTATTTTACAGTCAAGGAAACTGAGGCCTAGAGAAGTTCAGTGATTTACCCACAGTCACACAGGTAGTTAAATGTCAGAAGTGGAGTTCAAGCCCAATTTCTTTGAGTCTCTCCAGTAGAGGGAAAGGATTTGTAATACCTGCATGCCTGAGAGAACTGTGAACCCCAGTGATGCTGATCACAATCCATCTATGACCTCTCATCCCATACTAGTCTTCTCTAGGTCCTACCACAAATCCTCTGCAGGGTGCCCACCCCCTGTGCTAGGAGCCCTCCTCCATCTCAGTTTGGCCACATGATCAGCCCACTTTTCTTTCGAGATATGTAAGATACTTCACATTCGTGTAGCAGGGTATACTTTTTTTTTTTTTAGTGAGGCAATTAGGGTTAAGTGACTTGCCCAGGGTCACACAGCTAGTAAGTGTTAAGTGTCTGAGGTTGGATTTGAACTCAGGTACTCCTGACTCCAGGACTGGTGCTCTATCCACTGCGCCACCTAGCTGCCCCAGCAGGGTATACTTTTTACTCCATCTCTCAGTTCCAGGCATTTTCTTGGATTGCCCTCCCTCCCCCCACCTTGGAACTCTCCCTCTTCCTCTCTCTGCCTACTGACCTCCCTGGCTTCCTTGAAATCCCAACTAAAATCCCACCTTCCCCACCCCCTCTTAATTTTAGTGCCTTCCCTCTGTTAATTATTTCCTATTTATCCTGTACATAGCTTGTTTCATATATATTTGTTTGTATGTTGTGTTCCCCATTAGATTATAAGCTCTTTGAGGGCAGGGATTGTCTTTTAGCACAGTGCCTGGCACATATTGCATGTGCTTAATAAATGTATCGATTGATTGACTCTGGATTTACCAGATAATACATGACCATGAGACATTTATCAGAAGTGGGTGCTAGAGATAAAAGCTGAAAATAAAAGTCTCTGCACAAATTGAGCTTACACTCTATTGGGTAAGAAACAACATGCACACAAATGAGAATAATATAAGTGATGGGGACAAAGGATGGATTAGGACAAATGCCCCACCAAAGGGCATCAGGAAGAGCTTCTTGTATGGGGGCACCTAAGCTCAGCCTCACATCCCTATCCCCAAGTAGCCTAAGCTCCTAAGCAGGTACAACGTCAGGTTCAACCTTTGTGTATCCAGAGCCTAGCATGCATTTGTTTAAATGAATGAATGAACCAATTGTTTGTCTGCATTTGCCAGTGCTTTGGCCAAATGGATTAGTCAACTCAGTCATAAAGATTTAGATAGCTGAGCATGTACTTAGACCAAATGAAATGCCTTGCCCAAAGGCCCTCACTGGCTCTCCCTGCTACTTCTAGCCCAGGAGGAGCTGTCCGACAATACACATTTAGGGACTGATGATCCTAAGAAAATACAAACTCTTTTTCCCCCCTTTTTTCTTTTTTAATCATAAAAGTATTTTGTTGTTTTCCAGTTACATGTAAAGATAGTTTTCAACATTTGTTTTCATAAGATTTTTAGTTCCAAATAAGATTTAGTTCCAATTTTTTCTTCCTTCCTCCCTTCCTTCCCTCCTTCCTCCCCAAGACAGAAAGCAATCTGATAGAAGCTACTTGTAAAAGTACAAACTCCTAAACACATTTTTAAAACAAGCAAATAAAAAACCAAAACCACATGAAAGGAGAGGCAATCTAGTGCAGTGGTTTGTAAACATTTTGGTCTCCGGACACCTTTACACTCTAAAAAAATTACCCCCACCCACCCAAGAGCTTTTGGCTATGTGGGTTGTATCTAGCGATATTTACTACATTATAAATTAAAACATATTTGTATGATTATAAAATAGTTTCGACCTCGCAGAACCCATGAAAGAGTCTTCCAGACTCCCAGAGTTTCCAACTCCTTTGAGAACCTCTAGGATTTGGGGTCAGCAAACCTGGATTCAAATACTACCGGATTTCACAAGTCACCTCAGCCATCTGAGTTTAGTCTCTTCCTCTTTTAAAAATGAAAGGTTTGGATGAGATGGTCTCTAAGGCTCTCGCTAAATCTATTAAATTCAGCCCAATAGCATTTGTTCAGCACCATGCCAGGCACTGGAGATGCAAATTTCGCTTTCATTGTGTTGTGGGGTTTTTTTGTTTTTGTTTTTGGGTTTTTTTTGGTTTTGCTTGGTTGTTGGTTTGTTGTTGGTGGGGTTTTTTTTTTTGGGGGGGGGGGTTGTCCCTGCCTCCAGGAGCTTGCATTCTTTATAGATAATAGTAGCTCACAGCTGTATGGTGATTTACAGATCACTTTACATAAATTATCTCATTGGATCTTCATGATAATCCCATGATGGTAGGCAGGGGAAAAATTATTCCCTATTTATAAATGGAGAAACTGAAAGCGGTTAAATGACTATAATCACTCAGTTACTAAGTGACAGAGAGACAGGATCGATCCCGGGTACCCTGATGCCACTAGGAGCTACTTTTCTCCCAATGAGAACATTAGCAGACACTCAGCCCATAGATGACCTTTAGCTCTGTCTGTACCTGTCACCTACATTGTGATTTTCAAATGCAGTGTGGGGTCTGGAGACCATCAACTTCCCGGGGATCCTCAGGCCAACTGCCTGCTTAGTCTGACAGACTGAGGGCTGCTGCAGATTAAGATGCAAAGGGACCTGCCAGACAAAAACTCCCTCACACCTTGTATGAAACAGGACCCCTCTTCAAAGCTTATCTCAAACCAGCCCTTAGCTTTCCCGAGTCTTGTATTGGCAAGGGTAGGACACACCTGAATTCAGCCTGGGCTGGTGAAATTCTTTGCAAGATTAGCCTTGTTCCTCTAGAGAGGGTGCTGGGCAGAGGGGGACCCACACCAAAAGCGCAACAAGGTGTTGGCAGGAAGCCACCGGGAAGGAAGGCAGGGTATTCAGGAAGGAGGTGAGAGTTCCACTGCTCTTTGCTCTGGACAGATCACTGCTAGAGTACGGCGTTCAGGGATGGGTGCCCCTTCTTTTTCTTTAAGTAATAAACATTTTTATTTATAGTTTGGGGTTCCAATTTTTATCCCTTCTTTCCCTCCCTCCCTCCCCCTTCCCTGAGGTGCTGAGCAATCAGTATGGGTTATACATGTACGATTATGTAACAACATTACCGTATTAGTCATTTTGTACAAGATAACTTGAAATAAAGAAAAAAAATGAAAGAAAGTGAAACTAGCATGCTTTAGTCTGTGTTCCATCAGTATCAGTTCTTTGGAGGTGGATAGTATGTTTCATTATTAGTCCTTTGGGATTGTCTTGGATTATTGTATTGCTGAGAATAGCTGTCATTCACAGTTCTTCATCAAACAATATTGCTGTCTCTGTACACGATGTTCTCTTGGTTCTGCTCACTTCACTATACATCAGTTCATACAAGTCTTTCCAGGCCTTTCTGAAATCATCCTGCTTGTCATTTCTTATAGCACAATAATATTCCATTGCCATCCCCAATTATTGGGCATTCCTTTGATTTTCAATTCTTAGCCACTACAAAAAGAGCTGCTATAAATATTTTTGTACAAATGGGTCTTTTTCTCTTTGGAGGGGCTATCTTTGGGATTTAAACCCAGGAATGGTATGGCTGGATCAAAGGCTAATGCCCAGTTCTATAGCCCTTTGGGCATAGTTTCAAATTGCTCTCCAGAATGGGTGGATCTTTCACAACTCCACCAACAGTGAAATTAGAGTCTTAGATTACCACCCTCCCCTTCAACATCCAACATTTTCCTTTTTGTTGTATTTGCCACTCTGATAGTCATGAGGTGATACCTCAGAGTTGTTTTAATTTGCATTCCTCTGATCAATAGTGATCTAGAGCATTTTTTCATATGATTATAGATGCTTGATTTCTTTGTCTGAAACTGCCTGTTCATATCCTTTGACCATTTATCAATTGGGGAATAACTTGTATTTTCATAAATTTGACTCAGTTCTCTATATATTTGAGAAATGAAGCTTTTATAAGAGGTATTTGTTTCAAAAATCCTTTCCCAGTTTTCTGCTTCCCTTGTAATCTTGGTTACATTAGTTTTGTTTGTGCAAAAACTTTTTTAATTTTATATAATCAAAATTATCTATTTTACATTTGTTTTACTCTCTATATCTTCTTTGGTCCTAAATTCTTCCCCTGCCCATAAATCTGACAGAGAAATGATTCCATGCTCTCTTAATTTGCTTATGGTATCATCGCTTATGTATAAATCTTGTACCCATTTTGACCTTATGTTTGTATACGGTGTAAGATGTTGGTCTATAACTAGTTTCTGCCATACTGTTTTCCAGTTTTCCCAGCAGTTTTTGTCAAATAATGAGTTTTTGTTCCAAAATCTTGGATCTTTGGGTTGATCATATACTAGATTACTATAGTCATTTGCTATGGTGTAATTTGTACCTATTCTATTCTACGGATCCAACTCTCTATTTCTTAGCCAGTACCAGATTGTTTTGATAATTACTGCTTTATAATACAGTTTGAGATCTACTACCTTCTTTCATATTTTTTATTGATTCCTATGATTGGATGTTCCTTCTTAGGAAAGACAGAAACCAGCTGGCACATCTCCAGAAGGGAAGAGCTAGGATGGTGGAAGGATTGGGGACTATGCCATACATGAAATAGGTGAATTAAACATTCATGGGAAGTGGGGTTCCCAGAGGGCAGCTAGCTACTTCTCTCCCTCCAGGGTTCACTTCTGGGAGTGGGGAGGGGGACTGGGGTTGTTTTATGGTACTCTAGCCCATCCATACTGGTATAGTCTAACCATTGATTATCAATTCATAGCAATTAACCAGCTACACTTAATTATCTTTAAGGAATAGGTATATACTAAGGAGGTGTAGGTAAGAACGGATGGTATGAGCATTCCCTCCCTCCCAAACAGGGGACACACTTTCCAAAAAGTAGCTTTAGGGGCACTTGTGGAAAAGGGGGTACCTCACTGCTACTGGAAATTCTTTTCTCCCCATTATAGGACCTTTCACACAGTGCGATTTTCCTGCTAGGCTCCTTGGAGAGTTCTGAAGCTGTTTTTTCCTCAGGATGTCTCCATTGTGCTCTGATCCTGATGTCTATAGACCCTAGGAAGGTTGCTAGGTTGATCATGGGAAGTCCAAATTCATCTGGACCTTTGAAAGAAAGTTCACCAAGTCCTCTCCTGGTCAAGTGGAGGATGAGGGAGAAAAAGGAGACAGAGGCTCTTCTCTGGGAGAATCTCCAAGTGACTTCTTCTTAGGAGCTTAATTGGAGTTGTTAATTTCTCTGGGCTACCAGACATTCAAAACCCAATTCTGGACTAGCTTTTGTTTTTATGCAGAGGGTGACTGAGTGCCCACCCACTTGACAGAGTTTTCTCCAAGTTAGTCTAATGCCTTTGATGAAATGATTCTGATAGATACATCTCTGCTTTGTTCAGACCTAGTTCAGGACCTTGAATAACAGGATAGGGAGTGTGGACTCTATCCTATGGACAAATTGAAGGTTTAGGGGGCAGAGAAGTGGTATCGTGTGTGTATTTCACCCAGCATATGTGTTTTAGGTTTGGTCTCTTGGACAAGAGGTTAGAGGAGGAAGAGAGACTGCAGGCAGGGAGATCAGCTAAGACCATTGCAATGGTCTGGAAATGGGTTTGCAAGGAGCCAAAAACGGAAAGATTACAGTGGGAGCCATCCCACAATGGACTCCACAATAGAGGCTTTCAAATGAAGACTAGGTGCCCACTTGTTTATTTATTCTGTGCTTACAATGCACCAAACTAGAGAGAACTCAGAACGTCTTAGGATCAAAGATGAGGAAACTGAGGCACAGACAGGCTAAGGATTAACTCAGGCTCACCCAAATCGCAAGCAGCAGGGCTGCCATTCCCCTGAGCCCACAAATCCAATTCTCTTCCCATTTTTGTCAGAGATTCTTTTTTTATCATAAAAGCATTTTGTTATTTTTCAGTTACGTGTAAAGATAATTTTCAACATTTGTTTTCATAAGATTTTGAGTTCTGAATTTTTCCCCTTCCCTTCCCTCCCCCTTTACCAAGACAGAAAGCAATCTGCTATAGGTTATATATGTACAAAGACATTAAATGTATTTCTGGATTAGTCATGTTGTGAAAGAAGAATCTGAAATCAAGGGGAAAACCTCAAAAAAGAAAAAAAAACAGCCAAAAAGTAGAAACCATATGATTCAATCTGCATCCAGAATCCACAGTTCTTTTTTCTGGATGTGGAGAACATTTTCTATCATGAGTTCTTTGAAATCGTCTTGGATCATTGCACTGCTAAGACGAGCCAAGTCTATCGCAGTTGATCATCAGACAATGTTGCTGTTCTTGTAAGAGATTCTTGATCCTGTGTGCCTTGAACTCAGTGGCCTCTGATCCATTTTACAAAGGGAAAATGGAAGGTGAATCTGGAGGACCTAGTGACTGACTGGAGATGGAGGAAGAGGCACAGGAATGAGTCAAAAGTGACTCCCCAGTTTCTAGAGAGAACGGTGGTAGAGAATATGGCAACCACGCCTCCGCCAGAGCCCTCTCGCACCCAGACAATGCTAAAGGCAGACCCTCCCACTTCACCGTACCCACAGAACTGGCTGTGCCCAAGCTTGAGTGGTGACTTCTGAGTCAGGATTCTGTCCCAGCTCAGCCTCTGACTCGAAGGGTGGTTGCCTGACCTCTGTGAGCCTCCATTTACCCCCCCCCCCAATAAAACCAAGATAAAAATATTCCACTCCCTCTCCTGGGTGGCACGAGGATTGGGTTAATTACTGTTTGGAAGGGAGGTGAGCGGCTGGCAGGTGCGCTGTCCGGACACATTCTGACTTGGCTTTGTGGAGTGAGGCACCTCGCCATATCTCAGCTACCACGGCACCTTATCTCTTAGCAGCTCTGGCCAGGGTGCTCAAGCCTCAGGTGAATTTCCACCATTTTTTTTCTCTCTGTGTGTGTTTTTACCCCCAAGTGAGATCAAAAGCACCACCGAACCTTTCTTTTATTTCTTCCTCTGCTTCTCTCTTTTCTTTCTTTCTCTCCTTCCCTTCTTTTTCTGTTTTCCTCCTTCCTACCTTTTTTTTCTTTCCTTCCACAACCGTGAGTTGCCCAAGTCTCTGGTTACTCAGAATCTCGGAAGCAGGAGCGTGACTCCTGCAGCCTGTCACTGGAAGACCTCACTGACCTGCAGAACTACCACCAGACAGGGCATCGGTGTCGATTTTTTCTGGAGGCGATGGGGCGTCCCTGTTGAGAAAGCAGAGGCATCTGACCTCGTCGGGGCATCTCCAGGTAGCAGCTATGACAACTTCGAGAGATGACTTGACTGGAGCACAGTCTGGCGAGATGGGTGAGCTAAGGTGGGTGTACGTATGACCGACGGACGAACGAGGGGTGGGAAGGCGTCTTTCGAGGCAGGATCCCTAATCTAAATAATCATAACCATTCCTAGGCTCTAAGGAGTGGCTTCGATCCTGAATTGGGCGAAGTGGGGCTGGCACTGCTGGAAGCCAAGACCTTATCTGAAGAGAAAGGTAGAGATGTGTGTGGTTCTACCAGCTGTGGGCTAAAGAGACACGAGGCTCACATACATGCCCATGGGTAGAAGGAAGCATCCTGAACCAGGGGTCAGGAGATCTCAGTTCAGGTCCTAACTCTGACACTTAACTGATTACACAAATGTGGGGAAGTCAATTAACTTCTCTACACCTCAGTTTTCTAATCTGTAAAATGGGAATAACCACAATGCTGCCATGTGTTGTAAGGCTTAAATGGAATAATGCATAGGAAAGCATTTTGTGAATTATAAAGCACTGTGCAAATATGAAGGATTATGAGGGCCTGCGCCATATCTGGGGGCCCGAGGGTTGGCCCTGGGCTCTTCTTGGAACACTGTTTTAGGTGGGCCAGTATTTTCTGTAGGAGAAAGTAAAACAGAACTGGGAGTTTCAGTCCTCACCCAACCATTGCTTCTGTTTTTGGAATAAGATTATAGGAATATTGGCTCATGGAGCAAGGCTCATGGGACCATAAATATAATTCTATTCAATAAATATTTATTAATCACCAACCCTGTGGCAGGCACTGTGCTGAGTACCAGGGATACAAAAGAGACCCTAAAATCCACCTCAGAGGCCATCTAATCCCCCCTCCCCCATTGAACGCATGAGGAAACTGAGACCCAAGGAAATAAAGCAATTTGCCCAAGGCCATAGAGGAAAGCAGACTTAGGGGTCCTCTGATCTGGCCCTCTCATTTTACAGATAAGTAAACTGAGTCTCAGCGAAATGAAGTAATTTCCCCAAGGTCATACGGATGCTAAATGACCCAGCTGGGATTCCAACCAAAGTCTTCTGCCTTTGAAATCCAGTTCCCTGCACTTTGACCTTGAAGCAGTCACTTACTGTGACTGGGTCCTTATTTGCTGAAGGGAAAGAATCACATTTAACCCTCTAAGCCCAAGGCTGTTTTAAGACGTAATTCTTGTTTACAAAATCCTTTCCTGGATGAAGTTCGGCTCTCATTACCCATGCGCTGCTTGGTCCCTTTACCAGGTACAAATGCTGTCAGGGCAGACTAGCGGCATCCCTATTAGACGCTTCTCCCTAACTCAGCCCCTCGACTGCAAGGCTGTTCAAAATTCCGGAGGCGGGGCCGAGAGCTGAGCCAATTTCTGTCCCAATCGCTGGCCCATGGAGCATCGAACGCCCATTTCAGCCAGTCGGAAGTTTCTTGGGGCCTCGGGAACAGCCTGAATCAGCCAGTACAATGACACCAAGGGGTCTGCCCCGCTCCCCGTGTCCTGGTCCTGCCTGGTTTAAGAGCAGCTAGTCCTCAGCCTTGGCGTGTTCCTGAATAGCTTGTCAATGTCAAAAGAAGCCATGCAAGGAATTCGAGGCATGTGGTTAACCCCGTCCAAACGTGTAATTAGCCTAAAAGACCTGGCTGTCTCCATTCAGCATTAGATCACCAAGAATCAGATTAGTTTGTGTGTGTGGGACACCGTGAAAACTTTGAAGGGTTAATTAAGGCTCAGAGGAGCCCAGCCCCAGCAGCCCAAGAGCCAGAAATTAATTATTTGTCAAGTGTCTGTCTTTGGGACACCATCGGGACACGGCCGCATTTCACCAGGATTTAGAGATGGGAATTCGAGGACCTGAGTCCTCATCCCCGATCACTTCCGGGACTCAGTTTCCTCACCTAAGCCTCTTGTTCTACAGATGACCTTGGCTCAGTTCCCTGCTCCGAGGTCACATAGGCAGAGAACTGGGACGAGGACCCAGGATCTGTGACTCAAAGCTTCTTTCCACCATGCTCCTTCCCCGCCCCCCAATCACTGGGCTCATAGACTGAGAAGCAAGCATGGACCTCAGGGACCACTGAGTCCAACAATCTCCTTTTACAGATGAGGGCAGATGAGGAGAAAGAGGAACGAGTATAGCACCTACTATGCGCCGAGGCTGTACTAAGTGCTTTACATCTATTATCTCACTTGATCCTCACAAAAACCCTGCCAGGTAGGTGCTATATTATTTATCATTTTACATTTGAAGAAACTGAAGCATACAGAGGGTAAGAGACCTGTCCAGGGTCACACAGGTAGTACACCTCAGAAGCAAGGTCCTCTTTCTCTAAATCCCTCCTTCCCGCCACAACTTCATAGCTGCTTACATTCAGTATTTGAGGATAAGAGTTGGCTAACATGTCAATTCATGGTTATATCTAGCAGGAGGTAAGAGGGAGTCACTAGATTCAGGATTTCTTTAGGGTTCTGAGTGTTCCATGTGACCTTTTCTCAGCCTGGTCCAAAAGTCTGGGGTCTCTTCTTATACTTGACTTCAGAGGGGAAGAGAAATCCAGATGCCTTGAAAATCCACCGGGTTCCCTAATTTACATAGTGTGTTTGCTCCCAGAGAGCAACTCCAGAGAGGCAGCTGGTAATGCAGAGGTCAAAATGAGTTCAGGGCCTAATCTGGATTGTCACAATCTGAGTCAATCTAACTATGCAGGCTTTGTGGACATTATTATCAGTCAACTGTAATTATAGATAAAATAGTTTTATAATCAGGCTTCCTAAGGGGAGTTTGTTTATCTGATGGTGTATTGTGCGTGCGTGGAATGTATAGTCGTGTGAAATCGAATTGAAAAAAAAAAAAAACCCTTGTATTTCTCCATGGTGCTATGACATTTTAGCAAATCCTTTTTTCCCTCAAAAAGAAATCTAGGAGGCAGCTAGGCGGCACAGTGGATAAAGCACCAGCTGTAGATTCAGGAAGCCCTGAGTTCAAATCCAGCCTCAGACACTTGACCCTTACTAGCTGTGTGACCCTGGGCAAGTCACTTAACCCTCATTGCCCCACAAAAAACGAACAAACAAACAAACAAAAAAAAGAAATCTAATTCCATGTGTGAGTTTTGGTGGGGAAGTGGAAAGAGCTGAAATCAGAGAGCTGGGTTTGAATCCCATCTCTGGATGTGATTTATTGTGAGACTTTGGACAAACAAGCAGTGTCACCTCTCTGAAATGCTGGTTCCTGTTTTGTAAAAACAGGGGATGAACTGGCTGAGTTCTGGGAGAGGCAAGGTGGAGTACCGAATAGAGCAATAGCCTTGGTTCAAATCTCACCTCAGATATTTACTAGCTGGGTGACTTTGGGCAAGTCATTTAACCTACCTAAGGCTTGCTTTTCTCCTATGTGAAATGGGAAAAATAATTACATTCACCTCCTAACATTGTCATGTGGGTCAATAAAATCAATAAATACTTAATGAGAGCCTACTATGTGCCAGGCATTGTACCAAGCACTGGAGAGTACAAAAAGAGGCAAAAGACAGTCCCTGCCCTCAAGGAGTTTACAATCCAATAGGGCAGACAAGAAGCAAAGAATTAGGTACAAACAAGCTATATGCAGGATAAAGAAGTAAATAAGAGAGAGAAGGCCCTATAATTAAGAGGGATTAGGAAAGGCTTCTCTTATAAGATAGGATTTTAGTTTTAGTTGGGACTTAAAGAAAGCCAGTATGCAGATATGAGGAAAATGAGCATTCCAGGCCCGGGGGATGGCTGGAGAAAGTTCCTGGAGCCAAGAGATGGAATATCTTGTTCATGGGAGAGCAAGGAGGATCAAATAAAATAATCTCTGTAAGGCACTTAGCAGATCTTGAGGTGAAATATAAAGGTCAGCTCTTCTAATTATCCCTTTCAAGCTCTCACATTCCATGAGTTGGTTTTCAGCATTGAATCAAGGGAGAGCCCCATTTAGAGCTCCCACCTCCAAGTCCATGCCTTGGCCCCAAGTCAGTGGCCAAATGGTATGCTATTTGGGACTTTATCTGAATGTATAACTACTGTGCCCATAACCTTAAGTGGCTTTGGGTATCAGAAGCTTCCTGTAAGTGTTGTGCTCCATTTTGAGTCAGGAAAATTGGATTTCTCTGGTTGGATTCTCAAGTTGTACAGAAAGACTCTCCCAGAAGGTGGTTATTTCTACTCTAACCTTTATTTAAGGTATCCAAAATAAACTGGGCATTTTCAGGGTTCTCAGGAGGTGAGAGTTATGCCACCAAAAGGATGTTGAGAGTTTTGGTTATAAAGGGAAATTGGGGTCAACCAGACAGCCAGACTGGTGATCTCAACTCTGCCCCTCTAAATTTACCTTCTACGTGCATGCTCCAAATTGGCTTTCTGGGCTTGGCCTGCATTTCCTGGCTGGTTTTGTAACTCGTGGCTTTGTTTTGGCTGGGTACACTTGACATGAAGTGAAATGACAAGTCGTCCTCCCAAAAGACTTGGTTCCAAAAGCTGTCATCTGCCATTAACACGAGTGGCCCTGGGACCATGTACAGAGAGATGACTCCAGCATCTAAGCACCTGAATTCAACTGAATTCAATAGGCATTTATCTAGCACCTACTATGTGGCATACCAAGTGGAAACACAGGAGAGATGGAAGCAAATCCATTTTGGATTTGTTGGGGAGGGCAGGATCAACATATACACAAAAAAGAAAGAAGAAATGCATGTAAAATAGCTAGTCATCAGCAGACCCATATTTGAACCGTGGTTCTTAGAGAAAGAAGCTGTGTGAATTTGGACAAGCCCCTTGCCTCTTACCTTTCTCACAGGGCTGCTATAAGAAAACACTTTGTGGGGGCAGCTAGATGGCACAGTGGATAAAGCACCGGCCCTGGAGTCAGGAGGACCTGAATTCAAATCCCACCTCAGATACTTGACACTTACTAGCTGTGTGACCTTGGGCAAATCACTTAGCCCTCATTGCCCTCAAAAAAAGAAAAAAGAAACACTTTGTAAATGTGGGTTTCCAGGGAGGAGGATCCTAGCAAGCGAAAGGGAAGGGGGCATCATGGAAGGTTTGATGGCACCTGTGCTGAACTTGGAAGGGAAGTAGGGATTCTACAAGGCAGAGGTGAGGAGGGAGAGCAGGAATGGACATGTAGGAAGGCACACAGACAGGAGATCGAATGTCATATACAGGGAGGAGCGAGCAAATCGGTCTGAATGAAAGGTAGAGTGTGTGAAAGGAAGAAGAATAAGATGGAGCCAGATCTCAAAGGGCATCAAATGCTCCACAGAGGGGTTTGAATTTCATCCTAGGGGAAATGGAGAACCACTTAAACTCCTTAAGCAGGGCAGGGACATGGTCAGACCTGTGCTTTGGGGAATATCCCCTTGGCAGCTCTGTGGAAGGTAGAAAAAACAGGGGAGAATCTGGAGGCAGTTGGACCAATTAAGGAGGCTGTTGAAAATGGCAAGGGGTGATGTTCATTTACCTTTGATCAGTTGCCATTCACCTGGGGGGAAAGAAGAGAAAAAAGTCAAGTGGCTTCTTCTTTCTGGTCTAATCTAAGACCTCTTCCTCCCACCCCTCTGATAGGGCATAAGAAGTGCTTTGAGGAAGCAGCATGGAGGGTCAAATGGGATGGTCACTTTTGGTTTTTTTGGGTTTTTTTGCAGGGCAATGGGGGTTAAGTGACTTGCCCAGGGTCACACAGCTAGTAAGTGTCAAGTGTCTGAGGTCAGATTTGAACTCAGGTCCTCCTGAATCCAGGGCCAGTGCTCTATCCGCTGCACCACCTAGCTGCCCCAGGATGGTTACTTTTAAAATTAGCAAACAGGGGCACCTAGGTGGTGCAGCGGATAGAGCACTGGCCCTGGATTCAGGAGGACCTGAGTTCAAATCTGACCTCAGACACTTGACACTTACTAGCTGTGTGACCCTGGGCAAGTCACTTAACTCCAATTGCTACACACACACACACACACACACACACACACACACACACACACACACACACACGCACGCACGCACACAAAATTAAAAAAAAAAAAAGAAAGAAAATGGTAAAAATTAGCAAACAGAAGATCCATTTCCTCCCCCTCAATGTAGAAGTAGACAATTTTTGCCTGAGTCAGTTGATCTGGTCCACTTTGGAAAGTTACTCTGGGGCTAAAGAAAGAGGATGATGAAGAAAGAGACATCATTTTGTAAAACAACAAGTCTACTTAATTGGAATAAATAGTATAATTTGGTGGGAAGGACCCCAGAAAGAAAAAAAAAAACCTGGAAACAAAGTGGTTACTCACTGACTAAACTATGTGATATAATAAATAAGGTTTTAGACTTGGAGTCAATAAGACCTGGGTTCAAATTCCACCTTTAGACACTTATCGGCAGTGAGACTTTGGGAAAGTCACTTAACCTGTAAAATGAGATGGTTGGACTTGATGATCCCTAAGGCCTTTCCAGCTCTAAATCTATAATGGTCTGAGCTGTTATTTTAGGATAATCATGGAATATTATTTCACTCTGAGAAACAATAGATATGAAGAACTCAGAGAACCCTGAGAAGACTTGTATGAACTGATGCAGAGGGAAATAAGCATAAACAGAAGAACAACCAACACAATGAGCACAGCAAAGTAAACTAAACCAGCCTTAAAAGGCTAACAAATTATGTTTAATTGTTATGACCAACCATGGTCCAGGAGAACAGATAATGAATTCCAAATCCCAATTTTACATTTGGCAGAGAGGGGGGAGGCTACTGATGCAGACCAGAACGGTGTATGTATGGTCAGCTGTAATAATTATTCCTTTGAAATACTTGGGAATAGATTTTGTTTCCTTGTAAAAATAAGGGCTCAATGGGCAGGATTGTATGGGGAAAGGGCTTTTAAAAGATAAAGGGAGGGGCAGCTAGGTAGTGCAGTAGATAATACACTGGCCCTGGATTTAGGAGGATCTGAGTCTAAATCTGACCTCAAACACTTGACACTAAGCTGTGTGACCCCGGGCAAGTCACTTACCCCTCATTGCCCCCACACACACACACACAAAAGATAAAGGGCACTATTTAAACTTTTTTGCTTGTTGCATAGCAAGTACTTAAAAAATGTTTGCTGATTGCTTCCTTGCTTGCTTAATTTATTTTAAGAGAAGAAAAGAGCATCAGCCTTGCAGTCAGGAAACCCGAGGGAAATGTAAAAACTATTTATCTCACAGGCCTGGCATCAGAACACTCTGTTCACCTTAAGGCACCCTAGAAATGTGAGCTAATGATATAACAGGCACTGTAATATCGTGCCTGAAGCACTAGAGGAAAAATGAAGAAGACCCGGGTTCAACTCTGGTACTTACAAGCTGTATGGCCAAGTCATGCAGCCTCTGAACCTCCTTTTTCTTTGTCTCTAAAATGGAAATGTGCACCACTGGCCTGGACACAGGAAGATTTGTTTTCCTGAGTTTAAATACTGCCTCAGACATTTAATTAGATGACCCCAGGCAAGTCACCTCACCCTGCTGACCTCAGTTTCCTCATCTGTAAAATAAGCTGGAAAAGGGAATGGCAAACCTCTCCAGTATCTCTGCCAAGAAAACCCCTGAATGGGGTCACAGAGTCGGACATGAATGAAAAATGATCAAACAACAACCACCTTATTTATCTCACTGGGTTGTGAAGATCAAACGAAATGATGTAGATAAAACACTTTACCAACTACATAAATATGAGCTATTATTATAAAATGCTTTGCAAACTTTAAAGAACTATCTACATGTCAGATATTATTGCTATTAACAGTCTATTAAGGGGCAGCTAGGTGGCACAGTGGATAGAGCACCAGCCCTGGAGTCAGGAGTAGTTGAGTTCAAATCCAGCCTCAGACACTTAACACTTAACTAGCTGTGTGACCCTGGGCAAGTCACTTAACCCCAATTGCCTCACCAAAAACAAAAAAACAGTCTATTAATATGTATGGTGATCTCCTGTGGGTTCTCAAAGGTGTTTGCCTTTTACTTGGAGTTCTATGCCTCATTATTTCTTTGGAATCAAAGAAATGGAGGTGATAATGGAATGGGATGGGATTCTGTGGAATAGAATAGAAAGCGATCAAGGAAATGAGGCTCTGTCAGCTCCATTCGCTTTCCAGATATATTAAAATATGATACTGAAAGTGGTAAGAGGAGACCAGAAGGTTCCTCTTCTAAAGCAAGATGGAGCCTACCAACACTCCACATAAAATGTCTGCTCCCATCCTTCAGTCCTAGAGAGGGTCAGGTTTTTTTATGCATTTTTTTTTGCGGGACAATGGGGGTTAAGTGACTCACCCAGGGTCACACAGTTAGTAAGTGTTAAGTGTCTGAGGCCAGATTTGAACTCAGGTCCTCCTGAATCCAAGACCGGTGCTCTATCCACTGCGCCACCTAGCTGCCCCCCCCCCCAGAGGGTCAGTTTTAGAAAAGAAGAAGAGCAATTCAATGCATCCTCCCTCTGGGTCTGAAAGGTGGAGGTCCGAATGAGTCTATATTGATGTGGACCAAGAAAATGAATAGTGATTTTTCATTTCTTTGAAGAGCGAGAGTTCATCGATGTGAGTACTTCCTCCACTGATGGAGATCATCATACATAATACAGGAGATGGCCTTTAAGAGTGAATGCTGGGGGGCGGCTAGATGGCGCAGTGGATAGAGCACCAGCCCTGGAGTCAGGAGTACCTGAGTTCAAATCCAATCTCAGATACTTAATACTTACTAGCTGTGTGACCTTGGGCAAGTCACTTAACCCCAATTGCTTCACTAAAAAAAAAAAAAAAGAGTGAATGTCAGGGAGGAGGCGGGAGCAGCTAGGTGGCGTAGTGGATAAAGCTCTGGCCTTGGATTCAGGAGGACCTGAGTTCAAATCCAGCCCCAGACACTTGACACTTAACTAGCTGTGTGACCCTGGGCAAGTCACTTAATCCTCATTGCCCTGCACAAAAAACAACAACAACAACAACAACAACAAAAAACAACAAAAAATAAGCAAACAAACAAACAAAAAAACAAAAGAGTGAATGTGGGGATCAGCTAGGTGGCACAGTGAATTCAGGAGGACCTGAGTTCAAATCCAGTCTCTGACACTTGACACTTACGAGCTGTGTGACCTTGGGCAAGTCGCTTAACCCTCATTGCCCCACAAAAACAACAACAACAAAAAAAAACACACACACACAAAAGAGTGAATGTGGCCAAAAAAATAAAGTATGCCCCTGCAGTCATTTGGATGATGTCCAGCAACAAATTCAGCTGCTCTGGTCTTTTTTGTCCCGGGACCACACACAAGCACATATGTTGAAGTCTGCAGCAGATTTCAATCCTACTCTGGCGCAGAAATATCCCCTGTCATTAACACTAGGAATCTGTAACTGGGGCATTTCCCATTCATGGAGCAATAAGCACCATCCAGGCTCTTAGCGCTATGCTTTGTACGGTACCAGACGTTATAGTTAATGAAATGGGGGATATTGTCCTCGGAGGAACTCAGTGACAAAAAACCTGACCATGTTTCAGATTCCAGTCAAAATCCTTGGGATTATAATTGTTGGTGGGCTTACATTCTATTGGGGGAATACATACATGCAAGCATGAATATATACAGGTCATTGGAAGACTTTTTTTGGGGGGCAGGGCAATAAGGGTTAAGTGACTTGCCCAGGGTCACACAGTGTCAAGTGTTTGAGGCTGGATTTGAACTCAGGTCCTCCTGAATCCAGGACCAGTGCTTTATCCACTGCACCACCCAGCTGCCACCCACTGGAAGACTCTTCATCAGAATCTTTATTGTACATGAGAGGGGACAGGAGTAAACCACTAATGCTATTTCCCGTCTCCACTGATTCTATATGGTCCCAATGAGTTGCTCCCCCTCTTCCCCTCCTTCCCTTTGATAATTGTGGTGGCCATTCTAAGACCCAAGGGGAAAGCGGCCAAGATGAATGAAGAGTGTGGTCATGACAATGGTTCCATGGAGAGTCCTTGGGCTGTTCTGATGGGGAGGCCACTCAGGGCTAGAAAGTGAATCAGGACTCCTGGACAGGGGGTAGAACATGGTGAAAAAAGGAAGTATATAGCAGTAACACCTGCCATGTACTCTCTGCTCCACCTTCTCCTCACCTCTGACCTGTGATTTCAGAAATGTGCATATACACCCTTTATGCCACAATACATAAAACATGGTGGTAATGTTTCTATAAGATGATGTAATTTTCTTAAATATCTTGACTATAGAAATTAGTTTCTTTGTAGGATACTCTACTATTACTACTATTACTACTACTACTACTACACACACACACACACACACACACACACACACACACACACACACACACACACGAAACCTAACTGCTTTTTGTGACTTCCTTTAGTTCTATTAATGGCACCAGCAGAGAGAAAAACAACAGATAGATGGAAATAGAGAATAGAGAAGAAGGGAGAGAGGGGGAGAGACAGACAGAGAGAGAGAGAGAGAGAGAGAGAGAGAGAGAGAGAGAGAATGATAAAGAAAGGGACAAGGGAGGTTAAGAGAAAAGAAAAGGCCATAAGAACATGCCTTAAAAGCAATCACACATTATTTGAATGCCTACAATGTGTCCAGAAGCCCTGGTTCAGTTTGTAAAACAGAATGGGATCCCTGTCATGATAATCCTACCTCAGTCCTTGGACTCTCTGAGTTTGTCAGTTAGTCGATAAACATTCCTTAAGCACCTACTAAGCAAGTGATGATAGTCTGTTCTTACCACACTCTTACTTCATCTTAACTCTCCAAGGGCTTCTTCCCTGGGAAGGAGAGAAGGAAAGGAGGGAAGGAGAAGAAAATGTAATTTTCTTAAATGTCTTCGTTTCTTCATAGCACATTTTACTCCACACACGCATCTGCTTCCTGGGACTTCCTTTAGTTCGATTAATGGTACCACCACCTTCCTGTCAATCAGGCACAAAACCTCAGCATGATCTTTGACCTCTTCCTTTCCCTCCCTCCCCACATCCACTTATGAAATCACTTCTACTATCTGCTTGCTTTATCTCTTTCTATTTCCATTGCTGCGGCTGTGGTTCAGGCTCCAATTCCCTTTTATCCAGACTATTAATCCATCAGTAAACATTAAGTGCCTACTGTGTAGCAGGCCATATGCTAAAGACCAGGGATACAAAAAGAGACAAAAGGCAGTCCCTGCCTTCACGGAGCTTACAGTCCAAGAGGGCAGACAAGAAGCAAACAAATATGTACAAATTTTCTATAGGATATATAAGGAAAAATGTGCAGAATAATAGTTCTGCTATAAAACTCCTTTTTTGAATATGTGAATTTGTTCCAACATGATTAATATATTAGTGAGAGATTAGAGCATGATTGCTTATGCTCTATTTCACCCACAAGAAACACGGAGAACTCAGAACACCTCACCCCTTCACAATAACTCGCAAGCTACACCCCTTCCTATACCTACCTCCACAGCAAACTACAGGCCTTTTTCAAAGTAAAGAACCATATTGATTGCATCTCTTCTGGTTCAGTAGAAGCTGTGAGTGAAGGAGGGCTGGTGCACACATGGCTGGTGCCCCCCAAGGCCACCCTATCACCCTGACCATCAATTTGGCCAGCCTGTCAGGCCCCATGGAAACCAGGGCATGAGCTGAGCAGCAGGAACACTGCAGCCATTTATTGCAGCATTCATGTATTTCTTAACCATTTAACATATATAAAACTCTGCTGCTATTTTATTAGGTTCCTATCTTTTTCTTAATGTGTCACCGATTAAGTTTGTGAGTGTTGTGATCCTAATTCCATTTTTCCCATAAGCCCTGTGTTTTTTATTGTTTGATTTTGTATAACATGGTGATTGTTAGGAATGCACATATCAGCGTGATAGCAGAACTGACAGTATATCACAGTGCCCTCCTCATAGGTTTTCCTACCTCCAATCTCTACATATCCTCCCTGACCTTACCCTCCAATCTTGTGCACATGGTAAGCTAACCACACTTTTCTTGTCCTTTGCTTTTCTTGCCTAAATGTTCTCTTAAATGCCACCTACTGACCCCACCTTCCTCCAGATTTCTAGACTTTGAGTAGATACCAGTGAAATAATGAAGCACACAGCTCTTCATCGGTTATATTTTGCCTTGCCTAGATGACTGGCCCACCTTCTCTCAAGACCATGCATATTTCTGATGGTGGCATCCTTTCAGTTAGTCAATAAAGATGTATAAGCACCTACTATGTGCCAGGCACTATACTAAGTGCTGGGGATACAAAGAAAGACAGTCCCTGACCTTAAGAAGCTCCCAATCTGATGGATGAGACAACTATGTACCAACAAGGTAAATACAGGATAAATAGTAAATAATCAATAGAAGAAAGGCATTAAGGGAGAATGGGAAAGGCTTTCTGTAGAAGGTGAAATTAAGCTGGGCTTTGGAAGAAGCCAGGAAAGCCACATAACCTGCAGAATTCGTTATTAGGAATGGCCCGCAGTTTATTCACACCACATGTATGTATTCACACCACCATGTGTTATTCGCACCTCCTGTCCTCTGGGTAATCCTCAACTTTAATCTTTCAAAGACTCCACTATGGCATGGATGGTGCACCAGGCCTGATCTAGGCCAGTCTGATGATTCTAATTCAGAATTGGGATAAAATAAGACACACTTGTAGACTGTGGAACTATTACAGAAGTTAGCAATATCATGAAAGGAAGCTCAGCAAAAATGCAGCATTGATTCAGCTGATGCTGCACACTCTGTGTTCCCCATGCTGACATGTCAATCAAGCTAAGAGACCTCTCCTGCTCTCTCCCCATTGTAGCCCCTTGGGCTGGCTTTTGTGTTAGGTCATGAGGAAGCTATATTCATGGTCCCAGACTTAGACCCCTCGCCAATTAAGTCTAAAGGACACTTTCGATACATTTTAAGGAAGAACTAGTCTAGCCTACTTTACAGATACTGTTTTCCACCAAACTGATTTGAAGCCATGGGGAAGCCCTGGAAGATTATTGTTATTGTTATTGTTTCAGGTTGCAGCTTGGGGTTATTAACTCACAGGGGCAATTTAACCTCTCTTCCTCTTGCTCAATTCTAGATCCAAATCATTGTCTATGAGCCATGTGCTGATGGTTGAAATCTATCTATGTAACTACATATCATAGTCTGGATAATAATCATTCTTCATCCAGTTGGTGTGTCCTATGTGGATAGTTAGTCTGAATTCTATAGAGTGATTATGGAGCTCATGTAGGGTATTCTCCATTATTCCAGGGCTTGAGGAAATCAGCAAAATGGCATCTGTAAAAAGGAGCATTTCTCTGAAGGATCTCACCTTCTACACAGCATCCTTTGATTTGGAAACTTTGCCGGGTTTCCTCCATGACAGTGGCAAATGTCCCCAGTGACCAATATGCAATTTACTGGATACCTCACTTGATGTTAATAAGGAGGGGGCCACTGAACAAAACTGTCTTTGTTGTTCTATTTTTCAAGGAATCTTGTGTGATTTCAATTTATGCATCGGAATCACTTTTGCTGGAAGAGGCTTTAAGAGGTTATTTTGCTCCTGCTAAACCAATTGTTATTTCATATTCAACAAACAATAGTGACAGGGATCTCTTAACTCTCTACACCTTTCTGTCAATTGTGTAAAATGTAAATACATGTATAAGTAAATGGAAGGTAATCTTAGTAGAGAGAGAACAATAACAAAAAGGGTGAGATTGGAAAAGGCTTCCCAGAACAGGTGTTGGGTAAGCTCACCCTTGAGGGAAGCTACAGATTCCAGGGGTAGAGGAAGGCAGAATATAATTCCAGGTTCAGGAACAGCCTGGGCAAAGGCATGGAGCTAGAGATGGGGATGCCAAGTTTAGAGGATAATTAGTAAGCTGATTTGACTAGAATGTGAACTGAGTGAAATTTCTGGAAAGGCATAATGGAGCCAAATTGTTAAGGGCTTTGAAGACCAAGCAGAGAGGTTTGTTTGTTATCCTAGAGGTAATAGGAAGCCATGGAGGATTTGTGAGCAGAACAGTGTCCTGGTCAGACCTGGGCTTTCAGAAGATTCTTTTGGTGGCTGTGCAAAGGAGGGATTGGTCCTTAGCAACATGTGATCATGTGATCTGATCTCTAATGCATCATTTATTTATTCATCTATCTATCTATCTATCTATCTATCTATCTATCTATCTATCTATCTATCTATCTATCTATCATCTATCTATCTATCTATCTATCTATCTATCTATCTATCTATCTATCTATCTATCTATCTATTTTTGCGGGGCAATGAGGGTCTTGGTCTGCCACAGTTTCCTCATCTGTAAAATGGGGGTAATAATGGTGCCTACCTCCCAGAGTTGTTGTGAGGATCATATAAGGTTATATTTGTAAAACACTTCACATACCTTAAAGTGCTATATGAATGCTCACCACTGTCATTACAATTGTCATTATTATCATTGTTATCTGTTAAACAAACAGGGTTGGGTTAGAAGAACTGAGGGTCCCCTTTCAGCTCCAGATCCTATGAACCACCAGAAGAGAGGGATGTTCTCTCTTTCACTGCAGGGATGTTCCCCCTCAGATGTTGGCATCCTGGAAACCAAAGCCCCCATCATCCCTCCTTAGTTACAGCTCTACAGGAAGTCAAGAAAACAGTGATGGGTGATACATCCCAGTCTACTAAAGCCAGATTCCCATTTAAAAAAGCCATAATTCACAATGTTTTAGTAGAAAATTTTCTTTAAAAGGAAGACAATAAAACAGGACCTTTGAAACAATACTAGTTGTGTGACCATGGATTCAGTCACTCTAACCAGCTGGTGCCCTGGCTACCTCTCTCCCCCATGTAGAATGTAAGCTCTATTGTATGCCTTTGTAACCCCAGCATCAAGTGCTACTCATCGTACACAATAGGGCCGCTTAATCAGTGCTTGTAATTGATGGTTAAACAACAAGCAGCTGATATGCATCATGGAAGGAGTTTCCACCCTGGGATTTCTCTATATAGGCCTGGACCAAAATAAAGGAGGATAAAGGTATGGGAAGGGTGAGTTGGGGGTGGGAGGTGGAGAGACACCATGGTCAAGATGCTACCACAAATTAGGGGATGGTGTGACCAGAGCTACAGTTTAAGCGTATTAATGGGGCCGTGTGTGGAAGATGGACCTAGGGCGTGACTGAGGGGCTAAAAGCGAGAAAACCACTTAGGAAGCCCTTACCATAGTTCAGGAGACAGATAATTGAGGGTCTGAGTGAAGAGGGGTGGAAATGGGATTGGGAGGAAAGGGACAGATTTAAAGGAGACACCAACAGTAACAACACAACCAGCACTTATATAGCTTGGGCAGATTTGCCAAGCACTTTATGTAAGCACTTTATGTATATTATTTTATTTGGTCCTGACATCCCCCCCCCCCCCCCCCCCCCCATAGGCAGGGGCTATTATTATCATTTCCATTTTACAGATGAGAAAACTGAGGCAATCAGAAGTTATAGGACTTGCCCAAACTAGTAAGTGTCCAAGGCTGGATTTGAACTCAGGTCTCCCTGATTCCAGGCCAGGTACTCTCTCCACCGTGCCAACCACCTAGCTGCCACTTGGTGACTAAATGGCCTGGAGCTGGGGGTGGAGTCAAAGATTACTCCAAGGTTTTGAGCCCAGCAGGCCTGGGTAATGGTGGTGCTGTTTAACAGAAATAGGAAAGTTATGAGAAATTGCAGATAAAGGAGGGGGAAATGATGGGTTCAATATGGAGCAACTCAACTTAGAAATATCACATTACTTGTTCCCTGACCTAACAGCAGGGGCAGCTAGGTGGCAACATAGTGCATAAAGTACTGGGCCTGGACTCAGGAAGACTCACTTTTCTGAGTTCAAATCCTGCCTCAGACACTTACTAGCTGTGTGACCCTGGGCAAGTCACTTCACCCTGTTTGCCTCAGTTTCCTCATCTGTAAAATGAGCTGGAGAAAGAAACGGCAAACCACTCCAGTATCTCTGCCAAGAAAATCTCAAATGGGATCATGAAGAGCTGGACATGACTGAAACAATTGAACAACAATAACGACCTAATAGCCCTGAATAATTAGACCTACCCTCTAGGTCTCTGCTGTTTCTCCATTCATTAAATGGAAAGAATTACCCATGTGAGGCACAAAGGTTTTATGTCCTTGGTGTTGAAGATAGAAAATAAAACAGTGCCTGCCCCCATGATGCTTATAGTCTTAAAGGGAAAAGAAGCATAGTCTTGGAGAGTATCCCAGGGCCCTAAGAGGTTAATTGACTTGTCAACAATAACACAGCTAGTGTGTTTTCAAAGGCCTCTGCGTTATTTTCCTCCTTCTAAGAAAATATTCTTCTGCCCACACAATTTTTATTACAACAATCATGGTAGCGCTTTGGGGGAATTCCAGAGTTCTTGGAGGTTCTTGGGTATCCTCAACATGTCAACAGGAAGCAGAGAAGCCCCCTCAGCCAACATGTTGAGTGGACCTACTGTGGCAAACTTACTGGAGTTCATGGGCAAGAGCAACCACACAGGCTAAGCATGGATGGTTGTTATCTGAACCACTGAAGGTAAAAGCCACATCATCTATATGGGACATCGAGGTGGTAGAGTAAAATAGCGTGCTAGACTTGGTGCCTAGAAGACCTGAGTTTAAATCCTCCTTCAGACTCTTACTAGCTGTGTGACCCTGGGCAGTCATTAACCTCTGTTGCCTCAGCTTCCTTATCACAAAATAAGGGAGCAGGTGGACTCAATAGCGTCTTAGTTTCCCTTTTAGCTCAAAAATGCATGAGCATGTGGTCCTCCTACAAAGCCACTTAAATGTGAAATCCTTGATCCAAAAGCCATAAAATAATGTTTGAAACCATAATTATTCTTTTAGCCTAATCAGAAAAGGGGAAAGACTGGGAGAAAACAGGTGGAATGGTTGCTTCCATCAGCACACTTTAATCCAAGGAATAAGCAATTTGCCAAAGTAAGACCAGAGACCAGACCACAAACACCTAGCAGAGGGACACCTGACCTTCCTTCCTTGGTGTCCATGCTGTTTCCCAGATCATCTCCAAAAGGAAGCAAAGATCCTTCCTGCCTCAATCTCCTTTGCTGGACCATCATCCATCTACCACTCTTTCCTAGCCTGGATGTCCCCCAGGGTCTTCTCTCTACATTGTCGTCCCTTTGGTCTTGAGGGTCAAGTATTTATCTATTCAGATGACCTTCAGATCTACCATCCAGCCTGAACTCCAGGCCTGTTCGTCAACCATTTACTGCTGACAGCTCTTTTGAACGTCCCATGGGCGTCTCAGTCTCACATATCCAACAATGGAACTCATTTGTTTTTCCAGAAAAAACTCACCCCCTTCTTGAAACTGATCTGTTTTGTTTGAGGATGCCACCATCCCACCAGCACACTACCTTGCAAGAATCCTTGAGTCTTCCCTCTCCTTCACTAACACACAGGTGGCTGCTAAGTCTTATCCATTTGACCTCCATACCATCTCTTGCCCCTGTCCCTTTAGCCCCACTCACGCTGCCAGGTCCTCATCTCTCTCACTGGACTATTGTGACTACCCCTTCTAATTAATTTCCTTACTTCCAGAGTGTCCCCCTCTCCAAGGACTTTCCTTCCCACCAGAATTCTCTTCCTACGGCACAGTTCTGATCATCTCCCTCACCTTCAGTGGCTCCCCAATCCCCTCTTGAATAAAATACACATTTCTCAGCCTGGGATTAAGGGGCAGCCTGGCCTCTATCTGCCTTCTCTTCAACCTTATTTCACACATTCACACACTTTACACTCCGGCCAGACTGGGTTATTGATTGTTCCTCCAAACTCAATAATCCATTTCCAGCTTCTGTAAATTTACTGGCCATTCCCTATATCGTGCGTGTCTTCCCTTCTCATCTCTGCCTTCAGAATCTCCCCTTCCATTTAGCCCCAAATCAGGGACCATCTTCTCTGAGAAGCCTCCCCTGATCCACATACCAACCCCCAAGTTAATTCTGCCTCCCTCCTCAAAGTACCTTTTCTTTTTCTTTCTTTTTTTTTTTTTTAGTGAGGCAATTGGGGTTAAGTGACTTGTCCAGGGTCACACAGCTAGTGTTAAGTGTCTGAGGCTGGATTTGAATTCAGGTACTCCTGAATCCAGGGCCGGTGCTCTGTCCACTGTGCCACCTAGCTGCCCCAAAGTACCTTTTCTTAGGAGATAAGGAAGAGGTTTGTATTGTTAGAAGCTCTAGAAGGAGCATTTGAAGCAGATGTGGTGGCTACCTGTGTGACCCTGGGTGAGTCACCTAACCTCTCTCAGACTCAATCAGTCAATAAACATTTATTAAGTTCATCTATTATGTACCAGGCACTATGCTAAGGACTGGAGATTTAAAAAAAAAAAGGATAAAAGACAATCTCTTGGGGGCAGATAGGTGGTGCAGGGATAAAGCACCAGCCATGGATTCAGGAGGACCTGAGTTCAAATCCAGCCTCATACACAATACTTACTAGCTGTGTGACCCTGGACAAGTCACTTAACCCTCATTGCCCCACAAAATATAAAACAAAATCATAATCGCTGCTCTCAAGGAGCTCCCCATCTAATGAGGGAGGAAAAAATGCAATGTACCAATAAGCCATAGGCAGGATAAATTGGAAATAAGCAACAAAGGGAAGACACTAGAATAAAGGGGGATTGGAAAAGGCTTCCTGGAGGAGGTGATATTTTTGCTGAGAACTGAAGGAAACCAGAGAAGCCAGAGTGAGGCAGAGAGAAGGAGAGAGAGCATCCCAGGCATAGGCGCGTCTCCCAAAGGCAGAGCCAGCATGGCTGGATCACAGACTATGTGGGAGGGGTGGAAGGTGGAAGAACGTTGGAACAGATGGGGAAGGGCAGGTGACAAAGGCTGTCAAACACCAGTAGATTTGATGCCAGCTCCTGGAGATGGTCGGGAACCATTGGAATTTAGTGAGTTAGGGAGTGATATGATTTTTTTGTCATTGTGTCCTTTCTGTCATGACCCACTCCTTATGACCTCGTTTGAGGTTTTCTTGGCAAAGATACCAGATGGGTTTGCCATTTCCTTCTCCAGCTCATTTTACAGGTAAGGAAGCTGAGGCAAACAGGGTGAAGCAACTTGCCCATGGTCACACTGCTAGGAAGTGTCTGAACAAACAGATTTGAACTCAGTTCTTCCTGACACCTGGCCCAGCATTCTGTTCACTGTACCACCTAGCTGCCCTGTGTTAGACCTATGTTTTAGCCTCAGTTTCCTCATCTGTAAAACAGGGCTAATAATAGCATCAATCTCTAAGGATTGTTCTGAGGATCAAATATAATAAGGAAGGAAATAAGCATTTATCAAGCACCTACTACATGTCCAGTACTATGCTGAGCACTTTACAAATGTCATCTCATTGCAGTCTCACAACAACCCTGGAAGATAGATGCTGTTATCATCCTCATTTGTAAAATGAGGTAAGAGTGATTTGCCTAGGGTCACACAGCTAGTAAGTGTCTGAGGCTGAATTTGAACCCAGTTCTTCCTGACTCCAAGCCCAGTACTCTATCCACTGAAGCCTCTAATGTAGCATGTTGTTGTTCAGTCATTCAGTCGTGTCTAATTCTTCATGAGTCCACTGTCCATAGGGTTTTCTTGGCAAAGATACTGGAGTGGTTTGCCATCTCCATCTGTAGTGGGTTAAGGCAAACAGAAGTTAAGTGACTCACCCAGGGTTATATAGCTTATAAGTGGCTAGGACCAAATTGGAACTCAGATCTTCCCGACTCTGTCCAGCACTTTGTGCGCAATGGCACCCCCTAGCTGCCTCCTAATAGTGTTTAGAGTGTAATAAATGTTAGTACTTTATAAACTGCATTGATATGACAGCCTCCTGAAGTCCAATGGAAACTCCTCTAAGTAGGGACTGTTGTTATTGTTGATGATGGTGGTGGTATGGTGATGATGATGGTGTGATGATTGGTCCGTGTATCCTCAGAGCTTTGCCTATAGTAGACACTTCATAAATGCCAGTAGCATACACTGGGATGGGATGGGCTCCTGCCATACTTCCAGAGGCACTGGAGGCCAGGGAGCCTGTAAGTTAGGGTCCAATGGTCCGTTGCCTCCTCCCCCACCTGGCTGGTGAGGCAGCCACACAAAAACAGGATAAAGGTAAACTTTCTGCAGGTGAGCCCCAGTGGCTCCCCCTCCAAGGAGCCGTGTCATACTGGTCAGACCGTATGTCACCGTCATCAAAGGGGCTGTGCACTGAAACCTGAAAAACCAAACAGACCTGTCTGTAGGTGTTACTTATATCACAGAGCTGCAGGTGCCTCCAGCCCCACTGGCCGTTGCTGCTAGAAGCTGCTTCCCTCGGAGCCCTCCCTTGGGACCTAACTCAGCCCGCTCAGCAGTAGGATTAGCCTCCCTCCTCACGTAAGCACCATTGTCTTTTCTGCTCTGGATTTTCAGAGGGGCTCCAGTGGGGCTGGGGGCTTCTTGAGGCCAGCTTTGTCTATCTGTCACTGCTCCTTCTTGTCTGCCCCCTAGAGAGGCTGTATCCAGTGGAAGGCCTTGAACTCTGATCCAATCAGTCCTCCAGGGAGGCCCACCACTCTAGATGGGTGGTGGGTCCTGAAGCACCCAGGATCACTTGATTGAAACAGGGGGAATGCTTAGGAATCCCTCCCAAAGCTGAATTCCATTCCTTTCCCAAGCTTTTCTTTCCTTTTTTGTTTTAAAGCATAGAGGATGATTTCCATAGACCTTGGTCATTGGGCCAAAGAGAACAAGGTCCCATTAAAAGAGTGGGATACTCACATGCCCACCCACAGTCCCTTTTATTTGTCCTAAAAGGGGCTAGCACAGCACAGGGGGAAATAACCTGGAGTTGAGATAAGAGGACGTGGATTTGATTCCAGCCCCTGCTATTTACCATCTGTGGGACTTTGGGCAAGCTGCTATCCCTCTCTGGGCCGGTTTCCTCATCTATAAAAAGAAAGGGTAGACAAATGACCTCTAAGGTTCCTCTGTCATCCTCCACAAATCCCATCTCCGCCCCCCCCTTCCCCCCCAAAAAGTTGTATTTTGGTTCCCATAAATCTTTTTTAAAGATCTGGTCCATTGAAAAAAAATATATATTTTAAGTTCTCCTTCCTCCTCAACCCACCTCAGATGAAAACATTCCCAGACAGACCCAGGCTTGGGTTTTTCCATGAACTCCAAGTATCCCAGACTCAATGAACTATGTGGGCTTTCAGAACGCCTGTTAGTTGGCCCTCTGCTGGTGCTTGGGGATAGTGCATGCTTCTCTCCAAGCCTCCCCAGGATCCAAACAACTAATCGCTGAATTTTCAAAGTTGAAAGGAGAGTGCTCTGGAGCAGAAGCCAGACCATTTGGGTTTGAATCCCAGCTCTGGTCCTTATGACCTGTGGGTCCTTGGACAAGGTTCTGAGTCTCGATCCCTTCATCTGGGTTCTGTGGATGGATTGGGGGAGGGAGGGTATGTTCCGTGAACTTGGACATGAAAACAATCACATCTTTGTGTCAGCCTAATTGGTTTTCTTTGTAATCCTATGTGTTTTATTTTATGCATTTAAAATCTTCATTCTGAGAAAGTGTCTATAAGTTTCACCTGATAGCCAAAGGACCACATGACACCTTAGGGGTTAAGATCCTTCTGGTAGGGAAGCTAGGTGGTGTAATAGATAGAGCACCAGCCCTGGATTCAGGAGGACCTGAGTTCAAATCTGGCCTCAGACACTTGACACTTACTAGCTGTGTGACCCTGGGCAAGTCACTTAACCCCAATTGCCTCACACACACAAAAAGATCCTTCTGGTAGGTGGTCTCTGACGTCCCTTCCTGCTCTAAATCAATGATGTTATGACACTATGATGATAGGTCTAGAGTTGGAAGAAACCCTCAAAGGCTGTATGATCCAAACCCCTCATTTAACAAATGAGGAAACTGAGGGTCCAGGCACAGTAAATAGTTTACCTAAAGACATAGAGGTAAGCAATCATCAGAGGTAGAATTTGAACCCAGGACTTCTGACTCCAGAGCCAGTATTCTTTCTACTATATTTCAATGATTTTAAAGATCATTAAATCTAGTCCCTTCATATTACGGATGAAGTTAAGGCCATTATTTTTTATTTTAATTATTAAATCATCAATTAATTAATTTTAATTTAAAGAAATTTATTGATGCCTTTTGTTTATTTACTTTTATACCAGAGGCATATACTCCTATACTGCCATATTGTATTTTCCTATGTAGCAAAAGAGGGGAAAAAAGTTTAATGCAAAATCATCTGGCAGTGCATGTCACATTCTGCATCCACAGTCCCCTACATCTCTACTGAGAAGAGGGAGATGTGGTTTTCATCCTCTGTACCAAAGACTGTTCATTACATTTGTCCAGCTGCCTTGTGGTGTTGCTTTCATTTACATGATCAAAGTCATTGTTCCTATTGTATTCCTAGTATTCCTCTCTTCCATCTCCATTGCTTTATTCAAGGCTTCCAGCATTTCTCTGAATTCCTCCTAGTCCTCATTTCTCTTGATGCAATAATATTTCATTATATTCCCATGTCATAGTTATTTCAGTGTTCCTCTTCCATTGATGGGCATCAATTTTGTTTCCAGGTGTATTCTCCCCCCAACACAAAGTGTGCTGCTATGAATATTTTTTTGTATATATAGAACCTTTGTTTCTGCCATTGACCTTCTTGGCATATATGCCCAGCTATGGGATCGCTGGGCCAAAGGGTATGTTGTTGCCATTATTCTTGGAATTTGCTAGAACAGGATACTGTGTTCGAAACTTGGCCCCATGGTCTGGTCCTTTCTTGGCTGATTTACACGCTAGATCTAATGCCCACATTGGGTCCAACCCCCTTGTCTCTTGTTCACAGCTGCATTCACTATGGAGAAGGTACTTACCACCTACCCTGAAGACCAGATAAAGCCAAACTCTTGAATAATAATAAGCAAGAAAATGGGGTTCTGCTTGAAAGCTCTCGATAGTTTCATTTCTGATATAAGAAAACAAAACTATTCGAGAAAGCCTTTGCAGATCCCCCCAGTTATCAGTGGGCCCCCCTTCTCCAATCACTTTTCTCTTGTACAAGTTGTATCTCCTAGACTGTGGGTCCTTTGCCTTTTCTATATCACAGACCTCTTTCTTGGGAAGGCTAGTGAAGCCCTCAGATTTCAGAGAAAATAAAATATGGAAGATTACAAAGGAAAACAGAAGTTAGTGAAAAGAATCACGTAGTTTTTCTTCCAATCCAAGTTCACAGATTCCTTGAAATCTATCCACCAACCTCTTTAGGAGCCTGTGAGCCCCAGGTTAAGAACTTCAACCCTACTAGAATAGAATCTCTTTGAGCATAAGAATTAGTTCTTGTCTCTGCACCCCCAGTGCCTAGGATAGTGTCTTCAAAGTCAGTACATGATAAATGCCTATTAAATTGAACCCACAATCAATCTTTTAAAACAGAGATTCATTTAGGATACTTTCCTCCTCTGGTTTCTTGGAGAGGGAAAAACAGCCACTGGAGCCAGGAGACTGGGGCAATAGGATACAATCTGACACTGAGAATGGAAACAGTGTGGCTCAGTGGAAAGAGCACTTAAGTTTAGAGTGAGAGATTTAAACTCTGCCTGCTACTTATATGACCTTGGACAAGCCATTTACCTGCCTGGGACTTAGTTTCCCCATCTGTAAAATGAGGGAGTTGGACTAGCTGGCCTCTAAGTTTCCTTCCAACTCCTAAAATCCTGTTTAATGCAAACTGCTGGGGACATAGTCCTTATCCTCAAAGAGCTTCCTGTCTAATAGTGGAGAGATGATCCAGTCTCTAAATCTCATACCCAATATTACCTGATAAGTGCAATAGAGAGACACAAAGCAAAGGGTCACATGAGATCCAAGTATCACTATTGCCCCAGAGGACAGAACCAGAGCAATGGGTAGAAGCCACTAAGACATTATTTTATTTTATTTTATTTTTGCAGGGCAGTGAGGGTTAAGCGACTTGCCCGTGGTCACACAGCTAGTCAGTGTCAAGTGTCTGAGGCCATATTTGAACTCAGGTCAGTGTTTTATCCACTGTGTCACCTAGCTGTTCAAGACATTAATTTAGACCTGATGTCAGGGACCCCTGCCTAACAAAGCCTTCTCAAAGTGGAGCTGGTTGCTTTCAGGAGCTGCTGGGCTGCCCTTCCTTGTAGGTCTCCAAGCCAAAGCTGGACAACCACACAAGTTTTTTACACAGGGATTCTTGGTCAGGTATGAATTAGAGTAGGTGGCTTCTGAGGTCCTGTGAGGTTCCATGACACTAACAAGAGAAATCAGGGCAGATTCACAGAGAAGGGGGCTGTCCTTTGTGCTGTTAGCTCTCTCTAGTGAAAAGAGGGGTAGAGGGGGCAGCTAGGTGGCACAGTAGATAAAGCACTGGCCCTGGATTCAGGAGGACCTGAGTTCAAATCCAGCCTCAGACACTTGACACTTACTAGCTGTGTGACCCTGGGCAAGTCACTTAACCCTCATTGCCCTGCCAAAAAAACAACAACAACCCCCCCCAAAAAAAAAGAGGGGTAGAAAGAAGGATCCCAGGATCCAGGTTCAAATCCCAGCTCTGCCAATTTCCACCTGTGTGACCTTGAGCAAGTTACTCTGCATCTGGAGGAAGGAATGTTGTGTGTGATGAGACAGAGGGAAGGCACTTCTGGAGAAGGGATTGGCCTGAGCAAAAGCCCAGGACTTTGGGTGTCTAATATTCCTATGAGAAGAAAACCTATTTTTTCTTCCCACCATGCATTCTAGCTTACTCTGCCATGGATGCCTGGTAACAGCTAGTATTTCTGTAGCTTTGTAATATTTACAAAAAATCTTCCACATAGATCATCTTATTTGCTTCTCACAAGGACCTTGAAAAGATGGAGATATTTTGTGTGTGCCTGTGTGTGTGCATATGTGAGTGTGCGTACCGGACATGGTCAGTGAGGGAGTTTTGCTTGACTAGGCTTTTCTTCCACTCCCCACCCCCAATGGGGAGGTGAAAGTAAGAAAGAAAATAGAAATCTGTTCATGGAAAAGATTTTTTTTTTAATGTTTAACCAAATGAAATACTATCTATCTAAAAACCTCCCCCCCCACCGACTTATACTTGTCCAATTTTGTTCATCTAAATGAAGGAAGTGTTTATATACTTTTTTTTTTTTGCGGGGCAATGAGGGTTAAGTGACTTGCCCAGGGTCACACAGCTGGTAAGTGTCAAGTGCTTGAGGCCAGATTTGAACCCAGGTACTCCTGAATCCAGGGCCGGTGCTTTATCCACTGTGCCACCTAGCTGCCCCTATATACTTTTTTTTTTAAATGATCCTGGGGGCAGCTAGGTGGTGCAGTGGATAAAGCACCGGCCCTGGATTCAGGAGGACCTGAGTTTAAATCCTACCTCATACACTTGATACTTACCAGCTGTGTGACCCTGGACAAGTCACTTAACCCTCATTGCCCCACAAAAAATGATCCTGTGAAGTGGGTACTATTATCATCTTCATATTACAGATCAGGAAACTGAGGCAGACAAAGGTGACATGACTTGCCCAGGGTCACACAGCTAGTAAGAACCTGAAGAGGATTCAAACCCAGGGCTTCCTGAAGACCCTACACCATGCCACCTGAATCACCTCCGCTCCCCCACAGCATTTTCCCACATCATTAACATCCTAGGGTTCCCTTCACTAATGCTACTTCTGGACAGATCCAGCCCAAGCGCCAAAAGTCAGGTAGGTGCATTTTTGAGCACCTGCCCAGGGTGAAGTTGATGATCCCTGGCAGGGTCAAGAAGAAATACTGTTTCTCCAGCCAGGGCTTCCTGGTTTGTTTGCTTGCTTCCTTCCCTTGGGTTCTCTCCCCCAAGATCTCACCTGCCAAGACCATGGCAGCCTTTCGACTTGTATGAGGGGAGGAGTCACAGGACTGGGCCATTTTTTTTTTTTGCAGGGCAATGGGGGTTAAGTGACTTGCCTAGGGTCACACAGCTAGTAAGTGTCAAGTGTCTGAGGCCGAATTTGAACTCAGGTACTCCTGAATCCAGGGCCGGTGCTTTATCCACTGTGCCACCTAGCTGTCCCCCTGGGCCATTTTTTAGAAGCAGCATCTCCAGCTTGGTTGAACCTTCCTTAGGGCACCTGCATTCAAGCAAGCCTGCCCTGAGAAGACTTTGGAAGGAGCCTTAGAGAACACGGGAGACCCATGAGGAAACTTTCTGGGTGTGACTGGGTATCTACACCTGGGCTCTGCTGCTACACAGGAAGAGGCTTAGCTCCCTTGTTAAAATGGCAATGACAGGGACCACAAGAGGGATGGTGGGAAAAATGTCAAATCTGGAGTCAAGGACCTGCATTTGGACGCTGGCTCTGCCACTTACAAACCCATGTGCCCTTGGACAAGTGAATTCACTTCTCTGAACCTGTTTCCAGTTCTACAAAATGATGGGGCTAGATTAGTTGACCTCCAAGGTGCCTTCCAATTCTCAATCTATGAGCCTACGATCCCATGACCAGAAGACCTTCAGAGTTCGTTCTAGCTCCTGGGCACTAGGAGATCCAGCCCCACAGCGATCATTCCTGGCTTCTTTTCTGGTAGCAGGAATTGTACTTTTGAGTCCATTACTGGGCTGAGGACCCTGGAGAGCATCTAGAGTGGGGCAAGCAAGGTGGTGAAGAGCTTTTCTATTTCTACCATGTGAGCATCAGCTGGAGGACCTGCGGTTGTTTAACATGAAGCAGAGAAAACTCAGGGGAAACGTGATGGTTGTCTTTTAGTATTTGAAGGACCACGCATGTAAAAGAGGGATTAGCCAGGTTCTGCTTGGTCCCCGAGGGCAGAACGAAGTGGAAGCCATGGAGAGGAGCCTTTAGACTTGACTCCAGGAAACACTTTTTAAGAATTAGAGTCTCGGGGCAGCTAGGTACCACAGTGGATAGAGCACTGGCCCTGGATTCAGGAGCATCTGAGTTCAAATCCAGCCTCAGACACTTGACACTTACTAGCTGTGTGACCCTGGGCAAGTCACTCAACCCTCATTGCCCCACAAAAAAAAAAAAAAAAGAATTAGAGTCTCCATCAATGGAATGGGTTGCCAGTGAGTTCCCCTCCATTGGAGGTCTTGGAGCAGAGTCTGGATGGCCACTTGTTGGGACTGATCTTTGGCTTTTAAAGCCCTTCGTGACCTATTTAGTCTTCTTACACCTTGCTCTCCTCCACATACATTGTGACCAGTGACATCAGCTTCGTTGCTCTTCCTCCCACACTCTGTCTCCCACCTCATCTCCTCCTCGTGGCTTTTCTGGCTTCCATCAAGCCTCAGCTAAAATTCTAGCTTCTGCAGAAAGCCTTTCCTGTCCCTCCCCCCACTTGATGCTCGCTCCTTCCTTGTGTTGACTCTATGTGATTTTTTCTTGTATGCAGTTTGTTGGCACATTGTCTTCTCCATTAGGCTGGGAGCTTTTTGAGAGCAAGGACTGGTTCTTGCCCTTTTGTTTGTTTTGTTTTGTTTCCCAATGCCTGGCACCTAGCAGGGGCTTTAATAAATACTTGTTGACTGAGTGACCTCTTATACGGGGTATGGGTTGGACTGGATTTCCTCTGAGGTTCCTTCCTACTCAAACATTCTACAATTGGGTGATGCTAAGACTTTCCTATAGGATCGGGACACCGGTAGATGGAGCCCCTGTAGCTAACCCCATATTGATCTGTTAGGTCAGTCGATATGCCCTCAGAGGAGAAGAATGTGGGCAGTTATTTGTGTTTCTGACTGTTGTCAGTGGGACCTATCTGAACTGAGCTGGAGGTGGAGAAAGCCCATTACTGTAACACACACACTCACACACACACACACACACACACACACACACACACACCCCACACCACACCACACCACCACCACCACCACCACCACCAAAGGAGTATGCACAATTGGGAATCTAGGTTTCTAACAGCTGCTAGATTCATTCCCACTGTGGACTAACTGAGATAAGAAGGAAAGGTGAGGAGGGCATCCCGTGTCCTTTCCCTGGCTGAAATTTTGTTCTGTCTTAATTAGAGTTCTGTCTTTTATTTTTATTTTTGTTGGGGGTGGGCAATGAGGGTTAAGTAACTTGCCCAAGGTCACACAGCTAGTAAGTGTCAAGTGTCTGAGGCTGGATTTGAACTCAGGTCTTCCTGAATCCAGGTCCAGTGCTTTATCTACTGTGCCACCTAGCTGACCTAGAGCTCTGTCTTTTAACAGGATCATTCATGCTTACTTGCTGGGTTGTCAACAAAGGGAGAAGAAAAGGTATTTGTGAGGGAGGGGGTGAGCAGGAGAAAGGAGGAATAGAGAGAGTATGAGTATTGTAAGGAGCTTTAGTTGCCTTACGCATTGTGAAGGGATGTAACTAGATTATTTTTAAGGCCCAGAGAAGGAAATTGACTTACCCAAAGATCACAGGATCTTTGGAAGAGACCTCAGAAGCCATCTACTCAATCAATTAAATCAATAAGCATTTATTAATTAGCCCTGCTATGTGCCAGGCTAAGATGGGAGTGGGGTGGGGAGGGCAGGTACAAAGGTTGGGGGGGAAAAATAGTTCCTGCCCGCGGGGAGGTTACATTCTCTCAGCTATGGCAATATCATCATCATCATGAACATTTATTATGTACATACTATGTGCCAGACACTGTGCTAAACACTGTACATACAAAGAATAGCAAAAACACATCCCCCACCCTGCCCTCCAGGAGCTCACATTCCAATGGAAGACAACATGCAAACAAAAGATGAGTAACTAAGAATATACCAAATGTCCAATAAGATTCAGAGAGTTAAGTGTCTTGCCTAAGGTCACATGATTAGTGGTAGAAGCAGGATTAGAATCCAGGTGCCCCAATTCCTGGTCCAGCACATTCCCCACTATATCACTTTGGCTTCTGAATATAAAAACTATAGTCAGTACAGGGAGCTGGGACTTGAGATTCTAAGAGGGTCATTTCAATAATTACCTCTATGGAGGTTGATTCTCAGATCTATTTATCCAACCCTGACCTCTCTCTTGACTTCCAGTCTTGAATTTTCAACTGCCTTTTGGACACCCCTATTTGGATATCCAGTAGTCATCTTATACTCAGCATATCCAAAACAGCACTCATTATCTTTCCCCCCAAACTCTCCCCTCTTTGGAACCCCCCATTACTGTTGGGGGTACCACCATCCTCCCAGTCCCTCAGGCTTACAAGTCATCCTGGACATCTCATTATCTCTCATCCCCTATATTCAAGCTGTCACCAAGGCCTGCTGATTTCACCTTTGCAGCATCTCTCAAATACACCCCCTTCCCTCAGCTGACACTGTCACCACCCTGTTCAAGCCCTCATCCTGCCACACCTGGACTAAGACAATAGTCGCTGGTGGATCTGCTTGCCTCAAGTCTCTCCCCACTCCAATCCATCTTCTGATCCAGCCACTAAAGTGATTTACCTAAAGTACAGGTCTGACCCCCCCTCTTCTACTCAGTAAACTGCAGTGGCTCCCTATTACCTGTGGGATCTGTATTTCTTTTAAAGCCCTTCATAACCTGCCCCCCCCCACACTTCAAGTCTCCTTACACTTTGTACTCTATGACCCAGTGGCACTGGTCCCCTTGCTGTTCTTTCCACAAGATATTCCATCTTCCCATGGAGCCATGCTATCCCCCAGTTATCTCCCTCCTTGACTCCATCTCCTGGCTCTCTTCAAGTCTTAGCTAACATCCCACCTTCCGCAAGAAGTCATGTCTCCCTTAAAGTTAGTGTCCCTGAGATGATCCCCAATTCATCCCTTTTTTCTCTTGGTTGTATTTAGCTGCTGGCATATTGTCCCCTCCCATGAGTTTTTAACTTCCTGGAGAACAGAGATTGTTTTTACTTATTTTTTTTTTTATCCCTAGCACTTACCATAGTGCCTGACACTTAGTAGGCAGGCATATGATAAATATTTGTTGACTTAGCAGTACTCCCAGACAATTATTCCCTGCTCTAAATTGGAAGTCGTATTATTTCTACACTGATGGAATCATAGATCTCAACCTTCCAAAAACCATAGTTTGAGGGGGCAGCTAGATGGCGAAGTAGATAAACCACCGGCCTTGGATTCAGGAGTACCTGAGTTCAAATCCAGCCTCAGATACTTGACACTTACTAGCTGTGTGACCCTGGGCAAGTCACTTAACCCCCATTTCCCTGCAAAACAACAACAACAACAACAAAAAAAACCCACAAAAACACACCATAGTTTGAGAAACAATGGGTCTTAAAATTCAGAAAAATTAAAAAGCCAGAATTCTTAGCAGTTGATTGCTATTTTTTATACCCCATAGAGAAAAATTGCTGATCAGATGAATGTGAGATCAACATGGTGTAGTGGAAAGAATACTGGACTTGAGAGTTAGGAAGACCTGAGTTCAAATCCAGCCTCAGACACTAACCAGCTGTGTGACCCTGGGCAAGTTACTTTACCCTGTTTGCCTCAGTCTCCTCATCCGTAAAACGAGCCAAAGAAGGAAATGGCAAACCATTCCAGTATCTTTGTGAAGAAAACCTGAAACAGAGTCACAAAGAACTGGACGCTACTGAAAATGACCAAACAACAAACAATAACAATGGCACATATTAGGTGCTAAATAAATGGTTGATACTGCCCCCCCTCCCTATCCCTAAATCATCATTATCACTAACAACTCACACTAGGTGAATTTGATCCAAGAATTCTGCTCTGCTCTAGAATCACAGAGACAAAGGCACAGAGCTAGAAAAGGTTTCTAATCTTTTCTAATCAACCCCTACCTAGAACACAAAACCCCTCAATAAGAAGAGGTCCATATATGGTTCTGTGGGCTGGGTACTGACTCCAATTGTGCCTCTGACAATTGAAACTGTTGGCTGAAATGAGTCACTCCTGTCAAATGAGGGGATTGCAATATATGTCCCCACTGGCCCTAAGAGCTCCAAATGCAAGATCCCATGATTCCCCTGTAAGGGGTGTCTTGTTGTTAGCTCATCCTTCCATTTCTGCCTTTGTGGTAACTCGTCTGTTTTTCTCATTTAGTCCCACCAGCCCTTGGACCTAATGGTCCAGAGAGAACGAGAGCATGTTTTCCCTAGAGCTCTTTAGACATGTTTTTCTACAGTCTAGTGGAGGGGGACCTTGCTTCAGGCCCACAGGCACTTTCCCCCACCTCAGCCACCAACCATGTGTAGAAAACCAAAAATCCCATGGGAAAATCTCAGGCCAACCTTAGCCAGTCCATTCTCCTCTTTGCAATGATCTGCAGAGAGAGATTCATGACCATGATAACATTCTGGGTGCATTAACCCTTTCACTACTCCTAAGGTCAGGTTTGTCCACATGGTTTGGGTTGTGTCTGGTTGGAATATCAGGATGCAAAAAGAATTTGGCTTTCATGTGAGCAGCAATGCTCACATCAGAGGCTCTTCCCTGAAAGCCTGCACACCACAGAGTAAGACTATTTTCAGCCTACAGGACTGGCCTTGGCATAGGTAAGAACCAGGTTCAAGCCCCACCTTGGACACAGGCTAGCTATATAACCATATGCAAGTTGCTGAAACTCCTCATACCCCAAGTCATTAGTTCGTTGAAACTCTGAGTTCCAGTTGAGTTGCCCATCTTTATCAGTGGAAGGAGAAGCCATATAGAGAGGTACCTATATAGATGAAATCACGGGTCCAGGCTGTCCCCAAAAGAAAAGACATAATGAGTTCACTGAGCCAATTCTTTAGTATGATCTAATAATGGTCAAGGTCATGGTACATTTACAAACTCTATCATATGGATAAATACAGGACACCCCTGTCCAGGCCTGAAAGAAACAGGCAGCTAGAGGGTACAGTGGTTAGAACCAGCCTCAGACATTTACTAGCTGTGTGACCCTGGGCAAGTCTGTAAACCTCTGTCTGTCTCAATTTCCTCTTCTGTCAAATAGGGATAATAATAGCTCCTACCTCTCATGATTGTTATGAAGATAAAAT